>NC_072424.2:5463076-6069807 GCF_028878055.3 Symphalangus syndactylus
GGGCAATGCTGCAGGGAAACATGCTCGCTGCCTGGCCCATGGGTGCTGTCTTCCTGACAGAGGGTGCCCACGTGTGATTCCACGTGACTCCAGCTTGCCTGCCAGGTGGACAGGGACTGTGACCGCTCCAGGCTGGGCCTGCTCCTCCCTCCATGTGGCTTGGTGGCCTGGGGTGGCCCTGCAACCGCCACTGTGCCCTCTCCTACCTGCCTGGCAAGGGTGCTCACCTGGAGAAAACGGCTGGTTCCTGTGTGGACTTGGGGCTCCCTGACTGGGCTGTGCTGTGTGGGAGGTGCAGGGGCTGTGTGCTCTGCAGAGTTTACACGGAAGCCTCAGCAGGGCTGGACATAGTGCTGTTGGCCAAGCCTCGGCACGGAGGTCACAGAGGTCAGCCGCTGGCCTCTGCAGAGGGTGCTGTGGGCTGCAGAGCTCGGGGCCTGTGGCTGTTCCCTGCTGTGACCACAGGCCAGGGCTGGGGCCTGAGGCTTCTGTGGTGGCCCTGTGAAGAGCAGGACCCTCTGCTCCACCCCCAGGGAGCTCGTGGCAGAGATCGGAGGGGAGGGTCCCGAGGGGTGGCTGCTTCTGAGTGCGTGGCTGGGTCCTAGGGCTGTGTCACCATCCTCAGAATGACTCCCATCTTCACCCTAAGCCAAGGTCCCCATGGGCTGCTGGCACCTGTGGTCCCCACCCTACTCCTCACTCCAGCGTGGGTCCCCAGCCCTGGTGGCAGCCATGTTTCCTAGTTTGCCCAGTTAAACAAGGCCAGAGGCAATGAGCAGCCCAGTCTCAGTGAGCACTCTGGGCAAACACTCCGTGGTCTCTAAAGCCCACAGCCCCTTGCAAGGAGCCCGGTCTCCTGGGCACGATGGTGATGCCCAGCTGGATCAGGAAGAGTGCGTTGGGGCCGGGGGCCAGCAGCAGCAGAAATCCGGGCCACTGCTGCTGACATCATCTCAGGAGGACTCTGGAGCCACTGACCATGCAGGATTGTGCAGGCGTCTACAGGGACCACGGACCAGGGGGATCGTGCAGGCGTCTACAGGGACCACGGACCGGGGGGGGGGATCGTGCAGGCGTCTACAGGGACCACGGACCATGGGGGCCTGTGCAGGCATCTACGGGGACCACTGAAAGAAAAAGAGATGAGGGGACTGGCCTTCTGAGCCCTGCTGGGTCAGTGGACGTGGCAACAGCCATTATGGGAAGAGAGACGCCACCACCTCTGAGCAGTCAGTACCTCAGAGGCAGCCGCAAGCTTGTAAGAGACACGGGGCCGGGTGCGGCGGCTCACGCTGTAATTCCAGCACTTTGGGAGGCCAAGGTAAGAGGATCTTTAGAGCTCAGGAGTTCGAGACCAGCCTGGGCAACATGGCGAAACCCCATCTCCACCACAAATACAAAAATTAGCTGAGTGTGGTGGTGCGTGCCTGTAATCCCAGCTACTCAGGAGGCTGAAGTGGGAGGATCACCTGAACCCGGGAGGTTGAGGCTGTGGTGAGCTGAGATCACGCAACTGCACTCCAGCCAGGGCAACAGAGTGAGACCTGGTCTTTTAAAAAAGGAAAAAAAAAAAAAAAAGACAAGGGGCCACAAGACCCCATAAACAACACTGTGGGCACCACCCCTGAGTCCACAGGGGGACCTTCAGCGGGAGGATGCCGGCCAGCGTTTCTTCAGCAAAGAGTATTCGGGGAGACAAAGGCGGCTGGTGGAGGCCGGCAGGCGCAGATGGAGGGCGGGACATCGGCCAGCCACACCTGGGGCGTGTGCTGGTCCTGATTTTACAAATAAACTGTACAAAGTGTAAGAAAACCCAGAAAATGGGAACCTACGCTTAATACTTAATCAAACAAAGGAATTTTATTGCTAATTTTTGAAGAAATCACAGCCGTTATCTTTTAGCAATGCATACTGGATATTTAGTCAGCGATAAAATGTTGGGGATTTGCTTCAAAATCATCTATGTGAGGACAGGGAGGCGGCAGCGAGATGAGGGTGGCTGTGGGGACGGTAGCGTCACCGCCTCATGACACTCTTTCTGCCACTTTACTCACACACCGTGCACACATTTGCACACACGTCGCCCTTTTATCAGGACTAGCAGGGGGATCTGTGTACAAATGCCTGCATGGGGTGTGGGTAAAGGCCCCACCATTGGTCTTGGTGACTCCTCTGTAACTGGGACCTCCAGGGAGACCTGGGCTCTGGCACCCACTTGTCCTTGAGGCCGTAAGGCCACCTGGGGCCACTGGGCCAGCGTTGCAGCATCAGCCCCGATCCCAGAAGGCAATGGGGTCTCCTGCTGCCCGGGGTCCTCACCAGCCTGGAGCCTCTGGCTGTGGGCCCACCGACCAAGCTCACGGCCTGGCCCTGGGGGCTCACGGACCCCCAGCAGCCCTGGGGACCCAGCTCCAGCATTTCCTCACAGACGAGCATGGCAGCTCCGGGACTCGGCTTGCGTGCGCTGGGCGGTGGGGTGCCGGGTGGGTGAGAGGATTGCAAGACGGAGGTAAAAATAACGCTGTTCCCAGAAGCAATTTCCCAAATGAGTCGCGGCCTCTGGTTATTCGTTGCCTAGGAAAGTCGGGAACAAATAAAGACGCCCTGTTTCCTGAGCAGCTGCCTTCCCATCTGCACGGCCGCTGGACTCCCGTCTGAGCAGGCCAATAAATCCAGGTCCCAAGAGCCCTGAGGGGGGCCCAGGACGGTGCCCGTGCCGCGCTGGAAGGGGTGGGAACAGTTAAGTGGGTCACGCCCACTTAACTTTAAAGACTGCGTTACAGGAGAAACAGACTCAGATAGATGATATTAGATTGGAAATGAAATTAAAAGCTTGATGTGTAAATTCTGTGAACACGCCACTTACGGTTCTTCAGTTCTCAGCGAGGTAGGGTCACCCGTGCCAGCTCGGCACTTGGCATCCAAACTGGGGGCTCCAGTGATGGGGCAAACCAGGCAGGACCAGGCAGCCCCCTGGGCAGGACAGACCCTGAGGGCCCCGCCCGGACCCACCACACCTCCTGTGGTCCGTCAGCATCTGTGACAGCTCCAGGCCTCCCGGTCACAGCCTCAGGCTCCCCAGGGCACCCTTCTTCCCCGGGGGATATGCTGCTTTTGTGTGGCCAGGCTCTGCCCTGAGCCTGCTCTTCCTCCAGTGAAGAGGCTCCCGGGTGTGTCACCAGGACCCGCAGGCCCTTCCCCGGGCAGATGTCTCACCTGTGGGCGGCCCTCTGGAGTCCAGGCTTCTGCCCCTGCCTCAGCAGGAATCTCCGGCATCTCCCTTTCAGGCTATGGCCTGGGAGGACGTTCTCAGGCCCACGGTGCTGTCTGGGCCACACTCTCCCCACGGCTGCCCCAGTCTCCTGGAAGGGCCTCATCTGCAGGCCCCCGGCGCCACCAGCCTCACCCGAGTCCCTGCGTAGATGGTGTTGCCACCAGCAGGCGCCCACTCGGGTGGAGACGGGAAACCCAGGAAGAGCCTGTCGCTGGAAATAGCCACTTCTCAAGACCCACGCCCCTGAGGGCTCGCCCTCGGCCCTCCTCCCACCCCGAGGTGCCTGGAGGCATGTGACATCTGGCAGGGGCGTCTGCTGCCCAGAGAGCAGCTGTGGAGCCCCTCCTTCTCCAGGGCTGGGGCCAGGCCTGAGTCTCCCTGCCCTGCGCTCCACCCCACGGCTTCCTGAGGCCCCCAGGGCTGCCCTCCCTCTGCCAGTGATCCACAGCCCCCTTACACCCCCCAGCTGGGAGGCCACATCCTGGGGAAGGAGTGTGTGGCTGGACACTCTCAGCCACAGCCAGCCAGTGACCCTGAACAATAGCAGTAGCCAAGCCAAGGAATCTGCTGTGCCTGGCTCCTGGGGTGAGAATCGGTTGGCTCATTTTAAAGTCACTGGTTCATGACATCTACTGAGGGCTCAGGGTATGTGAGGCTGGGAGGCCACAGGCAACTGAGTCTGACCCTGGTGGAACAACGGCACAGTGTGGAGGCCCGAGCGGGACAGAAAGGGAGGGAGGGAGGGAGGGAGGGAAGGAGGGAGAAAGGGAGGGAGGGAGGGAAGAAGGGAGAAAGGGAGGGAGGGAGGGAAGGAGGGAGAAAGGGAGGGAGGGAGAGAAGGAGGGAGAAAGGGAGGGAGGGAGAGAAGGAGGGAGAGCAGGAGGGACAGGGTTCAGCTCTGTGCTGGAAGGCCCCCACCTCCCACGCTCTCTCCTCCCTGGCTGGGAGGCTTCTTGGTGTGAGTTAATCTCGGAAAGGCCTCTGCACGCAGGCTTTGGGGCTTGGGTCCTGGGGGAAGCTACCACAGATCCCAGCAGCACCTTTGCTCTGGGAAAGCTGACGTTGATGAGGGCCTCGGCGGGCCTGTACGTCCGTCTGCCCCGGGTGCGGCCTCCAGCGGTTGGGCCCCGGCTGTCTGGTGACTGTTGGCTTCTGACCCCCTCAGCAGGGCGCACTGTGCGCCATCTGTGCCTGGCGGTGATGGACGTTGCCCAGAGAAGCACATCTGGATTTCAGCCACGAGTGGTTCCTGTGGCCTTGCATCTGCCTGGCAGGTGCCCCTTCCTGGGTCCGCTGCACCCTCCGAGAGGCTGGGGTGTCTCCACTCAGATCTGAGATTGCAGAGGAATGGAGGAGTTGATCTCTGAAATTGCTCCTTGGGCCTCCGAATAGGTGACCAGCCTGTGCGGATGGGCAAGGTCCCACGGAGGATGTGAGCCGGGTGGGCGGCCCCTGAGGAGAGACAGGCACAGGAATAGCTGTGGCTCAAGTCACCAGGGACAGGCGCTCACCCGAGGCAAAGGAAGGGAGGAGCAAGCAGGCAGGTTTCCTGGAGGAGGTGGCTTTGAAAGATAAATAGGAACCAAGTGGAGAGGAGAGAAGTCGTGGGAAAGGCCCAGGGCAGGGTGACGAGGAACGCCAGCGAGTCCGTGAGTGGTGAGGGCCTCTGGGCCAGCTCCTCTGAGCCTCAAAGGCCAGCGGGCAGAGATAGAGAGAGAAATGAGGTCAGAAGAGCTTCTGGTTGGGCACAGGGCCTCACACCTGTGATCCTGGCGCTGTGGGAGGCAGAGGTGGGAGGATCCCTTGAGTCCAGGAGTTCTAGGCCAGCCTGGGCAACATAGCAAGACCCCATGTTTACATAATAAAAGAGAAGGATTCGCCAGGTGTGGTCACGTCTACCTCTATTAGCAGCTACTCCGGAGGCTGAGGTAGGAGGATCTCTTGAGCCCAGGAGGTTGAGGCTCCAGTGAGCTGTGATCGCCCCACTGCACTCAGCCTGGACGAGAGGGTGAGATCCTGTCTCTAGAAGAAGAAGAGCTGTGCTCTCAAAGATTCCCCAGTGCAGGACGAGCTGCTGATGGAGAGGAGCCTGGGGCTGCGGGGAGGCCTCCTCGGCACAGGGAGGTCAAACATCCCAGGGCGTGGCTTCACCTCTGCCCCCTGACTCTGCACCCCAGGGCGCCCTGACTCTGCATCCCACAGCCCCCGATTCTGCACCCTAGGGCCCCCTGATTCTGCACCCCACATCCCCCGACTCTGCACCCCAGGGCCTCCTGACTCTGCACCCCACAGCCCCCGACTCTGCATCCCAGGGCCCCCTGACTCTGCACCCCAGGGCCCCCTGGCTCTGCACCCCATGGCCCCCTGACTCTGCACCCCAGGGCCCCCTGACTCTGCACCCCACAGCCCCCGACTCTGCACCCCAGGGCCCCCTGATTCTGCACCCCAGGGCCTCCTGGCTCTGTACCCTACGGCCCCCTGACTCTGCACCCCAGGGCCCCCTGATTCTGCACCCCAGGGCCCCCTGGCTCTGCACCCTACGGCCCCCTGACTCTGCACCCCAGGGCCCCCTGACTGCACCCCAGGGCCCCCTGGCTCTGCACCCTACGGCCCCCTGCCCTCCCACGCCTGCCTTGGGCAGAGGTGGGCGAGGTTCCTCACACTGCTCCAGGAAAACGTGGACGTCCTCTGTAAACACGACAGAATGCCAAGTACATCTCCCAGTGCTTCTAGAAAAACGTCAGCCACCTTCCCACCCTTTCCTTCGCTCCACTGAGGTCACACATGGGACAGGTTGGTGTGAGCACCCCAGAGGCCTGCCTGAGACCTGCTGACAGCCCCCCGGCCTCCCTGCCAGCTTCCTAGCTGTGGGTCCCACGGTCTGAGGCCTCCCACAGCAGCCGGCAGGAGCTGGAACCAGGACCGGGGTGGCCGATCCCGTGGGGGTTGGACCAGTGAAGGGCACGATCAGGTTTCTCCAAAGGTCTTTGTACGCCATGACCACACCGAGCCCTCGGGGCCGGCCTCACTTAGACATAAGTGGATGTGTTTATTGGTTTTGGTGGAAACAGATGAAAAGCCACCAAAGGTTTTGCAATAATTAAAACCCAGTCATGCCGGCCGCAGGTGCTGTTTGAGAGGCGGCACCCACAGAGAGGAGCTCTCTCCTGTCTCCCCACAGAGCCCAAATCTGCTTCTGCATGAGTGACAGGAAGCTATAATCTCCGAGTTAATTAAAAGAATAAAGTGATGACATCCCCAGGGGCTGCAGAGAATGCAGGGAAATGGCAGATTTGGGACTCAGGGCCCAGGCTCAGCTGCACAGTTGGGGCCACAGGCTGGAATTTGGCCCCCACACACCCAGGGGGAGGCTTCTCTGAGCACTGGAGCTGCCCCGAGCACAAGGCGTGCCAGGAGCCCGGGCAGACGGCGGGGCCACCCCTCGGCTCAGGGCCAGTCCTGGTGGCAGCCGACAGGGACCTCACACCAGCGTGGTCTGAACAGGGTCAGCACTTGCTGGCTGCCTTCGGGTGATGTGGGGCAGACCCCTGGGTGGCTGTTCCCAGGACACAGGGAGCTGACAACCCACGGGGCGAAGAGACCCCTTCGTGCACCCCAGCGCCGGCTCACCCTGAGCCGAGGTCTCGGGGCTCCTGCCGCGCCACCCTGTGGCCGGGGGAGGGCGGGGCCTCTCGTCTGTGTGACCATGGACGCTTGGACTGGATACTTGCCCAGGTACACGTGCCCTGACCCTTGGTGCAGAACATTCTGGAACCTCTCCCAGCTTTCAGCCAATGGGCTAAGAAGCCGCACAGCCCTCCCCTTGCAGAGTCAAACTCACGGCCGGTCGAGGTGTGAGGTGCAGCCAGTGTCGTGGGACTAAGTGGAGCCATTTTGTGAAGGCCAAGAAGGTCCAGTGTCCACCTGCCAGGCTGTGCAGGAGACCAGGGTGCCCCCGGCCTCTGTCCCAATGGCTTGATGCTGCTGCCTCCCTCCACCCAAACATCTGTCCCTGAGCGAGCCTGGCACAGGGTCACGGCCAGCACTTGATGAGTGGAGGTGGCTGGGGGTGGGAGCAGGGGGCTCCGGGAGCAGGCTTTCTAGCACACATGACACGTGTCTGCTGCTGTGGCCGGCACAGTGCTGGGGATGGGGGTGGGGCAGGCAGGCAGGGGCTCACAGCTCCATGCTTCACTGTCCCGGGAGGAAGGTCCAGCATCTCCCAGGTGGTCCCACTGCAGCACATCCCGAGCTAGGATGGGGAGAAGCGGCCCAGTCCCCACCCCCGGCTGGCACCGGGCCACAGCGCCCTGAAGTGTGGGGCAGAGACTCCTGCTGTGTGTCCGCGCACCCATGTGTCCATGCGTCTGCCTGTCTGTGTGTGTCCGTCTTTCACGCACACCCACGCTGACCGGCTCCTGCAGGCTGTGGGAACCACAGGCATTTCTGGACTGTTCTGTCACTGCCTTTTGCATCCTTTTTCAGTAATGGCCATTTTTAGAAATAGCACTAAACCTTTCATTTCTTTACATAAAACCAGAATAATTTTCACAAAGTAGTTGAGGAAGTCCCAAACACGTTTGTTTCGTTAAACTAATTTGTGTATTCATGATACTTAACCTCATTTAAGAGAAAGTTACTGAGAAAACATTTGTTCTCACAGTTTTCTCCTCCCTTTCTCAGGGGTTTCCATGAAGCGAGCTGCCCTGGCGTCTGAACCCGGTGTCTGCGCCTGCACAGTGCGGCCTTCTGAGCCCAGCCGCTGCCGCAGAGTCCCCCCGTCTAGAGTCAGGCCTGCGCTCTGATCCAGGAGGAGAGAATGGAAAACCCTCCTCCAGCCCTTCTGCTTCTTTGTTACTTATCAGCTAATGTTTCTTTGCGGGGGGCTTAAAACATAATTTTGTTCCTAATATTTCATCCAGTTTTGGAATTTCTATAGAACAATTTCTTTATGATGTGGATCAGTAAATGTCAGCCCCGTGTGTCAGTATTCAAAGACATAATGAATTCCCTGGAAAAATAAATGCTTGAGGCTGGACTGCTGTTCCTTGGAACCAGCCTTCCTCTTTTTTTGAAAGGTGAAACCATCCTGTATTCCTTTCCCTCTGTTGCCCTGTCCATTCTCCAGCCATCTGTTTGTTCGTTCTTCCTCCTCTTGTCCGTGCCTGCCAACCACCACCCACCTATCCCTGCACCCAACCCATCCACCCACTCATCCATCCATCCCCCACCTACTCCTCCACCCCTCCACCCATCCACCATCCACCCATCCACCCACTCATTCATCCACCCATTCATCCATCCACCCATTCATCCACCCATCCACTCATCCACCCTCCATCCATTCACCATCCATCTATCCACCCATCCACCCTCCCCCATCCACCCATCCACCCACTCATCCATCCATCCATCCATCCACCTATCCACACATCCACCCATCCACCATCCATCCAGCATCCATCCGTCCATCCATCCACCCATCCACTCACTCATCCATCCATCTTCCATCCATCCCCCACCTACCCCTCCACCCATCCACCATCCATCCACCATCCATCCATGCATCCATCCACCCATCCACCCTCCATCCATCCACCGTCTATCCATCCATCCATCCACCCATCCACCCACCCATCCACTCACTTATCCATCCATTCTCCATCCATCCCCCACCTACCCCTCCACCCATCCACCATCCATCCACCATCCATCCATGCATCCATCCACCCATCCACCCTCCATCCATCCATCCACCGTCTATCCATCCATCCATCCACCCATCCACCCACCCATCCACTCACTTATCCATCCATTCTCCATCCATCCCCCACCTACCCCTCCACCCATGCACCATCCATCCACCCATCCACCAACTCATCCATCCACCCATCCACCCTCCATCTATCCATCCATCCACCCATCCACAATCCACCCACCCATCCACCATCCATCCACCATCCATCCATCCATCCATCCATCCACCACTCATCCATCCATCCATCCACCACTCATCCATCCATCCTCCATCCATCCCCCACCTACCCCTCCACCCATCCACCATCCATCCATCCACTCATCCACCCTCTATCCATCCATCATCCATCCATCCATCCATCCACCCACCCATCTATCCATCTATCCATCCCCCACCCACTCATCTGTCTCCACTTCCCATCTACCCACCTGCCCACCCGCCCTTTTACAAGGACCCTCTTCCTGTGTACAGGGCAAACATGCAGAGCCGCAGCTGGGAGGGGGAAGAGCAGAGGAGCAGCCAGCCCGGGGAGGGGATGGTCCCTGAAGCCTGGGAGTCAGGGTACAGATTGGCAGGAGACGGGGTGAAAAGGCAAGTGGGGTTGGGTATATGATGTAACAACAGAAAGAAAATCACTAAGAACCTAGACACTAAACAGCTTGACCGACCATCTTGACCTACTTGACATACGCTGAGCCCTGCACACAGCAGAACGCCACCTCCTTGAGTGCGTGTGTGGGTTCACCCAGCGGAACGCCGCCTTCTCGAGTGGGTGTGTGTATTCGCCCAGCGGAACGCCGCCTTCTCAAGTGGGTGTGTGTGTTCGCCCAGCTGGAGCACCGCACTGCATGAGCCAGCCCACAGCCTCCGAAATCACTGGGCACCGTGTCCGACTAGGTAGAACTAATTTGAAGCCAATGAAAAAGATAACTAGAAAATCTCCAAACATTTAGAAATCAAGCAATACACTTTGAAATGGGTAAAAGAAGAAATTAAAATGAGAGATAGAAAACATTTTGAATTAAACAATAACGAACATCACAGCTATGACATTTGGGGTCTGTAGTTAAAGTGGCGCTCAGATGGAAGCGCACACCCCTCGGCACACACGAGAAGGGAAGAAAGGTGGGAAACCGGGGACCAGCCTCCCATCTCAAGGAGCTGGAAAAACAGAGAGTTGAAGCCAAAGGAAGTAGCAAAGGGAACAGGACGGAAAGCGTGAAGCAGAAAATTGCTAAAGCCAAGCCCTGTTTCACTGGAAACACTTTCAAAATGCACAAAGGTCCCTGTAGGACAATCGAGAAAAAGAAAAAACGTGTGTGGATCTCAGAAACCAAAGAAGGGCAAATCGGCCATCTCAGACATGAAAGGGTCACAAAACCACGGATGCAGCTGACATGGAAAGGCAACGCGAGGATCCTGGATAAGGAACCGTTTTGTGTGGTTAGCTTGGGAAATTCCGACAGCATAGACACACTCTTTGAAAGATGTGACTTATTCACCCCAGAAGGAACAGACATGTAAACTGTCCTGTAAGTTTAATGAAATTAAATCTGCAAAGAAAAATCTTCCCGTAAAGAACACTGGGCAGCCAGAGGACGTGATTCCTCTGCACCTGCGGCCTCCAGACCATGGCTTTCTGCAAGGAAAGGCCCTGGGCACAAGTGCAGACAGGGGCTCTGTCCCTGCACGTCCGGGCAAGGTGCTTCCAGGCGGGCCTGTGGCTCTTGTACCCGCAGAGCTCCTCTGCCCAAGCCCCGTCCTACGCAGGCCCGAGACTCGGTGAACACCGCGGGACGGAGGTGGGACCCTGCTTGCTTCCAAGACGACCTTAGAAAGAGGATGAGAGGCGCCTTCTACTTGCAAACACCGAGACTTCCTCTAATGCAGCAGGAACTGAGCAACGTGCTGCTGACCGAAGGGACAGGAAAGGGCCGGGAATTGACCCGCACACACAGTGGGATTGGGGAGGGCGGGGTCTGCAACCCAGGGCCCTGGACCCACGCTGAGTCCCGTGGAAAAAGGGCTGAGCCCCACTCCACACCACACTGGCACTGGCCTGAGGCACTTGCAGACCTAATGGGAAAGACAAGAGAGAAGCTTCTGGGGAAACTGAGAGACGACTCATCTTTGAGGACTCGCAAAGACAAAGATTTTTAAAAAGAAGGCATAAAAAGAACTGTTTGTAACAGAAAAACATCAGGAATATTGGACTTCACTAAAATTAGGAATTTTTGATTATTAAAAGACACCGTGAAGAGTTACAAAGTAAGCTGTGGCTTTGGGAAAGGTTATCTGCAGGGCGTGTTGCCATGTGTGTCCAGGTCCAGAAAGGCTGGAGGACTCTAACTCAAGAGAAAGATGACGGATGATCCAGGGAAAACGGCAGCTGAGTCGACAGGTTCTTCCCAGGAGCGGATGGCGGCGGCCACTAGGCACGTGACACGTCACTTAACATGTTAAGTCACTGAGGAAACGTGGAATGAAAGCACAATCGTGCCGCCAACACCCTCCCCCATGCAGCTAAAATCGAAAGGACCGACGCTGCCCCCACGTGGGCGCGGAGCCCCCGGAACTGGCTATTTTCGTGCGGTGTATGCTGGGACACTCATTTTGGAAAACAGCGTTCGGTGGTGTCTACTGGAGCTAAGCTATGTATATCCCGTGACCCGAATTCTAATCCTGGGAAATCACCCAAGAAAAATGAGGACGTATGTCTACTAAGGAGAGGGACATGAATGTTCTTATCAGTATTTTTCCTAAAAGCCAACATTTGGAAGTGACCTGAATGTCCAGTGTTAGAATGAATGCTTTGGGGCCTATCCACGTGGGGAGTGCCACACAGCAATGGAAAAGGGGCCGCCACGGGGATGGGTTCCACCTCCAGGAGGGCCTGCGACACAGGACCCATTCATGTGACACTCCAGGGCGACCCTGGGCAGGCCCAGGTCTGACGCTTCTGCCCGTGGGCCAGGTGGCTAAAAACGGGGAGCGTGAAGCCCCAGCCATCTGCACACCGAAGGTGCAGCTCTGCTGTTCATGAGTCCAGCCCAGCAGCCACAGCTGTGGGGAAACCCTCCCCAAATCAGGGTCTGGCCCACCCCTACAGATGGGCTCCTGGATGAGGGCACATGCCTGGAAGCTAACCCACCCCTCCAAATGGGCTTCTGGATGAGGACAGGTGCCTGGAAGATGGAAGACAAACAGCGTGAGGCAGAGAGAGGCTCAGTGGCCCTGCCAAGCCGCCCACAGGCCGCTCTGGCCAGTGGGGCCACCTTGCTGTCTGTGGGGAGGGGGTGAGGCCAGCAGGTGGGCCACTCGGCTTTCAGCAGGAAACCCCGTCTCTGCAGCCGGCACCCGGGTGGAGGCGAGGGCCATGGTGGAGGCCTCGGATTCAGGATTCAGCACCAAGGGGAGCGTGGCCCACCTCAAGCCACAGAACATTCTTGGACAGAACTTTTATTGGTGCCCTAAATCTAAACAGCTAAATAGGATTATTTTTTAAGCACCAGCATATTTAACCTTTAGAGATGATTGAGCTCTTAATGGGGTTCAACCGTGAGGCTGGACTCTGGCTTGGGCTTTGTTTCTGAGAGCCTTTGTCTTCCCCCGTGCACGAAGCATGCAGCTGCCCCAACACGGAACATCACCTGTGCACTCACTGCACGCCAGGCAGGGCGGCTGGTCAAGGGGCCTGAGCCTGGAGAGGAGCGTGGAGCCTGGAGCACCTGCAGGGCCCTCACCTGGCTTAGGAGGGCACAGAGGAAGGAAGCGTGGGTGCCTGTGGGTGGCCCCCGCCGGGGGGGTGCACAGGACTGACAGGGGAGGCTGGTGTCATGAGACTTGAGGAGGGGAAAGGCCTGACCCAACCGTGGAGGCCTAGGGTGCTGGCTGGGGGGCTTGAGATTGACCTGGCTGGCAACTGGGGGCCATTAGGGGCAGCTGAGAGGGAGCGGCAGGCTCAGCTTTGTGCTGGGAGTCCCAGGGACAGGGCCACATGTGGCGTGCCCGGCAAGAGGCAGGCGGTGTGACTGGATCGGCCATGGACCACCCTGTTAGTGTGCCCAGAGGTTGAGGACCTTGGCCTGTGTTGCAGACCTGGCCAGCCGGCCGGCCACACAGGGGGCCACCCTCAGAGAAGGAGCAGGCCCTTCCCAGCCTGCAGCAGGCTGGTCTGGGCTGCGGGGTAAGCCGGATCGGCTGCACTCTCTCGGGGCCTGTGGGCTCCGCAGCGAGGGTCCCTAACCAGCCCTCGCCCTTTGGCCCTCGGGGAGGCCAGTGATGGGCAGATCGGGAGCTGAAGCCGGCCCTGGGGCTCATGGCGAGGGTTTCCCTGAGGCGGTGGTGTCGGGGGTCCTGCTTGCCCACTCTCCTGACCCGTGGCCTTGCTGGGCCTCTGGAACGGCCAGTTTGGTGCCAGCTGTGGAGCTGTCTTTCGTGTGGAAGTCACCAGAACCACCCGCTGCCGAGCCCGCCTGCCGTCTGTGCGAAGGTGTTGCTCGGGGAGTCTCTGAAGAGGCCGTGCGCGTCTCCCTGCGCTGGGCCCGACCAGGGCAGGGCGGGTGTGAACCTGCCGGAAGTTACTGCCGGGTGTCTCCTGGCTCCCAATCCCAATTTCCTGCTTGGTGGGCACCGCAGGCTGTCAGGCTGGGGAGGGGTCCTCCTGCCACCCAGGCTGGCCACCCACCTGCCCACGTAGAGGGCGACCAGGAGCCCGGGGCGGAGGAACGACCGTGAAGCTCGTGTACATCGGAGGTTTCTTTACTGCACCTCGTAACGTGAAACACGGAAAGGGAATGTGGTGCGTTCGTTTCTCCGGAAGTGAGCTGGCACAGTGGGCAGGTGACTTTGGAAGACCTCTGTTTCCCTGCACTTGAAATCGAGCAGGTCCCCGGCCCCGGCCCCGGGCACACACACACAGCCGGATTGTTCCTTCAGGATGAGGAGCAAAAATCCAGGCAGAGGCCGAGTGTGTGGGCAGCAGCCACCAGAAATCCCTCAGAGTGGACTGGACGCCCCCAGACCTGTGTCCCTCAGGGAGGGCCCTGAGACCCAGGCTGAGTGGGGGGTCGGCAGCTGCCAAATTCGGGCGGAGCCCCCCTGCCCTGTCCCCTTGGAACCTGGAGGTGCTCAACACGGTAAGGACACAGGCGGAGGCACGGAGCCCTGGCTACAATCTGGGAGTCCAGCCCCTCTGGACAGAAAGCCCAGCTCCCTCCACCTTCCCCAGGTAATTTAAAATCACTGTGTTCACCTGGGGCTGAGAGAGCTCTATATCTTAGGGAAAGGTAAATCTCACTTTAAATTCCACTAAGCATTTGGGAAGAAATAAAAAGAAAAGACATGGAAACGGAGGCCGGGCGTGGTGGCTCACGCCTGTAACCCCAGCAGTTTGGGAGGCCAAGGCGGGTGGACACTTGAGTCCAGGAGCTCGAGACCAGCCTGGGCAGCATAGCAAGACCCCATCTCTACAAAACATAAAAAATTATACTCAGGAGGCTGAGGCAGGTGGATCGCTTGAGCCTGGGAGGTCGAGGCTGCAGTGAGCTGAGATCACGACACTGCACTCCAGCCTAGGCCACAGAGCAAGACCCTGACTCAAGAAAAGGAAAAAGAAATAGAAATAAAGGTAACGGGTGCTGCTGACTCCAGACAAGACTTGGGACGTCCCACAGTGACGACACAAAGTGAAAGGAGCAGGAGTGGCCCCTCTGTGTAAAGGGCTGGCGAAGAGGCAGCGGGTGAGGCTGGATGACATTTTGAGTTCAATCTGCAATTTAATCAATGATATTAACGGATCCATGATATGCGAGGGAGGAGGGCTGACCACACACATCCAAGTCCTCCACCTCCCACCCCCCAAAAGGCTGGTGATGGGTTGACAGTGTCCGTCAAGGCTGCGGCCCCCATGCCCTGAGGAGGCCGGGAGGGGCACCCCGGGAGTGCCAGCTTCAGCAGTGTCCAGCCTCTGATGGCGAAACACAGAAAAGGTGCATGGAAGACACAGGAGCTTGGGGGGCCAAAGGAAGCTCCTTCCCTAAGCAAACAAAACCCACAGAAGCCAGACCCTTCATAAGAGAACGAAGGTTGGATGACATGAGAACCACAAGCCAAAACCAAGATGTGAGCAGGAAAGAGAAGTCAGAGAAAGAAGGAGCTCTCTGAAATCAAAAATTAAACCGTGGGAGGGAGAAACGTCCTGTGGAGGGGTCGGGAGGAAAGCCCAGGAAATTCCCAGAAGGGAGAGGGCGAGGCCGCTGCAGGGTGACCCAGGGGCCACCACCCAGGCAAGCGAAGGAACGGCTGGAAGGGAGGGAGTGAGGACGGGAACTTCCACACCCAAGGGCACAGAGAGCCCCCCCACCCCCACAGGAAAACCACCAACCCACAGGCACCGCCACAAAGGGCAGAGGAGACTCCAGAGGAGGCAAGGGAGCACCTGCAGGCCCCTCACCTGCCCGGTCCCTCACCTGCCCGGTCCCTCACCTGCCCGGTCCCTCACCTGCACATACCCTCACCTGCCTGGTCCCTCACCTGCACGTACCCTCACCTGCGGGGTCCCTCACCTGCAGGCCCCTCATCTGCCTGGTCCCTCACCTGCACATACCCTCACCTGCCCGGTCCCTCACCTGCACGTACCCTCACCTGCGGGGTCCCTCACCTGCAGGCCCCTCATCTTCCTGGTCCCTCACCTGCACGTACCCTCACCTGCGGGGTCCCTCACCTGCAGGCCCCTCATCTGCCTGGTCCCTCACCTGCACGTACCCTCACCTGCCCAGTCCCTCACCTGCCTGGTCCCTCACCTGCACGTACCCTCACCTGCCCGGTCCCTCACCTGCACGTACCCTCACCTGCACGTACCCTCACCTGCACGTACCCTCACCTGCCTGGTCCCTCACCTGCACGTACCCTCACCTGCGGGGTCCCTCACCTGCAGGCCCCTCATCTGCCTGGTCCCTCACCTGCACGTACCCTCACCTGCGGGGTCCCTCACCTGCAGGCCCCTCATCTGCCTGGTCCCTCACCTGCACGTACCCTCACCTGCGGGGTCCCTCACCTGCAGGCCCCTCATCTGCCTGGTCCCTCACCTGCACGTACCCTCACCTGCCCGGTCCCTCACCTGCACGTACCCTCACCTGCACGTACCCTCACCTGCCCGGTCCCTCACCTGCACGTACCCTCACCTGCACGTACCCTCACCTGCCTGGTCCCTCACCTGCACGTACCCTCACCTGCGGGGCCCCTCACCTGCACTCACACTTACCAGCAGAACCCTCACCTGCAGGCCCCTCATCTGCCTGGTCCCTCACCTGCACATACCCTCACCTGCCCTAGGGCCACAGGCACCAGAGCCTGGCTTCTTATCTAGGGGCATGAGGTTCTGAGAACCAATCCGTTAAGTCTGTGGCAGAACGAGGACTGTGTGACTTGTAAGGACACAGAAAACGTATCTCCTGATACGCTGTGTCTCAGAAAGTGCCTTGGGTAATTCCTGATGAATGGGACTAAAAGTCGCTCTTCCCAGGCCCTGGATAAACAAAGTCAAAATCAAGGCACAGCCCATAGGTAGGAGCCAGGGGGGAGCCTGTGGGGCGTGAAGAGGGATTTGCACTCACTCAGTCTTGCCCTCC
Organism: Symphalangus syndactylus; assembly: GCF_028878055.3. Lineage (NCBI taxonomy): Eukaryota > Metazoa > Chordata > Mammalia > Primates > Hylobatidae > Symphalangus > Symphalangus syndactylus. The sequence goes on from NC_072424.2 coordinate 5,479,740, forward strand.
TCTCCAGGAAGTGCACACCTGCCCTGCCCTCCTCCCTGTGAAGGGCACGGGTTGGGGTGAAATCACCTGCTCCCTCGTCTGCTCACTGCTCCAGGTTGGAAGGGGCCAGGGGCCCCTGTGCTGGTCCCAGGTTGGAAGGGGCCGGGGGGCCCCTGTGCTGGTCCCAGGTTGGAAGGGGCCGGGGGCCCCTGTGCTGGTCCCAGGTTGGAAGGGGCCGTGGGGCCCCTGTGCTGGTCACCTGATGCTCGGCCCCAGGTTGGAAGGGGCCGGGGGCCCCTGTGCTGGTCCCAGGTTGGAAGGGGCCGGGGGGCCCCTGTGCTGGTCCCAGGTTGGAAGGGGCCGTGGGGCCCCTGTGCTGGTCACCTGATGCTCGGCCCCAGGTTGGAAGGGGCCGGGGGGCCCCTGTGCTGGTCCCAGGTTGGAAGGGGCCGTGGGGCCCCTGTGCTGGTCACCTGATGCTCGGCCCCTCCTGCGTCCAAACTTCACCTCCACCCACCGGTCACTGCTGACCTCAGCCCTTCAAAGCTGTCTCTCAGTGGGTCTGGGGCTGCCTCATCCTGCTGGGGTTCCCCCTCCTGCCCTCCTCACCTGCCTCTGCACCTGCCACAGGGCATCGCCACCTGCGGGTGAAACCAGCCTCCTGGGAGGGAGGCCCTGAGCTGACGGGTTGTCCACCAGTGCAGGCACACAGGCTGGGCTCACACAGGCCCCAGGAGTCTGTGGCGATGCCCTGGAGTCCTTGTAGCCTGGCGCTGTCTGGATGTCAGTGACGGCCACTTCTCTCCTCGGGCCTGAGCCTGCCCCACCCCGGAAGGGCTGCCCCCCTGGGTCCCCTGTGTCTAGGCATCCAGACCCACTCTCCCCTCCATGTCTGATGTGCCCCTGCCCCCAGTCACGTGCAGGAAGAGGCACGGAACGCGGCTGGCACCCGCCCTGAGGCCCAGGCTCTGTTCCCCTCTTCTCTTTTCCTAAAGAGTGGCAAGGGAGCCCGTGACCCGTGGCCACGTGGCTGCCCCCTTGGACCCGTGGCCGCTGGGTGATGGATTCCTGACAGGCCAGAGGTTTCTTGGCCATGTGGCCTGGACAGCTGCCCCTCCCTTCATCTCAGGCCTCAGAGTCTCCAAGTGACGTGCAAAGGCAGTGGAAAATTATTTTGGACAAGGTTTTCACCAAGGTCGATATCATTTATTTTATTCCTTCTAAATTAGCCCTTTCAGCGAAAACCTTTTGCAAGGACGTCCTAGACAGATGGAGACAGATGATGTTCTCACCCTCCACCTCCCTCCACCCGCTGCAGCCTTCTCTCCCGTCCTCTTTTCCCGTGTCCTGGGCTCCAGCACAGGTGCTGGGGCCTGGTGTGGATGGTGAGCTCGTGGACGGCCCGTGTGCAGGCAGTAGGTCCCACATGCTGTTCTCACCATGGCGAGTGAGTCTCACGAGAGCTGATGGTTTTGGAAGCGTCTGGCATTTCCCCGCTGCTTCTCGTTCTCTCTCCTGCCGCCCTGTGAAGAGGCACCTACTGCCATGATTGTGAATTTCCTGAGACCTCCACAGCCCTGCAGAACTGTGAGTCAATTAAACCTCTTTCCTTTATAAATTCCCCAGTCTTGGGTATTTCTTATAGCAGTGTGAAAACGGACAGTGTGTCCTGGTTGTGGCAGGGTGGTCTCGGTGTGAAATGGACGAATACGGCGTGTGTCCTGGTTGTAGCAGGGTGGTCTCGGTGTGAAATGGATGAATACGGCGTGTGTCCTGGTTGGGGCAGGGTGGTCTTGGTGCAGCCTGGTGTCCTCACCCCACAGTGCTGACCTTGTTGGGGTTGGGGGCCCAGGAGGCCTCCCAGGTTCCCCCTGCCTCTGTGAGCCTGCGCAGTGGCTGTGGCCCTGAGCTCCGTGGCTCCTCAGAGCAGCCGGCTGATTGTGGCCAAGCGGCCGGCCCTCTGGGCTCCTGCATGTAGGGTCCTGAGTGCTGGTCTCTCCTGCCACTGCTGTGGGTGCCATGGGAGGCTGGTGGATGCCTCTGCCTAGCGTGGTGCTCTGAGGACCTGGTGGTGGGGGTGAGGGGTGGTGGGAGCCAGCACAGCCCCGCCCACCTCAGCTGGGGCCAGAATCCCACCAGGGCCCAGTGTCTTCCTGAACTCTGACGTGGGGCCCCGGCTGGTCCCCTGCCCTCCACACAGCCCCCAGCACCCGGCACCTCGAGGCTCAGGCAGCAGCTGGACGTGGCCCTCAGAGCCCAGGGAGTCACCTTGGTGACCCTCCTGGGCTGACTCACCTCATGTCACCTGGGGCACAACGTGCAGGCTGCAGCCCTGCAGATGCCACCTGGAGTATAGCGCCCAGTCCGCAGCCCTGCAGACAGAACCCTCCAACCAGGAGGCCTCCTCAGGGAGCTGCTGGGCCTCTGTCTGTAGCCTGGGGGAGTCAGTGCTCTGTCTTGGGAAGCCGGGCGGTTAGATTCTAGGCGCGGGTGCTACCACTCGGGAACACACTTCAGGGCTGAGCGGGGCTCTTGTCAGCTTTCCTCTTTTCCTCTGAAAACCGTGATGGAGAAAGTGATTTCAAATAACCTGGAATCATCTTGCTCTAATTTAGCATGCACTGTTAGGCTGGCAATTTCTTAAGAGGAAAATGATTTGGTTCCACGTGAAATTCGCATTTAAATGAAGAGATAACTTACTCTGACCTCGGTGATGGAGTCAGCACAGCCAGGCGGCCGACCTCCCGGCAGGACCCGCATCCCCACCCACCCCTGTTTCCAGGCCTGCTGGACTTCTGCGGTCAGTGTTGATGCGGGGCCACCGCTGTGAGACCCGAGAGAACAAACGAACGTGGAAGGGGCTTGGTGTTCTGTGCCCTAGAACGGAGCCACGGAGCTGCTGAGCCTGGTCCCAGAGGCAGTGCGGGGATCCAGATGCCAGTGCCCAGGATCCCACATCAGGACAGGAATCCTGACACCAGCACCGGGACCCCCACATCAGGACAGGAATTTAGACACCAGCACCGGGACCCCAGCTGAATTGCCATCAAGCCTGATAAAAGCATCTGGGGGTGGCCTGCATCCCGGCAAAGCTGCTGCCTTTCCAGCTGCAAGCAGCTGCCCCCGCCCTCCTCCTCATCAGAAAGCACTGGGTGGCTCCAGGATGGAGAGGGAACCTGCTGCCTGGCCTGCCTGTCCTGCAGAGCGGAACGCGGTGGGAACCTCCCTCACACAGAGCCACTGCCCTCCCTGCCTCGCGGCCCGGCCCTCGGTCCGGCCAACAGCCCTGGCCCCACAGCAAGCGCATCTCGTCCTCGTTAATCTGTCCTTCAGGTTTTTGTTCTCTGGGGACTTAGACCAGATTGAACTGGGAGTGCCAGCCCCGCTTCCTGTCCACCTGAGGCTCACACCTGCCTGCTGGTGGGGAGGTGGGGGCTTAGGGCCCTTTGCGCAGATGGGAACTCCCTCATTTCATGTGGTGGGGGGTGGGCAGCTCTGTTGACAGAGGCCCTGAGAGCCGCTCGGGAGAGCTGACTGCCCTGCCCATGCCCTGAGGCTGTGGCCACTGGTGCTGGGAGGGGCCCTGCCCCATCCACGATCTCTCCAAGCCATCACGGCCCTGGAAGCTGGGCTGAACGGGTCTCCAGGAGGGGCCAGGGAGGGCGGCTAAGCCTCTGCAGCATGGCGGGCCTTTGGGACCACCCGTCCACCCAGGGCCGGTTTCCTGGAGCTGGGGCTGAGCCACCCTCCCTGGCCCTGCTGGCTTGGGGAGATCATGGATGGGGCCAGGCCTCTCCCAGCGCCAGCGGGCACTGAGCTGGGAGGTGCAGCCTCAGGAGGCGGGCCCATAGTGGGGTCCTCGCTTCCTGGTCTGCCGAGGGCCCTCCAAACCACACATGGCCCCTCTGGGGCTTGCAGAGCCTACACAGAGAGGCCTCTGGGGAGAGGAACCCAGAGCTGGAGGAGAGTCTGGGCCAGACACTGGAACCAGTGCTGCTGGTAGGTCCGCAATGCGGTGGAGGCAGAGACTCAAGGAGGAACCTGCAGCCGGGGTCCCCACCCTTGCTATGGGGCAAGGTCCCTGCCAGGCTGGGCCGGCCTGAGGTGCCTCAGAAGGGCCTTTGTGCCAGGCACTGTCCGCCGTGTTGGAGGAGCTGGCCTGCTCTGTGGCTGTGGCCAACACGACCCTCGCCGTCAGTCAAGGGAGGAAGGACGTGAACAAGTCTCTCCAGGGCACATCTAGGGTAACACGCTGGCTTCTCCCTTCCCCTCGGCCCCCAGGGAACTCAGGGCCCAGTCAATCCCTGGGTTAGCTGGTTTGCCTATGGATTCATGAAGGACAAACGGGGCTGACGGGCAGTGGGCAGAGCCGGTAACTTCACAACGACGTGTGTTTGCACAGCAGAGCCATTTAAATGAGCATCTGCTCCATGCCTCCCCGGATGGGGCTGGACACTGGGCACTCCTGACGCAGAGGAAACCAACAGACTCTGGACCTGCTTTGGGAGGTGGACACGGAGGTTCTCACACTGGGTGGAACTCGGGAGACGGGAGAGAGAATGCTCCTCTTTCCTGCTGCAGTCCTGTGTGAGTCTGGCCCCCATTACAGGACACGGGCTTCAGCGAGTGGTGATGAGGGCCTGGGGGCGTGGCTCCATGGCCGCTGCTCCCTGCCTGGGTGGGGTGGGGGTCCCGGGTGGGGTGCGGGGTCAGGGATGCGGAGCTGTGGAAAGCCCAGAGTCTGTGGAGCAAGCTCCGGGGTGGGGGTGTCTGTCGCAGGCATGGCCTCGTCTCCTTCCTGTGTGACCCCCACTCTGTGGATGCCCCTTGCTCCTCTGGACCCCGCTGTCCCCTCTCTGCTCACACATCTGACACTGGGGGTCCTGTCCTCTCTCACCCCATGCCCTGCGCCCAGGAGCATCCGGCTGAGGGAGGTGGGCAGCGGCGTCCTCCTCTCCTCTGCCTGCTGTTCCGGGAAAGCAGCTGGGGAAGGGCCTGTTTCTTGTCCGTCAGAACTGGAGGAAACCACCACATCAATGAGTGATGAGAAAGGACAAATAGACGTGTTCAGGAGTATTTAAGCTGCTGTGAAGACGGGAATGTGAACGGCAGAGCTTTTGCATTTTCAGGACATAGGGAGGCTCCGTGTCCTTGGTGGGGTCGGCGGGGGTGAGGTCCAAGCCCACGTGTCTCACAGCTTCCTCCTGCTGCCTCCCCGCTCTGGGCCGCAGAGCTGCACCTGCAGGTGGGACCTGCAATCCGGAGCCTGGGCGCCTGCGGAGGCCGGGGCCTCTCTGCTGCCATCTCTGTGCCAGTGGCACTTCTATGGGGGGCACAGGTCGTGGGGTGCAGGGTGGGGTTCCCAGCAGCTGCCAAGAGCACTTCAGATGCCTGCACTCTGAGCCCGGGTCACTCTGAGTCCGGGGCAGGAGCCGAGTCCCTGCTGCCTCTGAGCTGAATCAGGAACCGTCTCAACTGGGGCTTCCTGGTGTGCAGTCGACATTTGGAACTTAGAGAAGAAAGTTCCCGCTCTGGCCCTGGTGAGCTCCATCCTCTCTCCTGTCAACACGTGAGTGGCCTCTTAATCATTTGCCCGATGTTAGAACCAACTGAACAGAGCCAGTGGCTGGGTGCAGGGTTGCCTTGAGTAGGCCAGGGAGGGACAAGGCAGGAAGAGGCCCCAGGATCTGTGCTCGCCGCTACAGGTTCAAACGCATGTCAGAGCTGGAGCTGATGATTCCGTCCTGTGGTCAAAAGGCCTCACTGAGGGACAGAGGCCACACCGGGAAGATGCCTGCGGGTGGCGTGACGTCACTGACAGATGGCCCCGTCGATAAATATCAACATCAGCATCACAGTCTCTAGACTGTGGTTCTGCACTGACAGGCGGTGAGCCGCGGTGCGTTCAGAGGCTGCTGCCTGCACAGCCGCCCCCTGAGAAGCCTGAGACGTAGCTGACGGGGCCTACGCGCAGGCAGGAGCCGGGCACACGCACGAATGGAGCTGTGCTGCCTGTGCCATTGGCCATTGACACTGGAGGGGGGTGGCTGAAGTGTGCGGTCGGCCTCTGCAGGGAGAGGACGTTACTTCGGGTGCAGGAGGCCACATGCTGGTCGTCTGTCAGAATCTGACAGCCTCGCACGGGGCGGAGGGGTGGGAGCTGGGCCCTGCGGTCCTGGAGCTGTGGCCAGGCGTCCAGACCCCGGTCCTGACGGTGGGCAGTGGGGGCCTGAGGGCTGAGTGTGCACTGGGCAGGCTCTATCCCGAAGGACTCCAGGTGTGGACCACGTCAGAGCTGAGGGGGGGCTGACCAGAGCCAGTTGCAGGAAGGCAGCATCACAAGGTGACTTCTGAGGCCCTGAGTAGAAAATAATCAAAATTCAGAACTGACAGAGACCCGGAGCGATGCACACAGGCCTCAGCGGGTCACACTTCCCTGTGCTCCTGCGTGGGGAGGCTTCCAGAAAGGAGTGACTGGAGGGGACACCTGCGGGGGCACCTGGAAAGAAGGCCTGGGGGGGACGCTTGGGAGGACACGTCGGGGGGACACTGAGACTCTTGGGTGGTGATGGCTGCTCCCCAAAAACTGCCCAACTCTGCCCAGGGCGCCCTGGTCAAATCCTTCGGGATCGAGCTCTGAAGGAGAAAACCACCTCCGTGCTTTTGACACGGAAATAGTTGCATCGTTCTCAAATCTGTGACTCCTTGATCCAACCAAACCCTCGCTTTGGGGCCTTCCCACAACTGGTCTCTGAGGCGAGCGGAGCCCTCCAGACATCTTCCCCAGGGAACAGCAGAAGCTCCAGTTTGCTGGAGCTGCCCCCTTCCTGGTCACCGATTCCTGAGACAGCCCCAGATCAGCCTTGTGCGGTCCCCCCTGCATTCCATTAGCCTGGGCACTGAACAATAATGCATGGAAGGCTTTTTAAAAAATTAATTTCAAGCTTCATTCCTTGATTTGGACTTAATTTGCTAAAGCAGTTTTCATTTGAAGATGCTCTCCTCCCATGAAAAAAGCAAAACCAAAAAAAAAAAAAAAAGAGCTAATTTATCTCTGACATGAATACAGCTTTGAAGAGTCCAGTGACTCAGCTGGGAGATGGGATAGGGTGGGAGGTGCAGGTGGAGCCTCTGAGTCCCCAGTTGGGATGCACCTCATAGGCCACCGTGCCAGGGACCTCGACGCATGGAATTCTGTCTTCACTTCGATGGCAAATTTAATTAGTGCACATTTAGCTGGCAGTTTGGGAGCAGATTCAATTAAGTGCTCCGCCAGTTCTGAAGAGGCCTCATGCTGCTGAGAGTACCAGGCATGGAGTTAGAATCAGGTGAAGGAGCTGTTTTCCTCGTTCAGGGGCCCAGAACCACCAGCATGGGGGCTGCGCTACGGGCAGGGGAGAGCAGACGCCCCTGTTCCGAGGTCCGAGAGCCTTTGGTAGTAGAGCAGGTCGTGGAAGGGACTTGTCAGAACCACGTGAGCAGCCCCGAGAAACACTCAGCCCTGGCTGGCCCCCAGGCGGGCGTCATCAGCGTTTGAATTTCACTCCTCGAGATAACACCCACGCAGGCTGGACATGCAGGAGACAGCTCCAGGAAGTCAGGACGGCAGAAACCCGGGTGGCCGCGCTGAGCACCAAGGCTGGAGACCATGCATAGGCGACTGTGCCTGCCTGGCGGGAATCTTTCAGGAGACTCCTGCTTAAAAGAACAGCGAATGCCCCACTGTGCCCTGCAGCTTTTTCTTCCTTTTACTTTTGAAGCTTAACACATCCCTGCAGAGTGATCTAGAATGTCCTGGCATGTACGATTGCTCCAGGAAGCGAACACCTGTCAGGCGCCAAGTCCCTTGGGGCCGTCCTCGGGTGGGGTGCAGCGAGGCGCTTTCATGTGGAGCCTGTGGGGACTTTCTGTCTTGGGGAGGAGAGGAGTCACATGCACACCCGCTGTACACACTCACACGTGAACACACACACATGCACAGATGCATGCACACACAGACACACGTGCACACATGCACACACATGCACACACACACACTCCCATGCACACACATGCATGCATTCATGCACACACACTCACATGCACACTCACCTGCACTTGCACACGTGCACACACGCACATGCACACACATGCACACACACATGCATGCACACACACACACACTCACATGCATGCACACACACTCACCTGCACTGACACACATGTACACACACATACACATTCACTTGTGATCGTCTTGCTCCTCCCAGAGGGCAGCTGAATGTAGTTTCTGAGCGAGTGGACCTTGGGTGTCAGCTACCAGGGCCAGGCCTGGAGCTCCAGGTGAGCAGGACAGGGCTGGGTGTAGAGAGGAAGCTTTCATGTGTTTTCTGAGCAGCAAGAAGGTGGGTGTTACCACAGCTCAGGGCACCTCAGTGTCTGGGCATGGACCAGCCCCGTGTCCTCGGTGTCTGGGCGTGGACCAGCCCCGTGTCCTCGGTGTCTGGGCGTGGACCGGCCCCGTGTCCTCGGTGTCTGGGCGTGGACCGGCCCCGTGTCCTCGGTGTCTGGGCGTGGACCGGCCCCGTGTCCTCAGTCCACGGCTTGACTCCTTGTGTCACAGCTGATGTTTTCTCTCCACATTTCTGAGGCCTTAAGAGGTTCATGTGTTTACCCCCAGGCCACTAAGAGAGCAAGAGACACAGGACACGATGAATCTTGATCTGATTCCGAGTCATCAGTCCGTGATGATTTCACAAGTCCAGGACAGGGCCACGAGGCAGGGGCAGACCAGGAGCTGGGGAGCAGTGACCTGACAGTCTGAGGGACGGCAAACCCTGGACAGGGCCACGGGGCGGGGGCAGACCAGGAGCTGGGGAGCAGTGAGCCGGTGGCCTGAGGGACAGCCAGATGCCCTGCGATCAGAACGAGGTGCCCCTGCCTGGAGGACAAAGAGACATGGGGACGGGGAAGGCAAGATCCAGGGCCAGGCCCACTTGTGAGTTGTTCTGACAAACAGACGTTTCCAGCCGGCACAGGGGAGGTGCAGCCCTGCACGGCCAAGCGTGGCTGCCGTGTCCTGGTGAGATCAGACCCAGGGCAGCAACTTTCCAGCCCCCTCAGGCTGCAGCCTCCCTCTGGGCTGGCGGGGACCCTGCTGCCCCCATTCCCCGCCGTCCTTCCACTGACCGCCCTGAAAGTTCAGTGGGAAAGGGGGGCTGGGCCCTCCCACCCTGGGCCCCTCCTGTGTGCAGCCTTGGCCTTGGGTGTGATGACGGCTGATTCTGAGGCTCTGAAATGTCTCACGGAAGATTTTGGAACGTTGCCAGGAAAGAAAAACCAAAAAGTCACTGTTGAAGAATTTCATCCATTAAAAGTTTGCATTTGAATAAAATGAGCTTCTGTGTCTCATCTGGGCTTAGAGAAGCCGGGAGCTGGGAGCGGGAGCTCTTCCCTACCAAGGAGCTTGTGGCCGGAATACTCAGATGGGCTTTCTCCGGAAGAGGCGCCTGAGAAGGACGACTGGAGGTCGTCCCCTACAATGACTGACCCCAACTCCCAGGGGCCTCAGGACGAGGCTCCCCGTGTGCGCCCAGCTCCCACCTCGGATCAAGGTGGCTCCGGCCCGTTCACACCTCCACCCTGCTGGACACCGCCCACCTCCACCCGAGGAAGGGCAAGTCCCTGTGTTGTGCTGTGGTGGGCGGGGCAGGAATAAGGCCGCAGTCCCTGGGACAGGGTGGTGTTAGGTTGCTGCTGTGGGGCTCAGCTTCAGGCCCCAGGGGAGGGGGAGGCAGGGGAGGGGAGCTGGGGGTGGGGAAGGGGGCTGCAGGGGGTACAGCTTGGAAGCAGGGGGCCTGGAGGTCTCCAGTCCCCACATTCACAAGGAAGGTCACAGCCCCCCACCGACTGGCTGCCGTCCCTGACCCCAGACTCCCTCAGGTCTTCCAGCTCCTCCCCAACCCACCCACTGGCCAAGGATACCTGAGGGCAGGTGGGGCAGCCTGGACAGAACCAGGGGGACGGTCAGCTGTGTTGGTCAACGCCCACATGAGCGTGGGCCGTGACTTCCCACCAGATCCCTGAGTGGAGGAGTTCTGCGACACTACAGCCTCATGCCTGCTCCTCGGGCCAAACCTGACCTTCCCCAGGCCTCTCCAAGGTGCCTGGGCTCCAGGGTTGCAGGGTCAGTGCGCATGACATGTGGCCCAGAACTTAGTGCAGTGCAGTGTCCCGGCCCAGGGGGAGCTTCCAGGCACGGAGGTGTCCAGGCATGGGGGTGTCCCGGCCCAGGGGGAGCTTCCAGACATGGGGGTGTCCAGGCAGGAGGGTGTCCCAGCCCAGGGGGAGCTTCCAGGCACAGAGGTGTCCAGGCATGGGGGTGTCCCGGCCCAGGGGGAGCTTCCAGGCATGGGGGTGTCCAGGCAGGAGGGTGTCCCAGCCCAGGGGGAGCTTCCAGGCACAGAGGTGTCCAGGCATGGGGGTGTCCAGGGATGAGGCCGTCCCAGTATGGGGGCGTCCAGGCAGGGAAGCTTCCAGGCAGAGGGGTGTCCAGGCATAGGGATGTCCATTCAAGGGCTGTCCAGGCAGGGGGCATCCGTCCAGGCCGGTCTCAAGGATGCTGACGTCCAGGCGTTGTCCCTGCCCGCTGCAGAGCTGGACAGCATGCGTCCCCATCCTGAACCCGGACGGAAGATTTCACTTTGACTCCAGAGGGCTCCAGTTGAGCTGGAGGTGTTTAGAGAGCTGCCAAAGCTCCCCCTCAAATTTCTCTCAGGGGTTCGAGGAGCTGCAGGGGACAGCGATCTGTGTCAGCATCGGGGGAGCCGTGGAGCCGCCATCTCCCTCGCGACCCAGCTCCGGCCACGGCCCGGGATTGATGACACGCTCAGTGAGAGGGAAAATTACATTTTCAGGATGTCTGCCAGGGCTCGCTTTGATAAATGTTTAAAAATGTGCTAATATGCTCTATTTAGCCATCTTTATTACAGTCACTCTCAGGGAATCGGCTCAGTACCCTTCCTCCAGAGCGCAGCTCCACGCCTGCGATGATTTTCTGGGCTCTGTCTGCACAAAAGGCCCGGCGTGTCGGTGGCACTGAGGTCTTTCAAAGCTGAGCAGCCCACCTGCCCCCAGGGGAACTTGGCTCCCACCAAGGTGGGAAAAGTCCCTTGTGAGCCTCCAGCTGCTCTGGGTAGAACTCAGCCCCTCGGGCCCCCAAGGTGTGGCCAGCTGTTGGGCTGTGCTCAGGGTGCAGGTCACCCCACGTAAACTGGACGGCCCCACAGCAAGAGCCTCTGGGGCAATGTCACAGGAGACCTTGGAGGGCCAAGGGGATGCTGGTGTCATTGTCACCGAGGCCGGCTGGATGCTGGCTCAGACACCGCCAGGCAAAGAGGGAGTCAGGTGGGAGGAAACAGTGTTCTCACGTGACCCAGAGCTCCGGGTGCTTGTCCACGTGAATGTGGCATGGCCTCGTCAGACAGGGCCACAGGCCACAGGGCCACGGACAACAGGGCCACCAACGGTGGGGAGCCTGGTGCAGATGGCAACGTTTCCTTCTGTGTCTTCACAGCTCTGTCCCCAAACATCTCACATAGGGAGTCTCAGGGCTCAAGTCCCCATATGAGGACAGGCTGCATCGTGTGGGACTCCCTGCCCATCCCCACGGACCCTGCCCATCCCCATGGACCCTGCCCATCCCCACGGACCCTGCCCATCCCCATGGACCCTGCCCGTCTCCACGGACCCCAGCCTTCCCGGACCCCAGCCTTCCCGGACCCCAGCCTTCCCGGACCCAGACTTCCCGGATCCCAGCCTTCCCGGACCCAGACTTCCTGGACCCAGACTTCCCAGACCCCGGCCATCCCGGAACCCAGCCTTCCCGGACCCCAGACTTCCTGGACCCCAGACTTCCTGGACCCCAGCCTTCCCAGACCCCAGCCTTCCCGGACCCCGGCCTTCCCGGACCCAGCCTTCCCGGACCCCAGCCTTCCCAGACCCCAGCCTTCCCGGACCCAGACTTCCCGGACCCAGCCTTCCCGGACCCCAGCCTTCCCGGACCCCAGACTTCCTGGACCCAGCCTTCCCGGACCCCGGCCTTCCCGGACCCAGCCTTCCCGGACCCCAGCCTTCCCGGACCCAGACTTCCCGGACTCCTGCCAGGTGCCCCTGCTGGAAAGCTGCCGGTCCTTGGGGAGTTGGAGGTGAGGGTTTCACAGGGTGCACGTGCCCAGGACCAGGCGTGGTGGGTGGGGTGGGCTGCTGTGAAGCAGCCCCTCCCAGGAGGATGGGTCTAGGGTCCCCCCACCCCTGAAGGGAGCTGGACCCGGGGCTGAGGGTTGGCAATGCTAGCCCCGCTCCCTTTCTTGACCCCTGAGAAGGCCAGAGAGAGTGGCCCAGCCCTGATCCTTGCTCTGCTGGTTTGTGAGGAAGTGAACCTCTTTTTTCTTTTCTTTTGTTTTTCTTGAGACAGAATCTCTGTCACCCAGGCTGGAGTGCAGTGGTGCCATCTCAGCTCACTGCAGTTTCTGGGGATGAGGACTCCTCCCTCCACACCTTCCCTTGAAGCTGGGACCACAGGCATGCACCACGATTCCCAGGTAATCTTTTTACTATTTCTAGAGATGGGGTCTCGCTGTGTTGCCCAGGCTGGTCTCAAACTCCTGGGCTCAAGTGATTCACTTGCCTCAGTCTCCCAAAGTGCCTGGATTACAGGTGTGAGCCACAGTGCCCGGCCTGGGCCTCCTTTCAGACCTGGGTTTGCCGTGTCTCCTTCCCCGGTGGACGTCACAATGTCCACTTCTGGAGAAGAACCCTGCCCCGCCCCTGCCCCGCCCCCCCCCCCGCCCTCTGCCCCGCCTCACCCTCAGCCCCCCTGCACGGAGCCACCTGTGTCCTGGGTCCCTCTCGCCTCCACTCAGCAGCCTCATGGCCTCCTGCCCCTCCTGCCCCTCCTGTCCTGAGGGTGCCTCTGGCCTCACTGCATCCCACATCCTCGGGGACAGCTGGCTGGTGTCAGCCGCGTGAAGGCGGATGTGGTTTCCAGGCTGCACAGGCCAGGTGGGAAGATTGCTAAGTCCTGCAGCCGCCTGGCCTGACTTGCCTTGAGCCGGCCTGCCCGGGTTTTCTATGAGCAGCTGCCGTCATTACAGCTGGAATTCTTCCAGAAGGTGTGGGAATGCCAGAGCCGGGTGGGGGCAGTGACCTCTGGGCTCGAGCCCTCGGCCAGAAAGGGCACAGCCCCTGGGCAGAGGACATCAGCTGCTTCCCACAAACGCTGAGGACCGACCCTGAAGGCAGGGACCTTCAGAGGGACATTGCCTACTTCCACCCCAAGTCTCAAGTCCAGCGGCTGCCCGGGGCAGGGTCCATGCACCTTGGGGAGTCTGCATCCCTGCAGCCCCCGGGCAGGACTGAGGCACCCGCTGAGGACACGGAAGCCGGCACCTGACCGGCTCCTCCAGCTCCAGCCCCAGAGGGTTCGGGCTGCGGCCGTGATCAATCACAATATGCAAATCGCTCATTTATGAAATCTCATCACACCAGGGCAGCCTGATTCATTATTCAACACTCCAGTTGTGTGCACAGAATCTCCAATGACCCCACAAGCCAAGCGCTTTTGATAGCAGACCCCTGTTCCGGGCGGCGCCGCGTCTCTCCTGCCTCAGCGGGGCCTGGGGCTTCTGTGATCTCATCTCAACTCCACACAGACTTTGCTGAGTCCCGGGGTGTGGGAGGAGCCTGGGTGCTCCTGGCTGGGGAGGCCGTCGGGCAGATGGGCCCCGGGGGCAGCACAGAGGCGGACGAGGAAGCCCCTCTGCTCAGCAGCCTCTGCACACGGTGTTCCAGCGTCCACATGGGCTGGCGAGGGGCCTCACAGCTGCTCCACAGATGGGACTCTTAGCCCATTCCCCAGTCCCAGCCCTGGGAAGTGCTGGCCCTGGGGGGCTCCCCTGAGGCCTGCTCCAATCTCAGGGCTGCAGAAGGGAGCCCCCCACCCACCTCACCCAGTCCCTGGGTCCCAGAGATCTGCAGTCTCAAAGCCACGGGGCTCTGCCCCTCAGACTGTCCCGCAAACGGCTCAGCCTCTCTCCACCTCCACCCAGTGATGAGAACAGGGTCCTGTAAGGAAAACAGTGGGGCTCGGGAGTGTGCACGTGCACCGAGCAGGTTCAGAGACTCCACGTCCGGCAGAGCAGCCTCCTGGCCCAGCTCCAGCCTCCCCCCCGGCGGCTCCTGGTCTCCCGGACGGGCTGCAGGGAGCGGCTGCTTCTCTGGGTCAGAGGGGCTTCCGGGGACCAGGCGGGCAAAGAGGGCCGTGCTCTTCTCTTTCCTGTTTCTGCTGACCTCGGGGCAGTGGGGTTGGAGGGACACCAGTGTCTCCAAGGGGCTGGCACCAAGTCATGACAGGGTCATAGGTCACTGTGGGAATCGCGAAGGTGAGAGAAGCACGGGGCCATGTCCGCAGCTGCAGAGGGTCCCAGCCTTGATGGGGAGCACAGGTCCAGCCCACGTGCCCCCCGGCACCCCCAGCTTCAGGTTCCCTTACAAGGACACTCGCGCCTGGATTAGGGCTGCCCCCACAACCCAGGATGATCTTGCCTCAAAAGACTGTTTTTCCAAACCGGAGTGCTTCTGGGGTTAAGATGGAGACATGTCTTTTTGGGGATCGTTACTCAATGTGCTACACTCTTCAGTCCCAGGGACCCACTGCTCAGACCCAGGAGAGAGGTGGACCCAGGAGGGAGGTGGAAGAAGTTGGTGCAGTGAGGGGGGCGGGGACGCTGCAGACAGGAGGACGAGGTCTGTGTGAAGGGTCTGCCATGTGAGCACCTGGGCCTGGGAGCTGGGGCTGCAAGAGAAGCAGGGTCCAGCATGGGAACAGGCCTCTCTCTGCAGACCCCAAATGTGGGCTTCACCACCGGAGACGGTGTGAGCCTCTGGGAGGCGGTGGCCTCCAGGGGAACACATCCAGACTCAGGGCAGCTGAGGCCAGGCGAGAGAGCCGCGGTGTTTCAGGGGAGGCGTCAGGGACACAGCCGTGGTCCACGGGGCTCATAACTGAGATCCAGACTCCAGGGACTTCTTTTCAGACCTTCCCAGTCTCGGCGAGAGGCTGCAGCTTTCTGCATTCCCTGAAAGGGAAGGGTCCTTAAACGGTGAGCCTGTGTGTGGGGGCAGTGTCAGTGCTGACGAGGCAGGGTGGGCCCCACACTCCCGGATCATGTGAAGACCCAGTCAAAGCGCGGAGGCCTGGAGCCAGCGCAGCCCTCCCACTCCCCAGACAGACAGGTTCAACATTGCTGGCATAATTTACTTTGTCACATTTTCACTATTTATTTGGAATTTATTTTGGAGCTAAGGACATGAGGATTTTCTCAGGAAAGGAAAACAGTCTAGTTTGCGGTACCTCAAGTTTTTTTCTACTATCTTTCCTAATTTTGGAGTGGGGCGTACAGACTTAATTCCATAATGTTGTCTTCTGTATCGATGTAATTTAAAGTATTATATCCTGGCAGAAATGGAAAGTGTATCATAAAAGGTTTCCTAATGTTGACAAAAAAAAAAGCCAAATTCTGTAAAATATTGAAAGCGATTTATTCTGAGCCAATAGATTGACCGTGGCCTGAGCTAGAGTCTCAAGAAGTCTTGGGAACGTGCCCGAGGTGGGTGGGTTTTATACATTTAGTTTTATACATTTCAGGAAGACGGAAGTTACAGGCAAAGACGTCAGTCAGTCCATGGAATGTTCAGGTGGGACATGGGGCTTGCACCTGGATTCAAATATTTTCTGGTTGGCAGTTTGTTAAAAGAGTTAAGCTTCATCTAAGAACTTAAAAAGTCAGGAGACAGAAAAGCTTGGCTTGGGAGAAAGTGGGCTGTAGACGCCAAGGTTCTTGTTAAGTAGCTGAGGCCTCCAGGTAGGAAACAGCCTTCAGAGAGAATGGAGGGTGGAAGTCTCTTTTCCAAATTTAAAAGGTGCCCGGCTGGGCACGGTGGCTCACACCTGTAATCCCAGCACTTTGGGAGGCCGAGGCGGGCAGATCACAAGGTCAGGAGATCGAGACCATCCTGGGTAACACGGTGAAACCCCGCCCCTACTAAAAAAATACACACAAAAAAATTAGCCGGGCATGGTGGCAGGCGCCTGTAGTCCCAGCTACTCAGGAGGCTGAGGCAGGAGAATGGCGTGAACCTGGGAGGCGGAGTTTGCAGTGAGCCGAGATCGCGCCACTGCACTGCAGCCTGGGCGACAGAGCGAGACTTCATCTCAAAAAAAAAAAAAAAAAAAAAAAAATTAATTAAAAAAATAAATAAATAAAAGGTGTTGGACTCCTAGTTAATCCTCTGTAGGTCTGGGAAATACCTAGAAAGGGAATGAGACCCTGTAAGATGCAATTTTCCCCTGCAGCAGACAGGCCCATCTCTAAACACCTCAAAGGCATATATTGTGGCGAGCACCATGTGCACGTCCTCAGGGCTTGCCGTCTGCCGTCTGTGTGGGAGGCTGCACCAGAGTCAGGCTGGGAGTCTGTCTGTCCGTCCTAACATCTCCATTGTAACGTCAATGCTGGTTGGTGATGTCCGGACGCCAAAGGGGAGGGGGCATAACGAGAGGTGTCCGCCTCTTCCCACCGTGGCTGGGAATCCCGTGTCTCAGGTTCCCTTGGCCATGAAGGGGGATCCATCCAGTTAGTTGAGGGGCTTAGGGTTCTATTTTTGCTTTACACTAAAATACTCTGAAACTGCACCTACTTGCAACTAAATCAATTAAAAATTCATTAGCTTCTATTTGAAACGCTTACATTTTAAAGCTCTCTTAGACTGGGTGATAGATCTCTGTCCTCATCTACATATACTTTAAACATTAATGTGTTTCTAAAAACAATGGGCTTTCTCTGCAAACCAAAAATATGTTTATTTGTTTAAAAATTTATATCCTAAATGATTTTTAAAACATGCTTAGTGGATGTTAGCTGTCCTTCCTTGCAAAGGGAAGGTTTGTTAAATTAGCATATTCATTTAGTGCAGCTGATTGACGTCCAGGGACTCCAGGCATATCTGAGGCTGTTTACGGTCTGTGGATCTCTTTTACAAACATCAGCATCTCATTAGAGCTAAAAAAAAAAAAACAAAAAACCCTCTGGGAAGGCGTTTGGGCAGGTGTTACCACCGTCTTGCTTTCGGGAGGAGGAGAGACCTTAGTCTGCCAGGCTCACAGGGTGGTAGAGTGAAGGCTCAGCCCCCTCTGCCCACCCCTGGGGGCAGCCACTCAGGATCCAGTGGGGAGCCAGACCCCCGGGAGGGTACCTCAGCCCCTTGGTTCCTACAGCAGGGATGGTTTATTGCTTTCAGCCCATCGTCTCATTGCGTGATATTTCTCTTTTAATAGTAATGACTTAATTGTGTTTGTAAAATATGATACATGCTCCTTATCAAGAAAAAGTCAAGTTGCCCAGAAAATTGCCAAGAAAGTAAAAACTTATCTAAAATCCAACCACACAATCAGATTCTTCTTTGTACATACTCACAGCTCAAAAGAAAGAAGAATTTATTTCAGAAAATTGGAATAATATACTATTTCAACAAAGCATTACAAATGAATTTTACTGAAATTGTTGATGAAAAGAGTCAAACTCTGTAAAATATTGGAAGGGATTTGTTCTGAGCCAAATATGAGTGACCATGGCCCATGACACAGCCCCCAGGGTGTCCTGAGAACATGTGCCCAGGGTGGTCGGGCGCAGCCTAGTTTTATACATTTTAGGGAGGCATAAGACATCAATCAAATACATTTAAGAGATACATTGGTTTGGTCCAGAAAGGTGGGGCAACTCAAAGAGGCTGGGGGGCTTCCGGGCTATAGACCGTCTGTGAGCTGAGGAGCAAGGAAGCCAGTCCGAGTCCCAACACCTCAAAAGCAGGGAATACAACAGTGCAGCCTTCAGTCTGTGGCCAAAGGCCCGAGAGTCCAAAAGCTGAAGAAGTTGGAGTCTGATGTTCGAGGGCAGGAAGCATCCAGCACGGGAGGAAGATGGAGACCAGAAGACTCAGCAAGTCTGCTCTTTCCAACTCCTGCCTGCATTATTCTAGCCATGCTGGCAGCTCATTAGATGGTGCCCACCCAGACTGAGGGTGGGTCTGCCTCTCCCAGTCCAGTGACTCAAATGTTCATCTCCTTTGGCAACACCCTCACAGACACACCTAGGAATAATACTTTGCATCCTTCAATCCAATCAAGTTGACACTCCATATTCACCATCAAAGTCCACCCCTTGCCTAACTGAACCCGTACACATCTCCTGAAATCATACGGAATCTTCAAATAAAGACAGTAATCAAGTCATAATTATGGTTAACGTAATACAGTTGTCCTTTGTACAACTGGAAGCTCACTAATACCTAACCTCAATGCTGTTACAGTTAACAACACTTCAGTGAGGATATGAAGTCAATAAACCTCATGTCACATAATAAAGGAAAAAGAAAGGAAATAAAATATTTTCTTAGTACAAGTGTATACATGCACAAACATGTTCTTAACAAAATAAGGACTAAATACTCATGACAATCACAGTCCTCGTTTCTGCAGCTGGTCACGTGGTCGTAGCTGGTATTGATGACTGCCTTCTTCTACTGCCCATTCTGTATTCACTTTGCCTTCGGCATCACCTCAGCAGGTCGTGGTTTTTTTCCTGGTGGAATGTCCCAAACCTTCATTCCTGAGGGGTCTGGGTCACCTGTAGTCTTGCCTGGATTGGGCTGTTGTAGTTTCCCGTTGACCTTAATCACAGGGCATGGTAATACTGTGAGACGCCCTAATGGATCTCCTGTATTTCATACATACTCTTCCTTAGCTTCGTTGTAGAGTAGTAGACTGATTTCACCTTGATAGACCAGGTCAGTCACCCCAACAGTGTAGCTCCCTTCTTAGCCTGTTGACATAAAGGTAGGAGGAGCCCAGAGTATCCAGGTGACAATCTTAACTTCCAGTTCAATGGGATTGCTGTTTTGTCTCGCAGTGGCAGCCTTCCTCCCTCCGGAACTAAGACCTCTAGGCCAGCAGAACGTAATGTTGCAGGAACGGGAAGCAAAACTTTTGCTAGTGGATCATTAGGGGTGATGGTGAGTGGCGCCACTTCCACCCCTTGATTCCTGGACCCGTGAATCCTGGCTATGGGAGAAACAGTATCATATATTGGACGCTGATTCAGAGCATCCACGGCCCTCTGGAGAACTTTGCCCCAGCCCTGCAAAGTATTGTCACCTAGTTGGTGTTGTAATTGTGACTTCAAAAGGCCATTCCACCATTCTGTCAACCCAGCTGCTTCAGGATGATGGGGAGCATGGTAAGAGCAGTGAATTCCATGAGCATGAGCCACTGCCACACTTCTTTAGCCATAAAGTGAGTGCTTTGGTCAGAGGCAATGCTGTGTGGAACACCATGATGCTGGACAAGGCGTTCTGTGAGT
Source organism: Symphalangus syndactylus (assembly GCF_028878055.3). NCBI lineage: Eukaryota > Metazoa > Chordata > Mammalia > Primates > Hylobatidae > Symphalangus > Symphalangus syndactylus. Next base: position 5,499,173 of record NC_072424.2, read on the forward strand.
CCATGGATGGTAGTCTTGGCAGAAGCATTGCATGCAGGATAGGCAAACCTGTATCCAAAGTAAGTATCTATTCCAGTGAGGACAAACCTCTGCCCTTTCCATGAGAACAGGATAGGCAAACCCGTATCTAAAGTAAGTGTCTCTTCCAGTGAGGACAAACCTCTGCCCTTTGCATGAGAACAGACTGAACTAGTTCATTCTCCTGCTGCTATTAATACAAAGAACTGCCAGATACTGGGTGATTTATAAAGGAAAGAGGTTTGGCTGACAGTTCTGCATGGCTGGGAAGGCCTCAGGAAACTTGCTGTCAACGAAAAGAATCAAACTCTGTAGAATATTTTAAGAGATTTGTTCTGAGCCAAATATGAGTGATCATGGCCCATGACACAGCCCCCAGGGGGTCCTGAGAACATGCACCCCAGGTGGTCGGGTACAGCCTGGTTTTATACATTTTAGGGAGGCATAAGACAGTAATCAAATACATTGAAGAAATACATTGGTTTGGTTCAGAAAGTTGGGACAACTCAAGCAGTTCTTCCAGGCTATCTGTGAATTTAAATATTTTCTGGATGACAATTGGTTGAGTTTACCTGAAGACCTGGGATCCATGGAAAGGAATGTTCAGGCTGAGATAAAGGATTGTGGGGACCAAGTTTTATTGTCCAGAGGAAGCTCTCGGATAGCAGACTTCAGAGAGAGCAGGTTGTAAAATGTTTCTTATTAGACCCAAAAGGGAGCCTGGCTCTTAGTTGATTATCTCCTGGATCTGCAAAGAAAGGAAACAAAGGGGAAGGAGATTCTCTACAGAATGAGGATTTTTCCCACAAGAGACTCTGGAGGGCAATTTCAAGGTATAGCAAGAAAGTATATTTTAGGGTAAAACATTTTGATTTTTTCCCTTGTTATGCCGAGTCAGATTATAAAGTAAGTCACGATGTACAGGGTTAAATGAAACCCATCTGATGAGAATTTACAGTTTGTAGGGCATGACTCCCCAGACTCCTTAGATAGGAATTTGGGCAAGATGAGAAAATCAGAGCTTCATCCTCACTACAATCATGGCTGAAGTTCAGGACGTAGCACCTTGTTCACGAGGCGGCAGCAGGGAGAAGTGCGAGCAGGGGAAATGCCAGGCGCACAGATCTCGTGAGAACTTACTCACTATCACGAGAACTGCGTGGGGAAACCGCCCCCACGATCCAGTCGCCTTCCACAGGGTCCCTCCCGCAAAGCGTGGGGATTATGGGAACTACAATCCAAGGTGAGATTTGGGAGGGAACACAGCCAAACCATATCAACATGCAAAGCACACAGTGTGAGTGTTGGGTCCTACGGCCGTGATTCTCCTGGTGCTTAGCATGGAGGGGCTCCCACGTCGTGGTGCTGTGACTACCCAAATGTGAGGTTCATTCTGGCTCTGTCTTGGTTGGGTCAGTTTTCAAGAGCAGTTCTATAGCCTAATTCCCTTGGATTCTCTACATGTATGATGGCAGCTCATGGGTGTGATTCCCTCAACCTGCCACATAAGAGAGGAGTTCACGGTGTGATTCCCTCGTTCCCTCCACACGGGAGAGGAGTTCACGGTGTGATTCCCTCGTTCCCTCCACACGGGAGAGGAGTTCACGGGTGTGATTCCGTCATTCCCTCCACACGGGAGAGGAGTTCACGGTGTGATTCCCTCGTTCCCTCCACGTGGGAGAGGAGTTCACCGTGTGATTCCCTCGGTGCCCTCGTATGTGAGAAATTCCTGCTGCTGTCTCCATTGCCTGGATTCCATTTTTGGCCATAGTTTCCTTATGCAGAATTCACGTGTTTCTGGGCCTTGGGATTCTGTGGGAAGCCTGTGGACAGGCATCTCCCCCCACATGTGACCTGCTTTTCCTGCCTGAGTTCCCAGAGGATGCTGTTTCCTCCCGCACTCTAGGAGCCTCGTGGGGAGAGGCCTCTGCTGGCCGTGCTGTCGCGTCTGCCTGGGTGTTTCAGGACAGCGTTCATCGTCCACGGCTTTGTGTTTTCTGTCCTGGGTTTCTGTTCTTTCCACGGGAGCACCTCTGTGGAGCTCCCGTGTCCCTGTATCTCCCTCCACTGGGACTTTGACTTGGTGACTTGGTTCCATTGTTTTGTGGCTTCTTCAGGCCTCTGCCGCTTCCCCGGCTCTGTTTTTGCAGCCCAGGCCCATCCACGAGGCTCTCCTCCCTGCCATGGGTGTGTTTTTCTCTCATTCCTTCCTGAGCTCGGCGTTTTGGTTCCTGAGAGCTTTGTGGAGAGAGGTGCTGCCACTGTAGGGCGCGGCCACATTTCCACTGGAGACTCTGGTGGATCCTCTCCAGCCTCATGGGCTCTGGGTGGGGATGGCCACTGGCTGAGGAGCTGGGGAGCTGCCTGCCCTCCCCGCCACCCTCTTTGCTCCATTCTCTCTCCACGGTGGCTGCCTCCATCTTCCTCCCAGGCTGGCCTGGGCCCAGGAACCCATTCAGCTCACAGGGTTCCCTCCAGGCCCTGTGGACCTCTGCTCCCCTCCCGCCTTCATCACACCTCTCTCTGACGCCTCCCCAGGACTCTGACTCTAGTGGGTTTTCATTCGGGGTTTGCAGCCCCGCCCTGCAGCTCCGCTGGCCTTCCTGTGTGGTCTTGAGAAGTCTGGGTTGCAGAGGGGGTGCACAACCCTGACCAGCACCATCAATGCCTCCACTCCTCCAGGGCCACATCTCTGGGCAGAACTGGCACTCCTGACTGCCTGACCCCACACGCCTGGGCCTTGGTCATGAGGCCTCGTGGCCAGAGCATGCAGACAGGGTCAGGTCTCAGACATGCAGGAGCTGAGTGGGGGTCTGCTGTTGAGGCCCCCAGGCTGCCCAAAGAGCATGGAGGGTGGAGGCGCCCACTCCCTTGGAAGAGAGGGGGTCTTAGTCCATCTGTGTTGCTATAAAGGAATGCCTGAGGCTGGTAATTTATTAAAAAAGAGCTTCCTTTGGCTCACAGCTCTGCAGGCTTCACAGGCCGCGCGGCCCCAGCACCTGCCTCTGGTGAGGCCTCAGGAAGCTTCCACTCTTGGTGGAAGGCGAACGCCAACAGCATCTCATGGGGACAGAGAAAGGAAGACAGAGGGGAGGGAGGTGCTGGGCTTTGTTCAGCAGGTAGCTCTCTAGGGAACTCAGAGCAAGAACTCACTGCCCCAGGGAGGGCACCAAGCCCCTCCTGAGGGATCCACCCTGTGACCCATGCACTGCTACCAGGTCCCACCTCCAACATGGGGGATCACATTGCAACACAAGTTTGGGAGGCCACACCACAGCAGAGGGTTCCCTGGGCTGGCATGACCGAGGAGCTGTGACCGGGCCCTGCTCTCTGCACACCTGCAGGTGTCTGCTCCCCAGGGAGACCCGTGTCCACCTTCTCCCTTGACCCACAGTGACCCCGGGATAGCCACATTCCCATGAGGAGGGAGAAGGGGGCAGGGAGAGGACAGTGTCCATCACAGAGAGGCCCCTCCTGGGCTGGCCTTCAGCGTGAGCTGCCTGGGGGCTCCAGCAGAGGCAGCCCCACTCCCCACTCCCCACGCCAGTGACACGGCCCTCCCACCTCTGTGTTCCATGAGGCTGTGGGCTCAGGTGGGAGCTGCTATAGAAACTCTGGGCTGTTCGGCAAAGACGCCCTCTGCGCCCGGGCCTCTGGAGCAGGCGAGCCCCACCTGTCTGGTGCCTCAGCATCTGGTGCCCAGTGATGGCCTCCATGCCCTGGCTAGCTCCTGCCCCTCTGTTACTTTCTAGGTGGCCGGTCAATGACCCCCACCACCCCACGTGCCTCCTGCCACCTGCACCCACAGACAGATCTCAAGTCCCAGGATGGAGCCCTTACAAGGGCTAGGTGCTGGCTCCCCTGATCGGCTCAGGTGAAATGCCCCTGCCTTACCCCCAGGCTCCAGGCCAATTGACTGATTGATCTGACAGGCATTTGTGGGAGCCTCCATGAAACGACTGGGCTGGTGCTGGGACCACAGTGTCGACAAGTCAGACTGGCCCCTGTCCTCGGAGCTCCTGCTGGGAGACCCAAGTGAGCACACAGTGTGGGAGACAGGATGGCCTCTCTTGGGAGAGGCCTTGAACTGAGCCCTGGGGAGTGGGGGAACAGCCATGCCGTACCCCTATACCAGGAGTGGGGGAGGCTCATTCCTGGCAGGAGGATGAGCCAGGACACAGGCCCAGGGCGAGAAAGAGCTGGGCTCAGAGAAATCGGAGCAGGGACATGTGGCCAGGCCAGGAGGATGGACAGCCAGCAGGAGCTGGAGCCAGGAGCCTCGTGGGGCCCCACAGGAGCTGGATCTGGCCCAGGGCAGCCCCGATCAGCAGCGAGAGGCCAGAAGGAGCTGGTCTCCCCTCTGGCGATGAGTACCTGCGGTCGCTGGGAGTCCCATCACCCTGTCCAGTTATGGGGATGCCAGGCCTGAGCTCTGTGGGGCTGGAGAGGAACAAGGCTGGGCAGGTGCCTCCGGCCAGGTGGGCAAGTCGGCCAGTGGCTGGGCCCCTCGGAGGGCACATGGAGCGCGGCTCCCCTCTCCCACCTCACCCTAAATGGCAATCCCGGCTGGGGATCCACCTCACTGCAAGAGCAGAGCCTCCTGCATCTCCGGCCGCCAGTACGGTTCCTGCAGTTCCCAGGGAGCGGGAGCTTGGAAGAAAAATTGCCCTCATTCCCCCAGCTCACTAATCACGCCAGAAGACACATGGAGAGCAGAACGCAGGCTCCGGATGAAGAAAGACAATGGAAACTTTAAACAAGTGAAAGTAGCAAACTCCTGGCCTGCGTCCTCCGCGGAGGAGAAACCGGCAGAAGCACCTCGCACCTCTTGATGAGCAGACGCCGGGGACAGCGTTGTTCACGACACGTGGGAATGTGCTTTAAAAGCAGGTCAAAGACGACGTGAAAAAAAAAAAAAAAAAAAAAAGACGACGTGTGTGCCAGGTGCCTACATGCCACCCGCGGCCTGGTCTTCTCATCCACCATCAATTATAAAGGCCACCTGGGCCTCCAACGCGGCCTCCGCGGCATGGAGCATTCTCCAGCTGCAATCCCAGGAGGCAGCGCCTGTCTTTCCGATGTTCCTTCCACTCTTCTATCTGCTGCGAGATCAGACCTCAGAGCCCCGCGGAGCTTGGCCAGCGGCAGGTGCGTCCTCAAAGGCAGCTCGGAGCCGGCTTCCTGGCCAGCAGTGGGCGGGCCCGTCGAGCTGCATTCTTGAATTCCTGCCTTCAATACCAGAGGAACCAGTGGGCTTTTGATACGTGGTTCACAAATAAAATGGAGCGGACTCTGTGAGGGCCAGCGCATAATGAGGGATGCATCCGCCTTCCCTTTGATGGTTGCACAGTGACAGGCGCCCTTGGCTTTTGTTGGAAAGTGCAGACTCTTTTTGTTAACAAACCTTTTGCTGTTAGAGGACAAGAACGGCATGTACTGGTGCTAGCTGCGAGTGGTCCTGGAGTTTCTGTGTAAGAATATTTTGTTGCTCTCGAGGCTAGCTCAAATGATGTGCTTCTAAAGTTGTATTTTTAACTGGAACGCCCAATCCCAGCGACTGGGATCCAGGCCTGGGAGGCAGGGTCCATCCTGCGGATGAGTGACGTCTTTGTGTTGAATGAGAAAAGACGAATTAAGTCCAGCTTCCAAAGCTTCTTGTGCATCTCCCAACCTGCCCGCGCCTGGTGGGTTGAGGGTGTGTCTGTCTGTGAAAAGCCCTCGGACACCCAGGGGTTCGGTGGGACCAGGCCGGGGCTGGGCTCGAGGACCACCCATGGGTTCTGCAATGGAACAGGGACGTCCTGAAACTCAGGTGGCTCTGAGGTGCCTGCCCCTGTGGACGAGGAGCTCTCATGTCACTGAGAGACCGCAGCGCACGGGACCCTGGCGCCTCCCCCGTGGTGGGTGTGGCATCCCGTGTCCCGGAGGAACAGGGGAACCTGTGGTTTGGGTTTCCTGACGCGTTGTTGGGTTGCAACAATCTCTGTTCTTGCGACACCGCTCCAGCCCAGGCGTGCGGTGAGGGGTCCGACTGTTTCACGGCCCTCTGGGAGTGTGATGCCCTGAATTCCTATGGCCCAAGGCTCAGGAGCAGCCTCTGCCTTTGGGGAGAGAACCCAGGAAGGGGCCGTGTGGCGCTCGGATCACATCCTGGTTCAATATTGTCACGCAGTTTTCGTTGAAGAAGAAAACGGAAAATGCTGGTTCATCTAAACTTTCTCATGTTTTATTTAGGGTGCTGAATTATTCACTACGGCCCTGAGCCTCCAGTGATCCGGAACTAAGCTGCCCATTCATCAGGGATGCCTCCTGGCACCGCCTTTTCCTCTGCATCTCGTGGGGACACTGGCTTCGCACCCCCTGGCCCCCGAGGCTCTGGTATCCAGGCTCCCCTGAATCAGCTCCCTGAAAAGAAGTCGAAGGAAAGCGGGTGGGGGCATGGCCTCATTCCCTGGTGAGGTGAAACAGGAAGGTGAAAACGTTCACACTTAAAAGGACTGCATGGCCCTGCAGCTCTGCAGCCCCGAACCCAGAGCCTGGGATTGTGGCTGGTGAGAATTGGGCCTCAGGTCAAACCCGGTGCAAGCTGCTGGCTTCTCAGGGAGACGTGTCCACTGCTGCTCAGCTGCTCCATGCTTGGCCGGCACCTGGTCAGCCTGAGTCTCCTCAGGGCAACCTAGACCCTCACCCTTAGGGATGAGGCCCAGGAACGGCACCAGTGGAGCTGGGCCGGCTGTGGCTGCCCTAGGACCCTCTGCAGGTGCCCTCTGATGGGACACAGCGGAGATCAGCCTCCCACCACACGCCCACGGGTCCGTTGGCAACTGTGTTGCCCTGATCCTGGGACGGCTCACTCAGTGTGAACTGGGCAACCCTGAAGGTGGCGATGGCCCTGCCAGGGAAGTGCCAAGCTCCCAAATTATTCACAACATCTAAGAGGAGGGCAGAGAACCCAGGGGTTGGGCAAGATTCCAGGGGTGCTCTACGCAGCCATGTTCTATCCTGAATAAGTGAATTATAACAGGGGTCTCATCCTCCCAACAGGCCTCAGCCAGAGCATGGCCACCCTGCTGCCCACACCCCCGTTCTCACCAGAGCTACCTATCCCAAGGGAATAGCCCCTGAGTTTCACCATCCACCCACCCACCCATCCACCCACCTATCCACCCATCCATCCATTCATCCATTCACCCCTCCAGCCACCTACCCGTCTACTCAACCATCCACCCATCCACCCACCCACCCATTTACCTAACCACCCACCCATCCCTCCACCCACCCATCCACCCATCTACCCATCTGCCTACTCACTCATCCACTCACCCACCCATCCATCCAACTACCCATCCACCCACCCATCCATCTATCCACCTACCGATCCACTCACCCATCCACCCACCCATCCATCCATCCACCCAATCACCCATCTACCCATCTGCTTACCCACTCATCCACTCACCCACCCACCCACCCACCTACCCACCTATCCATCCACCTACCCATGCATCCACCCAGCCACCCACCCACCTACCAATCTGCTCAGCCACCCATCCACTTGCCCACCCACCCACCCATCCGTCTATCCATCCACCCATGCATCCACCCATCCACACACACACCCATCTTCCATCCACTCTCTCACTAATTTACCCATCCATCTGTTTACCCACCTCTTCATCCACCCACCCACCTATCCACCCACCCACCCGTCCATCCATTCATTCATCCACTCATCCTGCTGTTCACTCAACAGACACATTGAGCCCCTCTGACTCCCGGGTACAATGAGGTGCAGAGATGAAACAGATGCACCTGCTGCTCTCCAGCATCAAAACCTCCAGGCACAGCACAAGTAACTGACTACTCAAACACCGAGGTAAAGGTCAGTGCAGAAGGGAGAAAGTACTTCAAACAAAAGAGATTCTTGTTTCTAGGGGTGGGCTGGGAGAGCAGAAAGGAGCTCCCCAGGAGGCTGCATCCGGGCTGAGTCCCACGTCAGAGAGAACTCGGGAAGGCTCGTCCTGCAATCCGTGCTTAGTCTGACTACTGGCCAACTGATCATGAAAGAAGAAAAAAGCACCTGCCGCTGACTTTTCAAATGACAAACGTGACGCCACCCGAAGACTGAGCTGGCTGCCTCCCTGCAAGGCCCTCGCGGCTTCATTGCCGAGGTCACGGGCTCCACATTCTGTGCCATGCGTTCAGCTCGGATTTCAAGGCAAAGCTGTTGTCCATGAGTTCTGTGAAGTGGGCTCACTGTGCACTGGTACCAGCCTCAGGAGAGGACTCGAAACACCGTGCAGCTCACACACGTGGGGATCAGAGTGTTTGCCTGAGCTGGGCGAGGCAGAGGAGCAACCTGATTACCCAGATAGGCAGCAAGGGAGAGCAGAAGCCCAGGGTTCACGGCAAGCTGGCCCCCAGGCTCACAGGGTTCACAGCAAGCTGGTCCCCAGACTCACAGGGTTGGCAGCAAGCTGGTCCCCAGGCTCACAGGGTTGGCAGCAAGCTGGTCCCCAGGCTCACAGGGTTGGCAGCAAGCTGTCCCCAGGCTCACAGGGTTCACAGCAAGCTGGTCCCCAGGCTCACAGGGTTCACAGCAAGCTGGACCCCCAGGCTTACAGGGTTCGTGGCAAGCTGGCCCCCCAGGCTCACAGGGTTCGTGGCAAGCTGTCCCCCATGCTCACAGGGTTCACGGCAAGCTGGTCCCCAGGCTCACAGGGTTCACAGCAAGCTGGTCCCCAGGCTCACAGGGTTCACGGCAAGCTGGTCCCCAGGCTCACAGGGTTCACAGCAAGCTGGACCCCCAGGCTCACAGGGTTCGTGGCAAGCTGGGCGCCCAGGCTCACAGGGTTGGCGGCAAGCTGGCCCCCCAGGCTCCCAGGGTTTGTGGCAAGCTGGTCCCCAGGCTCACAGGGTTTACAGCAAGCTGGATCCCCAGGCTCACAGGGTTCGTGGCAAGCTGGACCCCCAGGCTCACAGGGTTCATGGCAAGCTGGTAACCCAGGCTCACAGGGTTGGCCGCAAGCTGGTCCCCAGGCTCACAGGGTTGGTGGCAAGCTGGTCCCCAGGCTCACAGGGTTCGCAGCAAGCTGGTCCCCCAGGCTCACAGGGTTGGTGGCAAGCTGGTCCCCAGGATCACAGTGTTCATGGCAAGCTTGTCCCCCAGGCTCAGGAAAGCAGCCCAGGGCAGGACGGGCCTCGTCTGCATGTGCCCCATGTTGCACTGCAGCGGAGGGATCCAGAAGGTGCTGCTCTGAGTCCACACCAAGGGGACAGCATGCACCAGGCTTCAGTATTGCAGGACGCCTGCTCTGGCTGGGCTGTGGGGCCACAGGACACCTGCTCTGGCTGCGGTCCCACAGCATACCTGCTCTACGGGGGACAGGAACAGAGCCCGGCTGCCAGGCCAGCTCCTCCCTCTCTCAGGATGCTGCGTTCCCAGCAAGAATCTGCAGTGGTTCTTGAGAACTACAAACAAGAAAGTGGGTGCGCACCAGGTGGGTCCAAGGCCACTCAGAGACTCACCTGGCCCCACTCAGCTGCAGCTGAGAGCCATGTGTGTCCAGTTCTGTGTCACCGCTGGACAAGAGATGTCCTGCTAATTTTTCCAAGCCAGCATAGTAAATCATTAATAATTGTGAGCCTGTTTAAAGCATTTACTTTTGGAAAGTAACATCAGGGTTTTAAAGGCAAGAATCGCCAGGAAATGCGGGGCTGTTGGTAACTGTTGAGTTTTATTCCCCAGAGCACATTGTAAGATAGGCAGCAGGCCCGGCTGGGCAGTGAGTGGGCTGGGGTTGGCCCTGTGTCCTGGGGCTGGTGGACACGTTCCCTGCAAAGCCCCCACTGGAGCCTGGGCCTGCCTTGCTGGTGCAGAGGAGGCTGGTGCTGCTGGGATTCCAGTGAGGACACAGCCGATGTGGGCCATGGGGCATCACCGTGGCACCTGAGGGGTCCCACTGGAGGAGCCAAGAGGGTACCCACACGCCCTGCCCCTGAGAAGAGAGATGGACGCTGCAGTCCTGGGCTCCCCATTCCCTTCTCTGCCTAACATCCGTGTGTCGAGGAAATCCTGCCTCCCAAGCAGAACACATTCCAGCTCCTCACTTGGGAATTGTACTGCCCTGCGTGGCTCCCAGCCTGCATCAGGCTATGAGCTCTGCCCTGTTCCCGGCTCCTCTTGCCCCGAGAGCTGTGCGTCCCACCCTTTGGCTTCTCACTCAGAAGCAAGGCCTCGTCCTCCACCCGCCTCTCTCTCAGGGCCCGCGTCTGCCCACACTGGCCTCTGCTCTGACGCTCTCCTGGGGGTCAGCTGGCCTCCCGGGCCCACCCAGGACCCCCCACACCCACACACCCCATGCTCCATGCTGGGCAGGGCCCTTCTTCCTTCTTTGTTTGGCAAAGGCTCTGTCACCCCAGATCCCTCCGGCTCCCACACTTGCTCTCGCCCTCACTTGGGCTTCACCGACTGCGCCTCTGAGCCCATCCCTGCAAGGGGGGCAATGGAGGCCCCTGCCTCGTCCTCCCCCCGCCAGGACCTGGGCTTCACAGGTGCACAACAGATTCTTGGCAAATAAACAGAAACCAAAGATTAAGCGTGTCCCCAAATGCCAAAATGCCACACTATCTTCACTGTTCCAGGACTCTGGAGGAAGACCCTCCCAGCCCACTGGCCGCTGTGCACCTGCAGGGCTTGCTGTGTGAAGGGATGCAGGGCTCATTGCTGCAGACAGGAGCCATGGCCCCGGGACGCCACCTCATGCTGTGTGGAGAAGACCTCTGATGAGCCCTCCTCATCCTCTGTGTGGGCGCCAGTGCTGTACCCAGACAGGGCTGGGAACTGCTGGACAGAAGGCAGGGAGCCGGCGTGATGGGAACTGCCCCATTCTAAGGTTCAGTCCCTCGTGCTGATCAGATAACACGGGGTGTCCAGCCTCTCCAGGAAGCCCCAGGGAGCCTTAGGGAGATTGGAGGGCTAACCTCGGAAACCTTAGTCTTCATGTCTTGCTTGTTACCTTTCCAAATGTTATGGAAATGAGACATTGGATGTGACACCCTGTGGTCCCAAAGTCAGGCAGGAAAGGGGGGGCCACAGCCTCGAGGGATGCAGAGGGAGCCCGGTGGCTGCATCTTCACCAAGTGTTACTCTGGGACTGCTCTGCCGGGTCTCACGGCAAAAGGAGATGGTAAAAATAACGTGGCCATAAATCCTGGACCCCCAACAGGCCGTCAAGCCTGCTGCAATGCCAGCTGCTGCCACTCTCGGCTGGGGCCCCTGCTGGCATCTCCAGAGCTGACTGTTGTCGGGTGTGTGACCCTGAGACTGGGGGGAACAGACCGGCTGCTTTCCGGGGCGGGGAGGAGTGAGAGCTTCAGGAGCGGCATCGATTGTTATTTAAAAGAGATTGAAATGCTTGGGGCAAAGTTTTACATGACTGACTTACGCTTCCTGGAGACAAAGGAGCCGATTCCAAGTTTTCAGAGACAGTAAGTGTTCAATTCACGGAGGAAAAAAAATCAAAGCAGTGTAAAAGTAGGATGCTGCCTTCAAACTGCTCACTGAACCCCCGAGACAACGCAGGAGCTCTCAGGGACCTCCTGGGAACGCTCAGGGGGCAGTGGCCCCGAACCAGCCAGGGCAGATGCTGTTCCGGCTGCAGGAGCGACGCGGACTCGGGCAGCCACGTCCGATCTAAGTCAACAAAACGGTGCCACCCCGGCCCTTGGCAAAGCCCAGAGACCACAAAACAGCCCCTAGAGGTTTCACGCCCCAGAAAACCTCTGCTTGGAAAAATGTTTAAAGCGAAACTTTGGGTTTTGGCTGTCATAGAGGAGAACGCCTGTTTCCGGCAAGATGAGGTCGTTGTTGAGCCAGGGGCGTTTTATCACCAGTCCCCACCTCTCAGCCCCGGGTTGGAGCACGCTCAGGTCAGCGCAAGCACCTTTAGGAGGAGCTGCCTTTCTGTGAGCAGGAAAGACAAGGGTGCCGCCCCCGACATGCCTTCCACACTTTCATCCTGGCAATGAGAGCGAAGACCCCGGGGCTGGAAGGAGCTGGAGCTCTCCTCTCAGTGGTCACATCTGCAGACTCAGCGGCCAGAGACCCAGGACAGTCATCTGCAGCCCCACCTCCTTCCACTGTGGCCTGGAACACCACCACCCCACGTGGACCTGGAACACCACCGCCCTGCGTGGATCCACAGGGCCCCGGCTAGAGGCTGAGGCTAAGACGGGAGCAGCCACAGCTCTGGGCAGCCGCCCTGACACCCAGGGACCCACTGCACTTGGTGAGGCCGCTGGTCATGTGAGGCCAGCCTGGCGTTTTTGGAAGGTGTGTGTGTGTTTGTGAACCATGTCTGTTAGTCATGGCTACCGGAGGCTCTGCTCCAGCTCACTCTGGCCGTGGTCACGTTGGTGTCACCCGATCTCTATTTTGGCTGAGAAATGCTGCAGATGGCCCGGCCAGGCTTGGGTTGCGAGTGTGGGTGGTTGGTGGGAACTTTCATGGAAACGCAGGCGCTGGCCGGTGCCTGGGGAGACCTGGACCAGCCCCACAGGGCACAGGCAACAGCTTCTGTTCCTGTGCTCGAGGTGGACAAAGTTAAAAGGTGCCGATAAAAGTGCCTGAGCCGGAGAGGTACAAGGGAGAGGGAGCGAGGCCCAGACACCTGCTTGGCCATTTTGAGACAATCCTGAAGTCAAAATCTCCACTGGGCCCCAAGGCCAAAGGGCTCCTGGGAACCTCCCTGAGCGGTGACAAGACCTCAGCAAATTCTTTCCAAATAAATTGTTTTCCCAATGGCTGAGGGCAGGCTAGCCTCCCAAGGATGCTGGGTAATCTGATTAGACGCCGGTGGGGTGGGAGGGAGGCAGGAAACAGCCCTCCTCTGGCCCAGAACCGCGGCGGCTGACGGATCATTTGGTGGAAATGATTTTTAGCTGCCAGAAACCCAGAGTTGCCCACGTGACAGCGCGTTTCTGAGTTTGTAGGTAATAATTCAAACTTAATTCTGCACAGCAGTTTAAGTCCGTTTTCGCTGTGAGCTTGGCTACCCACGGCTGCGGTGCTTGGACCACAGTTCTGAGGAGTTTAAAGTCCATCCACACTCCCAGAGCCAGAAGCCTCAGACCCGCCCCAGGCACCCGGCTTTCCACGAGCTCCAGAGGCAGGTCGGCCACATCACAGACGTGTGCCTGTGTGAGCACCTCTGCTCCTGATGACAGGGTGGGAGACTGGGGGCCGGGTCAGTCCCACTTCCAGGTCGGAAAGGGCCGGTTGCTGTCAGCCTTTGCCCTGCAATGTCAGGAGGCAAATGTCAGTGTGTTCTAAAGAGGGTTCTGTCTGCACAGCTCAGAGAGGACCCAGCTGACGTTGCCCTGGTGGGGTCCGCGGGAGAGCGTAGCCAGGCCGAGGGCCGACTCCGGAGACCAGGACGAGTCGCCTGGGCCCTCAGCAGAGACAAGGGCGGTGGCCTCTTTCCATGGCCCCCATGCAGAGCTGGCCCTGCCTCCCTTAGGCTCCGCCAGCGCCTAGGGCTCCTCGTGGGTGACGGCGGGGCTCAGCTGCCCCCGAAGGACGTCGTGGGGGTGGGACCAACGCACGCTCCCCGCCTCTGCATGCTTCAGGCTGCTGCGCTGCACGTCAGAGAGAACCGCGCTGGGGCTGGTGGGTGCCGTGAGACACTGGAGGGGAGGGGACGGAAGTAAAAGGCTGTTCTCGGCCTGCGATCATGCGTGGGCAGGACTGACGTGGGGTAGACCCCGGGTCCTTCCTGTTAGGAGTGTAGTTTATGTGTGTAATGTGGATACGTTATCACAGTTTGTAAGCTCGGATGTCTGCCGAAATGTCCGGAACGCCCAAACTTGATTAGACCAACTGCACTGGGGTGTTCCAAGGAGGGACGACGTCAGCAGCCGGGCGCGCCGACCTCCAGGTGAGCCAGACACAGGTGGATGCCGTCGAGGGACTGTAGGAAGAGGAGCCCCCAGTCAGCTCAACCTGCTGGCTGAGACTCGCGAGGATGAGACACCGCCGCTCAGAAAGGGGCCGGAGTCGGCCTTGCCTGGACGCAGCAGCCGCCGACCTTGACGCTGGAGGAACCATCTCCGGAGGCCCAAGGGCTCCCGCGACCGCCGTGTGCCTGTGGTGTGAGATCCTGACCTTTCCCTAACAGTGAAAACGAGGGGCTGTGTGCAGTGTGACTGGGATAAACGCCTACACTTGTTAGGAATTGTTCGTGCCAAGACACCGTGGGATTCGGGCATTAAGCCACAGTGTCTCTCGTCCTCTGCCGCTTCACCGCTGCGCACGACGTCATCTCTCTAAGTTGTTCTGCGCGTGGATCCCGGCACGTGCCAGGCGTCCCCCTGGAGAGTGGCCGTCGGATGCACCCCTGCCTCACACAGCCACAGGCTGGAGGGAAGGACCCGAGGGGGACGTGGCCCACGTGGAGCTGGGGCCCCTCCTGTGGTGTGTTGGGCGGGGGGAGGGGTGGGGAGGCTCCACACACCTCCCTAAGGGCAGCTGTGACATTCGTATCCAGGATAAAGGCAAAGTCCACCACGGTGAAGACCCGGTCGGCATAGGGGTCCTTGCTGAGGAGCTGGTGCTGCTGCCGCCCTCGCTTTCCTGTCCTGACTCCACGCCCAGGCCTGCCGGGCGTCGGCTGTGACCACAGGTGACATTCAAGCAGCACCCAGCGCCCTGGTGCCTGCCCATCTGTCCCTGCTCCTCCCCACCCTTCCCTCAACCCAGGGCTGGGGCCGGGACGGCAGAGGGGCCGGCGGGAGGGCGGCCGTCACCGCAGACAGGTTCAGACCGGAGCGACCAGTCTCAGTCACACCAACCAGCCCAGGGGGAGGTTCTGAGCATCTGGTTGGCTTTTTGGAACTGGAAACACGCGTTCCCACAGAAGCACTGCTGTACAAATAGCATTCCCAGCTCCCCCCAAACACACACACCCTTGGAGAAGGTGTCCCGGCAACAGCACTGCTGCCTCTGACTCCTGGAGCCACCCCCTCTCCTGACTCCTTCCAGAGAGAAGGCGGCTGTCCCCTGGGGGAGAAGGTGGCCATCCCTTGGGGGAGAAGGTGGCTGTCCTTTGAGAGAAAAGGTGGCCATCCCTTGAGGGGGAAGGTATCTATCCCTTGGGGGAGAAGGTGGCTGTCCCTTGGGGGAGAAGGCGGCTGTCCTTTGAGAGGAAAGGTGGCCGTCCCTTGAGGGGGAAGGTGGCCGTCCCCTGGGGGAGAAGGCGGCTGTCCCCTGGGGGAGAAGGCGGCTGTCCCCTGGGGGAGAAGGTGGCTGTCCCCTGGGGGAGAAGGTGGCTGTCCCCTGGGGGAGAAGGTGGCCATCCCTTCGGGAAGAAGGGTGGCCATCCCGCCGAGAGCCCCACTCTCTCCTTTGTCCTGTCAGGGCTGTGATGACTTCTGCCCACATGGCAGGAAAGGACAGTGGGGCTTCCACCTGCGGTCTGAGGGGCTGTGTCAGGAGGCATGAGTCTGCACCCTGGTGCCTGGCTGGATGGGGTGCAGGCAGAGTCCCTGGATCTTGGGTTGAGGGGAGGCCCTGACTTCACTGGCTCGGGCTGGACCTCAGGTGGTCTGGGCCACTGGTCTGCGGCCGTGTGAGTGGCTGGGCCCATCTGGTGCTGCTCAGGACATGATTGGTCAGAGCGATCACCTACGAGGGCGCAGACAGAGCTGGGGATCCCGCTGGGGAGGCAGCAGCTTCTCACACGCAGCGCCGTGTCTCTGCCCCCAGCCGGCGCCCACCCCAGCGACTCGGGTCCTTGGGTGTTGGACTGGACTGCGAGGTGGTGGCCCCAGCCTACAGACGGCGCTTCCCAAAGCAGGCAACTGGACCTAGAATGTCAGAGGCCAGAGTTGGGTGCAGTGGAGGGGTCCCAGCCCAGCTCCTCACTTGCAGATGAAGATGCTGAGTTCTGGAAGGTTCTGTGCTTTGCCCAAGACCCCCACCAGCTGCAGCAGAGCCCTCGCTTTCACCCGTTCTAGACTCTGGCTCCTCTGAAGGCCCTGGGATCCCTGGGCCCTGCACGGGGGGTACAGCCTGCACGTCGATGTCAGGTGCCCACCCAGTGACTTGAGGCAGAGGTTGGTGTTTCAGTGGCTCTGACGCCCAGCCTGTGCCCGGCATGGAGCTTCAGTTAGTGATGCATGGACAGGTGCTGGCACCCCTTTGAGAAGCAGCTGTGCAGGGCACAGGCCCTCCCTTCAAATGCATCTGGCAGTAGCTGGGGGCGGGCATGGGCAGACATGAATTCAGACTGGATGCCCTCTGGAACGGCCGCGTCTCCAGCCACTGTGGGCACGAAGGGACGGGTGCTCCCAACATGCAGATGTGTCTGAGGATGAACTCCAAGCCGGGTATCCCCAGCAGCGCACAGGCTGTTAGCGGCTTGGAGCACAGGGTCCCCCGCTGGCTGGCCCAGGACTGGGGCAGCCCCAGCCCTTCTGAGGATGAGGGACCCCGTTTCTGGCCTATGTTGCTACTGGGAAGGCAGCGTCTTCACCGTGGTGGACTTTGCCTTTATCCTGGATACGAATGTCACAGCTGCCCTTAGGGAGGTGTGTGGAGCCTCCCCACCCGCCCCGCCCAACACACCACAGGAGGGGCCCCAGCTCCACGTGGGCCACGTCCCCCTCGGGTCCTTCCCTCCAGCCTGTGGCTGTGTGAGGCAGGGGTGCATCTGACGGCCACTCGCCAGCCACCCCCATCGCCACGAGGACACCAACACCACTCCAGGGGCCAGGACACCAGCTACACGGAGTGTGAGGCAGATACCCACATCCCAAGGGCCCCTCTTGCAAATCAGCTCTGAAGGCAGCACACAGCCAGCGTGGAAGGTGCCGGAAAGAATCTCAGGGGTGTGTGCCTGATGCATGTTTATGCTGCATGAAAAGGAAAACATTTCAAACCCCAAACAACCTTCACCTTTATCTAAATCTGGAAAAGTGTATTTTTTCATTTGTTCAGAAAGAGCATCTCTCAGAGGCAGCCGCGGCTGTCACTCGATATTAAACTGTCAGAAAGAAACTCCAGCCTCATAGCTCAATAAACCATGCGGAACAAAAAAGAAATCACAGGCTCTTTTATAGATCTTACAGAAGCAAGATGATGCTTTTTTTCAGGATACAAAAATCACTTTTTTCTCTTTTAAGAAAACACACTATATAAAATCATGGTGCTAAGAATCAGATCAACAACCTGGATTTTAATGTGGGGGAAGAGCATTCAGCAGAGAAATCCTCTTCTCCTCAAACGAGAGCTGCAGACACCAGAGACAGTCCCAGGGCTCCAGACATGTCGCGGCTCCTGGAGTGTGTTTTGGACTCTGGCTCTGGCGGGGGAGAGACCCCTGGCTGTGATGACCCCCGGCTAACAAAGAGGACGGCCCCTGGGCCTGGGAGGTGGAGGCTCCACCAGGTCTTCCTGAGCACCTGCTGCCCCCGTTCTGGAGCCCCCACCCCTGAACGTTTATGCAGCAGCAGGAGGGCAGGTCCCTGCACACACCCCCTGTCACCACAGTCACTGTCACCACGCTCCCTGCGGGTCCCGCTGTCCTACTAGACCCCCATGTGGCATCCGTGTCTGCTAGACCCCCATGTGGCATCTGCGTCTACTAGACCCTTATGTGGCATGTCGGCACCTGGCGCCCGGAGTGGCTGGGGTCTCTGTGAACGGAAGTGGTGTGTGGCCATACACGAGAAATGGTTGGATCCCTCCTTGCCGGCTTCAGGGCATCCTCAGAGGCTGGCAGCCCCGGCCAGAACCGTGCAAACTTTTCCAAGGCGGCGCTGCCCCACAGGTGCCCTGCACATTCCAAAGACTCAGAGAACTTCACGCGGCCCCCTCGGCTGCACGGGGGGTGGGGGGACCCTCAGGGAGTGTGGTGACAGGGAGCGTGGTGACAGTGACTGTGGTGACAGGGAGTGTGGTGACAGGGAGCGTGGTGACAGGGAGCGTGGTGACAGGGAGTGTGGTGACAGGGAGTGTGGTGACGGGGAGCGTGGTGATAGGGAGCGTGGTGATAGGGAGTGTGGTGACAGGGAACGTGGTGACAGGGAGCGTGGTGATAGGGAGTGTGGTGACAGGGAGTGTGGTGACAGGGAACGTGGTGATAGGGAGCGTGGTGACAGGGAGCGTGGCGACAGGGAGCGTGGTGACAGGGAGCGTGGTGACAGGGAACGTGGTGACAGGGAGCGTGGTGACAGGGAGTGTGGTGACAGTGACTGTGGTGACAGGGAACGTGGTGACAGGGAGTGTGGTGACAGTGAGTGTGGTGACAGGGAGTGTGGTGACAGTGACTGTGGTGACAGTGAGTGTGGTGACAGTGAGTGTGGTGACAGGGAGCGTGGTGACAGGGAGTGTGGTGACAGGGAGTGTGGTGACAGGGAGTGTGGTGACAGTGACTGTGGTGACAGTGAGCGTGGTGACAGGGAGCGTGGTGACAGGGAACGTGGTGACAGGGAGCGTGGTGACAGGGAACGTGGTGACAGGGAGCGTGGTGACAGGGAACGTGGTGACAGGGAGCGTGGTGACAGGGAGTGTGGTGACAGTGACTGTGGTGACAGGGAGTGTGGTGACAGGGAGTGTGGTGACAGTGACTGTGGTGACAGGGAACGTGGTGACAGGGAGTGTGGTGACAGGGAGTGTGGTGACAGGGAGTGTGGTGACAGGGAACGTGGTGACAGGGAGCGTGGTGACAGTGACTGTGGTGACAGGGAGTGTGGTGACAGTGAGTGTGGTGACAGTGAGTGTGGTGACAGTGAGTGTGGTGACAGGGAACGTGGTGACAGGGAGCGTGGTGACAGTGACTGTGGTGACAGGGAGTGTGGTGACAGTGAGTGTGGTGACAGTGAGTGTGGTGACAGGGAGCGTGGTGACAGTGACTGTGGTGACAGGGAGTGTGGTGACAGTGAGTGTGGTGACAGTGAGTGTGGTGACAGTGAGTGTGGTGACAGGGAACGTGGTGACAGGGAGCGTGGTGACAGGGAACGTGGTGACAGGGAGCGTGGTGATAGGGAGTGTGGTGACAGTGACTGTGGTGACAGGGAGTGTGGTGACAGGGAGTGTGGTGACAGTGACTGTGGTGACAGGGAACGTGGTGACAGGGAGTGTGGTGACAGGGAGTGTGGTGACAGGGAGTGTGGTGACAGGGAACGTGGTGACAGGGAGCGTGGTGACAGTGACTGTGGTGACAGGGAGTGTGGTGACAGTGAGTGTGGTGACAGTGAGTGTGGTGACAGTGAGTGTGGTGACAGTGAGTGTGGTGACAGGGAACGTGGTGACAGGGAGCGTGGTGACAGTGACTGTGGTGACAGGGAGTGTGGTGACAGTGAGTGTGGTGACAGGGAGTGTGGTGACAGTGAGTGTGGTGACAGTGAGTGTGGTGACAGGGAACGTGGTGACAGGGAGCGTGGTGACAGTGACTGTGGTGACAGGGAGTGTGGTGACAGTGAGTGTGGTGACAGTGAGTGTGGTGACAGTGAGTGTGGTGACAGGGAACGTGGTGACAGGGAGCGTGGTGACAGGGAGCGTGGTGACAGTGAGTGTGGTGACAGGGAACGTGGTGACAGGGAGCGTGGTGACAGTGACTGTGGTGACAGGGAGTGTGGTGACAGTGAGTGTGGTGACAGTGAGTGTGGTGACAGTGAGTGTGGTGACAGGGAACGTGGTGACAGGGAGCGTGGTGACAGGGAGCGTGGTGACAGGGAGCGTGGTGACAGGGAACGTGGTGACAGGGAGCGTGGTGATAGGGAGTGTGGTGACAGTGACTGTGGTGACAGGGAGTGTGGTGACAGGGAGTGTGGTGACAGGGAACGTGGTGACAGGGAGCGTGGTGACAGTGACTGTGGTGACAGGGAGTGTGGTGACAGTGAGTGTGGTGACAGTGAGTGTGGTGACAGGGAGCGTGGTGACAGTGACTGTGGTGACAGGGAGTGTGGTGACAGTGAGTGTGGTGACAGGGAGTGTGGTGACAGGGAGCGTGGTGACAGTGAGTGTGGTGACAGGGAGTGTGGTGACAGTGAGCGTGGTGACAGTGAGTGTGGTGACAGTGACTGTGGTGACAGGGAGTGTGGTGACAGGGAGCATGGTGACAGGGAGCGTGGTGATGGGGAGTGTGGTGACAGGGAGTGTGGTGACGGGGAGTGTGGTGACGGGGAGTGTGGTGACGGGGAGTGTGGTGACAGGGAGTGTGGTGACAGGGAGTGTGGTGATAGGGAGCGTGGTGATGGGGAGTGTGGTGACGGGGAGTGTGGTGACGGGGAGTGTGGTGACGGGGAGTGTGGTGACAGGGAGTGTGGTGATAGGGAGTGTGGTGATAGGGAGCGTGGTGATGGGGAGTGTGGTGACGGGGAGTGTGGTGACGGGGAGTGTGGTGACAGGGAGTGTGGTGACAGGGAGTGTGGTGACAGGGAGCGTGGTGACGGTGACCGTGGTGACGGGGAGCGTGGTGATGGTGATGTGTCTGCCGCCCAGTCGGCCTCCCAGTCCTTGAGCCTTGGAGAGGCCGAGGGGCGAAGGGGGACGACGGCGAGCTCCACCTGAGCCCGGTCCAGCGGGAAGGAAGGAGGGAAGGAGAGCGGTGGGGTCCGTGGTGTGGCAGCAGCTTCCTGGCCTGTTCCTGGCTCTTTCCCGGGTATCTCGATGCTGCACTTTGATTGCAAATGGTCCAGCACGAAGGTGGAGACGGGCAGCCCTGGCCTGCTTACCCGGCGGATGAGATCATCTCAGGGGCTGGCGTGGGGGAGGCAGGCGCTGCTGCCTGGCTGGGCCCGCCCTGGATGCAGCTTTTCCATGACGCCCGGCCACAGCACAAAGGACAAGAAACACGTTTGTTCTGAGTCTCTCAAACAGGCATTCTGGAACATTCCCTTCCACCTGACTCTCCCCAGTTCTTAGCCCCCATCGACAGACCTCACTGAGGGTCCCAGATTCCTGGAGAGCCGCGGGCTGGGCTCTGCTGCTCTAACCAGATCCGTCAACTTTAGCACTTTTAGAAGAGACCCTGGGGGCAGAGTTCCTGGGTGAGGGCTACCCTGCTCCCTGGCCTGGACCCTGCCCACTCCAGGTTCTGCGGCTGCCATGGGGCGATGCCGGTGGCCCCGGGCCTGGGCTGCAGCCGCTTGGTTCACGTTCTGGAGGCCCCGGCTCAGCGCCGGGCAGTGGCTCACAGTGTTCTGAGCAGGCGTTCTGGGCAAAAGCGCCCGCTGGGTAGCGCGGCTGAGGACTGAGGGTGGGTGGTGCTGAGGTGTGTGCAGAGCTGCCTGGGCTGAGTCCCCGGCGCAGGCGGGCATTGTCTGCAGTGAACGGAGGCCATTTCAAGTTCAGGTTCCCACAGCCAGAACAGACCTTCCCTGAGGCCGGCCTGGGTGCTCAGAGGTCAGAGTTGCAGGCCCTGGCATCTGCTCTCCGCATGAGGCCCAGAGGCCACAGCACACGTGTCTGGGATTGCCCAGTCCCACCTGGGACGGAGGAGCCTATGACCCCTCGCTGTGCAACCTCCCTCCAGTCCTTGAGCCACACGTGGGTGCAGTGCCTTCCCCGACGCTTCCTTCCAGGGTGCGGACTCTGCTGCCGAGTCTGCAGGCTGTCTGAGCTCCCTTCCGAGTTCCCCACTTCCCCAGCCTGTCATAGCCCTGCGGAGGGCCTGAGAGGCGACTTCTGCCAGTGTTTAACACAGCTGAGAGAACACAGAAACCTCTCTTTTTTCATTTTTCCAGAAAGCAAACCCAAGTACTCTTGTCCCTGGCCAAAAAAACCCTCCCAGGACCACCATTTCCAGAGTGCAGGCCCAGACGCCCCCGCCAGCGCGTACCAAGTGTGAGTTTACCCTCGGGAGGGGCCTTCCGCAGGGTCTCTGCAGCATTTGTCCCCCCACCCCTCAGCGTCGTGCAGCAGGAACCCCACCTGCGTCCTGGGCACCCCATTCCCAATTGAGACCCCACTCGGGAGCACCTCGAGCTGCCTGCCCGCTGGGTCCGTCCGAGCCTGGCCCCTCGAGGGAGCTTGCTTGAAAGATGCACTGTTTTAATTAACTAGAAAAATGTCTCGCTTTGGCTTTTCAGTAAATATTTCATTAGTAGTGGCGGCGACGTCGACAGTACTTCCTGCTGAGGGGTTTTCTTCCTCTAGGGAGCTTTAAAGAAGGGCTGCATATTCTACGCAGTCTCCTGAAGTTTATGTTCGTCTAGAGGCCCATCCAGAGGACAAGACGCCAGGAAAACTGCAACAGAGACAAGGAATACCGTGGAGGATCCACCCTGCGGCCCGGACACGTCCGTCCCTGCCAGCCCCAGTGAGGGCAAGTGCACAGGAGAGGCCTCGGCCTGCAGCGGACGCCCAGGACTTCCTTCCACCGCAGCCGGCCTGTCCTGCAGGGAGCAGCGTCTCTTCCTGCCCAGAGGCAGCCCGGGCCTCCCAGAAGCCAGGGAGGGGCTGGGGCTGGAGCGTCGGGCCCCCACCCATCACATGAGCCATGCCATCTCTTCTGTCTCACCCCCAGCAGTGGCCTCGGAAGGCTGACCCAACCAGCAGGCCTCGGGGACCCGCCCTGCTCCATCCCGGCCCTGCCGCCCGCACCATTGGCTGCCTGAAACTCCTGGTCCCCCTGCAGCCCTTGCTGTCCCCCTGCAGCCCTTGCTGTCCCCCTGCAGCCCTTGCTGTCTTGAGCTACCTGCAGCCGAGCTGCCTCTTGGCTCCTGACTTCCCCGCCGCAGTGACCGCGACTGACCAGGCTGCCTGGGCGTGGCGCACACTGAGAGCTCCGGGACCCCGAGCCTTCCCAGCCCTGTGCCTCCCCCGCCTCCTAGGCACCCCTCACATCGCCTGTGGGTGCAGCTCAGACCCAGGCACAGCAGCTGCATCGTGGGTTCGGGCCTGCTCGGACCCTGCTGAGCCTGGTCTCTGCCCTTGCACAGGCCGGGTTTGGCAGAGGCTCCACTGGAAGCCACGTGGGAACCTCTGGAGGTGTCCACCGCAGTCTTCACTGCACCTCCATCCTGCCGTGTCCTGCCCGGTGGCCTTGGTTGCTGGACGTGGCCTCCTGGTGTCTTAGACCAGACGGCCCTGCAGAACCCACCGTGGCTGTCACCCCACAGTCCCGGCAGTTGTGGGTTTCTGGATGGGGTGAGGACGCTCACATCAGACAGGCAGCAGGACATGCCGCCAGCCCGAGGCCTGGAGCCCTGGGGTGGGGGTCCTTGCTGGACACGGGCCAAGCGTGGTGAGGGCTGGAGCCTTCTCCTCCCACCTGAGCCCCACACATCCCAATGCCCCGAAGTCTCTTTTTTGTCAAGGTTTCTGGACCCTGGGTCACCTGCGTGGCTGCAGCTGTCTGGGTGCTGTGCCGTGGACCCTGGGTCACCTGCATGGCTGCAGCCGTCTGGGTGCTGTGCCGTGGACCCTGGGTCACCTGCATGGCTGCAGCCGTCTGGGTGCTGTGCTGTGGTCTGGAGTTTGTGCCAGGAGTGTGTGGCGCGCTGTTGAAGGGACGTTCAGGGCTCTGTGCTCCCTGGTCGACACTGAAACATGATGGATATGCCAGCTGATCCGAAGCTCCGTCTCTCAACATTTCTCCCAGGGGCAGAGAGGAACATGCGGGTACCCGGGGCTGGGCCCCACCCCTCAACACCTGCTGCCCCACTCTGCCCCACAGCCTTAATAAGGGGGTCCCGCTCACTGCAGGGACTGTCAGGCAGTCAGGGAGTGAGGCCTGTGCCCTCCATGCCAGGCCCAGCTCAGGCACCTCTGCAAGGTGACATCACAGAGGCCACCACGCAGCCCCTGTGCCGCCCGCCTGTGCCACTGGCTGCTGGCGAGACCCTGCCCTCCCCGCAGTGACACAGGTGAGTGCTGGCCTCTGGGCGGTTCTGCACGGCGGCTGCTTTCTTCCTCGGCTTCCTCATTCTTGGACATTTAGTTTTGTTGTCGTCCTGTTTCTTCATCAGCTGCCCTAAATCTCTTCCTAATAACTGGTTTCAATAACCTGACAGGTGCTACATTTATCTGATTGATCCTCTGGAGACCCCTGTTATTCCTCCTGTTAAACCCTATCCCAGAGCTTCACAAACACCTGTGTGTCCATGTTTTGCACACAGGAGCTCTCTGGGAATGTCTGTGGTCTGCAGGTCTGCACACCTTCGTGGCAGCCCGTCATTGGCCACCCCAAACGCGCCGTCTGGTGCTTCCAGACCACCTGCGATGGGAAACCCGTGGCTTTGGGGATGAGCAGACCCGGTGCAGTGCAAACCCCTGACCTGTCTGAAGTGTGGGCTTTTATTGTGATGAGCGCTGGTGCCCAGCAACCCCAGCCAGGGTCGGTGCCCGGCCCACACGAGGGGACAGTCAATGCCCATGCTGTCTCTTGCCTTCAGTTAGGCCACAGCCCCAGAAAGACCAACCTCAAAGAGAGCCTTGGGGCAAAGGGCGGGTAACTGTCGGAGGGGGGCACCCTGGGTGGTCCCTCCTCCTCCCCCATCTTTCCATCACCCGCAGCGCGCGTCGCAGGAACAAGAGGCCGACCACGCTGTTTTCCTTTCCAGTTTTGAGCCCCTCGCGTTTTCAACTTGGAAACATGAGTGTGGAGGAACAGCAAGGGCTGGACTGGGACATGGCCGCTCGGCCGCTCGCTCAGAGCCATGATGTCATGGAGCTGCTGAGTCATCGCGCATAATTCGCGTGAGTGCACGGAGAGGAACTGTGGCTCCTCTAATCAACCCATCGCCTCAGCGAGTGCAGGGCAGGCCCCGGACACTGACCCTCCCGCTCCTTAGGGCACCAGTACCCACTTCTGGCGCCGCTGCGCCAGGCCTCGGAGAAATTTCCGCCCATGGAGACGCGGCGCTCAGGTAAAGCTGAAGAGCCCCACGTGCTACTGGGGACAGCATTTGCCACGGAAGCCAGGGTCACCCTGATAATAGAAAACCCCAGGGTCACCCTGATAATAGAAGACCCCAGGGTCACCCCGATAATAGAAGACCCCCAGGGTCACCCCGATAATAGAAAACCCAGGGTCACCCCGATAATAGAAAATCCCAGGGTCACCCTGATAATAGAAAACCCCAGGGTCACCCCGATAATAGAAAATCCCAGGGTCACCCCATAATAGAAAACCGTGCCCTGTTTTAGCAATGCTGCAATACTGATGGTACCTTATTTCCATCAAATATAAAATCTAGGTTTTAAAAATATACCTAAGACGTAAGGATGTTTTTTACTTAAGTCAGGAGCTAAACATTGGAATTGCACGAAAGCACCTCACGGAAAGGCTGACCCTGATTTTGGCTCCTGGCAGCTGCCCCTGCAGGTTTGCCCCCGTACTTCCCCCACCAGTGTCCTCGCGCCCTGGGATTCTCCAGATCCCTCCTCACTGCCTTCAGTCACAGTTCACAAGCCCCTCGGAGAGGAAGGGATTCCACAGAGACTCAGCCTTGCGGCAGCTGCCTGTGCCTACAGTGTGGTTTGAAGGGAGAGGTTCACCATTTGTGAAGATGGCAGCTGGGCCCAGTGCATCTCTGGGGGTTCAGGCAGCCAGTGCTGCCATCAGAACTAACTCTGGAGGACATGCAGGAGGCTTGGGCTCTGAGGTAAGGGGCTGCCAAGCTGGGACCAGAGGAACCCCCACACTGCAGAGGCCGCCTGATGATGCTAATGTCCACTTGAACAGCAGTGAAACATCACACACGCTAACACATCACACACACTAACACACATCACACACACACTAACACACGTCACACACACACTAACACACGTCACACAAACACACGTCACACACACTAACACACATCACACACACCAACACACATCACAGACAAACACATCACACACACTAACACACATCACACACACTAACACACACCACACACACACTAACACACGTCACACACACCAACACACATCACAAACACATCACACACACTAACACACAGCACACACATCACACACGCTAACACACATCACACATGCTAACACATCACACACACACACATCACAGACACTAACACACATCACAGACACATCACAAACACACAGCACACACGCTAACACATCACACACACTAACAGCACACACGCTAACACATCACACACACTAACACATAGCACACACACATCACACATGCTAACACATCACACACGCTAACACCACAGGCGGATGCAGGAAGAGCAAGCTCCCATAGCCCAGCCTGAGACAGCAGCTGTGCATCTCTGAGCCAGAGACCAGAGCCCACCGTGCCTTCCCCTGGCCCAGGCACCAGCACCAGCCCTCAGGACCTGAGGCGCAGACCGGCGGGTGCAGCCTGGTCCCAGTGCTGCGGCACCTACAGCTGTGAGACAGACCTTTGGGGAGGGATCTCTGGCCAGCCCACGGGCCTCACACTAGACAGGGGGAGCGTCCCTGGACACTGACCCCCAGCTCCGAACTGGACACAGGGAACATCTCCGGACACAGACCCCCTGGCCCCAAACTGGACACAGGGAACATCTCTGGACACAGACCCCCTGGCTCTGAACTGCACGATGAGGGACAAAGGCAGCCACCTCTGGTTCCTAAGGCGGAGGAGCCGCTGGCGTTCCCAGCACTGCTGGAGCTGGGGTGGGCTGCAGGGGCAAGGACCGCCCGGCCTGACCCCGCTGGAGAAGGCTGGCCACACGGACCACAGAAGTGGCAGCATCGCGCTGGCCGTTTTCAGGCTGAAGGCAGGAGGACATCCCGGGGATTTGCTTTTTGAAGCCGAGTTGTGTTGATTTGAAGCCACTTCCTCTTCCACGCTGTTTGTATCCACAGAACAGGCCATCAGCCCAGAGGTGTCACCACGCACCGCCTACCCCAGGCCCTGCCCCGTGCCGCGCCCAGTGCTCTGAGAAGTGCTAAGCACTGTCCCCTGAAGACGGGACTCTCAGGCTGCTGTCCAGAGGGAGTGTGTGCGGGGCTCGGCCAGAGGCTGGCGGGCGCTGAGCAGGGACTTCCCGGCCTTCCCTGCAGTGGGGAGGCTGCATGGGTGCATCTGGCCAACGGAACCTGACTTCCCGAGGCCCATTATCTCAGATCCGGCCCCCAGAAGCCCTCCCAGCACCCCCACCTCCCTCTCTTTCCCCCTCTGCTGACCTGGAGCAGAGGGGCCGGGGAGGACCCCCAGGTGCGGGGACAGAGGAGCCCTGTGCAGACCAAAATATTTTAAAGTTTTCTACTTCCTGCCCTGGGTCTGGTTCTGGGCCACTCCCGTGTCGGAGAGTCACGCCCTTGGTGGCCTGTGGGCATCACTCACATTCGAGTGTGGGTAACTGGAAGGCTGGCTGGTGCCCTGAGAGAGGGTGGGGCCTGGCTGTCTCACGGCCTCTGCAGGGACAGGGCCAAAGGGGTTTCTCCTGGCGTGTCAGTTTCTCTGGAGAAGAATCTGGCCCCTTCCTGCCTGGGAGGGGCGGTGCTGCCTCTGTGTCAGCATGGGCCTCTCCTGGCCTCCCCACGGCTGCCCTCTCAGAAACCACAGACCCTAGGACCATTTTTCTCAGGTTAAATCTCCTTCCAAGGCAGGAGTAGGCGTTCACAGACGTGCTCTCTTGACTCTGAAGTTGGGGAAAGAGCCGTTCTCCTTCAGGCTTATTCTGTTCACGGTAATTACAGCCACATTGAGCTCTGAACGTTATCGCGCTTCTCTGCTTCTTCCCAAAGTGCGCTGAGGCTGCGGCTCGCAGTGGCATGAGGGTCGCACCCGTCTGCAGGGGCCTGGTGCAGCCCATACCTGACGTGTGCGTCCGGGCAGGCTGTTCGTGCTGGCGTGAGACGGACTCCAGCGAGGCTGCTGTGCTGGGCTTGGGAGTGTGACCTCCAGTTGGAATTGCAGAGTCAGTCTGAGAGAATCTGTGCTGGAGTCCAGCAGCGTGCACGTGTGGGGGATGCTTCGTCTGCCCCGTGGCTCGGCCTGGGCCCTGTGGGTCTGGAGATATTCCCAGCTGCCGTGCAGTGAGCCGGGGGCCCCTCGAGTACACTCTGGGCAACGTCAGGGTGAGGAGCCCTTCCCCACTGGGCTCCCCGGCAGCTGCTGAATCTCTTCCCAGGGCTCAGGCTGCTGTGTCCAGGCCAGGCCCCGGGTTTGGAGCAGAGCAAGCACTTTCGCACCAGATCCTCCAGAATTGCGGGGCCCGGCCTGATGCTCAGCCTGTGGCTCGGTGATGTGAGCCGCTGCCCCCCTACCAGATCAGGCTCTGCAGCAGTGGGCTCCTCAGAGACCCTCTCTCACAGGCCCTGGGGGCCTGGCCCTCCTTCCCTCCCCATCACCGAGGGAGGTGTGAGAGAGACGCTCCCAGATGGTGGCCCAGTGCCAGTCCTCCAGTCTTGTCCAAACACCTCGCACACCACAGCTGCCCTGACTCTCGGAGCACGGCTGGCGGGACCCTCCAAACATGGTCCCGAGGCAGGGTCTTACCCGTCCACCGCTCCTGGGATGTGAGAGAAAGGGAGGCTGGTCTAACCCAATATGCAGGTTAAAGGAAAACATTCCAGGTAAGGACAGTGCACTTAGGAGGCCGGGAAACTCTCAGGAGAGGAAGATGAAGCTCCGTTCATCAGTGTTTTAAATGTGAAGGCTCTTCCTTCATTTTAAACATACTGGGTTTTTTTTCCCGCTTTTTTCTTTTGATGACAAGCATTCAGTTGCCATCTCTCTCAAGTCCTAAGTGTGGGAAACATAACTAAGGCCCTCCCGTGATTAGGGACAATTCTTCAGCTTACTGACAATCTGCCCCTCTGTTTCCAGCCCCTATTTCCAGGGAGGTGCCAGCTGTGCCTCGGATGTGGGGCTCCCTTTCCCAGGACACTCGGCCTCTGGATCAGGTTTGCCCAGAACCCCTGGACTTCCTGCCTCTGCCCAATAGAGGCCGCCGGGGTGGGGCTGTGTTTGGGGAGGTGCCCAGGCCTCTACCTTGTTCCCAGACTGACTCTGACGTCACCTGGGCCCGGTGGGCATCTCCAGGCTGCCGCCCGGCCGATCTGGGTCCAGGCCTCTGTGCTGACTCACTTGTCCCTGGGAGGCCAGCTGTGCCCCTGGTTCCTTGCCTCAAAGCCTGGCCTGGGTGTCCCCTCCAGGACAGCTTCCTCCCCAGGGACTGGTTGTCACCACTGCTGGCAGGTGAGATTCCTCTGCCTCTGCCATGTGCCTGGCTGGGGGCTGGGAGGGGAACAGGGACCTGGCAGGCAGGAATGTCCCACGTGACCAAGCGCCCTGGGCCAGCTGGGACATAAAACCTCGGCCAGCCCCTCCCAAGGGTGGAGGCCCAGGAGCCGCTCAGTGGGTCCTGGGTGAAGGTAAACTGAGGCCTGTGTGCTGGGAAGCCCCGGCCGTCTCGGGTCAGGTTCCGGACTGTCACCCCTGTGTGATGTGAAGGTACCGTGAATCCTGGGGAGCTCATTTCCTTTCCCCCAAATGTCACCTGCTCCCACCCTGAGCCCCCTGTGCCCCCATGGCAGGCGTGGCTCCTCAACCCCAGGGAGACGCCGAATCCTCCTGTGAGGGATACTGAGCCACACCGAGTGTCCCAGGGTCCCGGAGCCTTCTGGACAGCCAGGCAGGCGCGGCCGCTCACTGGGCTGTGGAATGAGCTGGGGCCGTGGCTGCGCTCTCCCTCAGGCCCTCCTCACCGTGCAGGACGATGTCCACCTGAGGCCGCAGAGTGCGCGGTCATCAGAAGCTAAACCCTTGCCTGGCTCAGGGAAGGCCTGATGGACTCTTCATCCTGTGAGGACCACGTGTCCACAGGAGGTCACTCGTCCACGGGAGGTCACTCGTCCACGGGAGGTGGCCTTGTGTGAGTAGAACTGTGTCCTGGTTCCCGTCTCTCGCTCTTGGGTGTGGCCTTCCTGGGAGACAGGACCTTTCCCAAGCAAGTGGGTTAAAGTTCAGTCACGGGGTAAGCTCTGGTCCAGCATGACTGGGGTCCTGAAGGAAAGGGACATGGACACAGACATGCACCAAGAGGAGCGCTGTGGGGACGTGAGGACCCTCCCCAGCCCTGTGGGCACCTTGATCTCAGGCTTGCAGCCTCCGGGGCTGTGAGAGGACAACACCTGTGGCCTACGCCGCTGTCCAGACTCCCATCTGGATAGCCAGGCCATCTCCTCCAGGGTCCAGAGGAAGCCCCGAGCCACACCAGACCCCCAGATGCTTCTGCGGCAGAGGGAAGTCCCTAAGAAGCTTGTCACTCGGTGAAGACCTGGTCCATCCTTGGCCACGAGCCAGAGGCTCTGCCCAGGACCCTCTTTCTGGTCCCAGCTGGCGTGGAGGAAGGGACCAACCACAGCTGACACTCCCACAAAACCCTGTGTCTCCAGGTGAGCCTGGCATGGTGTGGGGTGGGAGGGACCTGGCTGGGAACAAGGGGGATGCCTACCCACAGCCACCTCTGGGTGCAAAGCACAGTCTCTGCTTCCTGGTGTCTGCCCAGGAGATGCAAAAGGCAGACGTTGTCTGCAAACTGCGGGACTTTCCTGCACTGAATTGGATCGGGCCCTGGAGAGCTGGAGAGAGCCTGGGAGTGACGCTGCCCAGGCGGGGATCTCCTTACACGGCAGCGGGGATCTCCCGGATATTAAATGCAAAATCTTAATAGTCACGTTTTTCACATCAGAGGAGAAAAGCCGTGTTTGGGATTGCTCTTTGCTCCAGGAGAACAGAGAGTTGAGCACTTCTGTCAACAGGAAAAGGCCCCGGCGAAGAGGACCCCAGCGAACAGGCCCCGGATGCAGAAATGGATTCTCAGTCAGGAGACCGTCCCCCGTCGGCGCTGGCGCTGCCTGTGTGGGCTGAGCTGGCGCGTTGAGGTGCGGGAAGCAGCCCGGGCTGTGGTTTCCAGGACACACCTCACGCTCGCACTGGTGATGATTTGTTTCTATTTTCTTCTTTGAAGACTCGTCCCATGTGACTTCAGATGCATGATAAGCAGTGATTTCCCTTTATGTTCTAATTTCCTCTGCTATCATTTTGCCTGTCTCTGACAACAACCTCCACAAAAACAGAAAGGCGGGATGGTTAGGGCACGACTCGTGGCCTCTGGAGGCTCCTTATGTGGGAAATGTTATGGCCAAGCCCACAGAGGGTCATTTGCAGACACAGAAGCTCCACTGTGTCTCCAGAACTGTGGTGTGGCCCCGCAACAGCTGGCAGCGATGCCACACACAGGACGCCCGGCTTCGTGGGGGCTGGCTTGATCCCCGGACATCCACACCCATCACGTTCCAGGCATGGCTGGAGGACTCCCACACCTGACCTGCATGCACCGGCGCCCAAGCTGTGCCCATCAGAGGCACGCTTGCCTGGACCCGTGGGAAAGGTTCACTGTGATGATGCAGCCTCGTCTGGGGCTAGAGGCTCCCTGGGACCAACAGCCAGTAGGGACATAGCATGTCCTGAGCCACAGAGCCACACAGTGTGTCCTGAGCCACAGAGCCACACAGTCACACAGCGTGTCCTGAGCCACAGTGTCCTGAGCCACAGAGCCACACAGTCACACAGCGTGTCCTGAGCCACACAGTCACACAGTGTGTCCTGAGCCACACAGTCACACAGCGTGTCCTGAGCCACAGAGCAACACAGTCTGTCCTGAGCCACAGAGCCACACAGTCACACAGCGTGTCCTGAGTCACACAGTCACACAGCGTGTCCTGAGCCACACAGCCACACAGCGTGTCCTGAGCCACAGAGCAACACAGTCTGTCCTGAGCCACAGAGCTACAGGACCTTGGGTGACATGTGACTTCCCCCTGCCTCTAGCATTTTCTACAATGTTACAATGAGCATCACTTCCCACCTGAGACAACAAGTTGCTCCTGAGGAAAACAGTAGCAGGCTGCTGCTTTAGATGCAAACCAAACAATGCACACAGAGGGTTTTGTTTAATTCTGGAGGATGCATCATGGGATGCAGCATCCTGGGCTGACAGGACCCAGGGAGGGCCCATGGCTGGGGGTGCTTCCCAGGACTTCATCCCTCTAGCTGGGTGCTACTTTGGCTCCCAACTGCCCACGTCTGGAGTCCACGCCCATGATTCCTCCCCCTGCCCAGTGGCCTCTGCCCACAGAGGCTAACCGGCTAAGCAGTCACCATGCACACTGCATTTATTTTTTAAAATAAATGTTTAATCTTAGGATAGTTTTAAATTTACAGAAACTCTGGAAAGATGGTGCAGAGAGTTCCCATGTGCCCTGCCTCATGGAGGGGCTCTTTCGATTGACATAACTGTGGGTGTTTTTTCTTGATTTCTTTGTTCATCTGAGCACTTCCTTGCTTTCTGGCACTACAAGATGCCCCAGTCACACCTTGTGTGGTTTTTGCCCCAGTCATAGGATTGGGAGCCCTGACTGCTTTTACTGGAGAAGGGTGTTTGTCAGCTGAGGTCTGGGTGGTAGGGTGCTCACCCCTCCTGGGGTGTCACTGATTGCAGGCCCCCTCTGCCAACAGAGCAAGTGAGTGTGCATGTACTAAACCACACTCACACCTCAAACGTATGTGCATATACTAAACCACATGCACACCTCAAACGTATGTGCATGTACTAAACCACACTGACACCTTAAACATATGTGCATGTACTAACCACACTCACACCTTAATCCTATGTGCATGTACTAACCGCACTCACACCTTAATCCTATGTGCATGTACTAATCCACACTCACACCTTAAACGTATGTGCATGTACTAACCACACTCACACCTTAATCCTATGTGCATGTACTAATCCACACTCACCTCAAACGTATGTGCATGTACTAACCGCACTCACACCTTAAACATATGTGCATGTACTAATCCACACTCACACCTTAATCCTATGTGCATGTACTAATCCACACTCACACCTTAAACGTATGTGCATGTACTAATCCACACTCACACCTCAAACATATGTGCATGTACTAATCCACACTCACACCTTAATCCTATGTGCATGTACTAATCCACACTCACACCTTAAACGTATGTGCATGTACTAACCGCGCTCACACCTTAAATGTATGTGCATGTACTAATCCACACTCACACCTTAAACATATGTGCATGTACTAATCCACACTCACACCTTAATCCTATGTGCATGTACTAATCCACACTCACACCTTAATCCTATGTGCATGTACTAATCCACACTCACACCTTAATCCTATGTGCATGTACTAATCCACACTCACACCTCAAACGTATGTGCATGTACTAATCCACACTCACACCTTAATCCTATGTGCATGTACTAATCCACACTCACACCTCAAACGTATGTGCATGTACTAATCCACACTCACACCTTAAATGTTCCCATGTGACCATTCGTGAGCAGGCTAGAGCAGCTCCATCTCAGATGCTAATCCAACATGTTGGCTTCTGATTAACCCCAGCTCCAGGAATGTGTAAACCAAAGATAAAGTTCTAAGTCCCTCCAACTGTCTGAATGGACCCCTCCTCTCAGCCAAGGGCATTCCAAAGTAAACCTAAAAAACCAGTGCAGGCCATGTTGGGATGGGGTGGGTTGGACGTACTCATGACACCCTCCCCCCTTTGGAATTCAGGCACAGGTGATCAACATTAATGTTAAACAGAGACCTGAAGAATGTGTAGCAGTAAAACACCAAATTCCAGCCTGACTCTAGTTTAGCATCACATGACAGAGAGCAGGCCCCAAAAGAAATCAAAATATTTTACCCTAAAATCTGTTTCTTTGACGTATTTTACAATGACCCTGCAAAGCTGTCTCTCTTGGGGAAAACCTGCATTCTGTAGAGAATCCTGTTCCCTTTCCAGGTCTTTTCCCTGATTGGGGAGAGAATTAACTACGAGTCTGGCACCTTTTTATGTCTGATAAGAAACATTTTCAACCTATTGTCTCTGAAGCCAGCTACCTGGAGGCTTCATCAGCATAATGAGAACCTTGGTCTCCACAGCCCCTTATCCTAACCCAGACACTCCCTTCTATGGATTCCAGGTCTTTAGATAAACTCTTTCAACCAATTGTCAATCAGAAAATCTTTGAATCCACCAATGAGTTGGAAGCCCCACCCCTCCAGTTGTCCCGCCTTCCCAGACCTAACCAACTGATTGATGCCTTATGTCACCCTAAAATGCATAAAACCACGCTATAGTCTGAGCGCCTTGCACACACGTTCTCAGGATCTCTTGGGGCCTTGTCATGGGCCATTGGTCACTCACATTTGGCTCAGAATAAATCGCTTCAAATATTTTACAGAGTTTGACTCTTTTCATTGACAAATTCCTCTAAGATTTCTACTTTATCTACTGTTTCCATAAATCCTGCCCTCAGGTCAAAACAACCTCAACAACAATGCTGCCCTCAGGCAGATTCACACAGCGGCCTTGCCTTTCCTTGAAGGGTTGACTTCAATTTTCCTGGAAGTCCCTTCCCTGTGGGGTAGAAGCCCCAGGTCTGCCGGGTGGTGACTGGGGATCCACCATCTCATCATCCTGGGTCTGTGGGGTGGTGGCCGGGGATCCACCATCTCATCTGGTAGCTGCCTAGGATATTTGTTCTGTTTGTGAGTCCCTGTTAAATGTTTCTTTCTTCTTTTTCTTCTTCTTTTTTTTTTTTTTAGATGGAGTCTCACTCTATTGCCAGGCTGGAGTGCAATGGCGTGAGCTAGGCTCTCTGCAACCTCCGTCTCCCGGGTTCAAGCAATTCTCTTGTCTCAGCCTCCCAAGTAGCTGGAACTACAGGTGCACGCCACCACGCCCAGCTAATTTTTGTATTTTTAGTAAAGACGGCATTTCACCATGTTGGCCAGGATGGTCTCGATCTGTTGACCTCGTGATCTGCCCACCTTGGCCTGCCAAAGTGCTGGGGTTACAGGCACGAGCCACCATGCCCGGCCTAAATGTTTCTTTCTAAGAAACTGGATTTGTCAGCCTCTTTCTTTGGCTTCTCAGCTTTCTCAGCCCCAGGGGTGGCTTTGCACAGACCAGCTCACCACGGAAGAGTTTGTATCTACATGAAGCTAAACGTGCATACTGAGGCTCCAACTCTAACCCAGCAATTCCAGCCCCTCCTTCCTCATCTGTCACCTCCCACTGCATGGTGAGGAACCCGGCTCCCACCATCCACCATCCGTGCACTTAATCGTTCGATTCCAGTGTGCATGCACAGCAGCATCAAAACTGTCAGCCCACAGCCCATGTGAAACAACCTTATCAACTAGAGTGCAGTGTCTACGCACAGCTCCTTTGCATTTAATGTTGCAAACGCCACTTATTTCCTGTGTGGCTTGCCCCAGCCCCATTTTCCTACACTCCCTTCACTGAGGTTGTCTCATAAGTTTGTAAGGCAGTTGGATTCTTTTCCTTGTCACATTTTGCACTCCGTCCTGGGTTTTCCCAACCTCCTAAGTGAGTTTTTACAAATTGACATACTTTAAGGCTCACTCTTGGGGCTGTAAAATTGCATGGGGTTTGGTAAACAGACAGTGTTACATTTCCACCGTTACAGAATCACACAGAACAGTCCCACCTCCCTGAAAGAAATCCCTGGGTACCATCTACTCAACCTTCCCCCTTCCCCACCCTGCCTTAACCTTCCCCTTCCCCAACCTGCCTCAACCTTCCCCTTCCCCACCCTGCCTCAACCTTCCCCTTCCACACCCTTCCTCAACCTTCCCCTTCCCCACCCTGCTCAACTTTCCCCCTTCCCCACCCTGCTCAACCTTCCCCTTCCCCACCCTGCCTCAACCTTCCCCCTTCCCCACCCTGCTCAACCTTCCCCTTCCCCACCCTGCCTCAACCTTCCCCTTCCCCACCCTGCCTCAACCTTCTCCTTCCCCACCCTGCCTCAACCTTCCCCTTCCCCACCCTGCCTCAATCTTCCCCTTCCCCACCCTGCTCAACTTTCCCCCTTCCCCACCCTGCCTCAATCTTCCCCTTCCCCACCCTGCTCAACCTTCCCCTTCCCCACCCTGCCTCAATCTTCCCCTTCCCCACCCTGCTCAACTTTCCCCCTTCCCCACCCTGCCTCAATCTTCCCCTTCCCCACCCTGCTCAACTTTCCCCCTTCCCCACCCTGCTCAACTTTCCCCCTTCCCCACCCTGCCTCAATCTTCCCCTTCCCCACCCTGCCTCAACCTTCCCCTTCCCCACCCTGCCTCAACCTTCCCCTTCCCCACCCTGCTCAACTTTCCCCCTTCCCCACCCTGCCTCAATCTTCCCCTTCCCCACCCTGCTCAACCATCCCCTTCCCCACCCTGCCCGATTTTCTGGCCACCACTGACATGTTTACCAATGTAAGAGTTTCCAGAATATCTTATAGTTGAAATCACAGAGGCTGTAAGTTCAGACTGGCTTCTTTCACTTAACAAGACGCATCTAAGATTCACCCGTCTCTGCATGGCTTAATAACTTACTGCTTGTCCTCGGACTGGCCATGGCCTGAGAAATGACCAGCACCTTCCTCTATCAGCCTCCGTCAAACAGCCCTTTCAGCAGAGCAAACTATCACTTTGCAAGTCACCAGGAGAGAGTGTCCAGGCATTGGGACTGAGCAGGACACTCTCTCTGCTGGAGCACCCTGGATTCTGGCTTTGGGATGACGGAGACTCAGGAGGTTTTACTCCGCCTCCCACCTGTTATCTGCAGAGAGCACCCTGCCCTGAACTCACCCCACAAGATGGGGCAAGTGGTGTGAACCCTGAGAGGACGTCCCACGGCCTGTGTGACCCGGCACCCAGCAGGATGCAGGCAGCCCAGCCACTGCCACACAGTCACGGGAAAGGCCAGGGGACCTGGGGACTGTGGCCCAGAGCTGATAGCAGGAACCACCTCCGTGAGGCAGAAATGATGCACGAAGCCGCAGGTGCACTCATGGAACCAGGGAAAGTGTTCCAGTCTAAGTTTATTTGGGGGAAGTGGAGGTTATAAAACAGGAAATGCGTGTAATGAAGTGCTCAGATTTTAAACTGATGGCTTTGCATACGTTTTTATTAGCTAAAGGGCATAAATGATGCCTCGTATCTTTCCTTGAATTAATTTGTGGCATGATATAAGTGGCTTTGGCATCTGAGGGAGAATCTGAACTCCTCTGTGTTTTGATACGTGCTGTTCCCTGAGTCGGCTCTCGGCTGCAGCCTTGCAGGGCAGTGCGGGGGCATCACCTCTTCAAGCACATGGGGGTCCTGGGGAGGGGAGAGCAGCCGCCGTGTGCAGCCCTGTCTGGAAGGGTCTGGGGTGCCAGGGTCTGTCCAGCCACTGGTCAGCAGGCTCTACCAGAGGCTACTCAGACCACCCTAAAATCAGGAGAGGACAGCCAGGCACAGTGGCTCATGCCTGTAATCCCAGCACTTTGGGAGGCTGAGGTGGGCGGATCATGAGGTCAGGAGTTCGAGACCAGCCTGGCCAATATGGTGAAACCCTGTCTCTACTAAAAATACAAAAATCAGCCAGGCGTGGTGGTGCATGCCTGTAGCTCCAGCTACTCAGGAGGCTGAGGCAGGAGAATGGCTTGAACCTGGGAGGTAGATGTTGCAGTGAGCCGAGATCATGCCACTGCACTTCAACCTGGGTGACAGAGCGAGACTCTGTCTCAAAAAAAAAAAAAAAAATCTGGAGAGGACACCAGGGCTGAAGAAAGGGCTCACTGGCCCCTGAGGCCTGCTGGGGCCTGACTCAGGCCCGAAGCCACGCCTCCTGCCCTGCGTGGAGCAGAGGTTGTGCGGGTCGGCATTCCCCAGCCCAGGGTGCCGAGTTCCCCGGGGAGAATGCGTGGCTCCTAGGTGCTGACATCTGTCAGTGAAGGGCTTGAAATAGGCTGTGTGGTAGATTGACTTTAAGTTAAAGACACTTCAAACACAGCAGGTGCAACCAGATCACTTTGATCTTTGTGCTGTTTCTTAAAAGCAGAAGATGAAATTCCCACATGGAAAACACCTGTCCTATACTAGAAGGAAAGGCAACGTCTTTATCTTCCAGGACAAGAAGTTCAAGAATACCGTATTCTCTTCAAGGACAGAAGACCCTCGAGGCCTTGTGAGAATAACTCATCTTTCCAGCTTCCTGTTTCATTCCATTGTATGTTGCTATAACGTGACACCACAGACTGGTTAACTTATAATGAACAGAAATGTATTTGGCTACTGTTTCTAGGGACTGGGGAAGCCCCAGGGCGTGGTGCTGGCCTCCAGCAAGGACCTTCATGCTGTGGCAGCCCATGGGGGTGGGGGGCAGAAGCACTAGAGAAGGCAACAACAAGGGGGCAGGAGGGGAATCTCACGTTCCTAACGAGCATACTCACAATAACGAACCCACTTCGACACTAATCTGCTCACGAGGACAGGTCTCGAGATACGAGGGCCTCGCCGGGAGGCTCAGGGGATGGAGGTGGAGTTCCGCCGAGCCTGCACTAGCTCTCCAGCTTTGTCTCTGTGGCCAGCCTGGCTGGACGGGTCTGATCCAGGCCAGGTCTCCTCTCATAAACCAAACCTGATATTGGCTGGACCTAGGAATGGGTGAGGCTTGTCAGTACTGCCCAGAGGACGAGAGGGTCTAGGAGACAGTAGAGTGGGAAGACCCAGCCTGGGGTCCGCAGCCTGGTGGGCGTCCTGGTGGGCGTCCTGGTGGGCGTCCTAGTGGGCAGCCTGGTGGGCGTCCTGGTGGGCGTCCTGGTAGGCAGCCTGGTGGGCGTCCTGGTGGGCGTCCTGGTGGGGAGCCTGGTGGGCGTCCTGGTGGGCAGCCTGGTGGGCATCCTGGTGGGTGTCCTGGTGGGCATCCTGGTGGGCTCTAGGAGATGGGCTCACGGTGCTGAAATAAGCGGACACCCTCAGGCAGGAAACAGGAACCTTAAACCTCACACCTTATGTGAAAATTACCTCAAAATGGACCATGGGTT
Organism: Symphalangus syndactylus; assembly: GCF_028878055.3. Classification (NCBI taxonomy): domain Eukaryota; kingdom Metazoa; phylum Chordata; class Mammalia; order Primates; family Hylobatidae; genus Symphalangus; species Symphalangus syndactylus. The sequence continues at coordinate 5,538,083 of NC_072424.2, forward strand.
TAAATGTAACACTTTTAGAAAAAAACATAAGGAGAAAATCTTCAGTATCTTTGTTCTCTAGGGCTAGACTTGACACCAAAGGCATGATCAATAAAAGGATAAAGTGATAAACTGGACTTTCAAAATTCATTGAAATGGAAAATACGTGTCCTGTGAAAGCCTGTTGTTAAGAGGATGAAAACTAGGCTAAGAGAAAATGTTTACAAACCTCATCTCTAACCAGCATCTCGAATATATAAAGAACTCTCAAAACCCAATAGCAAAAAAAAATCCAATTATAAAATGCACAGAAGACAGAGAGGGACATTTCACCAAGAGGACCTATAAATGGCAAATAAGCACACGAAAAGACGTTCAATACTGTCAGCTGTTAGGGAAATGAAAATTTAAGCCACAATGAAATATCACAACACATCTATCAGCATGGCTCAAATAAAAAATTGCATCAACAGCTCATGCTGGATGCAGAGAAACTGGATCCCTAACACCTGCTGGTGGGAATGCGAAGTGGCACCACCTCTGAAAATAGTTTGACAGTTTCTTAAAACTTTAAACGTACACGTAACATGTGCCCCAGCAACTGCATTGCTGGGCATTTATCTCAGACAAATGAAACTTATGTTCACACAAAAACTACACGCAAATGTTGATAACAGTTGCATGCATACTAGCCCCATCTGGAAATAACCTGGATGCTCTTCAGGCAAGTGTTAAAACACACTGAGATCCATCCATGCCGTGAAGAGCTACTCAGCAGCGGAAAGGCGTGAACCATGGGCGACAGGACATCCTGCACCTATGTCCAGGGACCCATGCTGAGGGAAAAAGCCAGCCCCCAAAGCTTACACTTTATGATTCCACTGATGGCATGCTCAATGTGGAGGAAGTATACAATTGGGGAACAGATTCCAGTTGCCAGGGGTTGAGATGGGGCTGGGGTGAGGGCACAGGTCTGTGTGGAGGGTGTGTGTGCAAGTGCACAGGAGGCACACAGAGGGTGTGCACGTGCAGTGTGTGTGCAGCAGTCAGCAAGCATGGATGTGAGGGGCACTGCATGCACAACTGTCCGCAGGTGTGCATGTGTGTGCTTGTGCCTGAGTGCACACGTGTGCGTGTGTGTTGTGTGTGCACATGTGAGTGTGTTGTGCATGAGTGTTGCCAGTGTGTGCATGTGTTGTGTGCATGTGTGTTGTGTGTGTGCGTGTTGTGTGTGCGCATGTGTGTTGTCTGTGTGTGTGCATGCGAGTGTGTTGTGTGTGTGCATGTGTGTTGTCTGTGTGCATGCGAGTGTGTTGTCTGTGTGTGCACACAGGTGTGCGCTCAGGTGTGTGAGTGCATGCCTGTCCACTTCACTCCTGGAATCTGACCCAAGATAGGTGACTTCGTTAGATCCTGGGGCCAAATGCTTTCTGGAAAAGTATGTGTCTGAAATGACACTGGGAATGGGGAAATGGGACTCTGTGGAAAGTGTTCGTTTTACACATTGTTTCTGAACCAGATCAAATATGCAGAATAAAACCCGCCCTGCCAGAGGCTGCAGGACACCCTTCGAGCCCGAGTGAATACAGCCGCTAGTAAACTGCTTATGGAAATCTGGTTTCGTTTTAACGTTAAACCTCAACTGTGATAACAACATCTCCTGCATCAAGGAACAGCAAGTTCCTTTCAGATAGAGAGCTCTGCCTCAGAACGTATTTAGAATATAACTCAATTAAGCAAAAATTAAGTTATGCACAATCTGTCAGAGCTGCAGCTATAATGTTGAGCAAAGCCCCGTTCATCGGGCTTGTAAGCCACGGGTCAGCGCGAATTTGTCTTTATTAACTGCAATTATCTCCCCACCATCCACCGGACAAGCTATGACCTGCTCTAGCAATCAGCTTGCTAAGGAAAAGGCCACGCATCTTGCCACATCTCGGCAGGATTGTTGCAAGTCTCTTTTTCACACATGACTTTAAAACCGGCAGAAGTAGAAATCTTCCATTACTACACAGCTGAGTTACGCAAATCCTGGTAGAGTGGACCCTGCAAACATTTGCACGGAAGGTCTGAAGGGGCCGACCTCAGAAGTGCTCCTGAAAAGGACGGTGCCCCTCAGTCTCTGCATCCTTGGTCAGCCCTGACACACGGTGTCCTGTACAGAGGCTGTGCCGGTCAGGGAAGCCACCTCCAGGCCGGATGTGTCCGGGGACACCACAGCTCCCGCCACAGCAGCCCGGAGCAGAAGCCACAAGGCTTTTCAAACAAAGTTGGAAAGATGATGTTTAAAATCAGAGGATGGAAATGGATGGTGACAGAGCTGAGGGTCAGGGGGGGTCTCCGTGGGGTCAGGGCGGGTCTCCGGGGGGGTCAGGGCAGGTCTCTAGGGGGTCAGGGCGGGTCTCCGGGGGGTCAGGGCGGGTCTCTGTGGGCTTTGGTCAAAGGTCACCCAAGCACCCCAGCGTCAGGCGTGCCGCTGGGGTGTGCAGCTGACCTGGAGACTCCCAGGAAGCATCGCTTTGACACAGGCAGGAGGTCCCCACCTAGGGGAGGTCGGCATTGAAAAAATCGGAGGGGGACGTGGAAAGAATCGGGGAGAGGGCCATGGTGCCAGCTTGGGGGGGACGGAGGATGGAGCCCATAGCATGGGGCCTTAGGTCGCCAGAGGGCATCGGCCCGGCTGGTGAGTTCCTGATGGTGAAGGCAGGTAACTAGCTTGGGCAGAGCGTGCTCTGGAGACGTGACTTGCCCAGAATGGCAGAATGCACAGACCCCTGGACACGCCCCAGGCGGTGGACAGGAAAGCCCAGGCCCTCCAAGGGTCAGGGGTGAGGGACAGCAGCCCCAGACACTGCCTGGGCCCTGGGGCAGCGCCACTCACTCCTCTGAAGGACGGAAGCCGAGGCCTCTGCTGCCCACTGCGCCCCTGCCGCCTGGGTGTCAGCCGCTCCTGTCCAGCCCCGGGGTCCCCACACATCAGCAGGGAGTGAGGAAAACAGTGCAGCTGGCCGGGATGCATCCATGCAGCATTTCAGCAACAACGAACATGCAGGGTTCTGAACATCCAGGTCCCTGTGCTGGTGAATGGCCATTGCTAGGAGCTGGCGTCTGGAAGGTCCCTGTGCTGGTGAATGGCCATTGCTGGGAGCTGGCGTCTGGAAGGTCCCTGTGCTGGTGAATGGCCATTGCTGGGAGCTGGCATCTGGAAGGCGGTTGCTCCCTCTGCCAGCCATGACGCACTGGAATGTCAGAGCCAGTGACTTCTGAATCATGGGGTTTTAAAAAACTGTCTTTTGTATTTATTTTATTCTCCTAACAGCAATGACTTTAGTATCAGCTGATTTCTTGCACGGACATGGCAGAAAAGGCTGGAACATTTGGAAAAGCTGTAGAAAGCCGTGAAGCAGCTACGAAAGCCCACATGGAGGTCAGGTGTGAGGGGAACGCGGCCCTCCCAGAGGACACGCGGCTGAGCTTGCTAGGATTTACCTTCTTTTGGGCCCCAGGGATTTCTTCTTATTCCTGGGGAAAATCAGGAATTTGGACAAGACTTCCACACACAAACTTATAAAAACAGCTCATGGTGCCGAAAATGGGCCCATCCAGAGGACACCCTGGCATCTGGGATCCAGCACCCGGGTCCCTGCCACAGCAGCCAGCGCCTCCCCCAGTGCTGAACCCTGCCCCTGCTGAGCTACCCCATGCTGGGTCCCTTCCGGGCAGCAGCATCCGCAGGCTGTGAGGCCTGGGCCCTCAGAGGCAGAGGTCTCTGTCCCTGAGCTCAAGAGGAGGCCACCGCCGGGACGCCAGGCTGCAGAGGTGGCATTTCCAGTACAAAGCACAAATCTGGCCCTGTCAGCACAGGGCACTGCTGGGAAAAACCATCCCTTGATTGCTTCCACCGGAATGTGACCTTTTTTAAAGCTTGTCACTTTGACTTCATTAGCATCTGACACCAACGCTTTCTCCCTGGAAGGATGCAGCTTCAGCCTCCCCAAGTGCAAGGAAACACACACACACGGAGCCTTAAGGAGCCACTCGGCTTCCCTGAGGCAGCGAGCTCGTAATCTGGAGCTACAAGAGGCACCGCGCAGCTGGAACAGGAGCTCTGGTGGGTTTGCCCCGCTAATGACAAGGTGTCAGGACTTCTTAATGAGACACGGAAACACTGCCTCCTCATGGCGCATCCTCATCTCCTCTCTCCCTCCCGCCCTTCCCACCCGGCGGCCTTCCCCACTGCGAGCAGAAGCCGTTCTCATACCGAAAGCGGCAGCCAGCAGGCAGGAACCGTCCCCAGAGGCTTTGCTCCAACTGCCTCCCTGTCGACCTACTTGATCCTCCTCCTAACCTGGGTGCTGTTATCACCCCAATTTCACAGATGAGGAAAGAGGTGCAGAGAGCGGAGACCCGCCAAGGCGGCAACGTGAGGATCTAGGAGTCCACAGTTCGGCTCGAGAGACAGCCGTCACTCCCGCCAGTATGCTCTGGGTCTGAGATTTGAAGTGAAGTCACAGATGCTTTTCATGAGCTTTACCTGTGAGTGGGGGCTCAGCAACACCACGGTGAGCCAACGCCCCACATCTCAGGGGATTAAGACCATGAAGGTTTCATGCCACTGTGGGTGTCTTGGGCTGTGCCCCCAGGTCCTCCCTGGGACCCAGATGGCAGAGCCAACCCTGCCATGGCCGCGGCCTGGGGGGCTGAGGCCGGAACAACGAGGTGGGCTTGAGACGTCCCCTGGAAGATGGAAGGTCACTGCCAAGTTGAATCCTAACCCCACTGCGGCCGTCACTCACCACATCAACCAACGGAGTGGTCAGCGATGGTGACGGCAGTGGGCAGGGTTCCGCCGAGACGCGCCTCGTCACTCGTCTTACTGAATTGACGTTCCCCCGGTGAAACCGTGAACCTGCACTGGTGCTGAGGGAGTGTCGCGGTTTCGGCTCATCAGGACTCACCTGCAAAGCACCCTGACGGGCAACTAAAAGTCCACGCAGTGCGCGATGCTGCCTCACACACACTCAGCAGAAGACAGATGCCCACAGGCGGCACCAGTGGAGAATTCCCGACTCTCATGCAGTTTCTCTTTCAAAAGGACGTGGGCCTCCCAGCATGGCTCCCTCACAGCCACCACTGCCTCCCTGAGCCGGCGCCCCACCAAGAGCAGGGAGGCCCAGCCACGCCACACAGCACCCTCAGGGCCAGGCACCATCAGACCTGCTACCTCCGTGGGCCCTACTGCGGTACCGCCTCCCATAGCAGGCACCGTCCCCCACTCTGGGGAACGTAGCAGGAGCTGCCACAGGGTGGGAGATGGCCTGGCCATGACCTGTGACCCCACGGCTTCAGGAGGGAGGGAGGGGGAGGCCCCGCAAGGCCACGGCCGTGGGGGACCCTCAGACACAGCTGACTCCCTCAGACATAGCTGACTTCCACCCGCAAAACACACCCAGAGCCTTACTTCTCAGTTCATTCTATTTCAGAGAAAAGTACATTTTCACAAATGCGGCTGGATCCACGCTGGAACAGAGGCCACTCGCCCAGACCCACCAGCCACGGATGGCCTCGCCGTGACAGTCTCCGCTCAGGTACGCCTGGAGTCTGCTGGGCGGGCGGGGCTGGTGCTGGGACGGGCTCAGGGTCATCACAGCACAACGCTGCGTTCGGGGTCCTCACGGGGCGAGGAGGGGCTCTCGCTGCTGCCTACAGGTCCCCTGAGCTTCCCCTTCAGGCTCCCAGTCCGTGGGGCCCTCCGTCCCGGCCACACAGTTGGTGACGCCAAGGCCCCCTGAGTTCACTGTCTTGGTCCCCATCAGCAGGGCCTGGGGAAAGTCACACCCAGACCCTCACTCTTCCCCTCAGCGGGGGTGGCCAGGGATGGCCGGGGACGTGCGGGCGTGGTGGGTGTTGGCCTGTCCAGCCACAAGGACGGAAGCGTGCCACGGCTGTGGGGGTGGGAGGACCCGCAAGGATGCGACCACAGAGAGACCCACAGAGCCAGACCCTGCTCCGGGAGGACAGAGGAGGCAGCATGGAACCCCAGACTTGGGGCTGAGGGGGTGGCAGCCCTGGGGACCCTGGATGCCGGGGGTCGTGGGAAGGCCGCCTGGTGAGCAATGTCCACGCCCCGGCCCAGGGACCCAGGATTGCACACTTGGCAGCACTCGCACTTGGCTCCCAGGCTGAGGAGTCCAGTGAGCTACTCACAGCTTCTGCCAGCAGCCCCTCTGCATCCCACCAGCACCCCCACACCCACCACCTCTTCCTCTGCACCCCGCCAGCCCCCCGCTCTGCACCCACCACCTCCTCTGTACCCTGCCAGCCCCCCCACACCCACCACCTCCTCCTCTGCACCCGGCCAGCCCCCCCTCTGCACCCACCACCTCCTCCTCTGCACCCTGCCAGCCCCCCCACACCCACCACCTCCTCCTCTGCACCCAGCCAGCCACCCCTCTGCACCCACCACCTCCTCCTCTGCACCCTACCAGGCCCCCCGCTCCACCACCTCCTCCTCTGCACCCTGCCAGCCCCCCCGCCGCACCCATCACCTCCTCCTCTGCACCCTGCCAGCCCCCCCGCCGCACCCATCACCTCCTCCTCTGCACCCCACCTCCTCCCCCCGCCCCCGCTGCTACCTCCTCCGCATCCCGCCAGCCTGAGCCCTGGGGACCGACTGATACCACAGCCCAGGCTGAGGCTGGAACCTGGGACAGTCAGGGCGCCGTCCACCCTCTGTCCTCGAGGCTCCCTCTGTCCTTGAGGCTCACAGGCAAGACACCTAAACTACAGCCTGAGTGAAGGACGCTGGGACAAGGCCACCATGGCTGCCCCTTTTGCAGGAATGTCCAGCAGCCTCCATCGCTTGGGGGATGGGATTTAGGTTCCAGGGAAAAGCGGTCTTTGATTGGGTGACCCCCAGACGCCCTATCTCTGTCTCTTTGTTAACTGACATGAATCCCTCCCCATCTCCTACTGTGAGCAGGGCCCGGCAGCCACGGGGTGGAGTTCGACCCCACACCCGCGTCCTCACCCAGGATCCTGCAGGAGACAGGAAAGGACTTGGGCTAAGAAGAAAATGAGAGCAACGGTTCCGCTGAATAAAAACATGCAATGATAGGAAACGAAAGCCTGTAAAGTTCTAATCGCTGAGGCATGCGGTACCTTTCCATTTTCCTATACAGCAATAAATAAAATAGAGATGGCAAGTTTTAACCGTAGCATGGCAGTTACCTCTTCGGCACATTTCTCTTTAACAAGCACATCAACAGTGAGTGCACCGTGGTTCGCTGTGACTGTAATAACATGCACAAACACCGCTCCAGCTTCAAACACTCCCAGGCAGCGCCTTCGTGGCTCCTTCTGCTTTTACTGAACAGAGGTTTATTAAGTGGAGGCAGAGTCCGCAGCCCAGACTTGCACATCCAGGAGCAGGATGAGGACCTGAGGGAAGGGAAGGCTCCAGGGGGGGTGGTCAGACCGCTGGCCCCCCATGCACCCGTGACCACTGTGCTCAGCTCCAGTTCCTTGTCTCCCTCTGGGTCTGGTGTGCAGTGTGAGGGCACCGATCTCACGGGGTCGTGCGAGGGCCCAGAGCAGGTCACCCTGTGGTGGAGGTCAGGGAGGGCTTCCCGTAGGAGGTGGTGCTGAGGGGTCTGGGTGAAGGGAGGCAGTGTTTTCCCAAGGGCAGGCATGACCTGACAGCCAGCAGCAGAACTGCTTTAGAGTCTCTGTAGTCATGTCTGAAAAATGAACTGGACAGAAAATAGCACGGTGTGTTCCACGGGAACACGGCAAGGACCCTCGGCACCCGGTGCCCACCCAGCTCAGTGCCCTGCTCTGGTCAGGCCGCAGGGAGTGGAGACATGGGCCTCGGGCCACCCCTGGCCCCTCCCAGGGTCTCTGCAGTTATAAATTAGGGGGTCCTCTAAGGACACCCCCTCCCTCAGCACCTCCACCCCCACCGCCGCCACTGACACCACCTGACCCAGGTGGTCCTCAGGAGCTCTCAGGGGTCCTGGCCCTGGACTGAGACTGGCCGGAGACCTGCGGCCCCTCAGCCTCACTGCCCGCTTTCCACTGCTGCTTCCAAGTCAAGAGCTGGTCCCGGCCCAGAGCCCAGCAGTGTGTGGACGACGACATGCCTCTCTGTCTCGCGGCGGAGTCACGCCTGCTGCCTGGACCGTGACCACAGGTGGAGGCCCCAGGCTTGGCCAGAGGAGACAGAGATTGTGAGCTCCGGCCCCAAACCCGGGTCCCTGCAGAGCGCTGGTGGCTCTGGAAGCTGCTGGGTGGCAGATGGGGGCAGAGCGAAAGCACAGGCAAGCTGCGCAAGGCATGAAATGAACTCCAGCAAACTACCTTCATGACCAGACGTCGCTGCAGGTCACAGACCCGACATGATTTAAAGGGATGCTCTAGAAAGCCAGAGGAACGCAGCTGACTCCAGAGAAATCAATAAATCAATTGCTCTCCGCCCACCCTGGATGTCCCTTTTCATAACAATGTCCCCATGAGTCATGCTGTCCCGTCCGTGCCCCTCGGCATGGCATTGTGAGGTAGGGTCTTGGCCCCTCCTGGCCTTGGGGCTTGCTTGGGCCAGGCAATGTGGCAGAGACGCCCTATGGATTTCTCAGCCAGCGTCCACAGTTGGACAGCGTGCCCTCCCGGGACGCTGAGGCCATGGCCACAAAGAAGCTCTTAGCACACACCACAGCCCAAAAACCCAGCTGTGGCTCAGCGGGGGCCTCGCCCCCTCCCCAACCCCCTTTCCACCCACAGAAAGTGAGTCAGGAGCCACAGGGTGGGGGGCCTGCTAGGACTCAGGTGCTCTGCTGACTGCCGTGACCTTGCCTGGCTTCTCGTTCAGACGCTCACTGAGGAAACAGGTGCCCAGGTGCAGACCACACAACCTTCCATGATTAAAGAGACAAGATCTGCTGGCCCTGGGTTGACTCCACCCAGGTCGGACGCGAGGGGCTCCAGGCACCGTGGGGCCATCGGCGCCTGTGTTTACTTTAATCATAAATCATTCCACTTTCGAGCAGAGAATGTGAGTCCCCCCAGCACGCACATATTTCCTGCATATTCTTTCTTTGGCTCTGTATTTGGGCCTGGGTCAGAGTGGAAATTCCCCATCAGGAAGGTTTCCTTGGCGATTACGGTCCCTTGTGGCACTGTTCAGTGTGGCTGACTGTTCAGTGTGGCTGACTGTCCAGTGTGGCTGGCTGTCCAGCGTGGCTGACTGTTCAGTGTGGCTGACTGTTCAGTGTGGCTGACTGTCCAGTGTTGCTGGCTGTCCAGCGTGGCTGGCTGTTCAGTGTGGCTGGCTGTTCAGTGCGGCTGACTGTCCAGTGCGGCTGACTGATCAGTGTGGCTGGCTGTTCAGTGCGGCTGGCTGTTCAGTGTGGCTGACTGGTCAGTGTGGCTGGCTGTTCAGTGTGGCTGGCTGTTCAGTGTGGCTGACTGGTCAGTGTGGCTGGCTGTCCAGTGTGGCTGACTGGTCAGTGTGGCTGGCTGTTCAGTGCGGCTGGCTGTTCAGTGCGGCTGGCTGTTCAGTGTGGCCGACTGTTCAGTGTGGCCGACTGGTCAGTGTGGCCGGCTGGTCAGTGTGGCCGACTGTTGAGTGTGGCCGACTGGTCAGTGTGGCTGACTGGTCAGTGTGGCTGGCTGTTCAGTGTGGCTGGCTGTTCAGTGTGTCTGACTGGTCAGTGTGGCTGGCTGGTCAGTGTGGCTGGCTGTTCAGTGTGGCTGACTGGTCAGTGTGGCTGGCTGTTCAGTGTGGCTGACTGGTCAGTGTGGCTGGCTGTTCAGTGTGGCTGACTGGTCAGTGTGGCTGGCTGTCCAGCCTGATCAGTCCTGGGGCCACCACGAGTTCAAGGGCTGGAGGAGCTGCCCTGAGGCCCAGGCCTCACCCCCCTCATTCATCAGAGGCTGAGGGTGCAGTGACTTGCTGCCAGGCCTGCTCCAGAGGAGGCCCACAGGGAGCAGCCTGGAAGGTTCCCTTCACTGCCACTGCAGCATGAAACAGCAGCAAGAGGTGAGAGTGAGGGAGGCCCTCGAGAGGATGGGTGGGGAGGCTGCGGCGCCAGGAATCTAGGGGTAGGAGGGCCCCAGCAACTGTGATAGGGGGCGCCGGCCGTGGGGGCATGTAGCTCCCATGACAGGGAGCCTGGCGTGGGCTTCAGGCCTCGTCGGAATGGAGCCCCCTCCTCTGATACCCCATCTGATTTTTAAGGGCTTCACTAGCATTAAAAAATAAAGTAAAAACTTCTTACAGGCCGGGCGTGGTGGCTCATGCCTGTAATCCCAGCACTTTGGGAGGCCGAGGTGGGCGGATCACGAGATCAGGAGATCGAGACCATCCTGGCTAAAATGGTGAACCCCGTCTCTACTAAAAATAGAAAAAATTAGCCGGGCGTGGTGGCGGGCGCCTGTAGTCCCAGCTACTCGGGAGGCTGAGGCAGGAGAATGGCGAGAACCCGGGAGGTGGAGCTTGCAGTGAGCCTAGATCGTGCCACTGCACTCCAGCCTGGGCGACAGAGCGAGACTCCGTCTCAAAAAAAAAAAAAAAAAAAAGTTCCTACAAAATCATGGGGAATTGGATGTAATGGGGTAAAGATGCTTTTGGAAACATGTTTATCCGACGGTGAAACCATTGGGCACAATGCCCAGTGCTGAGCGCTCCATCTGCCTGGGAAACACATGGGCGTGGTCTCCTCCATCCACTGAGGCAAAGCACCCCATGCCCTCTTCGAACAAGGGATAGGGCCCGAGGGACTGGCGGGACCTGTCACAGATGCGGCCACACGCACGTGGGGTCTCGGGACTGGCGGGACCTGTCACAGATGCGGCCACACACACGTGGGGTCTCGGGACTGGCGGGACCTGTCACACATGTGGCCACACGCACGTGGGGTCTCGGGACTGGTGGGACCTGCCTCACACTCAGGGTCTCAGGAGAGGAGGGCGAGAAGGGTAGGATGTATGTGGTGGAAAATGCCTGTTTAGCAAAGGAAGGTGCCTCCCATCAATGAGCTCAGCTCTCACTGTAGGAAAGTGGGGAAAAAAGAGCAAATTAAATCCAGAGCCAGCAGAAAGAAAGTGAATAACATAGATCAGAGCGAAAATCAATGACACAGAAAACAGAAAAACAATAGAGAAAACTGATGAAGCCAAAATCTGGCTCTTTGAGAATATCAATACCACTGATAAATCTCCAGCTGCAATGAGCAGAAGAAAAGGAGGGAACACAAAATAACAATATCAAGAATGAGAAAGTTATTTACAATGAAAGAAAATATTGGTCAATCAGACTTTATCGCAGTTAAAAATATTTGCCCTTTGAAAGGTGCAGTTAAGAGAATGAACAGGCAAGCAACTGAGCCGGTGAAACTGCGATGCACGGATCTGGGAAGGGACTTGTATCTAGAATAGACAAGGAACTCATCGCCCAGAAATAAGACAACGAACAACCTGATACAAATACACACCCCAGGTTCCAGCAGACACTTCATTCAGCAAAGAACACACGCAAACAACCAGCGAGTACGTGAAGAGACAGTTCACACCGTTAATCCGCGTGGAAACGCACATTAAACCGCGGTACACCCAATAGAATGGCTAAAATTAAAAACACAAATGCCGACCGGGCTAGGGCTGCTGAGGGCGGGAGGTACCGGAACACGTGTGCTCTGCTGGCGGGAATGTCAAGTGGAGCAGTTGCTTGGAGAACAACGTGGCAGCTTCCTGGACAGTTAGACGGTGTGTGTCACCTACAACCCACCCATCCCACTTCCCGTTGCTTCTCCAAAAGAAATAAAATGTGTCCCTACCTGGACTTATGCAACAATATGGGTAGCAGCTTACACGTCGTGGTGAAGACGCAATGCAGCTCGCATGTCCCTCAGCAGGTGAACGGACCCTTGTGGTGGCACGTCTGCGCGGAGGACACGGCGCTGCGAAGGAACAGATCCACCCACAACACACACCAAGCACCATGGTGGCTCCTGAGAGCCGAGTGGAGGAGCCAGCCCAGATCCCACCGTGTGTGGGCCACGTCCACAAAGTCCTACAGAAGACAAGGCCCACCTGCCTGGCAGAACACACCCAGGGCTGCGGGGGGCTGACAGTGCGCAGGCTTAGCGTCCAGGGGCCTGAGAAAACTTTTGGTGTGAAGAAAAGAGTTGTATCCTGATTGTGGGGTGAGAGTGGTGAGGACACCCACCAAAACACATCAAACCGCCCCTCAAATATGCACATTTCATCTCTGGAAAGTGCGCCTTGATGTGGTGGATTAAATGAATGAATATTTGCTATGAACCAGATCTTCAAAGCACCCGGCACCCACTGTTGCCCACACACTGTCTTTCTTCCCAAGATAAGAATTCCCATTCTCCTGCCACCAGCTCCACACCGGGGCACAGAGAGGGGAACAGCAACTCCCCCACAAATTGGCCTCAGGCCCCTCCCTGTAAGGTCAGCACCCCTGGGCCTCAGGCCCCTCCCTGTAAGGTCAGCATCCCCAGGCCTCAGGCCCTGCTCTGTAAGGTCAGCTACCCCCAGGCCTCAGGCCCCTCCCTGTACGGTCAGCACCCCCAGGCCTCAGCCCCTTCCGGTAAGGTCAGCACCCCCAGGCCTCAGCCCCTCCCTGTAAAGTCAGCCTCAGCCTCAGGCACCCAGCTGCTGGTGGCGCCCCTCGTGCAGCAGGAATCCTGTGCCCTGCTCCCCACATTCGGCGCTCATGACGCACAGAATGCGGCAGAAGACAGCCACCCCCTCATGCGGCACCCCCCGGCGCAATGGTGCCGAAAGCCAAGGCGAAAGCCAAGGCAGCTCTCAGAGGGTTCGGAGGCGGATTCGCTTCCTGTGACCACACGAGCTTTCTCTCCACAGAATCCTGGTGATAACCAGCAGATTCAAAACCCGGGCACTGTCATCTGGCTCCGTGACTGGTAATTATGTCACTTGTTTCTTTTTAAACTCCACACGCCTGGCATTCATTCTGTTTCCAAATCTGTTCCCGCGTTCCGTTTTCATCTGGTTCCAGTTAAATGTGTATTTTGTTTATTGAGTATAATTTGGCTGCATAGTTAAAATATATCTTGATGAAGAATGGCCTTTAACGCTGATGTGGATTGCCGGCGATGGATATAGCATCCTCTATCCATACATTTTTTTAAACCCTCTCTGGCTTGTTAAGTTTGAATGATGCTGTGGAACGGAGTCTGGGCAGGGACTTCCGCTGGAGATGATTCAGCACCGAGGACAAAGCCAAGCACACGAGTGGATGGGGCTTGTGTGCAGCGGGGAGGTGCCCAGGGCCACTGCCTCTCCAGGCCCGAGTTTAAGCGGTGCCATCTTGGCCGGGCGCGGAGGCTCACAGCTGTAATCCAGCTACTCGGGAGGCTGAGGCAGGAGAACTGCTTGAACCCGGGAGGCAGAGGTTGCAGTGAGCCAAGATCGCAGCACCACTGCACTCCAGCCTGGGCAACAAGAGTGAAACTCCATCTCAAAAAAAAAAAAAAAAAAAAAAAAGAGGTGCTATTCCAAGAGAACTCCAAGGGCCGCTTCTCCCTGAGATGCCTGGTCCTTCCTGCCAGGGGCCTGGATGGTACCAACATATTTCCAGTCTCTCGGAGGGGGCCGACTCCTGCCACCCCTCATGATGGCCCCAGACACATCCTTGGGACAGGTGTTCTCATCAGCTGAGATTCTCACACATGCTGGAGTCTGAGCACCACTAGCCTCCTCCTCCAGTGATCTCGAGACTTTACGAATGGATGTCTCCTCAAAGTCCACGAGGAAGACCATAGAGACCACTGATGTTTAAACCTCTTCTCCAGAATTGGCAATGAAAATCCGCCTGAGCCACTATCGGATATAAATTGCCATGTCGGTTGTTTACAAGAACTTATACTTGATAGCACATTAAAGCTCCTCATTCCAGCTACGGCTCTCACCAGTGTTTGTGGTATCCTGACATTCTCGGGTAATTTTCGCAGAATCAGGTCACGTGTGCTGAGCCAGATGTGCCGCCTGCAGCAGCCCGTGCAGAAGAGTGAAATGAAGATGCGAGGACCCGTCAGCTTCAGTTCCCAAAGGACAACGAGACCACAGAATTCTCAAATCAAGATCTTCAGGCAGGACAGCCCCTGGCCCCAAGAGTTCAGCTACATGCATCAGAAACACCTTTGTGAATAAAACACTTTGGGAATGTTCAAAACTCAAGGAGAGAAGACTCTGGAAGCCACGAGTGCCAGTGAAGTCCCTGTGGACTGTGACGCGCCTCCCTTCTCACAGCAAGAGCGTCACCAGCCCAGCCTCCGCCACCCGGGCCCATGGGCAAGACCAGCTTCCACAGAGAGGAACGGGTGCCCGCTGCACCTTCTGGCCTCAGCCAGTGCCCAGGACCCCCCAGCACCAGCATCAGCCACACCCACCCTGCTGGTCCCACGGAACAGAGTCCCGTGCCCTGGAGGCCTCCCAGAAAACGGCAAAGGGCTTGTGACCTGTCCCCGCCCCCAGGGGAAGGTCCCATCCCTGTCCCCACCCTCAGGGGAGGGGCCGGGAAATACTCCCTGTGTTTCCCACAGGAATGTGCTGAGGCCACATCTTGCTGGGAGAACCCACTGAGTGGGTTTGGAAATGGGACCCCACCGACCTCACACTGAGCTTGGTACTTATAACTGCTCTGTGGAGTCAGGCGTCCGGGGAAAGGAGCTCTCGGCACCTGCAGGGCTGCAGCATCCACACCCCTTGAGCAGGGGCTCCTGGAGAGAGCTCAGTGACACCTGCCAGACCCCTCCCCACTCCCAACCCAGAGCCGCCCCTTCCTCCAGCCCGGCCCTGCTCTCAAGCTTCGACAATCATGCCACAAATGAGGAAGCCGAGGTCCAAGACCCCCGGGACCTGTCCAAGTAGCCAGCCTTGGACAGGCCAACCCTCCGTCAGGGACACCCCGGCCAGCCATGCTGGGACACAGGCCCCACGGCCAACACCTGCAGCCATTGCTGGGCAGGCAAGCTGGGCTCCCACAGACTCCAGAGTGCAGTCATGCTGAGGACAGCCCAGGGCCCCTTGACCAGCCCCTCCATCCCTACCTGGATCCTCCCTGACTCCCCCTGCACCCCCACCCTGCCTCCTCCCCCACCCCCTGCTCCCCCCGGACCCTCCTCGACCCCCCTGCACCCCCACCTTATCTCCTCCCCAATCTCCCTGCACCCCCAACTGGACCCTCCCCGACCCCCTGCACCCCCACCCTGTCTCCTCTCTGACCCCCCTGCACCCCCATCTGGACCCTCCCTGAACCCCCTGCACCCCCACCCTCTCTCCTCCCTGACCCCCAGCAGCCCCACCCTGTCTCCTCCCCAGCCTCCTGCACCCTCACCTGGACCATTGCTGACCCCCTTGCATCCCCACCTAGACCCTTCCTGAGCCCCTGCACCCCCGCTGCTGGGACCCTCTCCACTGCAGTGTCCAGGCCCCTTGAGCCGCCCATGTCCCCGTCTGGTCAGGGCCACCCCACATGCTCAGCTGCTCAAAGTGAGGTCTCAGCGTCATCTCAATTCTATTTCTAAAGACAGCTCCTCCTCTGGTCTCTGTAATTGGATGTCCTAAAGATGTTACCCCATCCACAGGCGGCCGCCACCTACCTCAGGCTGCTGTCACCTGGCACCCCGCCGCCTGAGGACCCTGAAGAAAGGAGGGGTCAGCCTTCTCCACGCCTGACCTGCTCTGGCCACAAGAGCCCTGTGGGTGGCCACGAGCTGTGGACACAGGAGCAGCTTCCAAGGACCTTCCCAGGCGAGGAATGTCTCAGGGGTTTCCTCTAGCAGGGAACTGCAAATCCAATGACCAAGGCCTGGGCTTTCCAGCCCTGCCCCCACGACAGCTCATGTCTGTTGAAGTCCAGCCTCCAAAGGCACCGCCCTTCCTGCCGAGATGGGACCAGAGCTGGAGCCCTTTTGGAGTGCATGCCGGGTGGGGCAGGCCTGAGGGTTCCCAGCACCAGCCCGGGTTCGCCATCCAGACCTCGGGCCGGCCAGCCTGGGGCAACCCACCAGCCTGTTTCTGACGTCTTGGCCGAGGTGCCTGGTGTGGGGCCGCCAGCCCTCAGCCTCAGCCATCGGTCCTCAGGATCTGCCGACCCCCACAGGCGGTGAATCTGCCTCATGGGCAAACGGGCAGGTCATGGGAGCCCTTCTTCAGCCCCTCCCAGCTGCAGCCAGAGCCCAGGTCGGGAGGGAAGAACCTCCCTTCAACACCTGGAACAGCGCTCAACGCCTCCCAGACCCAAGAGGCCGCTTGTTAAGAGAGGTGGGACTTCCAGGACACCTGCGGTGGCGTCGAGAAGTGACGGTTTGTGTCCAGCTCCCGACGTCAGGAGGACAATCCAAGCCCCGTAGACACTAAGCCACAGGGAAGCATCTGCAGCCAAAGCCGGGAGCGTCGGAATGCCGTCCCGCGTCTTTGTGCCTTGATGAGAGAAATACAGAAACTGCCCAGCCAGCTTCAGGAGCCCAGGAAGACGCGCACAGGGGACATCCCAGGGGCTGGCACGCCTTTAAGTGCTATGAATGAAGTCCCTGCAGCCAAGCTCAGCCAGGGCCAGACCTGCAGCATCTGGGGAATTTCTACCGCAAAGCTAACAAGCTCCTCAGGTGCACGGCTTTTATTTTTATCTCTGAAAGCGCTTGGAGAGGAGGCATTTTGAGGATCTCACCTGTGTTCATCTCAGTGATAAGTTTATGAAGATTTTTAATTTTAAAAACCACACAGTCATTGATTTTATAAATAAAAAAACACTCAAGCTCAAGATACAGTTAAATGAAAAAGCAGCAGCTTCCCTGATCTGACTCATAATTTAGCATGGCTGAGAGTTTCCAAGGGGTCTGGATTCTCACATCAACAGGACAGTTTGTAACAGGCGGCCTGACCCTGGGCACTAAACATGAGGGACGCAGACGAGCTTACGTCGGCCGCACACCCACACGCACGCAACAACTCGCACAGATGCCTGAGCCCACGCAGTCACGCACGACTGACAGAGAGCCTCGTCCGAGAATTAAACTCGGAGCTGCCGTGCGATTCAGCAGCCCCACCCTCAGCTGAAAGCAGGCGTTCACACAAACACACGTGCAGGAACATTCGCGTCAGCCAGCAGCGGGGAGCCACCCAGACACCACCACTGGTGAGGACGAATGAACAGGATGTGCTCATCCATGTACCGGAGCGACTAGTGACGAGGACAGGGACCCAGAACCCACGCAGGCTACGGCATGATGAAGCTGGAAGACATCACGCTCCGTGGATAAGCCAGACACGAAAGGCTGTATGTTGCATGATTCCATTTATGTGGAATGTCCAGAATGGGTCAATCCAGAGGCGGCAAAGAGATTCCTGGTTGTTGGGGGCTGGAGGGCGGGAGAAGGGGAGTGGTGCTGAGCTCAGGCGGACGCCGTGTTCTGAGCTCATGGGGTGATGCTTGCACAGCACTCTACAGGCCCTGCACACCCAGACTCGCACACTTTAAAATGGCTAAAATGGTGAATTTTACCCCGATAAAAAAGGGGGGGTGACTGTCCTATCTGCCACCACCCACCTATTCTCAAGGCCACCCTGAACGACTGTGAGGCCAGATGACCCCGAACAACTGTGAGGCCAGTGTGTGTCCATGAAAGGCCTGCCCAGAACGGTGTCGTGGACCGGTGGCCTGAGCGAGCCCAAAGCTGGGGCGTCCAGCCAGGCCTGAAGACCCACTACCCTGAGGGCCGCAGTTACAGGTGGCACTGGGAGCTGGAGGGTGGGAGGAGGGGAAGCCCGTCCTCAGAACACGCCACTGCTCCTCGGCTGGAAACTCAGAGGGTCCAGAGGGTCCATCTGACCTCATTTCGATGACGACATCGTGGCTCTCAGCATCACGACCCTATCTGCACCTCTGCCAACTCCAGGCTGGCTGTGTCAAGCTCACAGGACAGCTGCGTGGAGTCCACTCCATCGAACAACGGGAAGCCGAGGAAAAAGACAAACATCAGCAGCGCACAGAGGGAAGGCCAGGCCCTCCCAGGTTTCATGTCTATTTTAAAAGGTCCACTGTGCACAGACTCACTTTCGCAGGCAACTGGACCATCAGGTCAGGAGGCAGCGTGCACAGAGACCGAAAGCAAAAGCAGGGCCCCAGACCCTCACGTGCCACGGAGATGCCGCGCCCGTGTTCTAATGACGCGTCTGTCTATGCGTCCTGCCCGTGGCCAGCCTCGGGGCGCTGGCGTGCTGCTCATGGGACTGCCCACATGGGTTTCATTCCAGGCCTGGTGAGGAGGGAGGCGCCTCCTGCCATCAGGAATTCACAGCCCAGGGCACCCGGCCCCCTACGGTGCCAGCCAGGGCCCCCACAATCGCCACAAAATATAGCAAACGGGATAGAGACACCCGCCTCTCCCTCCCTTCTCCAGGAGCCAATTGCCATAAAATACATCAGGAACAGTAACAATTTCTTGAAGGTTCGGGAGGAATAAACCTCATTAATCCACGGTCATGATTTACACAAATCACTTCAGCATTTCACAACGAAGCCGTTCAGCCACTGACAGCACAGCGCTAATGCCACCCTCCAAGCTGCAGCTCGTCTAGAGGGCCGTTCCGAAACACACAATGACAGAATCGGGTGGGCGGCCTAAAGCAGCCTAAAGCAACATGCTCGCAGAACACAGACCCATCGTGGCACCTGAGACGTTGTCTCCATCTGAGCGCCGCTTTGACAAAGCCCTGACGGCTGCCAGCCAGACGCGCCTCCGTCCTCCAGGCCGAGGGTGAGGATGGGAGATGCTCCGTGGGACTTTCAGGCCTGAAACTGGGACATTCGGGGGCAAACCAGGAGGTGGGCTGCCCTATTCATTAACGCGTAGCTGTGAAAAGCAAATCGTGTATTTCCTGCTTCCACCAGGGCCTCTCCCATGTTCCACCTCGGTTCTAAAATCTCAGTTCAAAGAATTTTTGCTCTACAAAGTAGCGCACACACGTTGGTCCAAACCTCTTGTGCTGCTGGTGGGAGGGCAGCCTTGGGTGGGGAAGGCCAGCAGCTCACACAGGTGGGGACAGGTGGGCAGGGCATGGGCGTCCTGCTGCCCGACTGCCCGCCTTGCGGTGCCCCAGCCTGGGGAAGCCCCGGTCCCCGTTGCCCCGAGTGCGGTGGACCCGCCTTGCGGTGCCCCAGCGTGGGGAAGCCCCGGTCCCTGCTGCCCCGAGCGCGGTGGAGAGGATTGCACAGGCTTCCCACCTTGTTTCTGAGAAGCTCCCACCGGGCTTGTCGGGCGGGGGCACGGCCCCAGATGTGGTCGCTTTTCTCAGGCAGCCCACAGCGGCCCCCTTCTGCCCCTGAGCCCCCCTGAGCCCCTCCTCTGGGCTCCGATGCGTTTCCCACGGGGGCTGGCGGGCGCCATCACTGGGGACCTCCAATCCGAGGACGCCGCCTCCTCCAGTGCCGCTCTCGGGAGGCTGGGGCTCCACGCAGAAGCGCCGGCGGCGTCCCTGCGAGCTTGGGGAAAGCTGAGCACCAGCTCCTCCCAGAATTAAACCCGGCAGGACACGGGCATCCCTGCCTGAATTTGACTTGAAGCCAAATTCGACGTTACACCTTCCAAACGCGCTCCCTGGAGCCGCCATGATCGTCTGAGAATCGGAGGGCTGTCAAAACTGACCCCTGACCCCTTCTGGGGGGAGAGGTGGGGGCGGGGGAGGAGTGGGACACGCCCTCCACGCTTCCCACGGGGACAGGGGCCACCCTGGGCCGCAGCCTGGTGGAAGGTTTCTGTGGAATCAGGTGAGGGCATGAGCTCGGCAGCGGCAGGGCAGGTGCAGGTCTCCGCTGCGCAGGGAGCCGGGGTGAGGAGAGGCCTCCGTGGGGCGGGGGTCCGGGGTGAGGAGAGGCCTCCGCGGGGCGGGGGGCCGGGGTGAGGAGAGGCTGCGCCAGACTGCAGAGCCGGCCTGCGGTGTGGGGGGCTCGGACCTGCACCCTGACGGTTGCAGCTGCCCCCAGACCCCTCCACCCGTCTCCACTCAGCACTGTCCCATGGGGGTCCGTGGCATCCCCTGTCCTGGAGGGGCTTCCGGCTCTCTAAGGTCATCGGCCACCACCGCCCATCTCTGCAACGTGGAGGGAGGGCGCCACCACCAGCGACTCTCAAGCATGACCCACAGGCCAGCTTTCTCTGAACAATCCGTCAATCTCCTCAACCCTGAGACAGAGCAGTCCAGCCTCAGAGCAGCCCAGGAGGCAACTCAGGCACCTGGGGAAGGCTCTCAGGGCCTCACTGAGCCCACAGGACCCAGAAGGCTTCAGCCCAAGAAACCCCCCATCTAGGGGATGCTCAGCCCAGGAGGAGCCAAACTCAGCCTCCCTCCTGCCCACTGTGCACCCATTCCTGAGACCCAGGAAATCAGGGCCTCGGAGGAGAAACCGGGCAACAGGACCCACAGCTCAGCACAAGACCCATCCTCATCTGCCAGTCAGCCTTATGAGCAGCAGAGACCTGCAGACCTTCCTCAGGCTCCACAGCAAACTTCAAAAAAGACAGGAGACGGCCACTTCCCTCCCCACCTGCAGAGGACGAAACCTTCGCCTCCCACCTGGAGAGGACGCAGCCCTCACCTCCCACCTGGAGAGGACGCAGCCCTTACCTCCCACCTGCAGAGGAGCAGCCCTCACCTCCCACCTGGAGAGGATGCAGTTCTCACCTCCCACCTGCAGAGGAGCAGCCCTCACCTCCCACCTGGAGAGGACGCAGTTCTCACCTCCCACCTGCAGAGGAGCAGCCCTCACCTCCCACCTGGAGAGGACGCAGCTCTCACCTCCCACCTGCAGAGGAGCAGCCCTCACCTCCCACCTGCAGAGGAGCAGCCCTCACCTCCCACCTGCAGAGGACGCAGCCCTCACCTCCCACCTGCAGAGGAGCAGCCCTCACCTCCCACCTGGAGAGGATGCAGCTCTCACCTCCCACCTGCAGAGAAGCAGCCCTCACCTCCCACCTGCGGAGGACGCAGCCCTCACCTCCCACCTGGAGAGGACGCAGCCCTCACCTCCCACCTGCAGAGGAGCAGCCCTCACCTCCCACCTGGAGAGGACGCAGTTCTCACCTCCCACCTGCAGAGGATGCAGCCCTCACCTCACCTCCCACCAGCAGAGGACGCAGCCCTCACCTCACCTACCACCTGCAGAGGACGCAGCCCTCGCCTCCCACCTGCAGAGGACGCTGTTTTGTGGAATTGGTCCTTTTCATCTGTGTTGTGATTTTCTGATATTAACATTCGCAGCTGTACCTTTTTCTCTTAGTATTGTTTTAGCTGCGTTTTATTCATTTTGATGTATTGTGTTTTCAGTATCACATTTAGTATAAAATATTTTCTAATGTTTTTGTTTCATTTAATTTATGCACTACAATAAGGGTGCTGTTTATTTGCAAATATTTTGGAGTTTCCTAGATGTTTTATTAATTCTACTTTAATCTAATTATGGTCAAAAACATATTCTGTATAATTTCAGTAGTTTTAAATTTATCGAAACTTGTTGTATGGTGAAGAATATGATCTATCTTCTAGACTCCGGTCTAGTGAACATGCCATGCACACTTGAAAGAATGTGTGTTTTGCAGTTGTTGGATGTACTGTTTTATAAATGTTATCAGGCCAGTATGGTTGGTAGTGTTAGTAAGATTTTATCGTGTTTTTTAGCTTTTACTCAGTCATTCTATCAATTGCTGAGAGAAGTGTTCCACTCTCCTGCAACGATTGTGGAATTATTAGTTCCTTTTTTTGATTCTGTCCTTTTTTGTTTCATGCATTTTGAAACTCTATTTTAGAAACCCTATTTTAGAAAAATATTTATAATTATATGTCTTCCAGATAAATTGTCCACAACTGATCACTTTGGAATGTCCCTCTTTCAGGAACACTCTTTGTAATGACGTGCGTTTTGCTTTCTAATGAGATAAGACGCAGCCACTCCATGCTCCTTGTGCAAACTGTTCTCATGGTGTGTTTGTGTTTTGCAATTGCAGACTCTGCTTCCGCCTGGTGGGCAGCAGCTCGGTTTCTGCTCAGAACTGTCCATCTGCCTAGACTGGCGTGGCTCCAGGGTCAGCCAGAAACTGGAGCAAGGATTGCGGACAGAACACGGTCTCCAACTTCTCTGCTTCCTCCTTTCCCAGATTCTCACACACTCACACACTGGCAGCCTTGGATGTCCCAGGTGTCTTCACCTGTGTTCTCCATACCCAGAGGTGGTGACTTTGTGCCAGCGTCTTACTAACCCCAGGCAGTGCTGCCCTCCTGGCAGAGCCACAAACAGAAGCCTCACCTGGGCCAGGTGCTGCTTCTAGCTCTGACTCCCTCCAAAATCTGTCTGTTTCTCCTGCTCTAGAGCCCCGGGTGATTGATTTTGTATTGTGCCTGGGTTCACGCGTGTTACCCGAGGAGCTTCCATTCGCTGAGCACTCACTGGGCACTTGCTGGGCACTTGCGGGCACTCGCTGGGCACTCACTGGGCACTTGCGGGCACTCGCTGGGCACTTGCGGGCACTTGCCGGGCACTCACTGGGCACTCGCTGGGCACTCGCCAGGTACTTGCTGGCACTTGCCGGGCACTCGCTCCTCCTCATTAGAGGCAGAACTCTGGAATTTCCTTTTGTGACATACTCCTGTTGGCTGCGTTTATTTAGTGTTGACTTTGTTCCCACAGGTCCTTAGTAGAAAAACAGTGTCACTGGCTGGGGTTGGCTGCAAGCTGAAATCCAATAAATTGGCGTGAAGTGTCTCTTACAACCTCTCAAGTGTGTAGGAAAAGCTGCACAAAGATGGAGCAGTTAAACCCAAATGCCAGGCAATTCCGTTTATGGTCAAAGCATCATGAGAGCTGACCAGTAACTGCCCTCTGGAGCCCATGCTGCCATTAAGAGCTGCAGGCTCTCCTTTCTACACTCATGCTCTCCCCTAGGCCAGCGTATTGTTCCTGCACCTGCTGACCAGGAGACCAGGAGTCCAGAGAGGCTGGAGAACCTCCACCTTCTCTTTGTGCTCCCTGTGGTGATGGTCAGAGGCAGGACATCCAGGCACAAAATTGGGTAAGAGATGCCGTGAAGACACCTGTGTCCACAGGAGAGCTGAGTCCAGGACACACAGGTGTTCAGGTTACCTCAATGTGGTGAGTTCGCAAGAGGACAGGGCTGGGCTGAAAAGCACCTGTGGGCACTGGAAAAGATCAACCCTTCATGGAACTCACCATGGGCCAGCACAGGATCCCAGCCCTGAGGATGCATCAGTCCTGACCGGTACAGCCCTTAGGGCTTATGAAACCAGTGTTCACGCAGGGCGACGCTCCGTCACGAGGGAAATTCATCACAAACCCACGAACATGCTCTCTGACATGACCCCATGCATTTGACGCTGGAGAAAACCTGCCAGTTTTGATTAAATGTCAAAACATCAAATGGTGTTGCTGCTTATCTGCAGAATCTAAATTAATGAGAAAAAAGACATTAATAAAGGGAGCTGAAAATCAGCCCTGGCAAACACAACAACAAAAAAGAAAACAGCTTTCCTGGGATCCTAGAGAAAACTTTCTTACTGGTGGCAGCATCACGGACAGTGTTGGAGCAGGACTGCAGGTGAGGAAGCCTCCAGCACACCTGTGCCTTCCTGGTACCCAGGCTGAGAGCTGCCAGGAAAACTCAGTGAGGCAGCTGTCACCTGCTGCTCTGGCAGCTCCTCACACAGCCCTGAAGGGCTGGGTAGTTATTCCCAGCTTGCAGGTGAGGACGCTGAGGCCCCTCTTCTTTCCTAGTACATCTGGGCTCCAACCACCTCTGCAAGCACCAACGTCTCCACTCAGCGCTGACTAAGACATCAGCGTCTTAATCAGCATGGATTAAGGACCCTCACGTCCGGTCCCACTCCAGAAGTATTCCTCTAAGTTCTTGCCCACGTGTGTTTTGGAGAGTTCCACACGTGCACAGTAGAGTGGGCTGCAGAGTTCACCGAGAGTCAGTGGCGTCCAGCTCCTCGGCCAGGCCCATCTGGCGTTTCATCCTTGCTATGATCTGAGTGTGTCCCTTGAAAAGTTCAGGTGTCGGAAACTTAATCCCAAATGCAACAGTGTTGGGAGAGGGGGCCTAAAAAGAGGTAACTGGGTCGTGAGGGTGGCGCCCTTACAAGTGGATCGGTGTTATTGCTGGAATGAGTGGTCACGACGTGAGTCCAGCCCTGGTGCCTCTGCTCACTCCCACCTTCCGTCTACGTGGCGGGGCCACCCTCCCAGATGTAGATACCATGCTCTTGGACTTCCAAGCCTCCAGAGCTGTGAGAAATAAACTCATTTCTTTATAAATTACCCATAGGTGGTATTCTGTTTTAACAACAGAAAGCAAACTAAGACAGTAACAGTAAATTGGATTATTTTAAAGCAAATCCCAGACATGATATCATTTCATCTGTAAATATTTCAGGATGTTCCTCTAAAGGATGTGGACACTTTTCAGATAGATAATCACAGGACCATCCTCACACCTAAAGTGAGTAACAGTGCACCCTCCATATCATCCGATGTCCTGTAAGGGTCCATATTGATAACTGTCTCATACATCTGATTTTATCGTTGTTTACCTTTGCTACCTGGGTTCATTTGTTTGACTGAGGGTCAAAATATCCCACAGAGTGCATGTGTCTTTGATGCCTCTTTTGATATCCTGCCCGCTCCTTTTCTGCTTTTCCTTGCAATTGATCAAAGTCGCTGGGCCATCTGTGCCGTGGAGGTCAGCGTGCAGCTCCAGGATGTCCTGTAGCTGCCCTGGGTGCTCTGCGTCTCTGTGGGACCATCTCTGCGCTCCGCGTCTCTGTGGGACCGTCTCTGTGCTCCGCGTCTCTGTGAGACGTCTCTGTGCTCTGCGTCTCTGTGAGACCCTCTCTGTGCTCTGTGTCTCTGTGAGAATGTCTCTGTGCTCTGCGTCTCTGTGAGATGTCTCTGTGCTCTGTGTCTCTGTGGGACCATCTCTGTGCTCTGCGTCTCTGTGAGACCCTCTCTGTGCTCTGCGTCTCTGTGAGATGTCTTTGTGCTCTGCGTCTCTGTGGGACCATCTCTGTGCTCTGCGTCTCTGTGGGACCCTCTCTGCACTCTGCATCTCTGTGAGAATGTCTCTGTGCTCTGCGTCTCTGTGAGACATCTCTGTGCTCTGTGTCTCTGTGGGACCCTCTCTGCGCTCTGCGTCTCTGTGAGACATCACTGTGCTCTGCGTCTCTGTGAGACGTCTCTGTGCTCTGTGTCTCTGTGGGACCCTCTCTGCGCTCTGCGTCTCTGTGAGACGTCTCTGTGCTCTGTGTCTCTGTGGGACCCTCTCTGTGCTCTGCGTCTCTGTGAGAATGTCTCTGTGCTCTGCGTCTCTGTGAGACCCTCTCTGTGTTCTGCATCTCTGTGAGAATGTCTCTGTGCTCTGCATCTCTGTGAGACATCTCTGTGCTCTGCGTCTCTGTGGGATGTCTCTGTGCTCTGCCTCTCTGGGGGACGTCTCTGTGCACTATGGCTCTGTGAGACCATCTCTGTGCTCTGCGTCTCTGTGGGACCATCTCTGTGCTCCGCATCTCTGTGAGATGTCTCTGTGCCCCGAGTCTCTGTGGGACTGTCTCTGTGATTTGAGTCTCTGTGAGATCCTCTGTGCTCCACATCTCTGTGGGACGTCTCTGTGCTCCGCGTCTCTGTGAGACCGTCTCTGTGTTCTCCATGTCTGTGAGACGTCTCTGTGCTCTCCATCTCTGTGAGAACGTCTCTGTGCTCTGAGTCTCTGGGACATCTCTGTGCTCTGCATCTCTGTGGGAACTGCTAGTTGGAACGAGGCTTGGGCACATTCGGGTTCTTTGTTTTTGGTCGAAGTCACCTCCCTCAGGATGTATGTGGCATCCTCTTGTCTTCTTTGTTGTGATGTTCGCATCAGTAAATACTTTGGCCAAGGAATGTTCTAGTGAACAAGTGAATGAACTCACAGGGCCCCTGCCCTGACGAGGCTGTTTTTACCCACAGGGGCATTTTCCCCAGCCCCTCATCCCGACATGCACTTGTCTTTTAACTCTTTTGCTGAGTTAATAAAAGTTGCAGAAACAGCAGGCAGAGCTGCCTCATCCCTTCACCTGGATTCTTTCACTGCTGACCTTTCTGATCCACCTGAAACTTCCTTGCGAGCACAACAGATGCCTGTTACTGCTAAGTACTTCAGTGAGTATTTCCTGAGAAAAAGACGCTGCACACGTAACTGCAGCAAAATCACTCACACCAGGAAACCAGCGTTGGCTCAATGGCAACACCCACCCCGTGGGCTCCACTCCGATTTCACCAGTTCTGCGGTTTCTTCCAAAAGTCCAAGACTAAGCCAGGGTCAGGTGCTGTGTTCGGCCGCCACGCACCGGTGCTCTGAAGAGCGCCTCGGCTCTGCCTGCGTTTCAGGACCTCGGCAGGCCGGCCCATGGCTTCGCGTCCTTCCGTTTGCCCGGCGCTTTCTTCTGAGGCGTGTGTTTAGGGCAGAACGTGCGAGACACCATGCTCGGCTGATCTCAGCACCGCGCAGGGCATGCACACGAGGCCAACCCGTCCCTGGCTGGTGACGGCGCCTCCAACCACCAGGGTAAGAGGGCATCTGCCTGGTCTCTCTGCCGTTACTGTGTGGCCCAGAGAGAACAGCCCCCAAGGTGCCCACCTGCGAATCCTGGGAACCTGGGTATGCATCAGGTTATGTGGCAAAGGAAGCCAAGACTGCCTGGGACAGGAGGTCATCCCCAAGACTGCAGGGGAGTAAGGGTTACCCACCCGCTGGCCTGAGACGGGGAGGTCATCCCCGGCCATCCAGGCAGGCCCAGCATAATCACGAGGGTCCGTCCCAGTGAGAGGGGAGGCGAGGGGTCAGAGTCAGGGAGAGGTTTGAAGGTGCTGAAGAGGTTTGAAGATACTGGCTTGAAAGGTGGACGGGGTCTGTGAGACAAGGGACTTGGGTGGCCTCTAGGAGCTGAGGGGGCCCAGATTCTCCCCTGGAGCCCCCAGAAGGAAGGGCCCACAGCACCAAGTCCCACGTCAGGCGTCTGGCCTCCAGAACTAAACAGTGACAGTGACTCTGTTGTTTCAGCCGTAAGTTTGTGCTGATTTGTTACAGCAGCCACAGAAAGCTAATGCACATGGAATATATTGATACACATGGAATGCATTGATGCACATGGAATATATTGATACACATGGAATGCATTGATACACATGGAATGCATTGATACACATGGAATATATTGATACACATGGAATGCATTGATGCACATGGAATGCATTGATACGCATGGGATACACTGATTGAAAAGCAATTAATATCTATTTTCTGGGGAGATCCTTCAGCACCGGAGGGGTCTGGTGATGACACCCTGGCCTGGTCCGTGGAAAGACCTCATGGAAGAGGAACACTGATGACTTGTTGAGACGTTGTCTCAGCCGAGGCAACAAACTCACTGGCCCCGTGGTGCCCTGGTGTCTTCGCTCTGCCCCACCTGGCCCTGGCCCTGGCCCTGCTGTGCTGGACTCCCCCACGCTGGCTCCTGGAGAGGCCCCCGCACAGTCTGTGCCTGGATCCCGAGCCCACCTTTCCCCCAAGGAGGCATCTGCATCGTTGAAATCCAGGAAGGAAAATGAAACCACAGACGTTTTCTCTCCTCTCATTAACCCCATGCGATGACAGTTAAGAAGCAGAAGGGAATTAACCAACCGTGAGGAAGACAGAGCTGGGATTCACAGAAAAAGATCTCAACAAATTCTCGGGAGGTGGGAAGTTGACAGAAACGTTTCAAGCAGCAGCGTAGGGGCGCCGGAGCAATGTCCCAGGATGGCAGGACCCCAGGGCCGTCCCCACACGGGAATCAGAGTCAGCACGGGCATCGGACTTCAACTCGACAACGCTGGAGCCGGAAGACAATGCAGCCGGGCCTTCCAAATTCCACAGGAATCGGATTCCAGCCTTGAATTTTATACTCACGCAAACCATCCATCAGGGAGAAAGGATGCCTCAGCCCTTCCAGGCCTGGCCAGTTTGCACGACTTCTTAGACAGCACGCCGAGGTTTCCTTCAGCCGGGCAAGGACTCACCCAGACAAACAGAGGCAGCGGCTCTAGCCTGGGACCCGGAACAGCCCAAGAGGCATCCCGACCAGGGCAGAGCGCAGAAGAGGGTGTCAGGAGGCATCTCTGAGGATAAGGATGGGGTAAGGACGGTGGAAGTGCGGACCACAGGAATGAAAGGAAGTCGGTTGGGGCTGCGAGGAGACACAGCCTGCGCCGGGGACGTGTGCCGCAGACACGGCCGAGGCAGCCTCGACCCTCCCTGTGGACTCAGCCAGGGGACACCCCTGTGGGGCATCTGGGTGGGGCCTCTGCAAAGAGCGTTTCCACAGCTCCTGGCTCTGCCCTGTGGAGGGACCTGAGGATGAACACGTGTTGACTTGCTGATTTTCCGCTCTGGAATGAACCCTGAGACCAACCCTGCAGACCCAGCAGGAGGTGCTGGGCATGACTGACTGAGACTGGGTGGTTCAGCCGCGAGCAGCTGAGCCCTAACCTGCCTGTTTTGGTGGGAGGAGCCAGTCCTCACCTGCCCATCGGTGGCCTGGCGCTGTCTGGCCCTCAGCCCTTTCCCCACAGCACCTTTCCCTCAGGGTGGCTCTGGTGTCTGGTGTCTGTGTCCTGACGCTGTAGGACCATCCCTTCCTGCTGTCACTATGAAAGGAGCCTTTTCCCAAGGCTGCTAGTGGACCGCCGGTCCCATCCCACTGGCTAGAAACATGGTTTCATGCTCACCCCTGTACTCATCCTGCAGGCAACCCAGGCCAATGGGAATCTGCCCTTGAAGAGGGGCTGGGGTGGCTGTTGGGCCGTGTACTCCCAGCAGGCTCCAGGGCTGTGACGCCGCAGCCTGGACCGCACCGTGTGTGGGCAGCGAGTTGCCAAGAGCATGCTTGGTATCCACCTCTCCTGGGCAGGGCAAGTCAGGGAGAGGCAGGCGCAGGTGGCGTCCACCTCTCCCAGGCAGGGCGAATTGGGGAGAGGCAGGCGCAGGTGGCGTCCACCTCTCCCAGGCAGGGCAAGTTGGGGAGAGGCAGGTGCGGGTGGCGAGGATCTGGTTTCATCTCATAGGCAGGGGCAGAGCCCACCTGGAGCCAGAACAGAAATGGCGCTGCAGGGTTTTGGGGGAGCTGTGTGTGGACTGAGGCTGAGACGATGCCACGCTGGAAGGAGGCTGTGAGCGGCGTGGGCTGACCTAGATTCTCGTCACCAGCCACAGCCTGAAGCTGGAGCCTCTGGAAGGCGCAGCCCGGCACCACAGGACACCGTTGGAAATATCTCTCCAGAGAGGGAGACACCCGTCCCCACAGGAGCGAGAGCCCGGGGGTTGGCAACCCTGGGAAGCCGGTGGATTTCAGAATCCACACAGGAGGTCCAGCCTGGCTGGGGCCAAATGGCCAGGCTGTCCTTGGTTGGCCTGTGGCCTGGCCTGTGGCCTGGAGACCCCAGGAGGGCAGGTGGCTGCTCCCAACAAGACCACACGGCCACTGCCACAAGTGTCTTCTTCCTGCAGCCACCAAGATAGCTATCCCTTGGGCGTCCCTGTGGGGCTGGACAGCAAATCCCCAGGGGAGAGGGACTGAGGCCTGTCCCAAAGGGACAGTCCAGGTGCTGCAGGGCGGCCGCTCAGGGCAGGCATGGCTGAGGGTGCCTGAGGGGCTCAGATAGCCCCTTCTCCGTGGAGCAGCCCCCGCCAGCCCCCTTGGGCCGTTCTTTCTGCACTGGGGGGTGTCAGCCCCCTGGGCCAAGGGCAGTGGGGACCTGGGCTGATGTCCTCAGCACCGAGGCAGGACCTGGCAGCCAGAGCCCACCCCTGGGCGGCCCCTGCACACTCCCCAGAGGGGCCCGGGGACACCTGGCCATGGCCGTGCTCTGTGCCTGAGCTCTGATGCCTGGCTTTGTGTGTGCTGCGCTGGGCTGGGCCTCCGGACAGGGGCATGAGCTGGGCCACTGGCTGACCATGGGTGTCCGTCATCCAGGGGTGTCCATCCATCCCCAGTGGGCACAGCTCCAGCCCCTCCAGGGCAGCCTCAGCTCCCATTCCCATCCAGTCTGCCCCTGCCCAGCCTGCCCAGCTGGGTGCAGGCTGCACCCTCAGGCCCAAGTGGGCCTGGCCTCATTCTCTGTGGGTGGCTCACCCCTCTCCCCAGGGTGGGCTGCCTCCGTCCTCCCCACAGAGGAAGATCCACCATGGACAGCTGGAGGAGACCTCACACCCTCTCCTGGAGGCCACGCTGGTGCGTGTGGCCAGGTGTGGGATCTGGGCCTCGCTGGCCACCAGGACATACTGTCATCCTGGGGTGCTAGAGGACGGAGCTGTCCCTGACGTGAGGGAAGAGGCAGGCGACTTCAGTACACGGTGCTGAGTGGGAGGAGATGCGAGGAGGACCCTGGCGCTTGGGACCTCCCTCCAAGACGCCCTTGCCGCCGAGTCCGTCCTGAACCTCGGCGAGTGAGTCACCTTCCCACTCAGAGGTCAGTTTCTCTGAAGTGATTTCCCAGAGCCGTGAGGACAGCAAGCTGGCCTCTGGCTAGCGATGGCTGGGGGGCAGCGGTAAGGGAGGGGCTGTGCTGAGCAACCTCAGGACTGGCCGCCAGCGCCTGAGTCAGGGCACCTGGCTGGGGTCACAGGCAGGGCGGTGGGCACGTCTCCAGCTGCACAGCCCCGTCTACCCAGCCCAGCCTCAGAGACCCTACCAGCCTGGCAGGAGAGCAGCGTGGCTTAGAGCAGGTAGGAGACAGATCTGATGGCGAGCACCGGGCTCTTTGTGCATAAAACAGGCCCCAGATACAATGGGCCCTCATGTGCTGTCTCTGTCATGGTCCTGTGGGAAGAACGTGAGTGTTGGGAACCAGTAGCAAGAGGGAGGGCCAGGGAGCGGGGCCCGGGCTGGGGAAGAACCTGAAAGGGGTGCTGGAGTGGCTGCCCTGTGGGAGGCGGAGGGAGGGGGCCTCTAAAGAAGCACGGCCGATTGCTGCGACTCTGGGCCTCTGGTTTTTAAGACCACAGCAGACAATTAAACTGCACCTCACTTGTGTTTGGTGGTCTCTGGCCGCGCGGGAGCCAGGGGTCAGAGCCCCACCAGCCCAGGCAGAGTCGGTTCCCTGAGGTCAGGCCCTCCAGGGCCTGGGGGATCCAGGGACCAAGGGGGTGGACAGCGCCGCTCCTGGGGTGATCTTCCCCCACCCCTGAGTCCTGACCCAAATACACAGCTGGTGCCCTGTCCTCGCAGCCTGTGTTCCTGGGGAGCCGGCCTGGGATTTGGATTTGTACTCATGAAGGACAGCGCTCCCTGGCTCCCAGCTCCCCCTCCCTGGGCTGCTCCCCTTGGCAGATCACCAGGAGAGGGGGACGGGATGCGGGAACCAGCGCCCTCCCTCTCCTGAGGCTCAGCAGAGCCCTGCGCGGCCCCGCAGTGCTCCCAGGACCCTGTACCAGCCCATCTGTGCACTGTGCCTCGGGCACTCCCAGTAACGATGCCTGTTCCTCCAGAAAGTGCGCCCAGGCCTCTGCTCAGTGCTGTCTGGGTTTCCTGCTGCCTCCTCTCGGTGCTTCTGGGGATGCAGGACACCCAGGTCTTGCTCCCGCCATACCCTGCTCTGAACCTCCCCCCAGGAACCCCGACCGGACCACCGGGCAGTGCCTGCACTCGCTGTCCTGAGTGGGGAAATTCGACCTGACTCATTCATGTCTAAACCCTC
Organism: Symphalangus syndactylus; assembly: GCF_028878055.3. Lineage (NCBI taxonomy): Eukaryota > Metazoa > Chordata > Mammalia > Primates > Hylobatidae > Symphalangus > Symphalangus syndactylus. Next base: position 5,569,887 of record NC_072424.2, read on the forward strand.
TGAGTGTTTCCAAATCACCCCACTCCCAGCCCCGCCAAGAGGAAGGTGCGGAAAGAAGCCAAGCACGGTGGAGGGTCCCTGCTCCTTCCCCACAAGAGGCTGCGCCTGTGGCCCCGAATCAGCACTGCTGGTGTGGCTTTAAATAGCCCTGAGATTGGACAGCTCAGCTTTGAGGAGGCTGGAAGGTAACAACACCTGACAAGTTTTATTTTTAAATGTATCTGCCCAGGCTGCAAGAGGGGCTTATGTAATTCAGGCCAGTGTGTTTACTTAGTCTAAGGTGAACCCCAAAAAAAGAAAAGGAGGGAGGGAGGAGGAAGGGTGGGAAGGAAGAACAGGGAAGGGGGAGAGGAAGGGTCCCCAGCAGCCTTGGCTGGCACAGACTTGGCTGGGGCTGCCCTCAGCCACCCCGCCTGGAGGAAGTCAATGTCCACCACAGTCATGGGGGCACCTGGTTGGCCTCCCAGCAGGCTGTTCCCTGGCTGGGGCCCCTGAGCAGACCCCTCGGGCCACGCGTGATTCACTGAAGTGGGCACATCAAGGAGGGGGCGTGTCCTACCCGGGGTGAGGGCCGAGCCTGCTGCTCCCAGGTCAGCACAGCTAGTGGGGAGGAGGCGTCCTGACCCTGGAATTGTGGTATGTGCAACAGAGTCAGGCTGTTCTCAGCAGGGCAGAGCTCCTCCCTCCTCCTGAGCATGGAGGGAGCCATCGGGTGCCAGTGGGTGCCATGATCACAGACCCGCCCTGGTCAGGCCCCCAGTGCTGCTGCTGGCCACTCCAGGGGCCCTGCTCTGAGGGCACCCTGCCCCTTCCTGGGGCAGCCCAATGATATCGTGTAGGCTGGGTGGGCCCTGACAGAGGAGCATGGATGCCTTGCGGGCTGAGGCCCAGTGGGGGCCGAGCAGTGAGCGTTGTGCCTGACGTCACCCCAGGCAGCAGGGTGCACCACTCATGGCTCAGTGGCCACCACTCACTTCATCCCAGGACGGCTGGCATGGATGACACCTGGGTACTTCTGCAGCAAAGAGCCCTGACTGCAAATGGGAGCTGAAAGGGGCCCCGCAGGCCCCCATGAGTGAACCCATCCGGAATGAAGTTTAGTCATCATCCTGACTGGAGCCCCAGCTGCAGCTCAGCCCACGCTCCTGCACACCTGGGACCCCCAATGACGTATCAGCAGCTCTGAACCCGACCAATAGAAATTATTCAATTTGAAGAACAGAGAGAAAAAACGATTTTAAAAAATAAATGGAGTTTAACAATATAAGTGTCTAACACACATGTATTTGGAGTCCCAGAAGTAGGGAAGAAAGACAATGAGGTGGAAACATTTTTAAAGAAATAATGGCCCTAAGTTTTATGAAAACACATATTTATAGATCCAAGAAGCCCAGCAAATCCAAAGCAGAATAAACACTACACATGATAACTGCACATCGTTGCCAGACTCCTAAAAACCACAAACAAAGAGAAAAATCTTTAGAGCAGCCAGGGTGAAATGACAAATCACACCAAGGAGAGCAACAACACGAATGATGGTCGACTTCCCCTCGGGAGAGAGAGCAATGTCCTCAAGGTGATGAAGGAAAGACCCTTCAACCCCAAATTCTACACCCAGCAAATACAGCCTTTTAAAAAATAAAGGAAAAATAGAAATGTTTTCTGATAAGTAAAAATTTAAAGAATTTGTAATCAGTAGACCTTTGCTCTAAGATACGGTAAAGGAAGTTTTTAGGCTGAAGGGAACTGACACCAGATGGAAACTGGATTTTCAAACCCGACATGAAGCACACCAGACATGGCAAGTACGTAAGCAAATATAAAATATTGTATTTTTAGTCTCTCGATTCTTTAAAAGACATATGACTATTTCAAATAAAAATTATAACAGATTTTGAAGTTTGTGATGTAAGTAGATTTAAAATATATTGAAGCAATGGCAAGAAGGACAGGGTGGGAAATGGAGCTGCCCTGTTGTAAGGTCCTCACATTTGAGAAGTGGTTCAATATTAACTCTAAGTAGACTGTGGAAAGTTAAGGATGCATATTCTAATACTAAGAGCAGACATTAAAATACTTGTGCAAAGAAGCAGAGGTGAAAAAGCACCAGGAAGATTAAATATATTTAATTAATTCTTTAAAAGACAGGAAGGAAGGAACAGAGAATAAAAAATAGAAGGGATGCAAAGGGAAACAAATAACAGAATGATAGACATAGAGTCAACCATATCAATAATTACACTAAGTATAAATGAACTAATTCCTCCAATTAAAAGGCAGAGGTTATCAGACTGAATTTTTAAAAATAAAAAAGCAAAACCCAGCTATATGCTATTTATAAGAGACATATTTTGAATGCAAAGTGACATAGAAAGCAAAAGGATGAGAAAAGATTAAAGTGCCAACAAAAACATTAAAAACCCAGGTAAGTATATTAACATCAGACAAAACAGATTTAAGACAAAGAGTATTACCAGCGATAGAGGATCAATGTATTAGTAAGACATAAGAATCATAAAGGTGTATGCACCTAATAAAAGCACTTCAAAATACATAAAGCAAAAACTGACAGTATTAAAAGGAGAAATATACAAATTTACAAACCTAATTGGATATTTTCACACTCTTCCCTTACTAATGGACAAAACGAGTAGGCAAAACAAGCAGTAAGGACACAGATCTAAGTAACACTATAATCCACATTGACCTAATGGCATTCATAGAACATGTCGCCTAATAACTGCAGAATACACGTTCTTTCCATGTACACACTGAAAACTTGCCAAAATAGTTGATATGTTCAGCCAAAATCAAGTGTCAATAAATTTCAAAACATTGAAGTTTTATGGTGTGTTCTCTGATCACTGTGGAATTAAATTAAAAATCAATGCCAGTAAGATATCCAGGAAAGTCTCCTGCCCTGCCAGATACATGGCAATTAAGAAAAATGCTTCTGAATAAACTGGGTCAAAACAGAAAGATTAAAAAATATTTCAAATTGATAGTGAAGATACAATAAATGTCTTTTCTGTTTCATTTTGATTTAACTGCTTTAAAGAATAAAATTCAAAACCAATTTTATTAGCCAGGGTTCTCCAGATAAACATAACATAGATAGATAATAGATAGACAGAAAGATAGAAAGATATAGACAGAGATATCGGGAAGGATGGATGGATGGATACATGATTGATTATTGATAGAGAGAGAGAAAATCTATTATAGGAATTGGCTCACATAATTATTAAGGCAGAGAAGTCCCATGGTCTGCCATCCGCAGGCTGGAGAACAGGGAGAGCTGGTCACGGTGCAATTCGGTTCAAGTTGGAAGGCCCAAGAATCACCGAGGCCAATGTTTGAGGGCAGGAGAAGAGAGATGTTCCAGCTCCAGCAGAGAGAGTTTTCCCTTCCTCCACGCCTGTGTTCTATGCAGGTCCTTGGCAGATTGCATGATGCCCACAGTGGGGAGGGCAGACCCTCTTGACTTGGTCTATGGATTCAAACACTGATCTCTTCCAGAAACAATCTTTTACCAGCTACTTGGGCATCCCTTAGCCCAGTCAAGTGGACCTAAAATTAACGATGGTACCAGTAACCCACATTATCACAGCCAGAGCTGGAAAACTATAAGTAAATTTAAACAAAAATAAGTAGAATTAAGAAAATAATAAAAATAAGAATAGAAGTCAACAAAATAGAAAACAGAAAAAAGTTCAGATTGGCAAATCCAGGATTTGGTTCCTTAAAAAGATTAATAAAATCTTGGTATATCCTTATGACTCGAAAGTGCTGGGAGGGGAAGGGTGCGGTCCCTTTAAATGATAGGGAAGGGGGAAGGGAAGTGCTGGGTAGAGGAGGGCGTGGTCCCTGGCTAGGACTCTACCCCCAGGGACCTAGGTGAGGACAGGCATTTCCTGCCTAAATGTTGCATTTCCCAAGACCTCCCCTGGCCTGTCACACCCCTGTCACATCCTGTGCCTATAAAAACCCTGAGACCCTAGCAGGCAGACACACAGGCAGGTGGACATCGAGAGGAGCACATCAGCGGAGGAACACACGGGCAGCTGGATGTGGTGAGCGACGCACCGACAGTCACCAGCACGCCAGAAGGACACCGACCGACTGGCAGAACAACGTGAAGTTTGGCTGGGGCAGTTGGAGAGCCCAGGCTGCCAAGTGGCCTGACTCCAGAGGAAAACCTTCCCACTCCATCCCCCTCTGACTTCCCCCGAGCTACCTCCACACAATAAAACATTGCAGTCATTCTCCAAGCCCAGGTGTGACTCAATTCTTCCGGTGCACCAGGGCAAGAACCCTGGATACGGAACGCCCTCTGTCCTTGCAACACGGTCTAATTGAGCTGTTGAACATAAGCCACCTATAGATGGCAAACTAAGAACACATGGTAGCACACGTCCACTGTGGCGTCAGGAGCTGGAAACATTCACCCCTAAACACTGCCATGGGGTCAGAGGCCCCCAGCCTGCCCGTCTATATGCTCCCCTGGCTAGTTTGAGCATCGGGGCAGTGAAGAAGTGAACCACACCCCCATCGCAGGCCCTGCGAGGGGAACAAGGGAACCTTTCCCGTTTCACTTATAAGACTGATCATAAGACTGATCAGGGCCGGGCATGGTGGCTCACATCTACAATCCCAGCACTTTGGGAGGCCGAGGGGGGCGGATCATGAGGTCAGGAGATTGAGACCATCCTGGCTAACACAGTGAAACCCCGTGTCTACTAAAAATAATAATAATAAAAAAATTAGCCGAGCGTGGTGGTGCAAGCCTGTAGTTCCAGCTACTCGGGAGGCTGAGGCAGGAGAATGGCGTGAACCCGGGAGGCAGAGGTTGCAGTGAGCTGAGATTGCACCATTGCACTCCAGCCTGGGTGACAGAGCAAGACTCCATAAGACTGATCAGGAGGCCTGGCACCGAGGCTCACACTTGTAATCCCAGCACTTTCAGAGGCCAAGGCAGGAGGATTGCTTGAGGCCAGGAGTTCAGGACCAGCTTGGGCAACATAGCAAGACCCCATCTCTCCAAAAAATATTTTCTTTAAGTAGCCAGGTGTGGTGTTGCATGCCTGTAGTCCCAGCTATTCAGGAGACTGAGGCAGGAAGATCACTTGAGCCCAGGAGTTTGAGGCTGCAGTGAGCTATGATCACACCACTGCGCTGCAGCCCAGGAGACAGAGTGAGATCCTGTCCTAAACAAACAAACAAAAAAAACAAAATAGATGAACCAAGATAAAAGAAAAACAAAGAGGGAAAAGCACAAATTGCCAATATCAGAAATGAAAGAGGAAGTATAGAGATTCTACAGTCACTAAAAGGGAAATCAGGGAACATGATAAACAAGTTTATGCCAATAAATTTGGCAATTACAATGAAATGGGGGAAACTCCTTGAATAATACAATTTACCAAAACCACCTTAGAATAAAATGGAAAATCTGAATGTCAATCCACACTGAGGGGCACTCTGCAAAGCCACGGACCAACACTCACAAAAATTTCAAGGTCAAGAAATACAAAGAAGGGCTACAAGAACTGTTCAAGAAGAATGGAAATTAGGACTTCGGAAAGGTCATAGTCACGTGGTCCTGGATTAGATCCAGCATGTAGTGGGAAAAAGCTAAAGGGATGTTTAGGCACAATTGATGAAATCTGAGTACAGACTCTGGATTAGACATTTCATTGGTATGAACTTTCCTGATTTTGACAACTATACTGTGGTAATGAAAAAAAGTGTCTTTGTTAGGAAGTACAAACTGCAGTATTTAGCAGTAAACTGGCATAATCTCTTCAACTCTCAACGTACCCGCAACAATTCAGGGAAATGCTCACATGCAGACACATGCACATGCAAACACATGTAAACACACACGCGAACATGCAAACACGTATAAACAGGTGTGAACGGCAGAACAGCAGGAATGTAATGCTGTGAGGAGAAGTGGGAACAATGAGAAGGTAACTGAGAAGTGGGAACAGTGGGAAGGTAAGGCGGGAGGAGAAGTGGGAACGGCGGGAAGGTAACACCGTTGAGGAGAAGTGGGAACGGCGGGAAGGTAATGCAGTGAGAAGTAGGAACAGCAGGAAGGTAACACCAGTGAGAAGTGGGAAGGCGACACTGGTGAGGAGAAGTGGGAACAGTTCGTGAATTCGCCTAAGGCTCTAATGGCAGTTCCTTGTAGTATTCTTGGGATTTTTACATATGTTTGACGTTATATCAAAATGGTAAGTTAGGAAAAACCCTCAGAGCAGCTCATCCTCAGACCTGCTGAACAGTCTTCAAAGACGCCAAACGGTGGCGGCAGCGTCTTTGTGAGGCTCTTCTGGCGACGGCGCTGGCCCTGACCTGCCCCAGCAAAGTGTGCGTGTCAGGCAGGCAGCATCCACCCGCCAGGCCTAGCCACAAGGGGAGGAGGGAGGTGGCGCAGCAGCCGCTGGGCATCCTGGGGGTGACCTGGGCTCACAGAGGGCAGGGCCTAAGGCCACGCCGATGAGCCTGCTAAACCGCCTCACGGTGTAATTGCGACTCATAACCAATTTCACTGTTGTTTATTTTATGTGGCACTTGCTTGTGTCCACCCAGACTGCCTGACCACGAACCTAGAAACCATGGATATTTTGTCCCCCACCATTGGCCTCGCCCTAGAGCCAGGCCTGGCCCAGGCTGGGTGGGTGGGTGTGAGGGATAAGAAGAGAAATGGCAGGCAAATCGCTTTTAACATACAGAACTGGCGGCCACGCGGGACAGACCCTAAAGCCAGGGCTCTTTCTGACCTTATCGTGAGGCTGATCCTTGGAGCGCAGTGAGGCGGCTGCAGGGTGAACAATGCCCTCTGTGTAGGCTCCAGAGCAGAATGGTCATCATGGACAGGCCCCCGGCTGCTGGGCTGCGACTGTTCTGAGGCTGAAATGGGCAGACAGCCTTGCCTCCTCTCCACCTGCAGCCACAAGCCTGGATGGTCGAGGCACCCCAGGAACCTCCTCTATGCTCGTGTCTTGCTCATGCTTCATTACCACATTTCTGAGCTCCCTGGCAGTTCAGCCTCCCTTTTATTAAATCCTGACATGAAGTTTGGATTAAGACCTCGGTAATGCTAAAGCCCTTGCTCTCTGAACCCATGCTCATGGGGGATGAATCGTGTCTCCCCAAAAGATGTGTTCGAGTCCTAAGCCCTAGTTCCTACAAACGTGACCAATTTGGAAACAGGGTCTTTGCAGATGTAAAAAGTTAAGGATATCAAAATGAGATCATCTTGGATTTAGTATGGGCCTGAAATCCAATGCCTGGCATCCTTATGGGAGAAAGGCGAGGCTTGCAAAGACGGAGGCGGGGCTGGGCGGTGCTGAGGACACCCGGAGTCACCAGAAGCAGAAGCGCCGAGGAGGGATCTCCCTGGAGTGAGCAGCTTTGAGGGAATACAGGCCTGCACCTCAATCTTGGACTCTGGCTTCCAGAACCATGAGGGAACAAGTGTCTTATTTTAAGCTGCAGCCCAGGAATCCGCTGCCCTGTGGCTCACCAGTCCCCTTGGGCACATCTTCCCTCTCCTAATGGGGTAAAATCAGGGGCAACATGCCGTGACCTGTGGCTTTGGGGGTGCTCTCAGGAGCGGCCTGGGGCTGAGCAGGCAGGGAGCCTCTACCTGCACCTACTGTGCCTGCTCCCTGTGAGGGCTGGGACGCCCCACCGATGCTCAGCAGGTGCCAGGAATGTTGATGGACGGATGGATGGAGGGAGGGTTGTTAATGGACAGATGGGGGGATGAAGGGACGGCTGGTCCATCACGAAGCAAGGATGAAACCCTAGATGCAAATCAGGCTCCGAGTCAACTTACGGGAGTTCTTTCATGAAAACATATATTCATAAAATGAGTCACAAAGGCCCTTGCATTTTTCATTTTCAATCTGCGTTTGTAAACATCTTTACTGTTTCACTTTGTACAGGGAGATCATCTAAATTTTAATTTCAAGCTCAAAACATGAGGCCTGTTATTCTGGCCCACTTTTTTTTTCTTGGAAAAGATAGGAAGCTCTTCGCCAAAAGAAAAATAAGTCACAAGCTTAATAAATAATGAAGTACAAAGCAAACCACTCATGCTCAATTTTTCATACTTCTATGAATATTTCAGCAAATAATAGATGGCCTTAGAAGTCGATCATAAGGCTGGCAGGGACCCGGGGCTAGGGACGGCCATCTTCTTCTCTCAACCCTCTTGATGTCATTTGTGTAAAATTAATGCGGGAGTTGATTTCATTTTCGAATTCATCGAGAAAGGATATTTCTATTCACAATGGCACCTTCCAGTTACCCATCCAAGACACTTCGGTGATGCAGGGCAGGCGAGCCCCCAGGTGGGGCTGAGCCCCGACGGTTCTTGGCTTTGCCCAGGAGAGAATTCAAGGGCGAGCCGCAGGTAGAAGGAAAGAGCTTTATGGAGGCGGCCGGGCCACAGCTCACAGCTCCCTGACTGCTCCTGCAGCGGGGCCGCCCCGTAGGCAGAGAGCAGCCGCTTGGGGCAGTTTTGCAGTCACACTTATACCGCTTTTAATTACATGCAGATTAAGGGGCGATTTCTGCAGAAATTTCTGGGGAAGGGGTAGTAACTTTTGGGTCATTGAGTCATTGCCATAGAAGGGGGCGGTAACTCCCGGGTGTTGCTATGGCAACGGAAAACTGACGGGCACTCGGGTGGGCGTGGCTTAGGGGAAGCTGCTTCCGTGAGCACTGCTCCAACTAGTCAATCTGGTCCGGAGTCCAAGTCCTGCCTCTGGAGTCGACTCCCACCTCAAACCTCACTAGAATGATGGCGTCCCGGTCCTCTCTCAGAAGACGTCCATCAGCAACGTGATTCTGTCCTCCCAGCCAAGCTGGCAGCTCCCAGCCCCAGCCCTATCGCGGGTCTCCCGGGCTGTGCAGCCCCTGCAGGGACTCTGAGCCCTCCTCACGCGGAGGAAGCGGAGGGGGCTGGACCTGCCTGCCTGGCACACGCACGTGGAGAGGCCGACTGCTGTGCACACTCACGCAGGCACACACACACTTGCTCACACACACTGAACTCATGCTCACACATGCACACTTGCCCGTCAGGCTCACACACTCGCTCACCCGTGCACTCACACTCATACACGGCTCAGCGTCCTAAGGCGGAAGAGTGAAGGAGAAAGGCCCGCACTCCAAGGCTGGGCTGCACGTGCAGCAGGGGTGAGGGGTGGGGGATCGCGGGAGCAGGTGTGCAGCAGGGGTGAGGGGTAGGGTGTCGGGGAGCCAGCATGTGGCAGGGGTGAGGAGGTGAGGAGTCCCGGGGAGCAGGCATGAAGTGGGGGTGAGGGGTGGGGAGCCCCCAGGAGCAGGCATATGGCTGGGAAAAGACGAGGGGTCCTGGGAGCAGGCCTGCGGCGGGGGTGAGGTGAGGGGTTCCGGGAACAGGCATGCGGCAGGGGTCACATTGAGCAGATCTTGATGTTTCTGGCTTTGCCTTTCTTAGCTTCAGCCCCAAATTCTTGCTTACACTTCTAGAAATAAATTACAGCCAACCCAGTCAACACGCTTCCAAATTTTCCAAGACGTTTGGTGACGTCGTTAGCTGGTGACATCCTCTTCTTCACATTTTTAACGCTTAAAAATAAAAGTCCTGGATCCAAGTCAGACGCCAGCATTTGCTGCTTCCCCTCTGTCTTCTGAGCAGATCTGAGCCTGGGGTTCCGGCTGGGTTTGTTGTTAACTCATAGATACAAAAAACGTCTCCCAGCCCTGCCTCTCCCCGCCGTCCCCTCACAGGGCCTGCAGCCTGAGTCTGGCTCCTGCCTGAGCCACGCTCTCTCAGTGTGAGGGGCCGTGGGGGCGTCCCTCTGGGGTGTGGCTCCAGACCAGGGGCCTCTGTCACACTCGAGGGCAGCAGTGTTTGGGAAGAGTTGTCACCTGTCCAGGGAATGCCCCTCGGGATGGCACCACCCTGGTGGCTCTGACACGGTGACCAGGGAGGGCTGAGGTGGGAGCACGTTCTGGCTGAACCACGTGGGAGGTGGCGTCTGAGGACGAGGCCCCGCCATCTGTGACCAGTGACCCTCAGCTGAGCGTGAGGATGGCTGTGTGCCCGGGGCTGCAGCAGCCACGCACGAGCACCACCTCCCCTGAGCCCCTGACACACCCTGTCCACGACCCCGTTCATGGCACCCTCGTCAGTGGTGGGTTGATCATCCCCTTGGGTCCAATCTGGATGCTGGGGCCGAGGCCACCGGTCGGCTCCAGGCCGGCACCTGTTCTCAGAAGAGATCTTGCCTTTGCCAAGGCTGGCCCCGGCCTCGGGCCTGAGACAAGGGCCCACATGGGAGTTGACTGGGGGGCACTGGAGGGGTGGAGGCGGCAGGAGAAGGAAGGTGATGGCCTGGGAGCCTCAGCGAGGCCTGGATGGGGGACGGGCAGAGGAGCCTCCTTAGTCCCCGTCCAGGCGAGAAAGCTGTGGCCTCGACCCAGGTGCCCACCTGCCCTGGGGGCCTGACTGCGGGTCCCCACCTGCATGCAGAGCGTCCTCTGTATGGCTGCCAGTTTGGGGCATGGCGAGGGCCCAGGGACCTGTCTGACTGGAATTCCTGGCAGGAGCCGGGTTTGAGGCACACAGCAGCCTCGGTGCTGAGTGGGGGGCAGGTCGGCCCAAGTGACATCACACCCACCCTTGTGTGAACCACCAGGAGGAGCCCGGGGAGGATAAGGAGAAAGATCATCCCTGGGGCAATGAAGCCCGGAAGGTGCCGGCATGTCTGTGCCTGGGGTGGGTCCACCCCGACTCCCAGGGGCCGACGATGAGTGTCCGGGAGGAGAGCCCTTGGCCTCAGCGTGCACTGACACCAGGGTGGCAGCACCTCCTCGGCTTATCCAGACAGCAGGACGTGTCAGAGCAGAGGCTCCAGTTCGGGCTGCCTTTTAAGCAGCAACATCAGAAACGCCCCCTCTCTCCTGGTCTGAGGGATCAGGAGGGTCTAGACCAAATGGCGGTTTCCCACCCAGGACAGCCTCTCTCCCTCTGGGAAGGAGAGGTCACCTTGGTCAGAATCCCACCCTCACCTGACCAGCCCAAGTCTCCCCAGGACAGGAAGAGTGGAGGCCACCCCTTTCCAGACCCTGATTGAAATGCCAGCTGGGAAGGGAGACCGGCATCCCTGGAGTGTGGTGGCCCCCGGGAGAGATGCACCCAGCCAGGTGGTGAGTGGAGATGGTGCTGCAGGCACACTGGGCAGGTGGGGCCCAGGAGTCCCGGTCCAGGCACGTCGCCTCCAGAGCCCACCTGTAGGTCCATGCAGGAGGCCAGGATGCCCTGCAGGGGGGATTGGGTGGGGAGGAGCAAAGGGAGAGGAGGGCATCCCTGTGGCCCTTGACAGCCGGGGGGTCTCTACCAGAGTTGGCGAGGCCAGTGCTCCAGGAGTGGCCACGTCACCTCCTGCCTCCCTCTGCAGAGCTATGCTGCAACTCCTGACCCCTGAAATGTGGCGCAGAGGCTGCCGTGTGCCTCAAAGACCAGCTCCCACCCCGGAGATTCAGGTCAGACAGACCCCTGGGCCCTCGCCATGCCTGGAGCTGGTGACTGTTCAGAGAAGGTCCTACATGCAGGTGGGCCCCCGGTGCTGGCCCACAGGCTCCAGGGACCCGTGACCAGGAGATGCTGAGCTCAGCGTGTGGAGTGTGAACATCTGTCAAGTAAGTAAAGGCAAGAGGGGAAGAGGAACCCGTCAGAGGACGGGGGTCCAGGGCCAGGCAGGGGATGGCGCCACAAGGACTGAGGGAGGGAGGACGCTGGAATCCCAGTGCCGTGGGAAATTAACCTGAGCAGCTCTTCAGGAGGAGGAGACCTTGAGTCGGGCCAGTGCCTGGAGAGCTGGCGTGGAGCTTGGGGCTGCGTTTCAGCTGGGCCCTGGGCAAGGCTCGGGGCAGCTGGCTCTGCAGGGACCTTGGCCACGGCTTCTTCCTGCTGCTCCCCAGTCTCGCTGCCTCCTTCCGCAAGGTGCACAAGTGACCCCCAAAAGTGCTCTCTAAAGGTGACCCTGGGCTTGGGAGCAGGAGCTCCTGGGTCCTCCCACTCGCCTTCCAAAGGGCCCTGCCCAGCCTGGTGTCAGCAGGTATCCCAGAGGGAGGGCCCCACAGCTCCGCACAGCCTGTCACCTGGCTGTGTGCAAGCCAGGGAGGTCACTGTGACGCCCCGATTTAGTTTCCAACTTCGCTGGTAGAGTTGTGACATTTTCTCTCAAATCACTGCATCCTGCCACAGCTGACTGATCTTACATTTAAACAGCCGCCCGCTGTGTCCTGGTGCTCAGAGGAGGATAGGGCCTGCCTGTTCAATACCTAGACTGTGAGTACATGGGGCGCGGAGAGGCCCTTCAGAGCAGGACGCCTAAAATAGCACCACCGGTGCCCTGCAGGAGCAGACCTGCCCGACTCTTTCTTCCTGAACGCAAGGAAGAGCAGTCGCCCCGACACCCTGTCAAACTGAATGTTTAAAGCTCTGATGTGAGCCACACAGGCGACCTCCGTGCTCGGGGCCTTGCTGTCAACCCACAGGTCTGGGCACCAACATGTCCTGAAGTCCTGCCAGGTGTCGCGTCCTGCCTGCCCCACACCTCAGGTCCTGTGGGCGTCCCCAGCAGATCCCTCCCCAGCTTCGTAGCTGTCCCGATGGGCGCGGGACTCCCTGCTGCAGCCCCCAGACACAGGAAGGACCCTCGATGTGGGTGGGGTCTCTGATTTGTGGATGGAGAGATCCAGCCTCGGTGGTCAGGTAAGGGGTCTGCGTTCATCCAGAAAGGAAGGGACCAAGCAGGAGCTGAGCCCACTGGACCTGCCACCAGCCCGCAGTGCCCCCCGGGGTCCTGAGCTCGGGACGCAGGAGTCCACCTGCCCCCAGCACACTGCACGCAGAGCTCTGCCGTTTGTGGAAGCTTGAGGCGGGCTGGCCTCCTGGGACAGCAGAGAGGGACCCCCACTTCAGAGTGGTGGGGGAGGGAGGGGCAAGGGCCCTGGGGTGTCCTCCCTCGGTCCTCAGATGAGACCCAGCGCCTTCAGAGATGGGACCCTCCCTCGGTCCTCAGATGAGGCCGCAGCACCTTCAGAGACGGGATCCTCCCTCGGTCCTCAGATGAGGCCGCAGCGCCTTCAGAGACGGGATCCTCCCTCGGTCCTCAGGTGAGACCCAGCGCCTTCAGAGATGGGATCCTCCCTCGGTCCTCAGATGAGGCCGCGGCGCCTTCAGAGACGGGATCCTCCCTCGGTCCTCAGGTGAGACCCAGCGCCTTCAGAGACGGGACCCTCCCTCGGTCCTCAGATGAGACCCAGCGCCTTCAGAAACAGGATATTTGATGCAGGATGTGGCAGAGGGGCTTTCACAGGCCTGTCGGTGAACACAGGGTGGCCTGGCTCCTTTTTTATCTTTTCACTCTAGTAGATGTCGCTTAACCACAGGCCGATTCCACATGGCTCTCCGCGGGGCCAGGAGACAGCCCTTAGCACTCCAGGTGCGGGCCCACCCTGAGGGACTGGCAGGGATCTGGCCGGCCCCAGGAGCCATCAGCTCTGTGCTCAGCTGCACTGAGGTGCAGGGGCTGAGATTAGAGCACTCAGCCACATAGCACTTCCCAGCAAGACCTCTGATCGCCCAGACCGATACACTGGCCACCGCCAGCCACCACAGCCTGGAATGACGGACAGGAACCGCCATCAAGGCCAGGCAGGCAAAGCAGGAGTGGCTCGCCCCAAGGGGGGCAGCTGAGGACAGGGCCTGAGGTTGAGGCCTGATCTAAAGGAGGCCTCGGAGGATCCTGGGGGGAGATCAATAAGGGAGTCGATAAGGGAATTGGCCATTTATCTGCAGGAAACACTGCCTGCTGCCAGTGCTTCTTCAGCAATACGTTTGCCTTTTTACTTGTTTGTGGAGAGGTTTGACCATTTAGGGTTTTTATGTAGCTGTGTGACCACCCTATGGGTTCACCTTGCCCGATGTCTAGACAGAGATGATTTATCAAGACGGGAATTGCAATAGAGAAAGTAATTCAGGCAAAGCTGGCTCTGCGGGAGACTGGAGTTTTATTATTACTCAAATCAGTTTCCTGAAAACTCGAGGACCAGAGTCTTTTTTTAAAAATATATATATATTTTTATTATACTTTAAGTTCTAGGGTACACGTGCACAACGTGCAGGTTTGTTACATATGTATCCATGTGCCATGTTGGTGTGCTGCACCCATTAACTCGTCATTTACATTAGATATATCTCCTAATGCTGTCCCTCCCCCTCCCCACACCCCACGACAGGCCCCGGTGTGTGATGTTCCCCTTCCTGTGTCCAAGTGTTCTCATTGTTCAATTCCCACCTGTGAGTGAGAACATGTGGCGGTGTTTGGTTTTCTGTCCTTGCGATAGTTTGCTGAGAATGATGGTTTCCAGCTTCATCCATGTCCTACAAAGGACATGAACTAATCGTTCTTATGGCTGCATGGTATTCCATGGTGTATAGGGGACCAGAGTCTTTAACGATAATTTGGTGGGCAGGGGCCAGTGAATCCGGTGCTGACCGGTTGGCTTGCGATGAAGTCACAGGGAGTCGAAGCTGTCCTCTTCTGCTGAATCAGTTCCTGGGTGAGGGTCACAGAACTGGTTGGCAGTTTCAGGTGGGGCCATCCAGTTGTCAGAAATCAAAAACCTGAAAAGACATCTCAGCAGGCCGAGCTTAGGTTCACGATAGTGATGATATCTTCAAGAGTAAGTGGGGAAGTTGCAAGTCATATGACCTCCAGGATCATGGCTGGTACTATTTAGAATTCAGCCCGTCTCATTCTAACTTGGTAGCTAGTGGCCTTTCGTTCATTTAACAAGAGCAGTTTAGCTTTTGGGAAGGGCTATTATTTAAACTATAAACTAAATTCCTTCCCAAAGCGAGTTCAGCCTACGCCCTGGAATGGACAGCTCGGAGGTTAGAGGCAAGATGGAGTCGGTTAGGTCCGATACCTTTAACTGTCATCGTTTCCTTCGTTATGATTTTCACAGGCAGTTTCAGTTGTATCTGTCAATCTTTCACGGTCTCTGCGTTTTGAGTCATGGTCATTCCTCAAGCCAAGGATGTTTACAGTTCTCCTCTTTTCTTCTGAAATGCTTTGGATTTATTTTCTAATTTAACTTGATTTTTCCAGATGCACTTGGTGCGAGCGTGTGAGGCCCAAGTTGGCTCCTTCCTAGCCCCGCCGTCACATGCCGGGGGACCCCCTCTGCGGTTAGCAGGGCACCTTTCCGGCCACTGCATTTCTGGGTGGCTCCACCGTGGTCTGGAGACTCCAGCGGCTCCACTGACCAGTTCATGGCTCTCGAACAGTGCTAACTTCCTACTTCGATGAAATGTCTGTTATCTGGTAGGACTAGTCCCTCCTTGCTTCTGCCACAGAATTTTTTTGAATGCATGCATATTTGGTTTTCTAAATAAAGCTGGGAATGAACTTGCCCAGTTCTTCACACATGAGTATACACACACACAGGCACGCACACACACTCATGCATACATTGGCATTGGTACAGAATCACACTAAATATACCAAGTCACTTAGGAATAATTAATATCTTTGTAATACTGAGTCTTTCTACCCAAGAATGTGGCAGTCCTTCCTTCTTTTTTCCAGTCTTCTCTTCCAGTCACCAGTAACATTTATGGTTGTCTTTGGGAGTGTCTTGTAGTTCCTAGGCATTTTGTCTGTGCTGCTGTGCTTGTTGTAAATGAGGTTATTTTCTCATTTTTCTTCTAACTGGTCACCGCTTTCTAGGAAGTCTGTGGCTTGTCACCCTGTGTTATGCACCTGCTCTGAGGGCGCCCTCTGGTTGGGGATCAAGTCCTGGGTGTGCAGTGCACAACCTGACCACCCTGACATGCCAGTGCCTTCACCTCTGCCTTTCTCAGATTTGTGCCTCTGATTCCTGTCTTTGATCAAATTTCATCAAGGTCATATTGAACATCCTTGCCTTGTTTCTGACAGTGAAAATGACCATAATATTTCCCATTAAGTGGGATGTTGTACATGCCTGCTCATTCCCAGTTTATTTAGGATTTTTACATGGGAATGGACACTGGATTTTATCAAGTGCATTTTAGACATCTATAGAAGTAATCACATTTTTTTCTTTTACAGCCAGCAACAGGAGGAATTAGAGTCATCGACGTCTTAGTGTTAAATCGTTGGCTGGTCCCAATGGGTCATTCTTTCCGATCCACTGCCGATTCTGCTGGCTAAGATCCTATTTAAGATTTTTACATTGACATTCACAGGCAAGATTGGCTTGTAGCTTTCACTTTTGTGCTACCTTCATCAAAATTGAATGTCAACATTATTCTGCCTTTGAAAATTAGTTTTGGGCCGGGCGTGATGGCTCACGCTTGTAATCCCAGCACTTTGGGAGGCCGAGGCGGGTGGATCACGAGGTCAGGAGATCAAGACCACAGTGAAACCCCGTCTCTACTAAAAATACAAAAAAATTAGCCAGGCGTGGTGGCTACTCCGAGAGGCTGAGGCAGGAGAATGGCGTGAACCCGGGAGGCGGAGCTTGCAGTGAGCTGAGATCACGCCACTGCACTCCAGCCTGGGCGACAGAGCGAGACTCTGTCTCAAAAAAAAAAAGAAAATTAGTTTTGAAGCTCTCCTTCTTCTCCTATGCTCCAGAATCTTTTAAAAAGCAACAGAGTGACCATCTCCATAAAGATGATGCACATTTTCCCTGTGAAATTGTCTGGCCTGATTTTCTGGGCGGGGCTGGGTAATTCTTAACAGTTTTCTCTATTTCTTCTACGATCATTGGTCCATTGAGAGATTTTCTCTCTTTTGGGGAGCTTTCATACTTACATTTTCCTAGAAAAGATAAAATCCATAACAGCAAAGTGCTGCTGTAGGGTTCTTCATTGTAAACGTGTGTGATGTCTCCTTTTCCATTTATTATTTTGTGATTTGTATTTTCTCCATTTTTCTTAATTACCAACAGGCTGATCAGGTGCTGGGTTTATTTATTGTTGCTTTGGTTCTTCTGTTTTCTAATTAACTTCTATTTTTATCTTTTTAATCCCTTCCTTGTACTTTTCTTAAAGCAATGTCATTTTTTTTTTAATAAAACCTGAGTTGGATGGTTAAATACTATGTCTGGGTTATAATCATAAGTACTTTTTCTCTGAGCACTGCCTTTGGCAGTGATATGTAACAGCTTTCCTTCTTGCTATTTTTGAGATATTCTATTTAATTTATTTAAGTTTTGGTTTGTTCTTGAACCTAAAATTTGTTTAAGACACAGGCCTTTTATTCAGTGAGTAGGGCTGTTCGTTTCCAGTTGTGTTTTAAATGTCTACTTTTGTTGTCTTATTGTAAATCAAAAATAAAATCCCCTTGACCATCTGAACAGACCCCTCCTTTTAGCCAGGGGCCAAAGTTAACCTGAAAACTTAGTTCAGGCTGTGATGGGAGCAGGGAGCTGGATGTGCCTCATTATCCCTCCTCCCTTTTGGAACTACTGATGGAACAGACTCTTTAACTCTGATAAGAAACATTTACAGTCTATTTTCTCTGAAGCCTGCAACCTGAAGGCCTCATCTGCATGATAAAACCTTAGTCTCCACAACCCTTATCTTAACCCAGACATTCCTTTCTATTGATAATAACTGTTTCAACCAATTGCCAATCAGAGAATCTTTGAATCTGCCTATGACCTGGAAGCCCCCTCTCCCTTCTCATTGACCCACCTTTCCAGACTGAACCAGCACATCTTACATGTACTGACTGATGCATCTCCCTTGAGTGCATAAAACCAGGCTGTGCCCTGGCCACCCTGGGCGCACGCTCTCAGGGTCTCCTGGGGCTGTGTCACAGGCCATGGTCATTCGTATTTGGCTCAGAATAAATCTCTTCAATATTTTACAGAGTTTGACTATTTTTGTCAACAGTGTTGGCAGTGACCAGCCAGAGAGACAAGGGGAGGGAATAAGAAATGAGTTCTCGTATACAGCCCACCTCCTCCACTGCCTGCACGGCCAGCCTCTTCTCTGACCAGTGTCCCCAGGAGTCTGGGGTTTGGGGTGGAACCTACCATGCCTGCTGGTTCACTATTTTCTCAGAGCTGTTTAAAAAGAAAAAAATGACCGCAACGAAACTGCTAAACCACCTGATAATTAAAGCAAGAAAAACAAATCAAAGAAAATGTCAATGCACAAAATTAGGACTGGGAACGTGAGACTGACCACAGACAGAGAGAATTAAAGTGCTTGATCCTCAGATCCTCGGATAATGTTTTGCACAACTCTATGCTAATGATTTGAAGTTAGAAGGCAATGCAGCTTTTAAGGAAAATTAAGATGGGCAGGATGGACTTGCGGATGGCCCCGTGACTGTGGATAAACTGGGAGGGCTCCGGGTGAGACCAGGGCTGAAGAGAGGTCCGTGGGTCTCACTTCCCCAGCAGGGGGTCCGCAGCCATCTCAAGAGGATGCATCCTTCCTCCATGGGACTCCGGGATTTTCTGGCTCTCCAGGGCCTGCATTTCAGAGGGCAGGCTTCTTCTGCCCTGCCGCACCCTGCAGTACCTGCACCTGCACCCCTTCCTGCAGGCCGCCCTCTCTCTCTGCACACCTCAGCTGGGAGGGAGGAGAAAGAACAGAGTGAGTGATCCCTATCTGTGGGATTTCAGGACATTGGCAAAAGCTTCCATTCCAAATAAAATATCCAGCCCCCTATGAGTGGTGTCTAACATCCACACTTAGAGACTTTTTCCTTTGACTGAAGCAAAACCATGCTGCCACTCACTTCTCTGGGGGTGCCAGCCCTGGGAAGGGGTGTTCCTGGAAAGGTCTGCACACTGGGCTGCACAAGGTATTTCTCTCCAAGAGTGGAGAAGAGTGCGGTTTGGGGTTCTCATGCTCCAGGGTCATGGCTGCTGAGACTGGAGGAGCTGCGTTAGTCCCGTCTGAATTCCATGATTTGGGCAGAATTGCACTTGCCATGTTGAGCACACGCTCCAGCAAACCCCTGTGCTCTGCGTTATAGGAGGTTCTGCAACAGGCAACTCTGGTCTGTGGTGGCTGAGGTCAGAGCAGAGGTGCCCCAGGGCAGGGTGGGGCCGACTGGGAGGGGCACAGGGGCCTCTGTGGGGTGACAGGGTGGTTTCCATCCTGAGGGGTGTGGGTGACCACGTGCACACACTTCCAAAACTCACGGACACGCAGCGCTTACCACCTGTTCGTTTCGCTGCATGTAAATTATACCAAAATAAAGGAAGCAGTGAAGGAGCAGGGAAAAGGCGGGTTTGTGATCTTCATCGCCAAGGCTGGCTTCAAGGAAGCAAGCGCTGACCGAGACAGATGGGCACTTGGTGGTAGCAAAGGTTATGAGCCACAGAGAAGCCCCAGCAAACCCCTGTGCTCCGAGTGACGTGGAATTGGCATCCGCTGAGAGCGACAGAGCCAGAGAGTGTGTGGGGAGAGCCAGACAGACACTTCACAGGCCTGAAGAGTGTCATCAGTAATACAGTTCTAACCAATATGCATCGAACGCCTTTCAAGTGTCCATGGAACAATCACAAAAATGGATGGCGTATCTAGGCCCAGAGCAAACCACAAATTCCAAAGCATACACGCAGCCAGGCGACGTTCACCAATCGCAGTACCACTGCCGGTTGAAGTCAATACCATGAAACGGAAAACCTCACCGTCTGAACATTTTTAACTCTCTAACATAACTATTAAGCCAAAAGAAAATAAAGTTCTCTTTACAGAATATTTAGAAAACAATGAAGAATAAAATCCACTGTTCAGGAAAATATCTCCAAAGTTTGAAATTCAGGAAAATTAGTGGTGGAGTGATTTTAATATCACAGCAGAGCACTCTCCCCTCCCTCGGAAAACGCGGCCTCGCTGCCTTCCCGGTCACGGCCCCCAAGGCTGCCGTACTGCAGCCCCATGAAACTGGAGGGCGTCTTACAGAAAGATGATAATGCAGAATTTTTTTTTTTAGAGAAGATTACCCTAGAGGTTACGCTTTTTGTAGGACATGAACCAGGTTTGGACCTAACTTATCTAATGATCTCGTAACCCCAAAATAAAATTCCAAGCCCCCCGCCCCAGTTGACTGAATGGACTCCCTCTGGGCCAAGGGGACCCCAGGAAACCTGAAAAACTGGATTATTGATGGGAAGGGAGATTGGGCTCCCTGTCTCTGTTGGAGTTTAGGCACAGCTGACCAGCATTTACACTAAAGTAGAGATCATAAGACTGACTGACAGGCTTTTTGTGGCAATTAGATACCAAATTCCAACCTGACTCTGGCATAGCATTGCATGACAGCAGATAGCAGACCCTAAAGAAAATCACAATATTTTACTCCCAAATATGTTTCTTTGACATGCTTTGAAATGGCTGGGCAAAGTGCACTCTTGTAGGGGAAAATTGTGTTTATAGAGTGGCCTTCCCTTACTAGGTCCTTTCCTGATCCGGGAGAGATTTATCTAAGAGATTTATGGCACCTTTTAAGGTCCAGAAAGAGACGTTTATCATTTTTCTCTCTGAAGCTACTTCATGTAAGAAACAAGAACTATCTTGACTTCCACAACCTCCAATCTTAAGCATTTCTTTCTGCTGACTTCAACTGTAAGCAAGGCTTAACTTTTTCAACCAATTGCTAATCATAAAATCTTTGAATCCACCTAAGACCTGAATGCCCCTGCACTGCCTGGCTTCAAGATGTCTCACCTTTCCAGGCTGAACCAATGTACACCTCATATGTATTGATTTGCCTGTAAGTTCTGTCTCCCTAAAATATGTAAAACAAAACTGTAGCCCAACCACCTTGGGTACACATTTTCAGGAGCTCTTGAAACTGTACCCTGGTCCATGGCCACTCACATTTGGCTCAGAAGAAACTTCTTTAACTATTTTAGAGTTTGGCTTCCCTCATCAACAATCTCTCTCCCATTTAATTTCAATTCCTCAAATACTCTGTGAAGTCATGCTGTCATTCTGTCCGTTATCTCATTCATGAGTTAAAAAGAACTTTGCCACATAGCGCAGCTATTTGTATAAAAAAGAGTTTTAACAGTTTGAGAATTGTGCTTTTACAAGACATGCCAGAAATTATTAGACACAGCCAAGAGTGCTCAGATAGAAATTCATAGTCTCACATGCTTATCAGTTAACAAGAAAACATGAAAACAGGTAAATTAAACATCCAGTTCAAGAACTGCAAAACATAGCTAAGTGAGGCAGACGAAGGAGTCTGTAAACCAAAAATAAAATCCTAAGCCCTGACCATCTGAATGGACCCTGCCTCTCGGTCAAGGGCATTCCAAAGTTAACCTGAAAACCTAGTTCAGGCCATGATGGGAAGGGGGAGCTGGAGGTGTCTCAGTATCCCTCCTCCCTTTTGGAATTACTGAGAGAACAGACTCTTTAACTCTGATAAGAAACATTTATGATCTATTCTCTCTGAAGCCTGCTACCTGGAAGCTTCATCTGCGTGATGAAACCTTGGTCTCCACCACCTCTTATCTTAACCTGGACATTTCTTTCTAAGTCTTTAGACAATAACTTGACACTTTCAACCAATTGCCAATTAGAAAATCCTTGAATCTACCTATGACCTGGAAGCCCCTCGCTTCCACTTGTCCCCCCTTCCCAGACAGAGACGATGTACATCTTACATGTGTTGATGGATGTCTCATGTCTCCCTTAAAGATGTAAAACCAAGTGTGGCCCCACCACCACAGACACATGTTCTCAGGAACTCCTGAAGGCTGTGTCATGGGGCCATTGGTTCAGAATAAATCTGAAATATTTATTCAGATTTATTCAGAATAAATCTGAAATATTTGGTTCAGAATAAATCTCTTTAAATATTTTACAGAGTTTGATTATTTTCATCAACAACTTACTAAGGAATAAAGAAGAAATTAATGATTTGAAAAGCAGGAAATGATAGGATCAATTAATAGGCACCAAAGCTGGTTCTTTTAAAAAAAGGAAAACAATAAAATACAGAAACCATCAACAAACCTAACCAAAAAGAAATACATAAAATCAGAAATAAGCATCAGAAAATAGCCCAGATGCAGAGTAAATGAAAAACAACTATGACAAGTTGTTTTGAACAATACTTTGTTCAACACTATGCATATTGAAATCTGGATGAAATGAATGCTTTTTAAGGAAAATATTATCAAACTGATTTTGGAGGAGCCAATTACCACAGGAGAAGTAGATGCTGCTGTTAAAGAGCTACGACAGTCACTCACACATCCTCATGTCAGAGGAAAACTTGTCCTCTGTCTTCTCAGGTTCTCTATTGGGGGCCTGCAAATAAAACAAAAGACGGATTAGCAAAGGTTAAACTTGATTCACATGCATACTCGGGAAGAAAGTGACTCAAAGAAGCAGCTAGAATTTGGGGCTGAGAAACCATCTTATCAAGGGGAAGGAGGTAGGACCTTGAGGGCCAGCATGTGGTGGGAAACGAGCCAGAGAGACACAGGAAGCTAACGGAGGGCAAGGTCCGCTTGGGAAAGGTCTGTGTGTGCCATTCCTCATCCCAGTGCTGACTTCTCATCTCTAGCAACTGGAGTTGCTCCGTCTCTTGGTACCAGAAGCCTCCTTTCAAGGGGCCGTGATGGCCGAGTCCTTGGGCGGTGATGGCCGAGTCCTTGGACGGTGATGGCCGAGTGAGTCCTGGAAGGCTCTGCTTTTAGGCAGATAAGGCCGCTGTGGAGAGTCTCCTCCTGCACTGTGGATTCCCAAACGCCATCAGCTCAAAATGATCCTTACACCACAAAGTGTGATCTGGATCCCTTCACACACCTGCACATATACACACACATGCATGTGCTTACACATATGTACGCATGCACACCCAAATAAACACACATACATATGTGTGGTTACATGCACACACATACTTGTATACATATACACATGCACACATGCACATACACACATGCACATAGATATACACACAGTGCACGTATACACATATACATCCATATCCACACAAATGCACACATGAATGTGCTTACATATGGGTACACATGCTCACACATATACACATATCTCCATCTACACATCCACATCCACATCCACATGAACACTCATGCATACACATGCTTACACACATACATGTGTACACACATGGACACGTGCACACACATACACATGTACACACACGACCACACAACACACATGCATACATGTACTCACACACATTTACACATGCACACATAAACATTCACATGAAGACAACATGCATATGCACACACATATACATGCTCACACATTCATATACACACATGCTATACACATGCATGCAGCATGTGCATACACAAACATACCCACACACACATACATATACACACTTGCTCCAAATGAGAAAGAAAAGTCCACCTCACAAGTTCTCGCAAACCTTAAGGAACATATAAGTACAAAGCTATGAACCAGTTCAGGAGCACAGAAGGAAAGATCAAGCTTCCACATTCTTTGTTTGAAAATATCACAGAATCACCTTCCTTATCAATATCGAGGCACACATTCTTAGTATTAGCAAGCAGAGGCACACTGAAGGCAAGCGAGTGAGAAAGCCCACTGCGGCTGGGTCAGAGGACACACGGTCTTACGCCAGTTCTCTTTAAATCAACCTGTACCGGGGAAAATGTCAACAGTGTGCTTTTGGCTGTGTTTTGTGTTTATTTTTTAAACTAGACCAGATGTTTCAGCATTTACATAAAAATAAACATGCAAATACAGTCTTACAAAACGTTGAAGAGAGAGGCCTCAGAGGAGAGAGTGCTGCTGCTGTCCAAGTGCACCGTGAGCTGCAGCAGCCTCAGCAGCGGGACCCGCTGGACCAGGAGTTCAGAACGAGGCTCTGCTCTAATGACACAGCAAGGCTTCAAAAATACCTTCCAGTGAATGGATGGGTAGTTAGCTGGAAGCCATGATGCTAAACAGGGTATGATGCAACTGCCATTTCTGTGAACCAAAAAAGAATATACACGTACACATCACCTGTGCACAGTGTCTGCAGAAGGCAGAGGGAAGGCAGGTAGAAGCATTAATTAAGAGCTGCAGTTCATCAAATAAAAATGTGTGACCCCAAGTTATGTGCTGGGATGCAGCAATGCTGGAGTCCTGGGATCCTGGGATGCTGGAGGTACTGGGGGTAGTGGGATGCTGGGGTGCTGGGATGCTGGGATGCTGGGGTGCTGGGGTGCTGGGATTCTGGGATCCTGAGTGCGGGGTGCAGGGCTGTTGGGAATGACAGCCTGGGGTGCTGAGTGCTGGGCTGTTGGGGATGATGGTCTCGGGTGCTGAGTGCTGGGGTGCTGGGTGCTGAGTGCTGGGGTGCTGGGTGCTGAGTGCTGGGGTGCTGGGTGCTGAGTGCTGGGCTGTTGGGGATGATGGTCTCGGGTGCTGAGTGCTGGGGTGCTGGGTGCTGAGTGCTGGGCTGTTGGGGATGACAGCGGATGTTGTCTTCCCTGTCTTTTCAGGGCATGTGCACACCACCCTCGGGCATCATCCTGGAAACTGCGGGAACTCGGCTGCCAGGTTGCTGATATTCTCCACATTCGGGGGGTGTCCCGTCGGGAAAGGTGCCTGTGGGGGTGAGGAGACCCTCTTCTGATCCTCCTGCTTTCCTGGGGGGTGAAGCTGCTTTCTCTGAAAACATCAGGCCCCCCTCCCAGCTGCCGGACCCCACAGTGTGGTCTTTGTCCCCTAGGGGCAATGCTTTCTGCATCTTTTGTTCTCTGCTGATCCTCAGAGCCTGGCCCTGCACAGGTCGTCGGTGATATCTGTGGATTAGAGATCTGTTCCCCTGTGCCTCCACAGGGGAGGGCCACACGTGCATACACATGCACACTCACACACATGATCATGCTTACATGTCACACACTATACACATGCACTCTTGTGCACACATGGCACACACCCTAGCGCAGCCACACAGTTCACACCCACCAACCCCCTCCTGCTGACACTCTCACAGTCACACACACGCACTCACCACGCCTTCCCCTAGTGGGCTCTGGGGTTCCACCAACCGTAGCTGGGTGGCCACCCCGTGGCCTTCACCCCTGCGTGGCCCAACACACAAAGGTGGCCTGGTGCCTCTCCCAACTCTGGGATCCGCTCTTCCTGGTTCCCTGGGCCAACATTCTCCTGCGGGCCCAGTCTCAGTCGGCCCTGACACGTGGGGATTCCAGCCCAGCCCCCTTTCCCAGACTCCACACTTGGATTCTCAAGCCATAGGTAAAGTAGCCATGCCGGCACCGACTGGCCCCAAAGTGGAGCCGATGCCACAAAGCACTGCTGGGCCAGACACCAGCCAGGCAGAGTGAGGACAGCACAGGCCCCTGGGACGGCGGTGCGGGTCGGCTTCCAGCCGACTTTGGGGTCCCCAGGACCCTGCCTTTCTGGAGGGGTCACCAAGCCAGGGCTGGGCTCCACCTGGCCATTTGTGAGATGTGCAGCTTTGGGAGCTGGTGCTGCCCCTGGGGCAGTTTAAACAGCGGCAGTGGGAGGATGTGCAAATGCTTCCAACCAGGGGCTTCATTTTCGCTTTTCCCTGGAGAGCCTGCTTGCCAGCACCCCGCTACCAGGAACCCTCCGTGCCTCCCCAACTCCACCCAACCCCTTCACCAGCTCCCCTAGGGGAGGGCGGCATCTTGCTCTTCTGAGCGGAGCCGGGGAGAGCCAGGACCCCACACATCACCACGTCCCTCCTGCCTCCAGCTTCTGCTTGCCTGTCCCCAGGAGCTGGGATTCCAAGTCGATTTCAACTAAGTTCTCTTTTAAGTACATAACACACCAGTGGGATTTGATTACTGGCCTCACCTGCGCTGGAAGAAGCTCTATCTTTAAATTCTGTTCTGCTCATTCTGCTCATGTGTATATTCCGAGATGTTTTAAACAACAATTCAACCATCTTCCTGGCTTTCACCTGGTGAAATTACAAATGTTCAGAATTCTCACCACCTTCTGGTTAAGCAAGTGTCATGGATTGAACTGTGTCCCCCTGAAACTCTTATGCTGGAGTCCTAGTCCCACAGCCTCAGGATGTGACCTTATTTGGAGACAGGATCTTCGTAGAGGTGATCCGTTTAACAGGAGGTCCCAGGGTGGGCCCTAAACCCCATGGCTGGTGTCCATATAAGATGGGCACATTTAGACACCGAGACACAGACAAGAAGATGACCACATACGGCCACGCGGGGTGCCCTCCGAGGAACCAGCTCCGGCCGCACCTTGATCTCGGCCTTCCCGCCTCCTTTCCCACTGTTTAAGCCGCCTGTGAGAGTGCCCCGTGATGGCAATGCCAGTGGGCGCATATACAGCAGGCCTCTGGGGTCCAGCCTGGGAGCCCAGACACAGACACCGTCTCTACCTGGCAAGATGGGGTGATGAAATGAGAAATGAATAGATCTGGTCTCTGCTCCCGAGACCCAGCAGAGGGCTCCAAAAGCCCTCAAATTTCCTGTGTGATGGCAGCAGATTCTTTCGTTCAAATGAGGTGAGGCTTGGTGGCTCCTGGAGGGGGGCCGGTCACCAGAGAGACCAGCCAGGATTAGCACCTGCAGCTTCAACCCTGCACCCACCCTCCTCCAGGGATCATCCACCATCATCCTTCATGTCTGTGATGGAGCCTCCATAAGAAGGCCTGGAGTACGGGTCCAGAGCAGTTCCGGGTGCCGGGAGGGTGGTGCCCCCCACTCCACGGGGACAGAAGCTCCTGGGCTGGGGACCCTTTCGGACCCTGCCCTGTGCCCTGGCCCACCTGGCTGCCCATCTGCAGCCTTTCTCGTCTCCTTTTCCTGCGTTCTGTGATAATTTTGTGTTGCACTCTTGGTATTTAAGGCTAATGTGTAACTAGAAAACTGAGTTTTAATATTTAATGCCCTTGGATTTGGGAAATCTCTTACTACATTATGTTTGGATATACTTTCTCTGTGGGGATAAATATTTTATCGAGGCTGTACCCATGTGTGGAGTGTCTTTACCAACAAAGGCCCATCTGAGAACTGTCTCTGGGAAGGAATATGGTCATTTAGCAGGGATCTGAGGCTGCCAACTTAAGACGGGGTGGGGCTCTAGGAGCCTGAGAAACATATGACGTTCAGGTTTCAAAACTATGTCAAGGCAGCTTATTTGATCCCATGTAGGTATGGTGGCCCTCTCCCGGGTGGGCCTCTCCCAGGTGGGCCCCTCCCGGGTGGAATTCCACTCTCTGGGGGGTCCTTTCCCAGGTGGGCCTCTGCTGGATGGAATTCCACTCTCCTAGGTGGGCCTCTGCTGGATGGAATTCCACTCTCCCAGGTGGGCCTCTCCCGGGTGGAATTCCACTCTCCCAGGGGGTCCTCTCCCAGGTGGGCCTCCCCTAGAGCTCCCTGAGCGTGCCCACCCCCGGGGTGAGTCCCGGACCCTCCCCGCCCCAGGCCGACCCAAGTCCTTCAGTGGCTCCGGCTTCCCGGCGCTGGAGCTGCGTGCCCCGCCAAACCTCCAATTCGGGTTGGTCGTAGTGAGAGGTGACAGCATGCTGGCAGTCCTCACAGCCCTCACTCGCTCTCGGTGCCTTCTCTGCCTGGGCTCCCACTTTGGCGGCACTTGAGGAGCCCTTCGGCCCACCGCTGCACTTTGGGAGCCCCTTTCTGGGCTGGCCAAGGCCGGAGCCGGCTCCCTCAGCTTGCAGGGAGGTGTGGAGGGAGAGGCGCCAGTGGGAACCGGGGCTGCGCGCGGCGCTTGCGGGCCAGCTGGAGTTCCGGGTGGGCGTGGGCTTGGCGGGCCCTGCACTCGGAGCAGCTAGCCGGCCCTGCCGGCCCTGGGCAATGAGGGACTTAGCACCCGGGCCAGCAGCTGCAGAGGGTGTACTGGGTCCCCCAGCAGTGCCAGCCCACCGGCGCTGCGCTCCATTTCTCACCGGACCTTAGCTGCCTTCCCGCCAGGCAGGGCTCGGGACCTGCAGCCCGCCATGCCTGAGCCTCCTGTGCGGCCCGAGCCTCCCGGACGAGCGCCACCCCCTGCTCCACGGCGCCCAGTCCCATCGACCACCCAAGGGCTGAGGAGTGCGGGAGCACGGAGCGGGACCGGCAGGCAGCTCCACCTGCAGCCCCGGTGCAGGATCCACTGGGTGAAGCCAGCTGGGCTCCTGAGTCTGGTGGAGACGTGGAGAACCTTTATGTCTAGCTCAGGGATTGTAAACACACCAATCAGCACCGTGTCTAGCTCAGGGTCTGTGAATGCACCAATCGACACTGTGTCTGGCTGCTCTGGTGGGGCCTTGGAGAACCTTTGTGTCCATACTCTGTATCTAACTGATCTGATGGGGACGTGGAGAACCTTTATGTCTAGCTCAGGGATTGTAAACGCACCAATCAGCGCCCTGTCAAAACAGACCACTCGGCTCTACCAATCAGCAGGACGTGGGTGGGGCCATATAAGAGAATAAAAGCAGGCTGCCCGAGACAGCAGTGGTAACCCGCTCGGGTCCCCTTCCACACTGTGGAAGCTTTGTTCTTTCACTCTTTGCAATAAATCTTGCTACTGCTCACTCTTTGGGTCCACACTGCTTTTATGAGCTGTAACACTCACCGCGAAGGTCTGCAGCTTCACTCCTGAAGCCAGCGAGACCATGAGCCCACTGGGAGGAAAGAACAACTCCAGAAGCACCGCCTTAAGAGCTGTAACACTCACCGCGAGGGTCCACGGCTTCATTCTTGAAGTCAGTGAGACCAAGAACCCACCAATTCCGGACACAGTAGGTGCTGTCCGGACCCCGCCCGGAGAGCAGCCCCGGCTGGGAGGTGGGGAGCCCCGCGGGGCAGGTGACTGCGCTGCTCCCTGCTCCGTGGGGGCCGGGGCTCTGCGTCTGCTCCTCTCACCTCGGCCACTCCCCGCTGCCAGGTCTCAGCTCGCCTCCAGGCCCGCAGCCCGCATTTCCTCTGCGCGACTTTCTGTGCCCGCTGCACTTCCAGGACCGTGGCAGGGGCAAATCACCGCCTGTTAAAGTAATGACGGAATGAATGAAAGAACGAAAGAATGAAGGAACGACTGACTGACTGACTGACTGGGTGAATGGTTGAATGAATGAGCGGACGAGCGCAGGCGCGAAGGATGCAGTTCAGAAGTTCCCGGGGAAGGTGGAGGGTGAGCCCGGGGCCAGGACCAGAACCCAGGCACACAGGGGCCCTGAGTGGGGAGAGGAGGCCCGCGCGGACCCCCCGGCGCCCCCCCACGCCGCCCTCCCCCGCCGCCTTCCCTCCCCTTTCTTCTTCCCGTCCCTCGCCGGGGGTCGCTGCGCTGGTGTCCTCGTTCCCGCGGAGCTGTGGGGGGAGGAGGGGGAGCGCGGCGTTGTTCGCCTTCCCCGAAGTGTGGCCCCGCCGCCGACCCGTAGCCCGCGCGTCCGCGTCCCTTTCGGTCTCCAGGCAACCGTGGCCGGGTCCTCCAGGCTGGAGAACCCAACCGACCGTGGGAAGCGGGACGCACCGCGGACCCCGGAGAGGGCGGACGAGCCGGGCGCCGGCGCCATGGACCTGGTCATCACGCAGGAGCTGGCCCGCGCCGAGAGCCAGCAAGGTGACCCCAGGCCCGCCACGACCCCCGCCCCGGGGAGGCCCCGGACCCTCTCATCCCAGCCCGCCCAATGGGTGACCCCTTGAGGGCCACAGCCGGAGCCCCCAACTCCCGATCGTCAGACCAGAGCAAACGTACAGGAAGGCGCCCTTCTAGGAAGGCGCCCACACCGCTGCTCCCTGGCTGCGGCTGGTTTTGACGGTGGCTGTGGCCCGGGGGCCTGAGGCGGCTGCCGGGGGCCTGAGGCGGCTGCCTGGGGCCTTCGGGATTGCGTTGCCGGGCTCACTTCTCCCAGCCCGGTGACCAAACCTTAACCACCCGTATGGGACAGATGCTGCGTCCTTGAAGAAGGCCTATGAGTTGATCAAATCGGCCAACCTGGGGAAATCGGAGTTGGACCCCTCAGAGAGCTTCAGCCCAGACCTGTTTGTTCTGTGTGCAGAGCAGGCCCTTAAGGTAACTAGTTCCCGGGATCCTCGGTCAGGGCAGCCTTGACAGGGAGAGGGAGGGCCTCGGGGTGTGTTGTGGATGCAGAGTGGGGCTGGGGAGAGGCAGCTCCTGGCCAGGCAGTCAGGGGGCCAGGATGGAGGATGGGGGCTGGAAACGGGCTCCACCTGTGCTCGGGGCCTGTTCTGAAAGCGGCCCCGTGGTGCTTCTGGGCAGGGAGGCCACCCCTCCGGGGCTGTGATCTTCCGTGGTGGGGTTCTCCTGCAGATGCGGCAGCCAGAGGTGAGTGAGGACTGCATCCAAATGTACTTCAAGGTGAAGGCGCCCATCACCCAGTTTCTGGGCCGAGCGCACCTGTGCAGGGCCCAGATGTGTGCCCCGAAGTCGGCAGAAAACCTGGTGAGAGGCGTCCTGTGCCCCTTCTCCCCACCAGTTCAATTTTCACCCCACCTCCAGAGCAATGCCAGGCTAGACCAGGCTTAAAATCTTTCTTAGGGTAGTAGAGTGAAGGAATTCCTTTCCAGAGTGACACGAAACTTGCACCATTTCCTGTTCATGCTTTTTGCTCAAGTAGTGGTATCTGACATGCAGGACCCCTGGACCTTTGCCTCATAGCAGCGTGGTCTCTGTGGCATCTGCGCCTGCAGCTGCCCTGAGTGGGCAGAGGGGAGCTGGGGTGGGGCGGGCGTGCTGGAGCACAGGCACTGCGGTTTGTGATGCCTCACTGTGTCTGCGGGACGGGAACCTGGGTGCAGGTCCAGGACCTTGCCACGACACTCAGGCTGTGTCTGCCACACCGTCACCTGTGGATACACAGGTGACACACGCGGGGTACCAGGCCAACCATGAGGGAGCCGTAGCATCTGCAGATGGGGCAATGAGCAGGGGTCAGTGTTTCGGTCTAATTGTGCTTCTTTACGTTGCCTTAGGAGGAATTTGAAAATTGCGTGACTCAGTACATGAAGGCCATTAACTTTGCCAAAGGAGAACCGAGGTAGGTGAAATTGAAGTGGCCTTTTCTCATGGACCGGGTGAAAGACTTAAGAGCCAGAACTTACCAAGTGGGTGTATTTATTTGAACTGTGGGTTTTCCCCTCATCTGTGGTTTGTGATTTTCATGCACATGTGATCACTCCCTCGTCTCATTACCGTGTGGCCTAGTCCACATTCATGCAGAATTCCGATTCACAGCCTCTTCCGCACTCGGCGGTTTTCGTGATTTTAGATGGCTGTGAAGAGTCTGTTTTCTGCCGGGCGTGGTGGCACACGCCTATAATCCCAACTACTGGGGAGGCTGAGGCAGGAGAATCACTTGAACTCAGGAGGCAGAGGTTGCAGTGAGTCCAGATCACGCCACTGAACTCCAGCCTCGATGACAGCGAGACTCTATCTCAAGAAAAAAGAAAAAAAAAAAAAAAAAAAAGAGTCTGTTTTCTCCAGGGCCTCCCCGGGTCACCCCCAGGGCGCCCTGCTCCTTCCCCGCGGTTCCTTCTTCGGCCCAGCGTGCCTTTGCTGCCCCCTAGCGGACAACTTGGCCAAGGCAGCTGTCCCCGCGGAGGCGACTCCAGCAACTTTCTACAAAATCAGTGCTTTCTGCACAAAAACAAATACGCTTGAAACTGTTAAGCTTGCACAAAACTGATTCATATCCTATTCAAATCAGTTTTGTGCAAGTCTGACAGTTTCAAGCATATTTGTTTGAATATATATCACATATTCAAATAGGATACAATGTTTGGAGGATATTTAAATAGAAGCTGTGGGTTCCCTGGTCCGTTCTACCCACATCGGCCTGCGTGTCTGCTGGTTTCCCTCTCTGGTCACACCCTGTTGCAAGTGCTGGGGATGTAGGGTCCAGCCCCACAGATCCTCCCTGCATGGGGACGGGGATGGGGAGGCCCCACCTCAAGCCACAGGTTCTAAAGACAAGGGGTGTTTCTGAGGGAGCTGTGACGTGGGAGTGGTGGGTACCATGGGAAGGAGGCTGTTCCACTCCAGGGCCCTCAGGGGCACCGTGGACGGGCCAGGGGGTGACATAGCCTTGCCAGAGGTCAGGACCATCTTTGGGAAGGGGCCTGGTTGTGTGGGGAGAGAGGGCAGCGCTGGCTCATCCAGGGCAGTGGCAGTGGGACAGGAGACTGAGCCCGACCACGGGCATGTGGAGGCCACAGTGGGAATTTGAGGAGAGCCACTTACAAGGAGGAGCTGGGTTCCTTTCGAGATGCAGCACTCAGGGAGACGCAGCAGGCCGCTGGAGTCCCATGACGACCCCTCTGACTCAGGCAGGCGTGACTGTGGTCAGGACACCCCACACCTCCGCTCCTCCTGAAAACCTGGAAACAGGATGAGTCCTGTCCTGGGGTCACGTGGTGGCTGTGAGTAAACTCAGAGGAGTGAGCTTGCCACAGCCATCCTGGTGTCCTCCCACCTGGGCATTGAGCAGTGCTGGTCCACCTGGTGGCCGGCCCAGGACCACCAGGCATGCAGGCCTTACAGGGCAGAGCTGGCCTACCTCGCTGTGGAGTGGCCCTAGAGTGAGAAGGGCAGATGGGCCCGATTCCCTGACTTCAGTCCCTGCAATGGCTCCCTGCTGCCCAGGGAGAGGCTCAGACCCCTAAGAGGGGTCTCTGCTCACTCTTCCAGCCCACCCTCCTCCACCTCACACTCTAGGCTGGCAGACAGGAGCTTTGTTTCCCGAAGGTTCCTCCCTTCTCCATCTGCCTGACCTTCTTTTCCTCTACTACTGTCTTGGCTGCCTCCTGACATCTTTCAGGTCACAGCAGGCATGTAATCTCCTCCAGCAAGCCTTCCTTGATTCCCTCCGTCCTTGCCCATTCCTGTCTATCCCTTGAGAGCCAGAGGAGGCCTTGCTCAGTGGTGTGTTTCCATGGGAGGGGCCGATCAGTTTGTGGAATGATTGATGAAGAAGGCCCTGGTCTGGACTCGGGAGCCTGCGCTGGAACCATGGCACGTTGGACGCAGGGCCGCCGAAGGCTGTCCCAGGGAAGGGCTCTGCATCCTGGTGCTCCTGCAGGCTGGGCCAAAGCTTCTCAGATGGGGCTGCTGCCATCTGCTGGAGAGGACCTGAGGCCTCTCCTGGGAGGGTTTCCGGAGATACAGTGGCCTCTTGGTTCTGCAGCTTGGGCCGGCTGGGCTTTGACTGCGCTCTCCGCTTCCTCTGCCCGTGCCGCAGGTATTACTTTTTGGTGTACAATGCATCAGTCCTCTACTGGCAGATGGCGAGGCCATTCCTCAGGCCTGGATATCGTCACCATCTGATCCCCAGCCTTTCCCAAATCGTAAACGTGCTGAGTCAGACTGAGGAGGAAGACAAGGAGTGGCGTGCCGAGCTGATGCTGTGAGTTGAGCTCGCCGTGCCCTCTCCGTGGCTCCGTGGCTTCCCAGTGGGCCACCCTCCGGCTCTGAGGCCACCACCCCTTCTCCGGGGGGGGGGACGGGAGTTCCGCATCATTGGGGCACACTCCATGTGCGTTCTCTCCCAGTCACACGTTTCTGTGTGTCTTGTCCGAAGGTCATTTCCAAAATCTATAGATGACATTTGCCGTGCCCTGGTTATGAGGTTATGACAACAGAACAAGATACTGTGTTTAGACTCACAGCAAAGCAGATGTGACCCTGCACCACGCAGCCTGGCTCACGGTTTTAAAATCTTAGTTCTTAAAATGTTCATGCAGTAGACGTTTTAACAGCATAAAACTAAGCAGAGTCAGCACATCCAGAGCCCAGGCGGCCCTGCGAGGAAGATGGGGCAGCACGGGGCAGGCCGGCCTTGCTGGGTCTCAGCCCTGAGGGGTCACTGCACAGGCTGTCACCAATGCCTCGGTCACTGTGCCGGGCGGCGGAAAGGAAACGGGTCCGAGCCTCTCTGTGTCCGTGGAGCTCTCTGTGCAGGCTGGGGACGGGTGGATGTCCCCAGTGAGGATCCCAGCTGTGCCAGCTCCTGAGTGGCTCCCCTCGGCACCGAGCCCACAGCCTGCAGGTGTTGGTTACCTGCTATATGGCCGTTTGGGGAACCTTTGAAGATCAATACAGATCTTTCATTTCAAAATGCCCCGTGCTAGCGGTAATGAGCTGTCCAGTGCCTGCTGGCCCTTCCTGGTGAGCCACACAGCCTGGTTCTGGCTGAAGAAGCTGACCCCAGGGTAGCTTTTAAAGTTTGTGAAACACAAAATATGTAATGGTTTAATAACCTGGTTATTAGACAGGAGAAAACAGTTTCAACCAGGTTGACCAGTGGTGTGTTTCTATTATCCAGGGAACTTCTGGAGTGTTATCTGCAAGCCGGAAGAAAGGAGGAGGCTGCCAGGTTCTGCTCCACCGCAGCTCCGTTCATTAAGTCTCACGTGCCGCAGAAATACCGGCAGATATTCTCCGTCATGGTAAATCAGTGTATTAGAAATAGAGACGTAAGAAGTAATTTTCTTAAAAGTCATTGTTCAGAAAACTGCATAGAAATTACATAAGTTTGCTGAGAGATATAAAAATCTATATGCATACATACATGAACAAAAATATATAAACATATTAAAAAATAGCAGTTCATCCAATGTGAAGATGTATAGAACTGTAACATTTTGAAAACAAAACAGAGTCTTTTGCCTTTATCGTCGCTCTTTAAATATTTCCTTTGTAATAGCTTTGAATTTTTTTAAAGTTAATAGAAAATTCACAAAGATACAAGTAATTACTACAAGAATATGTACCAAAAGCATTCATCAGCAATTCATTTTGACATATGCGGAATCAGCTTAAGTTGTATCTGAAAAGCTAGATACAAAATTAATGAGAAAATAAAATCTAGACACAAAATCTGAACCTCTACCTAATTGTTTATATCCAGATTAATAATCTGTTCCATTTTATGACAGGTTCGTCATGAACTAATGGACGAACTTCAGTTAAAGGAAGAAAAGAAAAATTCCATTAGCCTGTCAGTCACTTTCTATATTAATATGCTAAAGGCGTAAGTCGTTCTGGGAGGGAGAGCAAATACTGAGCTTCACAAGTGCTGGGCTTGGGAGAGCTCTGTCCCCTCCATGGGGGGAGGTCCTGTGTCCAGGGTCCTGTGAGTGTGGAGTTGCAGTGAGTGGGGCTGGACAGTAGGAGCCTGGGAGGCCTCAGGGTGTGGGGATCTGAAGGCCAGCCCCAACTCCTGGCCCTGCCTCCCTCCCAGCACGGAGGAGATGCCAGTGAGGCCACAGAAGGGAGAGGGCGGCTTTAAGCCAAGTGCAGAAAGAGCTTATAGGAGATCGCAGTGTGTTTGGGTGCCGAGGGGAGTGAGGAGATCGCAGTGTGTTTGGGTGCTGAGGGGAGTGAGGAGATCTCAGTGTGTTTGGGTGCCGAGGGGAGTGAGGAGATCTCGGTGTGTTTGGATGCCGAGGGGAGTGAGGAGATTGCAGTGTGTTTGGATGCTGAAGGGGAGTGAGGAGATCGCAGTATGTTTGGGTGCTGAGGGGAGTGAGGAGATCTCAGAGGGGAGTGAGGAGATCTCAGTGTGTTTGGGTGCCGAGGGGAGTGAGGAGATCTCGGTGTGTTTGGATGCTGAGGGGAGTGAGGAGATCGCGGTGTGTTTGGGTGCCGAGGGGAGTGAGGAGATCTCGGTGTGTTTGGATGCTGAAGGGGAGTGAGGAGATCGCATTATGTTTGGGTGCCGAGGGGAGTGAGGAGATCTCGGTGTGTTTGTATGCTGAAGGGGAGTGAGGAGATTGCAGTATGTTTGGATGCTGAAGGGGAGTGAGGAGATCGCAGTGTGTTTGGATGTGAGGGGAGTGAGGAGATCTCAGTGTGTTTGGATGTGAGGGGAGTGAGGAGATCTCTGTGTGTTTGGATGTGAGGGGAGTGAGGAGATCTCAGTGTGTTTGGATGTGAGGGGAGTGAGGAGATCGCAGTGTGTTTGGATGTGAGGGGAGTGAGGAGATCGCAGTGGGTTTGGGTGCTGAGGTCTGTGAGGCGATCTGAGGTATTTGTCTCCTATGGGCAGCATCCCTGTGAGAGAGCAATGCTGGCCCAGGTCCTATCACCGTTGAGCAGAGATTGCCCCACATTTCCCGTGTTTGGCTCCTATGTGGGGTGCTGGCTCTGGTGAGGGGTCTGGGCATGTCTCGTCTAGTGTTTCTATTCCAGCCTTGTAGGAAGGCTGGGCATGGAGGGAAGGAGGACTGGAAGGGGTGAAAAGTCATCTCAGGAATTTGAGGAGAGAAAGCAGGAGGGGTTATTTTCGGTTTCCTCTTCAGTGGGAAACACAATTTCATACATGCAGAGTTTCTCTTAGGAGAATTTGAATAAATCTGACAAGATCTTGTGGTGAATTACTCTCTGAATTATTTCTAGAAAAGCGGAGCAAAATGATTTACCAGGTGACGTCAGTGCCATTCTGAGGGAGGCCTACAGACACTTAGGTCATTACAACCACCAGCGCTTTCCTTCCATCAGAGAAGAAAAGTAAGTGTTTGTGTTTTTCCAGCATCACATCTTCATAATCATCGTACAAAATTTAGCAGGCACTGAAAAATGTGAAGAAATGTAAAATAAGCCACCAGGACCACCTTTGCAAAAGCCAGCCATCGTGGAGGTTTTAAAGGTCCTCTCTGGTCTTTTGTGGCCTGAGATTTGCACTGTTTTGCGAACACTTTCATACTCTACTTTTTAACATGAATTTAGTTTGTAGGCATATGGATGGTTAGGTCACTGTGGCACTTCTGACGGTTCTGGTGGCTGTGGCGTTTCGTGGGTGGGAGAACACAGGTTTCTCTGGAGCCTTTTTCAGGCTGGTTTGTTTGGATTCTGTGCTTTCTCGAATCCTCCAGGCGCTGTTGAGAGTTTGGGATAAGTCCTGGGCTGGTATCCTGGAAGCAGGAGGCTGAGCCCGAGGCTTGCAGAAGCACGTGGAAAGCGCTGGCTGGTTTTGCCTTCGTGGGCACGGGGTGGGTGGGGGGGTTTGTCCCCTGCCCCTGAAGCGATTTTGTCACCTCCTTAGTAGCACTGTGTATATTTTTTAAGAGAATGGGAAACAGGTAAAGCCTGTTGATATGGGCGGCTGAAATTATCTGTTTGGTTTTCTGGTGGCCATGGGAAATTAACAGAGAAGGTGTATTAGTTATCTGCAGCTGCGTAACAAGTACCCACAAACTTAGCAGCTTGAAACAGCACAGGTCCATGACCTCACCGTGCCTGCGGGACGGGAACCCGGGTGCGGGTCCGGAACCCGGGTGCGGGTCCATGACCTCGCCTTGTCTGCGGGACAGGAACCCGGGCGCGGGTCCGTGACCTCACCTTGTCTGCGGGACGGGAACCCGGGCGCCGGTCCGTGACCTCGCCGTGCCTGCAGGACGGGAACCCAGGCACAGATCCATGACCTCACCGTGCCTGCGGGACGGGAACCCGGGTGCGGGTCCATGACCTTGCCTTGTCTGCGGGACAGGAACCCGGGCGCGGGTCCGTGACCTCACCTTGTCTGC
Organism: Symphalangus syndactylus; assembly: GCF_028878055.3. NCBI lineage: Eukaryota > Metazoa > Chordata > Mammalia > Primates > Hylobatidae > Symphalangus > Symphalangus syndactylus. Next base: position 5,607,429 of record NC_072424.2, read on the forward strand.
GGGACGGGAACCCGGGCGCGGGTCCGTGACCTTGCCGTGCCTGCGGGACGGGAACCTGAGTGCGGGTCCGTGACCTCGCCGTGCCTGCAGGGCGGGAACTCGGGCACAGATCCATGACCTCGCCGTGTCTGTGGGACGGGAACCTGGGCACAGCAGCAGCCACAGTGTTGACTGGTCTGGGGTCTCTTCTCGAGGCTGGACTGGGGAAGGGGCCCCCAAGCTCACAGGGGTGCTGGGAGGACTCGGTTCCTGTGGGTTCAGTCCTCAGTCCTGGTGGGACAGCTTTGCTACATCAGCACTAGAGAGGGGCGCCAGACGCCAGCGTGTTTGTGGTCTCAGCAGGGAGGTGGCACCTGCCCAACATTGAAGTCTCCGCTACTCAGCTGTGGGCTCCTCGAAGGAGGGGCCCCAGGACCGCGGGGTGGCTGGAGGGGCACAGGGCCAGCCCGCTGGTGGGTCTGTTTTCGGGAGGGGTATGAGTGCATGTGTACATGGGGATGTGTGTGGATACATTGTTCTGGAAGGAGTTTACGTCTTCCATCACACCCTCCAAGTTGTTCTAACTGAAGTCCGGCCGAGCGTGGCTGTGGCCCTGGCTGAGCATCCCCTTCTGTGGCCAGGTAGTCCGACGAGAGGTCTTGGGACCAGTGTAAATAGCCCTGTTCTGAGGTCTATCCACAGGCGGCATTCTCAGGCACTTTTATGGATTCTCTCTTCCCGACCTGCCCAGCAGGCCTGTGCGCTGGAGCCCAGGTAGGACAGAGAGGCCAGTGTTGTGATGCCAGGCCTGCCAGGACCTGATAGGGCCCAACAGCAGAGCAGGGGGAGGAGGAGGTAGGCAGGGACAAGGGGTGGAGAAGCATCCGCACTCCACCCCAAAAGCAGCCTCCTGCCCACAGCTGCCCAGGGATGCAGGGAGGATGGTCACACCACACTGAGGGCCGAGTTGGGTCGCTGCCAGCAGCCGCCAATTGTATTCCAGTAAGACTGTGATTACTCCCCGGGAAACGGCAGAAGACATGTAGACCTGCTCCTCGGGGACATTTGGCAATGTGTGGAGACACTGTGGATGGCTGCAGGGACACAATGGGACAGGCTCCTGGAAGAGAGGCGTCCCGGAGGGAAACCCTGGCCTAATCTCCACCCGAGGAGCGTGATCCTGATCCCTGCAGCTCAACAGGAAGCCTTAGAGTGGAGAGCTGAGGGCACCCGCTGTGCCCTTTCTTGAAGTTGTCTGGAGCACTGTGGGTCCTTGTGCGTGGATACAAATGTTAGCCTCAGCCTCTCGGTTTCTACAGAGAGCCTGATTGGTGACTGCAGGTGCGGTTGGCGCCGCGCCTACGTGCTTGTTGCATGGTAGGAAGGCAGGGCTCTGTGTGGGGAGTGTGGGGAGGCCCAGGCTCTGCGTGGGGAGGACGAAGCCCCAAGAGCTGTGTGGGGAGGAGGAAGGCCCAGGCTCTGTGTGGAGAGGAGGGAGGCCCAGGCTCTGTGTGCGGAGTGTGGGGAAGGCCCAGGCTCTGTGTGGAGAGGAGGGAGGCCCAGGCTCTGTGTGGAGAGGAGGGAGGCCCAGGCTCTGTGTGGGGAGTGTGGGGAGGCCCAGGCTCTGTGTGAAGAGGAGCCTGCCTCTTCCCTGCATGGCCTCTGGCCTCGCTCAGCTGTAGATGTGGGTCTGAGCTGCTGTGCAACGTGATGGCTTTGAATACACATGTCATCATCCCTGTGCTTCCCCTGGGTTCTGCACATGACCTGAAGCCTGGAGAGGGAGGAGCAGGGTGTCCAGTAGGGACATGGCCCTGGGTGGCCTCCACAACTGTGCTGGCCTCGGGAGCCTGCTGGGCTCTGATGCTGTAGCTTGAAGCCCTGCTGGGGCCTCCCCACAGGGCTTCTGTTCTACTAATTAATTTAATTTTATTTATTTCCTATCCTATCTTTATTTCCTGCCTCTGCTTGAACGGGGGACATGGATTCTCCCATGCAGCCATATTTCCTGTCCCCCCCGCATTGAGCCGGTGCTGGCTGGTTTGTTTGTTTGCAGGATGCTTTTCCTTTTTGAATTGGCGCGTTTTTCCTTGACCTTGAAATGCATGGAGATCTCCTCTGCCTGCCTCTCAGACCTGAAGAAGATGGAAAGCAAAGTAAGTGGCTTCATGACACTGCTGCCTGGGGATGAGGCGCTGCTCACCATGCATTTGGACAAAAGGCAAAGAAAGGAAGAGCAGTTCACAAGGCCGCGGCCCCCAGGGCTTCGGTCAGTGTTGGCACATGGCCGTCTTTCCTACCTGTGTTTTGCACAGCTGTGGTTAGATAGTGCTTGCAATTTTATACCTGCCCGTTGCTCTTTACCTTTCTTGTGGCCACGGGTCCACAGCACCACAGTTGTTTCTAGAGTCCAATTTACGGACGGCGTAACATTTCATGATGCTGATGATCCAGAACGTCCTCCACCAGCCCCATTATTGGACGTGTAAGTCACACCAGCAGTGCCTCGTTACCCGCAGTTCACTTTCTGCAGTTTGTTACCTGCAGGCACCTACAGTATGAAAATATTAAGGTATTTTGAGGGAGAGGCCACAGCCACATCACTTTTGTTACAGTATAGTGTTATGATTGTCTTTTATTATTAGTTATTGTTACAAATATCTTACTGTGCCTAATTTAGAAATTGAAGTTTATCATAGGGATTTCCGTCTAGAAAAATCACAGTATACGTCGGGTTTCGGACTGCTCCATGTTTCAGGCTTCCACTGGGTTGGGGGGTCTTGAAACGTATCCTCTCAGAGAACGGGGGGCTACTGTATAATCTTTTGCTCATTACCTAAAGGGCTGCAGTGAACATTTTGTGCCTAAAACATTTTTCTGCGTTTAGGACTTTTCCCTAAGATGAGTATATTTACATGAAGTGACTAGGGAATTTTCACTTTTAATATTTTAAGAATACACATTAGAGTATTGCCCTCCAGAAAAAGCTTCACAGAACGAAAAGTGTGTAAGACTGCATACATCAGGTTTGCCGATGCTTTCAGGAACTGTGACAGGCTCTTCCATAGAGCAAGGAAAATGTGATCAGTTTATCAGGGATGGTTTTGAGCAAACTGAGTGTCGCTTTACACACAGAGAGTGAAGAGGGGGGACCCTTGGACGCACAACCGCATGCTGGGGCCTCCCCGTGTGCTGTCTTCATTGAGCACCTGCTGTGTGCTTTGCCCAGGTTACCTAAGAGTGAACGTAAACCAACCGTCAGTGGCGCAGGAGACACGGCCATGGCTCAGCACGAGGGGAGCCGGCCAGTCACGCTGAGGGCTGTGCTGATCTGGAAATGGTTTCGGAATAGGAGATGCGGTTCACGTGGCCTTGACAGCCAGGCAGCCCTTGGAGGGACCGCCCACCAGGGTGCAGGCGGGAAGCGTGGTCACGGCTGGAAACAGCAGCCCATGCAGCACGGAGGATGGGAGCAGCGTGGGAGGCTTCTGTGGGCCCCATTTCCATCTTCTGGGTTTCCACGGCACGGTGTCTCCAGTTCAGAATGACTGGAACGCCTGGGTCCGGCCCCACTTCCTCCTCCCCAGCAGCCCTTCCTTCAGCTCCTGGCGCCTCAGGGTTCGTCCCTGTGAAATGGCAGCAGTAACAGGACCCATCTCCAAGGACTGCTGTGGAACCGAAGGCAGTGTTCTGTGTCTCCCAGGTTGAGGCTCCCGGGCGGGCCCCTGCTGCCGTGGGGTTGCTGTCAGGGAGGCTCCTGTGGGCCAACTCTGTCCCCACCGCCCGTGGCCTCCGCAGAGCATGTCCCTCTGCCCCGGCTTGAGGACGCTCTCCTGGCCCTTTGCCCGGTTGGCCTCTGCCCATCCCTCAGGCCCCAGCCCTCTGGTTACCTCCTGTCTGACCACTGGTGGAAAGCGACCTTCTCTCGATAAATGTGCTACCGTGAGGCTCATTTTCCCAGCCGGCCTCCTGTTAGACATTCGGGATCTCATGAGATTTATTTTGAATTAAAAGCTTACTAATGTTAAGGATATGAATGGTTTTTAATTTTGAAGCCTTGGTGCATTTTTAAAGACTATCCACTGTAATACATTTCACAATTGCCTGAGTGAATGGTGGAAATGATTTAACCAGGCAGACACCCGGACCTGTGGGACCACATAAAGAGTTTTAAGATCCGTGACCCTGTGGGAAGCACGGAACGCTTTTTCTGACCTCTGTGAAGCCTGGCATAGCTTCCTCAGTGGCATGGAGGCTTGCAGCTGCTGGACAGGCCGGGGCACACAGCCTGGGGTGGCGGCCTCCCGCACTCTCCATCCTGGCTGGCACCAAGGCCCAGACATGCAGGACTGCGGTGCAGCCATCCCAAGGTCCCGAGGCGCTGCGGGTACTTCCCGTCCTTGTGGACATCTGCTGCCGCCCCGGGACGGAGGTGTCTGCTGCTGAGGACCTGCTCCCCGGGACGGAGGTGTCTGCTGCCGAGGACCTGCTCCTCGGGACAGAGGTGTCTGCTGAGGACCTGCTCCCTGGGACGGAGGTGTCTGCTGCTGAGGACCTGCTCCTCGGGACGGAGGTGTCTGCTGCTGAGGACCTGCTCCTCGGGACGGAGGTGTCTGCTGCTGAGGACCTGCTCCCCGGGACGGAGGTGTCTGCTGCTGAGGACCTGCTCCTCGGGATGTCTGTGTCTGTTAGTTGTGAAGATGCTTCACCATCAGCACCTGTGCTCACAGACTGGGAGCTTGAGTCTCCTGTGTCCAGAAGACCTGCACCCCTCGTGCCAGGGCGGGTTTAGGGGTGTCACCCCTCGAGCGGGGTGGGTTTAGTGGTGTGGTCTTTGGATGACAGCGACATGTTGCTCCCCAGCTTTTGTAAGGCCACCGAGGCCTGTGGACATCTTCCCTGAGCTCAGCAAGCCCCCGAGAAAGGAAAGATAGAGTGCCCTTCTTCCCGGTGTGACGCACAACACGTCGCTTCCCAGACTTCAGCGCAGCCCCGGGCCGCCAAGCAGCCTGGCTAAGACCTGGGTACCAGGCGTTGGGGGCCGGGACAAGGCCCCTGAAAAGGGCAAACTCAGGACTCTCCCCTGCCTCTCTCGGGCGGTGGGGCCTGCAGGCAGACAAGGAGTTGGTGTAGCTGAAAACACGGCTTCCTCACTTAAACCTCTGCGTCATAGGTGTCTTTGTGTCATCGTGTAACTTGTATTTGTTAAACTTCTACCCAGTCATATTTTAAATGCCTTTGAAGTTCATGAATGTACACAGCTGCTTCCCTTACAGATCTCCGTCTTTTCAAAAACTGTTTATATCTGCAGGATCCTGGGAAGCTTATTGAGATGGAATGTCTGGAGTGTGAATCAGAAGCTTTAAGACTTGAAAATAAGATGAAAGTGTACATCCGAGTGGCTGTTGAGGTCAGTCCTCATGCAGGAGTCGTACACCTGGCATTATTTTGCAGATTCCTGGAGCTTGGTGTGAGTTGAATGTGTCCCAGGCTTGAGGGTGCTGGGGACATGGCCTGGAACCCACTGCTGGACTCGCCCTGGCTCCCATGACAGCGGTTGTGAGTCCAGCCTCCAGTGCCACACTTCCTCTCCTGCGCACAGGGGCCCACATGCCTCCCTGGTGGGTTGGGGTCATGCAGGTGGGGGCTGGGATGTGACTCCCTCCGACCCTCCTCCTGCAGCCCCCACGGAGCTGCCGCCTCCCCGCTGTGTGGTGATGCCTGCCTAGGAGGACGGGGGATGGCCACGCATCCTCATGAGGGCTTTCTGCCAGCCTCACTTGAGTCCGGGAAGGCATCCTAATGATGAGGGGCAAAAGCCACCGCCGGCCCTGGCGTCAGCTGCCAATTACAGGCACCTGATCCACCTCTGTCGTGCTGTCTAAGACGACAGGCCCCGGAATAGCAGCCACTGCCAGGAAAGGAACTAGGAATCGTTTTAGACTCTTTCTCAGTAAGAATTTCCCAGTTAAAAGATGAACAGAAACCTGACAGAATGGTGGCACGCAGCCCTGATGTGGTGCCACAGCAAGTGCCACAGGGTCGGCCCAGGAACCCTCAGGTCCTATCAGCCAGGCAGTGCGAGGCCCCGCTGGGCACAGAGGAGCCAGGGGCGTGCGGGTCAGTGCCGGAGGTGCCGTGGCAGGGGATGAGCAGGGCAGCTGGGAGGCCTTCCCCGCCCCCGCTCCTAACGCACCCGTCCTCAGCCCGCACTGCCTGGCGCACGTGTCACGGCCTGGCGGGTGCTGATGCCCCCGTGGACTTGCTCCTGGGTCTGCCTCCGCGGGGCTGTCTCGCGGGACGATTTTGACTGCTGCTGTGCGCCGGTGCCACACATGTGGTAGGTGCTTAATGAATGTTCATTGAAGAATGATTTCCAGACACTTTGTTGTGAAAGTGAACAGAGGCTGCTTGTGGCTGTGGCACTGTGGGTTGTGCGGCTGCTTCCCCTGACTCACCTGCTGAGGACCTTGGAGGGGCCGGCACCAGTGTACGAGGCTTTCAGACCCAGCAGCCAAGTGGCAGGATGGGGTTGTGAGGTCCGGGCTCCACCCAGCCCAGGGGCAGCGTGAGGACGAGGCCTCCATGGAAGCCACAGGCTGTGGGGACGTGGCCAAGTGAGCCCAGGACGGTGGGTGGTCCAGCAGGGCTTGTGGGAGGTGGGAGTGTGGGGAAACTGGCTCCGCTGAAATCCTGGCCTAAGCCTTTGTCCTGGGAAGGGCCCGTGTAGCACAGACCGGAGGAGACATTCTGGGGGCGGGAAGCGTAGCGGGCACAGGCCCCAGGAAAGAGATGGGATCAGGAAGGGAGCGGTGCCCACTGAGTCCACACATGGGAGGCGGGCACAGCCACAATGTGTGGGCACCGCCAAGCCTCCTGCGTGTAGTATCTTGTGAGACGTCCACTTCCTCCTAGAAAGAGTCACTCTGGCCATTTTCACAGACAGATTTGAGCATGGCGCCACGCAGGGTGGTGAATTCAGGGCCTGAGTTCTCAGCGTGCCCTGCACGCATGTGCCGCTCCAGCCCCGCAGCTCGAGCCAGCAACCTCCATAGAATCGCCCACGTCTTCTCCACAGGCCCAGCTGGATATCATACAGAGACTAGATGTTGCGCTGCAGCGAGCCATCCGCCTGGGCGACCCCCGGGTCATCCACGTGGTATGCACCACGCAGTGGAACACCTGCCTGCCCCTGCTGCAGCACAACCTGCGGCACCACCTGCGGAAGCCACTGGCTGGCGTCGCGGACGTGCTGGAGAAGGTGGACAGGTGGGGAAGGTAGACAGGTGGGGCGCGCACCTGTGCTGTGTCCTCCACAGAGGGGGTTGGCGCATAGGAGGAGACAGGAGGAGAAGGTGGCCCAAGCCCCCTTGCCATGACAGTGCCACAAGCAACAAACTGCCCCTGTACTCAATAAGGGCCACCCTCTGTCCCAGCTCAGGGCCAGGCACGCCAGGTCCTCTGTGGTGCATTGGCGGGGCCAGAGGAAGAAGCAGGCTCGGCCTTGCCTCACGGGCATCTGTGCCCCTCGAACCTCCATGGAAGGGGTCTGTCATGGCCACAGAAGCCGGGAGTGGGGGCTGGTTGTGGCCCCGTGGGACTTGGGCCATCCTGGGTGAGACAGGAGTGCTCAGAGGGCCCAGCATCGGGGAGGAGCACGGTGTATCCTCAGGGGTGACAGGAATGCCGGGGCCAGCATGGCAGCAGGCGGCAGGCATCAGGGTGGACCATGGCGGGCAGGAGACAGGTACTGGGGGTGAGGGGCAAGGGCAGCCACAAGGTGTTGCAGAGCCTGGGCCCTCTCCACAGAACCACAGCCCTGGTCTCAGTACCTGTTTCTTGTTGGGAGGGCTCAGCCTCTTCGTTGCCATCAGCGCGGTTTTGACTGAGTCTGCCGACTCAGCCCCCGCTGCCTGTCTGCACTGCCAGTGCTCCCTCCCACCTCTGGGGCTCCCTGAATTTTTCTAGAGTTCTATTTCATTTTCTCTGTTGGCTTCTTGGTTTCTCGACTATACTTTTTGGAGGAATGGAGAATTTCTCCAGGGCTAAGAACATGCACCCTTAACTTAGCACAGTCTGTGTCAGGCCAGCATCAATCTGGCTCATTTCACACAGATACACACCCTAAAACATGGTGACCACACCCCTCACACCCCTCACACCCCTGCTGGGCCGTCCTTCGACTTCCCATAGCACCGAATGAACCCCGGACCCCGGCTCGGCTGTGTCTAGAACTGCTTCTCAAGCCTGGGGCCATCAAATGCAGGCTCCTGTGCACACGCAGCCTGCTCGAGCCCAGAGGTTCCAGGGCACCCCCACACGGCTGCTCGAGGCCAGAGGTTCCAGGGCACCCCCACACGGCTGCTCGAGGCCAGGGGTCCGGGGCACCCTCACAGGGGCTGGTTGGGTTGCTCCGCACAGCCCTTCCTCTCCAGACTGTAGCCTCCTTCGCAGCCCTGCACCCTGACCCCTGCTGCCGTGGCCTGCGGGAACCGCACCCCACACTTCAGGAGGTTGTCCCCAGGCAGAGAGTCGGGCAGTCTTGCGCCCAGGTTTCCTTCCAGGGGCTGCCGTCGTGAGCTGCCGAGGCCTCTGGGGTCTGCAGGGTCTTCTCTCCTTGTCCCCATTTGTGAGTCATCAGGGCCAGGCAGGGACATCACTGGAAGGATGGCGGAAAGCCAGGGGCACCGGGCACCAAGCCTGCCCTACACTCTGGGGCCACTGCAGGCCTCCCCCTGGAGGGCGTAACCCCAGCCTGACACAGGTGCAGCCCCGCCAGGGCCCCTGATGCCACGCCACCCCCACAGCCTCATGACGCTGCTCCGCTGCCAAGTGCACATGGAGATGGCGCAGATCGAGGAGGACGAGGACCGGCTGGAGCCTGCCATGGAGCACCTCCGGAAAGCTGCGCGCCTCGACAGCCTGGGCCTCTACCAGGACAGGCTCCAGATGGCCTCCACCCGGCTGCGCCTGTGCACCACGCTATACCAGGCCCCTGAGCGTGCGGAGGACAAGGCCATCATGGCCGTCGAGCAGGTGCCGCCCGGGGAGGTGAGGGAGGCCGGGTGCTGCAGCCCCAGCATGGGGCTCTGAAGGCACGGCAGGGCGGGAGCTGCCCAGGGCCGCCTGAGGCGAGGAGGCCTGGGACCGAGCTGTCACTGTGTCTATGAGCACGAGGACCACACAGGCCCCTGCCAAAGGCCGGGAGGCTCCAGAAGTTGGAGAAGGTCCTGCAGAAAGTCCAGTGGCCCCTTGCTCATCAGTCTCTGCTTTTCACAGGCAAAAAAAGCTACCCCAAAGGACAGCGTCAGGAAGAAGCGGGCCCTCCTGGTGAACGCAGGCCTGGCCTTAGCCCCGGACGCGTTTCAGATTGTGCTGGACAGTGAGAATGAGGCGAAAGGTGAGCGCCGCACTGGGCTCTCCCAGCCCGGATGGCTCCGAGGCTGCCCCGGGGCCTCCCCAGTCCCCATGCTCCCTGCCACGGCCCCTGGATGTGCAAGGACCGTGCGCCGGCAGCATCCTTCGATCTTGGCCCGCCGGGCCTGGCAAAGCCCAGCGAGGGTGTTCTGTGCACACACCAGCCATGTCGGGTGCCCCAGCTGCCGGGACAGACCCCACAGGCTCCGCTGCTTAGACAACGGGAACTTACTCCTCCTGGAAGTCAAGGCGTGGGCAGGGCTGGTTCCCCCTGAGGGCTCCTCCTTTGCTTGTGGATACCCTCTCCTCCCCGCATCCTTACAGGGCCGTCCCCTCTGGGGGTCTGTGTCCTCGTTCCTCCCCTTAGAAAGATACCAGTCAGATTGGACTAGGGTCCACCCTGATGACCTCATTTGACCCAAATTACCTCCAAAGAAGGTCATACCCTGAGGTCCTGGGGGCGAGGACTTCAACACACCCTGCTGTGGGGAATGGGGTTGAGCCACTGCCTGAGGCACAGGACGGGGCTCCCTGGATCACGGGGGTCAAAGCTGAAGCCATCATGTCTGTCCCAGGGAGACCCTGAGCTGGCTTTGGGTAATGGGACATGGGGCCGTACGGCCCATGTGCGGGGACCGAGCCAGGGTTCAGCGGGTGTATTGCACCCTCACTGCCCCAGCTTCTCTGGGCACTCGCCAGTGGCTCTGGGAGCACAGGCGGCCCCACTCTCTCCAGCCCAGCACAGGGGCCAGGCTGGGCCTGGCTTGGGAACCCTTCCCGCTGGTCCCCTGAGGGTCCTGCTGGGGGCTGCCGCCAGGCCTCCCTCCAGCTCAGTGCCCAGCAGCCGGCGGCTTTTGCCCACACACGACGAACCAGGCATCACCCAGACTGCAGCCTGTGGAGACGGTGGTCGGGAGTGGAGCCGCTGGGTCATGTCTTGGGTCTGAGATGAGGAGATGGGCAGATGCAGAGTGGGTTGTGCCCTGCAAGGGAAGTTGGTGGCTCTTGGAGCGGGGAGGGACTGCCACCCTGTCGTCCACTGCCTTCAGATACTGCCACACCTGTGCTTTCATTTTGCCCTAATAAGTTTGAGGAGCAGCTGCAGATCCACCGGTAGGACCTGGATGCACCTATTTTACCTTCCTGACTCCTTTCACTCATGGGCATGTGCTGCTGGCTGCCTGGGGTCAGGTGCATGTCCACCTGCTGGCTGTGGGGCCGAGACAGCACCTACACCCAGCAGGAGGTGCTGCAGGGCCCTGCCCGGGGCAGTGCGGGCGGCGCGGGGTCCAGGGGAGGATGCCCTTGAGTGGCTCCGGAAGGTGAGCCCCTGTGCCGGCCGAGAGGGTGGACACCAGCCAGGGGAGGCCCAGCCCCCGGGGTCGCCCATGCACAGGAGGCCCCCCAGGGTGTGGAGCTGAGTTCCGGGTGCTCGTGATTTATTTGCCAGGAAAGGAGCGGTGATTCGGAAACTCCAGCGTCATGCAGATAAAACTGCTGGGCCTTGGGGTGCTACATGGGCTGGGTGGAAGCGCGGGAGTCTGAGGCCGGGTGCCTGGCTTGGAGGGCAGCTGGACAGTGCAGCCAGCAGGGCAGCGGGAGGGTCTTGGCAGACTGCTCCAAGGTTCCTGGAGCCTCCCCAACTCAGAGGAGCACTGGCTCGGCCTCATCGCTGGCGGGAGACACAGGCAATGCCACTCTGCAGCTCTATGAGGAGCTCGGCTTCTGGGAGCCGGGGATCTAGGGCCCCTGGAGCCACTACCTTTGGGTGGCCACCCTGGCCCCGGCGCAGGGCACTGGTTACTGATGGGCGCATCCCCAGCCCTTGGCCGGCAGCCCCAACACCTGCCTTTGCATTTCTGTCCTCAGTCTCCACTGGGAAGAACAGGGGCCGGTTCACCTATCTCTGCGCGAAGGCGTGGCACCACATCGTCAGCGTGGACAAAGCTGCTGGGCACCTGCGGCGCCTGGGCAACGAAAACGACAAGGAGAGGTGAGCGAGGAAAAGGCCAGAGCGCCACGCACAGCCCAGCCCGGGGGTCGCTCAGCCTGAGAGCCAGTGTCTGTGGCGGCCGAGCTGACCCTGCATGTGGCTGTCTGGGGACACGCCAGGCCACCTGCTCCAGGATGGTGGGAGGAGGGCCCTGCCTGGGGGTCCCGCCACAGACGGGACCCCCAGCCTGTGATGACAGCCACAGCCTATGAGGTGTGTGGCCGCCCTGTCCCGCCTGTCACTGCTGTCACTCGGAGGACATGCAGCGCCTGTGACCAGAACAGGCTGATTTTTGGTGCCGACCCTGCGGTTGGTACCATCCCTGGGAGGCCTGCCCCGTGCACCCCCCCGGGGAGTGGATTGCGTGGCCTTTCTTCTCACCACAGGGAAGGGAGGTGCCACGCACAGCTGGCAGGGGGAGCGGAGAACTGTGCCCGACCCCGGGACATGCACCCGCCAGGCCGTCCCCAGCGCGAGTGCCAGGCTCCTTGCCACCTTGAAGCTGCAGAGCCACAGTGGCCTTTTCTCAGGCAGCCAGCCCCGGTGTAGTCTAACTTTAGCAGCCACGTTTGTCTACTCACTTTTCCCTCGTTTGGGTTCTCGGTGAGCAGGATACAGATTTGGGCAGAGCTGGCCAAAGTGGCCCGGAAACAAGGCGTGTGGGACGTCTGTCGGACGGCGAGCCGCTTCTGCCTCCTGTATGACAACGTCAAGGTGAAGAAGTTGAGGCTGCGGAGAGGTTCGTACCCGCCCTCACGAGTGCATCCCAGCCTGGCCACGGCCGCCCTCTGGGTGCGGGAAGGGTTGTGGTTCATGTAATGACAACCCATGGGGCCTTCACATGACAAAGGGTATTGCTAAGTCACAATGGTAGCAGTTCCCACTAATTATCAGGACCGCCGATCACGGGGCGGTGGCCACATCTGGCTGTGTCGGCTGAGCCACGAGCACCGTCATCACCCTCCATCTTCAGTCGCTGGGGGCCTCAGAGGCTCAGGCAGGGGCAGCCACAGCCAGTGAGCAGATGCCCATGGGGGGCGCCTGCAGGCAGAGGGCAGTGGCCACAGGCCCAGCGTGGAGCAGGACATGGGTGCGGCAGGCTCATCAATCAGCACCCAGCCCTGGAGAGGCTCCCGTCTCAGGGACAGTCAGGACCCGGAGGGACGAGGGAGGTGACAGAACGGGTACAGGGGGTCTGGGAGTCCTGCAGGAGTCAGGGAGGGCACCCCCCAAGAAGGCAGGGGATGCAGGAGGAGCTGGGATGTGGTCAAGAGCAAGCCCTGGCTGGGAGCCAGCATTACACCCAGCTCCGCCGCCCCACGGAGAGCTCCTCCAGCCCCTTCCTGGGCAAGCTGCCCACCTCCCGCCTACCCGCCCCCCTTGGTGGACCCTACAGAGAGCTGGGGAGAGGCTCAGGCACTCCAAGATGAGCCAGGAATTCTCCTGTTTTTATTTATTTGCTAGAAAAAAACATGATCCTTACCTGCTGCCATTTCTCTCAGGTAAGAAGAAGCGAGGTAGGGATGGCTCGGTGCAGGACACCTGGAGCCAGCCCGAGGTCGTCCTGCAGAGGCAGGTGTGCCCCGACCTGCTGCGGAAGTTCGCGGAGGTGGGGTTCATCCAGGCTGAGGTGCGTCACGGAGAGGGGGGTTCATTGGTGCTGAGGTGCATCACAGAGAGGGGGGTTCATCCAGGCTGAGGGGCATCACGGAGAGGGGGATTCATCCAGGCTGAGGTGCATCACGGAGAGGGGGGTTCATCCAGGCTGAGGTGCATCACGGAGAGGGGGGTTCATCCATGTTGAGGTGTGTCACGGAGAGGGGGGGTTCATCCATGCTGAGGTGTGTCACGGAGAGGGGGGTTCATCCGTGCTGAGGTGTGTCACGGAGAGGGGGGTTCATCCGTGCTGAGGTGTGTCACGGAGAGGGGGATTCATCCAGGCTGAGGTGCATCACGGAGAGGGGGGTTCATCGGTGCCGAGGTGCATCATGGAGAGGGGGGTTCATCCAGGCTGAGGTGCGTCACGGAGAGGGGGGTTCATCCATGCTGAGGTGCATCACGGAGAGAGGGGGTTCATCAGTGTCAAGGTGCGTCACGGAGAGGGGGGTTCATCGGTGCCGAGGTGCGTCGTGGAGAGGGGGGTTCATCCGTGCTGAGGTGCATCGTGGAACTGGGGCTCACCGATGCTGAGGTGTGTCCCTGCACCACGGTGTCAGAGGGTTGCTTTCCTGCATCCACACAACCTGCTGCGGGGCAGGCATTGGTGTCCATGTGGCCTGTTAACCCACTGCAGATATTTATCATCATAGAACCTTCTGCGCTTTAAACAAAACGAATGTGAGGGAGGGAAAACTTCCTGGATTCTTGGGAGATTTTCTAGGAGAAAAATATAAACCAAAATGTGCATGGGTGTAAATTTCTCTTGGGAATCATTTCCAAGTGGTGAATCTGCAGTTGTGTGGATGACACATGGCGACTGCCACTCGGCGGGGGGGTGGTACCTCGGCGTTTGCTGCAGAAGTGCATTGAATGTGGCGTGATGTCTGGGGCCCCTGCCACAGGGCCGCCAGGCCTGTTCTCCCACCCAGGCTCAGAGACGCCCGGGCTTGCTCTGCCCAAAGTCAGCAGGTAGAAATGGCGGAGCGGGATCCAAACCCGGCCCTGGGACCTCGGGTCCGAGCTCGCAGCCATCGCGCTGCACCAACATGAGTGTGGCCTTCGTGGCATTGTGTGACTTCAGAGTTCCCAGAGCCACTCTCGGTTAGGTTTCTGTGGACTTGCTCAGTGGGTGCGTGGCCATCAGCCTTGCAGGACGGGGCACCTGCTGATTTAGGCAGTATGTCTGCTGAGTGGCTCCCAAGTGTCAGGCCCATGCCCTCAGCTGGGGTCAGGGCGAGAAGCGGCACAGACCCTTCCGCTCAGGGAGCCGGAGGCCAGATGGCAGAACCAGAGCTAGTGGAGGCCACGGGGCTGTGCCACGTGCTCATCCACACCCCGCAGGCCAGCGCAGCCCTTTCCCCTCAAGCATTTAAAACGTAATGATGACGTAGGGGAGGTGCAAATGCTGGCCAGTGTCTGCTGATACCGGGAAGCCACTGTTGGTCCTTCGGGGCTGCTGGGGTGTGCGGTGCTCTGGAAGGACCTTCTCTTCCCTGACCCTCGTGCTAATGGGTGGAGAGAGTCTGCGAGGGGCTGGCTTTAGTCCCTGGAGTGGCTGTCAGGGCAGGCCCAGCTTGCAAAGGGCGCAGCAAACGGGTCTCCCAGCCTGTGTTTGGCATTTTCTAATCAGAGCTGAGGGAAGGGCGTGTGTGTTTCCTCCCTGGTGCTGGGCCCGTGCTCCGCCCACGACCCCTCCCACTGCATGTGTGTTTTGCAGGCCACGGTTCATTTGCTGCGGTCAGAAGGTGTAGAGCTGAATGACCAGGCCATCCCCCCGGAAGACCTGAGCCAGCACCCAGCCGGCTACGTGGCTGAGCCCCCGGAGGCGAACACCGAGTGGATCACATACAGGTGGGCGGAGGCGACGGTGGCCTTGAGCACCGCCCGGGGCCGTGGGTCAGAGTGTCCCCTGCACTCAGGCTGGCGTGGGAAGGACACCCTTCCCATTCGTAAGGACACAGGCTTCTCGCGTGGGGGAAGTGTCCATTCATTGTCACGTAAATGACTGAGACCACGAAAGAGGAAATGGGGTGACGTGGCCTCACCTGTTTTTAGCAGTCGTTCCTAGCAAGACTCCGGGCGTAGTTTGTTGTTACTACGAGGGAAAGTTCACAGGTGTGTTTTCCAGCGTGCTCTAGCGTCAGCCTTGCTCACTCTTGTCTGTCCCTCTGATGATGCATGAAAGGCAGCTGCTAGGGAGGTGGTCTTCGTGGCAGAAAATAGAAGGAGCAGCTTCTGTATTTGCTCAGAGGAAAAGCTGTGCTCTCCCTCCTATTGTGGGAAAAGCTATCAAGGACTGCCTTGGCCTCGAAAACTCCTTGTGTGTCAATAAGAAATATTAGTTTGTACAGAACGTCTCACAGGATTTGCTGACATGAGGTTCCAAGTTCAGAAACAATCGAAATTGGAGTGCTTTACCAGCAATGATGGTTTTTACCTATTTTTAACATAAAATTAAATATTTTAACTTGTTTTTTTAATTGACAAGTAAGAATTTTACCGTTTCTGGGGTGCACGGTGACGTTTTGATCTGTGTAACGTGGTGATCAGATCTGGGTAGTCAGCGAATCCGTCACGCTGGACGCGCGCTGTTTCTCCACGTTGGGAATGTTCGGTGTCCCCCTTCCAGCATCCCTGTAAACTAGTCGCTCGCCGTGCGTGGGACACGGGAACTTATCCTTCCAATGCAGCTGCGTCAAGCACACGAACGTGGAAAGCTCGGGTGTCCCCGACTATCCATGCAACAGAAGCTGGGCACGGCGCCCCTGTCCTTGCCGGTCCACGGAGCAGAAGGAAAGCCAGCTGTCCCTGCTTGCTGTGCGTGCCTGGGGCCACCCGGCCGAGCTCTTTGGAGGGAAGAGGTGGTCAGGCAGCAGCAATGACGATGACGATGACAGCTGCAGGTGGCCTTTGTCTCGGCCTCTCGGGATCCTGTCTCCTGCAGCAGCTCCGAGCTCTGTGAGGTGCCGCCTGGCCCAGGCCCACCCTGGGCTTCCAGCCCTCACGGCCCCGTCATTTCAGGCAGGGGCTCTGGATGCCTTTCCAGGACCCAGGCCCAAGGCTGGGCAGAGCTCTGCACTCCTGGTGGGCCTGCTCACAGACAGAGGAGGGTCTGAAAATTAGGGCTCAAGCCGTTTGCTGCCTGTGAGCTGAGAGTGGCTTTGACACTTTTAAATTTGTAAAACAAAATAGAAAAAATATACAGTGAAGACCATATGGAGCTTGCAAAGCTCAAAATGCTATTTGGCCCCTTACAGAAAAAGTTTGCCCAGCCTGGTCTAGCGGGACGGACAGACCCTGTCCACGTCCACACTGCTGAGTGGGGGCTGACTGCCCTGTGCTCGGTGTGACGGCTCCCTGGGGAAGGGCAGAGCCGGCTCCCTGGGGAAGGGCAGAGCCGGCTCCCTGGGGAAGGGCAGAGCCTGCGTGTGATTCAGGTGGGGAGGAAGAGGGAGACGCTCAGTTGGGCAGGAGGGAGGGCGGAGCTTCACAGTGTGGAGTGAGGCCAGGAGGCGCAAGGCAGCTGCAGTGTGGCTGGACACAGCCTTGGGCTGGGGGCTGGAGGTTTGCAGGTGAGCGGGGGTCCCGTGGCAGGTGTGAGCACTCGTGGCCATGGGAACCAGCCAGGGCCATTGGAGGTGTCCAGGGAGGATGAAGACAAACTGGAACAAGGGGGCCGCTGCGAAAGGGGAGCACCAGGCTGGGCTTTGGGTGGAGCACGCAGCCGTAGGGGGGTGGAGGGGTGGGGCAGAGCGTCTCTGCCCCATGCAGCCCCCACAGGAGCCCCTTTCTGAGCCCAGGGTTCCACAGACTTCCGGAAACAAGAGAGTCTCATAGGAGGAGTCCACACTCTGTTTAGCGAGGGCAGGTGGGGAAAGACTGTCTCACACTTAGGCACCGTCCCAACCGTTTCAGCCCCAGGGACTGGTTTCGTGGGAGACAGTTTTTCCACGGACTGGCTGGGTGGAGGCTGGTCACAGGATGAAACTGTTACCACCTCAGATCATCTGGCGTTAGTTCGATTCTCACAAGGAGCACGCAGCCTAGATCCTTGGAACGCGCTGATCGCAATAGGGTTCACGCTCCTGTGAGACTGGAATGCAGCTGCTGATGGGACGGGAGGCGGGGCTCAGGTGGGAGTGCCAGTGGCGGGAGTGACTGTAAATGCAGATGGAGTTTTGGTCGCCCACCCACTTCCTGCCCTTCAACCTGGTTCCTAACAGGCTCCGCAGCCATCCTGGGCCCTGGCCCCGGGGCTGGGGACCCTGCATGAGGGGCTGGATGGTGCTCATTTTGCAGAACCTGGATCGAGAGTCTGTCCCAGTATGCCATGAATAACTGGCTGCGCTCCGCAGAGATCGGACAGGAGATCCAGGAGGCGTGGATCGTGCAGAACGCCGTGGTCTACGTCCTGAACCACAACCACCACCTGATCCTGGCCGGGCGGCAGAAGGAGCTGGTGGACGCCCTGTGCCACCTCCTGAGCATCGTCAAGGCCACGGGCCACAGTGGGTGCGTGTGGGCTGTGCTGCGTTCACGCCAGGAGGGGCTTCTTCCCTCGGGAGACCCCGGAGCAAAGGCAGGCAGCTGCGCTCCATGGCCCTCTGTGTCCCAGCAGAGGAGGGTCGTGGGCACCCGTGCATCTCAGGCCTCCTACTGTGACCTGAGGACTCCGCACATGGGATCGGGGCGTGGCCTGCGGGGGCCAAGGTTCCCTCTGACAGGCGTGTCTCCCAGGGACCCCGTGATGCTGGTGACGCTCTGCAACACCTTGGCGCGAGGCCTGGTCATCAGCTGGATTCCAGTCCAGGCTGCCGAGAAGTCCAGGAAATTCATGCGACCAAACGCGTTTCACAGCCCACTGGATGCAGCAGCCATCTCCAAGATCAAAACAGCGGTGGAGGTACCACCTCCATGATGCCGAGAGAGAGAGAGAGAGAGGAGAAAGAGGAGAGAGAGGAGAGAGAGGTGCAGAGAGAGAGAAGAGAGGAGAGAGGGAGGTGAGAGAGAGAGGTGAGCAGAGAGAGAGGAGAGGAGAAGAGACAGGAGAGAGGAGGAGAGAGAAGAGAGAGGGGAGAGAGGAGAAGAGAGAGAGGAAAGAGGAGAGGAGAGAGGAGGAGAGAGAAGACAGAGTAGAGAAAGACAGAGAGGTGTGGGGGTAGGGGGTAGGGGTGGAGGGAGAGAGCAGGGAGCCAGCCGACCTGACACAGCCCTGCAGACATGGAGCTGGAGGCTGGGGCTGAGCTGCTGAAGGCTCCGAGAAAGGCCCTGGGAGAGCAAACTGCCTTCAGTGGAGGCGACAGACGTGAGAACAATTTAGGAAGTAAAACGTCAGGGGCTCCAGTTACTGGGAAATAAGGCCAGGGCTGGAGAGAGGAAAGCAAGACCCGTGGGTGGGTGTGGGGCCTCCCCTCAGGGCGGGCTCCAGGCCTAGAGGAGAGTGGAAATAGAACCAGAAGTGGCGATTGGAACAGCGAGAAACAGGGACCGCACCACCCACACATGCAGCCGTCCCAGTAAAACGCAGCAGACTCAGTGTGTGGGACGATCCTAGTGGCCCAGGCAGATCATTTATCCCATGGAATTTGGATTATGTTGTAATCCAAAAGGAAGATAAAAGAAATAGTGTTCTGGTTGACGGATGTTGCAGAAGTGTTTGATGAGCCATTGCCCATTTCTAACTCAGAAGAGCCTCAAAGAACCCGAGAGAAAGCCGGTTTCCTAATGAGTCAAGGGAGTTTCTCGGGAACCTCATGGAGCCTGTGTGTGGAGCACCCACAGTGGGGCCGGGGCAGGGAGGCCTTGAGTGTCTCCGCAGGGGCACAGGGTGGGGGAGCTGTCCCCACCGTTGCAGGAAGACTTTGTGCTAAAGCTCATCCTGCACGACCCTTTCTGGGCTGTGGATAAAACCGCAGGCTGGAGAGTCTCGAGTCTGTGGCACAGCACTCACAGCGCTCACGGTCAGCTGCGCCAGGCCAGAGCCAGAGAGGGCCCTGGTGCTACCAGCTCCCAATGGGGACAGCTGGCCCCGGGCAGTCAGGACCAAAAGGTCTTGAAACACATGAGACCTCAGGCCCACAGGGGGCTGCACCACAAACCCAGCAGATGAAGCCCCACCCCCAGACGCTGAGGACGCAGCTGCACACACACGGAGGCAGCCACCACCTGGCCTCCAGTACGCCCCAGCCCTCTCACTCCTGAGCTGTCTTAGGAACACCTGCTCCTTGCAAAACATCTCGGTAGCAGGAGCACCAGCTGTGGCATCAGGTGCGGTACCAGCTCCCAGTGGGGACGGCTGGCCCTGGTCAGTCAGTGTGGGCCGGCCAGGAGCACCGGCTGTGGCATCAGGTGCAGGTCATTCTTCTGAGAAGGGACAAGGGGCCGGCTTCGGGGACCTACAGGGATCAGGCTGGAGGCTGCGGAGGGGAGGGCGCCATGGGCGGCTCAGGCAGCTGTGGGTGCAGCTGAGCCTGCTGCGGGCCCTGGGAGGCGTCTGGGGGATGCAGAGGAGCTTCCCTCTTAGATGTGATGATGGCTGGATCCAGATGCTGAGAGGAAACGCCAGCACTGACCTGGCAGCCCGGGAGCACGGAGTGAATGGCGGAGAGTGTGAGGAAGCCAGCTTGGGCAGTGCCTGGACCAGGCACGTGCATAACCCCGCTGGGAGCCAGGTGGTAAACAGGGGAGTCAGTGCTCCCCAAACACATTCCGCTGGGTTGTCTGTGTGGAACTTGACAAGTGTTTGGAAGTTTATCCAGAAGGAAGGATGGAGGGGAGGAAAGGGAAGGACGCTGCCCAGTAGGAGGTGTCTGTGCTACCAAGACGTTTTGCAAGGAGCAGGTGTTCACAAGACAGCGAGAGATGGGACATCCCTGGGTTAGCAAGAGGTCACTCCTGGTGGCCAGTGCTTCCTGCACCGGGCGAGGCTCTGAACAAGGACTCACTGATCCTCACGACGACCCATAGACTGGGTTTCATTTCTACATAGAGATGAGGAAACTGAGGCACACAGCATGAAGAAACTCACCTGGTCACATGGCCAGCAAGACAGGGAGCTGGGGCGCAGCCCAGAGGCTCGGGGCAGCAGCCCACATGCCTGTCCCTGCAGGCAAATCACGTGGCAGATTTCATGCCCCCACTTTCGGGGCTCCATCCTCACTGTCCCACCCCCAATTGACACCAGCTGCAGTGGGGGAGGGGTGCTGGCTCAGCTGCTCCTTCCTGCGGGGTCCCAGGCCCATGCTGTGGGGACAGCTCAGGAGTGAGAGGGCTGGGACGCGCTGGAGGCCAGGTGGCGGCTGCGTCCTCGGCGTCTGGGGGTAGGGCTTCATCTGCTGGGTTTGTGGTGCAGCCCGTGGTGGGCCTGAGGCCTCGTGTGTTTAAGGCCCTTCACCGGCTGGATCAGGAGCTGGGTCCATCCATCTTTTAATGGTTTGGATCTTGGCTTAAGGTCCCCTGTTGAGAATTCAGTTTTCATGACCGAGAACACGTCTGTCCTAGGTCTGCGAGTTTGCCCTGAACCTGACCAACGGGAGTGCGCCCGAGGAGACGGTGCCCACCAGCACCCGGCAGCAGCTCATCGCCACCTGGGTCAAGGCCAAGCAGCTGCTGCAGCAGCAGATTGGGCCACGGCTGGGCACCGAGGAGCAGGTGGGCGCCCCTACCCACATGTGGGCTCCGAGGCCCTGTGGACATAGAGATCCGAGACAGCCGGGGGTGGTGGGGCCCCGGGACGACTTAGCTCCAGATGGAGCCATCGCGGACAGCCTGGGCACTCCCTTTTCCCACTGAGCTCACCGCCGCTGGCTGCCCTTGAGTGCGGCACGGGGCCTCCTCTGCCCACCCATCCACGGGGTCTGAGCTGCTGGGCCTGTGGGGGTGTTGCCCTCTCCCGAGGAGGAGTGGGCCCAGGGCCGGCCCCATGAGCTCCTGGAAAGCCGGATGGAGGAGGGGCCTTGGAGCCTGGCCAGGAGCCAGGGCCTAGTGGGGTCCAGGGAGGCGGGGAGGGTCCAGGCGTCGACCTGCCTGCCCCAGGCAGCCACCATGTCAGGCCCACTGGTCCTTCCCTCCTCGGGGGTCGCCCAGCCGTCAGACAAGGCTGCCTCACACTTGGGGGCCGCATGGCCTTGGGGCTCCTCATTGTATGAGAAGATGACCTGCAGGTCAACAGTTACAAAAAACAGCCTAAGGTATAAACGCTCCCAATTCCATGTTCTGATTATTGCCGTAAAACTAATATCTCGCAGTGTTAAATTCATGCATATTCCAGACTCCCCCCGCACCCTTGGGCTGATACACTCAGGGCATCCTCCCCACCAGGGCACCAGTGAGGATGTCAGCTTGGTGACCAGAGTCCTCGTTGCCTTGGAAATGTACTCATGCAACGGTCTGGGCCTCATGGACTTCACTGTCCCCTCCCTGGCCCAGGTAAGTGTCCCTAGGAGTCCCGGGAGGCCAGGGGCCAAGAGGCGAGGACGCTGAGGCTCTTGCCCTAGGTGGCTGGAACTCAAGCCCCATCATGCATGCTCACCCCCACTCTGCCCTGCTCTCCTTCACCTCCCAACGGAGCCACGCCCCCTCCACACACTTCCTTCAGCTTCATGCTCGGAGCATCCCTGTCTCCTGGTATGAGGCAAACGCTGTCTGAGCGGACCCTCCGTGTCTCACCCAACCCTGAGCCGCTCAAGGGCAACCAGGAGCTGCACACGCCAGTCCTGTGTCCAGGACACCCTGTGGGGTGTGGGAGCTACAAGGACATCAGGGGCCCTCACGGGCATGGATGTGGCAGCTCAGCTTTTGTGGCACAGTGGCCCTTCACAGGCCACGCCTCTGTTTAGAATCACATGCGCTGTGTGGTCCGTGGGGGCTGCAGGCCGTTGGAAGGTCGTTGTCACTAACACGGTGCCCCTTCTCTTGCTACCCACCGGAAGTTGGTGAAAATGGCTTCTGAGTGCAACTGGTCGGACCCCCTGGTGGAGCTGCAGACCCTGACCCGGCTGACCCACTTCGCCCATGCGGCACGTGACCATGAGACCACCATGGCCTGCGCCCACAGGGCTGTGGAGATGGGCATCAAGTACCTGAAGACATTTGGGCCGTAAGTAACCCTCATGACTGAACAATTTCCCCCAAAACGGGCAGGGAGCGCGGGCCTGGGCCTCAATCACAGATCAGGGCCCGTGTGAGAGCCCCACCAAGTCCCCAAAACGGGCAGGGAGTGCGGGCCTGGGCCGCAATCGCAGATCAGGGCGCGTGTGAGCATCCCACTAGGTCTCCAGGCCCAGTCCAGAAAGCTTGCCACAGGCCTCAGCCACGTGCACAGGCAGCCCCCGTCCTGCCAGCCCCGTGCCCTCATGGACAAGTCAGCAGTGGCCCCGTGGAAAGCTGGTCAGGAAGGGTTCTGAAGTCACGTGGGCCTCAGCAGGAGGGGTGTGGCCTGCTGGCCGCGTGTGCATCGGAGGCACAGAAAGGGGGGCCTCAGCCTTCAGAGGCTGGGACAAAAGGCCACAGATGGGGGCACTCCCACCCCAGATGGTTCCTGCTCACAGTTCCGGAGGCTGGAAGTCCCATCGAGGTGTGGCAGATTCGGCGTCTGCCGAGGGCCCCTTCCTGTCTCACAGACGGTGCCTCCCACTGTGTCCTCACATGCGGGAAGGGGCAGGGCTCTCTGGGGCCCCTTTCATAAGGGACTAACCCTGTTTGTGAGGGCTCCATCCCCATGATCCAACCCCCCTCAAAGGCCACCCCAACACCATCACTGTGGGGGTGAGGATCGCCCAGCATGGGAACTTTGAGGGGACACGGACACTCCACCCATGGCAGGTAGAAGGGAACTTTGAGGGGACACGGACACTCCACCCATGGCAGGTAGAAGGGAACTTTGAGGGGACACGGACATTCAGCAGGTAGAAAGCTGCCATTTCTAACGACATACAGCTTTGAAGTAATTTTGAATAGACAGATATGCACGCTAATTAAATTTGAAAATAAGGGTAATTTCAATGAAAGAAAATGGCCTCTAACTTGGGTCCCTCGCTCGCCCTCCAGAGTCAGCCGTGCCGCCAGGCCC
Source organism: Symphalangus syndactylus (assembly GCF_028878055.3). NCBI lineage: Eukaryota > Metazoa > Chordata > Mammalia > Primates > Hylobatidae > Symphalangus > Symphalangus syndactylus. The sequence continues at coordinate 5,630,546 of NC_072424.2, forward strand.
TCGTTGTCAGCATAGCCGGACACAGAACATTCCCATTCTTTAATTTTCACAGATCTCACTTTTAGTGGCTTACCATGTTCCATCCAGTTGAGCAATTATCATCCCTAGTCTTTCCCCAATTTTTGAATATGAGGCTGTTTTCCATCTGTTGCTATTGTAAATATTCCTGCAGTAAAGGTTGTTTTCCTTGAGGTTCTTTTTGGCTAATTTCCTGGGTCTAATAATCCTGGAAGATGAAACCACGGACCCAAAGGCTGTAAAGATGTTTTCTGTGGCCATATGGCCAGTGTGGGCAGCACCTGCCAGAGCCAAGGAGTGCCCCAGGCTCACGCCCCTTCTTCCCACAGCCCTGCCCACCGGGATAGTTCCAGGGCCTGTGTCGGCCACGCCCGTGGGGATTCGAGGCCAACATAGGAACGTGCTGAGATGCCTTTCACGTTGGCAACTTTCACGTGTCCAGGGTCTCCTGGGTGCTCAGAGGCACAAGCAGGCCAGTGCTCAGGACTGGCACCATGTACCAGGCCCCCCGTTCACTCAGTGCCCAGGACAGGGCATCATGTGCCAGGACCCCGTTCACTCTTCTCATTGCCCAGGATGGGGCATCACGTGCCAGGCCTCCGTTCAGTCTTCTCATTGCCCAGGACGGGGCATCACGTGCCAGGACCCCATTCACTCTTCTCATTGCCCAGGACGGGGCATCACACACCAAGACCCCATTCACTCTTCTCATTGCCCAGGATGGGGCATCACGTGCCAGGCCTCCATTCACTCTTCTCATTGCCCACGACGGGGCATCACGTGCCAGGCCTCCGTTCACTCTTCTCATTGCCCAGGATGGGGCATCACGTGCCAGGACCCCATTCACTCTTCTCATTGCCCAGAATGGGGCATCACGTACCAGGATCCCATTCACTCTTCTCAGTGCCCAGGACGGGGCATCACGTGCCAGGACCCCGTTCACTCTTCTCATTGCTCAGGATGGGGCATCATGCGCCAGGACCCCATTCACTCCTCTTATTGCCCAGGACGGGGCATCACGTGCCAGGACCCCATTCACTCTTCTCAGTGCCCAGGACGGGGCATCACGTGCCAGGACCCTGTTCACTCTTCTCATTGCCCAGGGCGGGGCATCACGTGCCAGGACCCCATTCATTCTTCCCATTGCCAAGGACGGGGCATCACGTGCCAGGACCCTGTTCACTCTTCTCATTGCTCAGGACGGGGCATCATGTGCCAGGACCCCATTCACTCCTCTCATTGCCCAGGACGGGGCATCATGCACCAGGACCCCATTCACTCTTCTCAGTGCCCAGGACGGGGCATCACGTGCCAGGACCCTGTTCACTCTTCTCATTGCCCAGGACGAGGCATCATATTCCAGGCCTCCATTCACTTCTCGGTTGGCAGGCACTACTGTTCCCAGGCTCTAGAGCAGGAAATGGGCAGACAGAGGCCAAATTGCTCCTGAGGCCACCCAGCTGGGGTGAGTGGCAGAGCTGGGACTGAACCCAGGTGATGGGCTGTAAGCACTGCCTCGGCAGGGGTGAGGCTATGAGTGCTCAGGAGGCTGCCAGCCCTGCCAGGAGCCATGCACCTGGGACCCTGCCCTGCTGGCCTGGTGCTGCCATGCGTGGTGCCCCACGTTCACCAGGGGGGCTGGAGGGAGAGCGTGGCAGCAAAGGGCCGGAGCAGAGTTGGGCTGGAGCCCAGTCCCGCCGTTTTCTCTCTGCCAACATCGAGGGGCTTTTCATTGCGAATGATCTTTCTTCCAAAACAGTATGGACAGGATTCCGTGCCAGGCCCCCCTCTTTGGCATCCCTCTGTTGGAGGCTAGAGGTTACGTTTTCCCTGCGGACTGTAATAAAAATCAATTTGCTTCCAAAAGGAAAACTCACCTGCTTTGATGTCCCTCCCTGGCCTTCCTGTGCAGGTGGGGCCGGGGGTGCGTCCCCAGCCCTACAGCTCGGGTATAAGCAGGAGATGCCTGCCACCCACCCCAGCCCCTCAGGTCCTGGATGTGTTGAGGCTGAAAATACATCTGTCTGGCTCTGGACATGCTGAGACACCAGGCCGAGATCAGAGGAGCAGGAAATAGAACTGCCCCAACCTTCTCAGCAGCCACCACTTGAAGCAAAAAGAAAATAGAACGTTCCAAGTGGAGGTAATTGTCAGCCTGGAATTCGAGCTCACCCAAACTATCACATATCAGGTCAAAATAAGCCATTTTAGACAAAAGGACCCAGAGACTGTACTTCCCATACACCATTTTTAGAAAGTTTCTTGAGGATATGATCCAGAAAAACAAGGAAGTAAACCAAAAAAAGAAAAGGAAAGATATGTGGGATTCAACCTAGAATGGTAGTCGAGAGCTGTCCCCAGATGGACGCTGTGCGGAGAGAGCTGCCTGACTGCAGTGGGCGGTTCAGGAGGACCCTGGGGAGGGCGGGGAAACGGAGTCCTTCGTGGGACGAGTGGGGACAGTTCAGAGGGGCACACCAGTTAGAGAGTCCGGGAAACCAAGTCATTTATAGCCGGACTCTCCAGTGAGAAACGTGGTGTTCACTGATATTCCACTTTTAGGATTAACTTGTTGACAAAGAAAGAAGCATTGTGACAAAAGGAAAGGATTGATTTTGACGATACAAAAGTGAAGGAAAAGCGCAGGTAACATACGCTGGTAGAGCAGGAAGGACGAGCTAAGGGAGGTGTGGGTGTTGTGGTCCTCACCGGGAAGGTGAGTCACCAGGGTCACAGTGGGGACCAGAAGATGAGAGGCTGGCGTGACGTCGTAGGTGCCAAGGTGATAGATGGGGATTAAGTGTCATGCGGTCACTGGCCACACAAGTCAGTTGGAAGGGGCTGCAGGGGGTCTGAGTGAGCTGAACTGCATTCATCCTCGTAAGCAGCCTGTAGGTCGAGGCTGCAGCAAGCTGTGATTGTGCCACTGCACTCCAGCCTGGGTGACACAGCGACACTCTGTCTCCAAACAAAACAGAACAAACATTATTTCTAACAGAAATAAACTACAAAGTCAGCATCATAGAGGTGATGGTGCAGAGTGCTGCTGCATAAAGCCTCCTCATAACTGAGTTACAATTACTTCCCCAAGTGTGGAGGGCACAGCGGCACACAACAGGAGGATGTGGGGCTAGGTGCTCTGGCCGTGCCACTGCTGTGTAAATTGACTTAAAAATCATTTTTTCTGTTAAATTAGCTAAAGCTGTAAATTTATATATATGGTGACAGGGAAAAGGGGAGGTCATATGAGACTGGAAAAATTGGATTTCCATGTTAGGACTTTTGGAAAGTCCTTTGTAGACCATTGCTGTCCTCTAGTGGCACTTAGTGTCATTGCACCCAGCGGGAGCCCCTCTGCCCTGGGTGCAGTGTGGGTGCCTTTCCACCAACCATGGGTGGGTGCTCCTGTGTGCAGGCAGCCTGGGTGCCAGGAGACTGGAGAGACCCCGCAGGCGTGCTGCTCAGTAGGAGATGATGTGGTCACCTCGCTGGTCACTGTCAGAGCCACAGGCCCTTCCCCAGTCCAGCAGGACCCATGCCCACATCCAGCAGATGACCAGCCTTTGTAAGAGATACTTTAAAAAGTTTACACGTATTTCAGTTCTTCATTCTAATTTCTTTCCATTTTGAAAATTATGTGTAGAAACTCTAGCATTGAATTTGCCACAGAGAAGCTTTTATGATAGCATTTTACACTAATAGCAAAAATGGCTTTCCATTCTCGGTGAAAAGCACAGCAGTTACTAATCAGTTCATATTCTCAATTGTGAATTGTGGTTACCAAATCAGTTTCGCATTTATGCTATTAATGTCAAGGAATATATATTAATAAATTTCATGTAGATTATTAAAATACACACCAAATGGGTAAAGAACAATAGTCTAAGAATGTTATTTGGACCTTCCAACTCAGCTTAACATTTTTATGTAACATAATCACCAACAGTGATTTTATATATATTTATATATTATATATCCATTATGTATAATATATTTATATTTAATGTTGTTAATTAAATTTAAAAGTCACCTAGTCCTGGCCTTGAAAGCATAATGGGTATCATACTCTTGTGCTGTGAAAAAGAAAAACTGTAAAACTTGAAAATATATGTGAGACAGTTGTTGTTAGCTGTTGGACAGCAGGCAGCACAAGGCAGCCATTCTTGCTAGAAGGAAATATCGGAAGTGGGCTCCGCATTCTGCCTAAGGGAACTTCCCACGCTGCAGCCTGGGGAGGGGGCCCAGATGGAAGAGTCGTGGGGAGAAACGGGTCAGGGCTTGGCCCAGATGGAAGAGTCGTGGGGAGAAACGGGTCAGGGCTTGAGCCCCAGATGGAAGAGTCGTGGGGAGAAACGGGTCAGGGCTTGAGCCCCAGATGGAAGAGTCGTGGGGAGAAACGGGTCAGGGCTTGAGCCCCAGATGGAAGAGTCGTGGGGAGAAACGGGTCAGGGCTTGGGGCTGCAGCAGCTGAGGTGTCTAGGACGTGACGCGGGCAGGTGGGGTGGGGCCCTCGTTCTGTGGAGCCACCCGTGAGTCTGTGGCCTGCCTGGTGGTAAACTTTGTGTGCACAGGACTCGATTCCAGGCCTGGCAGAAAACAGGTATGGAGGGGTCTGTAAGCTGACAAGATGCCAGAGGCCATCCTGTGCTAAGAGAAGTTGGAGTTGTGACCAACTCACATCAGGGCATACCTCACTGAACTCCAGGCATTCAGAAAGACACGTCTTAGCAATGGGGCGAGTGCAGACTTGCACCAACAAAGCCTAAACATCTCAGTAGGATGAAGCTGAGCCACCAGTAATTAACTGCCTGTCAGAACAAAACCCAACACTTTAAAGGAAGTGGACACAATCCACACTTTCAGCAGCAGAGCCCTCACGACGTCCAGCATAAAGTAAGAAATTACTAGATGTGTGCAAAAGCAAGAAAATGTGGCTCATAACCAAGATGAAAAAAGAGCAGAATAGAAAAAACAGCCAATGGACCCAACTGTGGTATATGTTGACATGAGCAGACAAAGAGTTGAAAACAGCTGCTGTCAATATAATCAGATTTTCAATGGAAATAACTAGTGTACAGACAGGAATTTCAATAAAGAATGGAACTGATAATAAAATCACTGAATGGAATTCCTAGAAATGAAAAATAAAGTGTCTGAAATGGAAACGCCACTGGAAGAGCATATCATCAGGCTGGATACTGAAGAATGGTCAGTAACTTCGAATCCAGGCCAGCAGACTATGAAAACCGAAGCACAGGGAGAAAAATGGAGAAACTAAACGAACAGAGCTTTCCGTCTGTGACCCGTGGGGCCATAGAGCTTTCCGTCTGTGACCTGTGGGGCCATAGCAGGGGGTCTAACCTGAGGGTAACTGGAGTCTCAGGAGGTCAGAGGCAGCAGGGGGAGGCCAAAATACACACATTTGAAAACATAATGGCTGAAAATTTTACAAGTTGAATTAAAAATATCAACCTGGAGATGCAAGACTTTCAAGGAACCCCAAGTGGGATAAACGCAAAGAAAACCACACCTGGCTCCATTGTGGGGGAATCGTAGTCACATTGCTGAAGACCAAAGACCGGGAGCAGATCCTGGAAAGGAGTTAGCATGGGGACGGATTTGTGCATACGGGAAAACCAGGGCAAGAATTGCTGCTGGCTTCTCATTCGAAACGATGCAAACCAGAATACAAAGGACGACGGTTTTTAAGTGTTAAAAAAAGAAAACCTGTCTGTCTAGAATTCTATATCTGCCAGCAATAGGCCTCACAAATGAAGACAGAATCAAGACATTTTAAGATTAATAAAAGCTAAGAGGAGCCATTCCCAGCGGATCCTCAGAAAAGGACATGCTAGAGGAGATGAGAAACACCAAAAATGGTAAATGTGGGGGTAAACATAAAAGACTTTTTTCCCTTTCAGTTCTTAAATTCTTTGAGAAACACTTGACCTTTTAAAGCAAAAATATTTGCTTTTCCAAGGCAAATATTTAAAGCTAAAATATTAGCGATTCCGAGGGCTCTCGTGCCGTGCGTGACGTGGAGTGGGACTCAGGTGACGTAGAGCCGTGGTTGGTGAAGGATGCACACTGCAATCCCTAGAGCAAATACTAAGAAATGGAATAAAGCAAAGAGATACAACGAAAAATCTAATAGAGAATATGAATTGGGATACTAAAAAATATTCCATTCATGCAAAAAAAAAGGGAGGAAAGGAACAAAGAACATGTAAGTCAAAAGGAAAGCAAGGAGCAAATGGTGGGTTTGACCCTGGCCATGTCAGTCATCCCACTAAACGTAAATGAACCAACACTGCAGCTAAAATGCAGTTTATCTCACAGCACATAGGAGCAAGACCCAGTGATAAACTATGTACAGGAGACCCTCTTCAAATGTAAAGACACAGATTAAAGGTAAAAGGACGGGAGAGAGGCACTCTGCAAGCACCAACCACGAGAGAGCTGGCGTCCGGTTAAACGGCCCAGGCATGCGATCCGAGGTAGACATTTCTCATAAGAAAGGATTAAATCTCAAGAAGACATAAAAATGCTAAATGTGTGTTCACCTAATAGCAGAGCTTGAAAACACAGGAAGTAAAGCATGGATGCATCTACGATTCTAGCTGTAGATTTTAACATTCCTCTCTCAGCAGCTGACAGAACAAAGTAGGGGGAAGTCACTGAGGCTACAGATGGAAGGAACAGACTTCACTCATTGGCATTTATGGAACACTCAACAACTGCATAACACAGATCAAAATGTTTAGGATGGCAGTACCCAGGAAACTGAGCTCTCCTTCCTGCCCTGCCCAGGTCGCCATGCCCGCCTGAGAAGGTGGTTTCAGCTTCAGACCACCGGCTTGCATTGGGCACTGCAGGCCCGTGCAGGCCAAGGGGCAGTGCCTTCCTCCTTTGACTCCTTCGGGACAGAGGGGCAGAAGCAGCTGTCTGTTCCTGCAAGCAGGTTCCTGGCTCTGCGACCCTGGCCCATGAAGGGAGTCTACCCGTGAGCCAGCATCTTTCTCATAGAATAAATCTGGTGCCTCCTCTGAGCTGAGCCGCAAGGGTGTGCTCCCCCGTCCATGGCGGGAATCCTGCCTTGGTGTATGTGGCATTGCAGCCCCAGCCACGGCAGCCCTGGAGCAGTGAACGTCCAGGGATGAGGAGCCGTGGAGCTGATGCTGCTGTTGACACCCAGGAGTGTGTGCCCGGCCAAGCTCTGGGTGCAGAGTGGACCTTCTGAGGCCAGACTTCCATGTGGGCCTGGGCAGCAGGGCCTGTAGAGGAGAGAGGCCCCAAAAGAGGGGCTAGTTCTGTGGATCTGCTGCTGCACAAGGCCCTCTAAAGATTAGTCATTAAAAAAACAGTTAGCGATTCTGCCCCATGGTTCTGGGGGCTGACTGGACACAGCCAGTTAGTTTTGGGTTGGGGTCTCTCATAAGGTTACTGTGAGAGTCAGCGGGGGCAACAGTCTTGAGGGTCCACTGGCTGGATGTCCCCACAGCCCACTCCCACCCTTACCACGTGGCTGCCAGCTCCATGGTTGAGAGCATTCCCAGAGTGGCTGTCTCCGGCGCCCAGGCCACACGTGGGCACTCCAGGCCTCAGAAGACCGGGGCCCCTTGCCCTGCATCCCTGCAGTCTGGCGAGTCCCTGAGGCTGGCTCAGATTCGGGGAGGGCGGAGCCCTGTGCACATGTGCTTGTGGGCCAGGAGGTGCCCCATCTTAGAATACCACCTGCGTGGTCCACAGATCAAGACAGTGACCCAGGGAGGGAGGACCCGAGGTGGGCCACAGTGGGCTCCCTCCTCACTGGCCCCGTGTCCTGCAGCGAGGAGTCCCGGCTGGTGGCAGAGATGCTGTGCACGGCCACGGCCATCCAGGGCAGGAGCATCATGGAGAACCTGAAGGGCCGGAAGCAGCTGCGGCTGGTGGCAGCCAAGGCCTTCACGGAGAGCGCCAGGTGCGTGGCTCTAAAGGGGCTGGGGTGGCGCTGTGGGGGCTCTGTCCCTCCCCTGCTGTGCGGGACCCGTGTGCTCACCAAGGCTGAGGTCCGTCCTGTGGGCCCAAGGGAGAGCTCCTGCCAGCAAGGGCGAGGTGGACGGTGTGGCCAGTTCAGGGCACAGTCTTCAAGGAGGTGCGGTGGCCCCCTCTTGCCCTTGTACCCGCCTGGGCTCCTACTGCCTGACCTTGGTGGGGGTCTGACCCTGTGCTGCCCGGAAAGGCCCACTGGAGAGGATGCAGCAGGGACGCCTGAGCAAGCCACATGCCCAGGAGGGAGCAAGCGCGTGGATGGGCCCTGGGCGCCCGACCTTCCTGTCCTTCCCGGTCCAGCATCTCCAGGTGGGCCCAGGTGGAGCCACCGCATCATGACCTGCCCTCTTTCAGGTTTGGAGGCATCGCGGGCAGTGGTGCCCTGGTGATGCTGGCCGCGCGGCACTACTGGAACGCCTGGCTCCCACTCCTGTCCTCAGCCGTCTACAGGAAGAAGGCCAAGGGTGCCCTGAAGAGGATCATCGGCATCATCAACAAGACAGAGGCCGGAAAGCAGGTGCGCCAGCCCCGGAGGGGGCTCCTGACTCCCACTGAGGCCTCTAGTGGGTCTTCCGGAAAGGACTGGAGAGACTCCCAAAGAAAGACAGACCCCACAGGCCTCCCAGAGGGTGCACCAGCACCAGCCAAGGAGGGGAGGGGGTTAAGGGGGGCCCCCAAGTCCCAGCACTGCGGGGCCCCTGCTGGACTCGGGGCTCAGCCCTGACCTCCCCCAGCAACACACATGCACTGAGGGGCTCTCAGCCCTGGAGACACAGCAGGGGGTAGAGAGTGAGGCCAGCACAGTCCCTGCCTTAAGGGGCTTGGATTCTAGGCAGGGAGGACAGGCCCCACCTGCCATGAGAGAGGGTGGCCCTGAGGAACAGCACGCAGAGGGCAGGGCAGGGCAGGGGGCGGGGGCTGGGCCACAGGTGCGTCTGGAGGCTTAAGGCAGAGTGGGGTGGTGGGGAGCGGAGCCCCCAAGGCCCAGGGGATGGGGCAACCCAGGGAGGACGGTTGAAGGAGAGGGGCCGTGTGGACCCAAGAGTGCACCTCCTTCTAGGGCTGTTGGAGGGAAGCTAGGCCTGGGTCCTGGGTGGTCCTGCAGGCCTCTCCAAGAGCAGGAGCCTGGCCAGCTTCTCCCTGGGCGCACACTGGCAGGACAAGCCTCGGCCTTGTGGACTGGGCTTCCTGAGCAGGCTCTGGAGTTGGTGAAGGCTTCGTGCTCCTGGCTCACAGGTCTGTGGATGCAGCTCCCTGCTGGGAGATGGGGAGGCATCCCCCTCCTCCTGGAAGGAGGCTGAGACTCTCGGGTTGGGGTCAGTCTTCAGACCAGGGCTGAGCCAGACCTGCCCACTCTGAGCTCTCTTCTGCTGGTCTCAGCTGTAACCAGGAATCAGGAGTCAGCCACAGAGAACTCACAAAATGGAGCCCTTCTAAAAGAAGCAGAGCTGCATAACCCAAAGCTCCAGTGGGAGGAGGAGGACAGGGGAGTGGGGCACAAGACAGCAGGCACAGACAGTGGGCGCAGCCACAGAAGCCACTGCGCTAGATCCTCAGATGCATGCCCAAGGCAGCTTCTTGGCCTGACTTTGAAAAGGCTGTGTCGGGGCCTCTGGGCTGTCCAGTCCACCCCAGCCTCTCTCCCCATGCTGGCCTCCTCTGGGGGACTGCCTCCTCATCCAGTGTGGTCTAGGCAAAGGGACCCTCCTGGCCTGGCTCCCCCAGGAAGCCTGGGTCTGAGCTCTGTGCAGAGCTGCCTCTGGAGCTAGATTGGAGAGTACAGAGGCAAGCCAAGGCTGCTCCACCTGCCCTGCTGACCTGCCAACCTGCCAACCCACACGTGGCCGTCCTGTGGGCAGGATGCAGCTTCCTGGCTCCAGGGCTTAGCCTCCTCCCACTGGCGCTGCCCAGCACATTTTCTGGCTGCCCAGGAAGACCAGAGTAGATTTTTACTGCTTGTGACCAATAATCCTGGCTGACCTAGAGATGTGGTTCCTACAGACCTGCAGTGTCCTGCAGGGCCCTGTGAAGGGAGGGCCTGCGGATTGTGAGGGCCATAACAGATGGAGGTTCATGGCCAGAGAGCCTCAGGACAGAGCCTGAATATTAATCCCTTAGCAGATACCTGATTTGCAAGTATTTTCTCCCATTCTCTGGGTTAACTTTTCACTCATTTGATCGTGCCATTTGATGCATAAATGTTCCTAATTTTTAAGAGGTCCAGTTTTATCTATTTTTTCTTTTGTTGCCTGTGTCTTTGGTGTCATATCCCTGGTCATTGCTACATCTAATACCATGAGGATTTTTTCCATTATTTTCTTCTGAGAATTTTGTAGCTTTAGCTGTTAAGTTTAGATCTTTGATCCATTTGAGTTAATTTTTGCATATGGCATTAGGGAAAGGTTCAACATCATTCTTTTGCATGTGGATATCCAGTTTTTCCAGCACCACTTGAAGAGACTGTGCTTTCCCTAGTGAACGGTCTTGGCACCGTTGCTGAAAATAATTTGACCAGAAATGCAAGGGTTTATTTTGGGACTCTATTCTATTTCACTGGCCTATATGGTATCATTTTGCCAATACTATGCTGTTTGAGTCATTGTAGCTTTGTAATATGTTTCCAAGTTGGGAAGTGTGGGTCCTCCAACTTTGTTCTTTTTCAAGATTGTTTTAGCTCTTTGGGGCCCCTTGCAATTCCATATGAATGTGAGGATCAGTTTTTTAATTCCATATGAATGTGAGGATCAGTTTTTTAAATTATATTTTTTTAAAAAAAGACTATTGTAACCCATAGGGATTGTGTTGAATACTGCTTTGGGTAGTATTGACATTTTAACAATGTTAAGGCTTCCTATCCATGAACATGGGCTATCTTTTCATTTATTTAGATCTTTAATTTCTTTCAGCAACCTTTTATAGTTTTTAGCATAGAAGTCTTTCACCTGTTTGGTTAGATTTATTACTAAGTATTTAATTTTTTAAGGTGCTGTTATAAACAGGAATGCTTTCTATCTTAGCTTGGGCTGCCATAACAAAATACCATAGACTGGATGGCTTAATTTATTTATCAAAGTCTGGACCTGGAAGTCTGAGATCAGGGAGCCAGCATGGCTGGGTTCTGGTGAGGAACATCTTCCTGGCCATCAATGCCTGGCAGCCTTCTCACCATGTCTTCATGTGGCACACACACCCCGGCTGCCTTCTCACCGTGTCTTCATGTGGCACACACAGCCTGGCTGCCTTCTCACTGTGTCTTCATGTGGCACACACACCCCGGCTGCCTTCTCACTGTGTCTTCATGTGGCACACACACCCCGGCTGCCTTCTCACTGTGTCTTCATGTGGCACACACACCCCGGCTGCCTTCTCACTGTGTCTTCATGTGGCACACACACCCCGGCTGCCTTCTCACCGTGTCTTCATGTGGCACACACAGCCTGGCGGCCTTCTCACCGTGTCTTCATGTGGCACACACACCCCGGCTGCCTTCTCACTGTGTCTTCATGTGGCACACACACCCCGGCTGCCTTCTCACTGTGTCTTCATGTGGCACACACACCCCGGCTGCCTTCTCACTGTGTCTTCATGTGGCACACACACCCCGGCTGCCTTCTCACCGTGTCTTCATGTGGCACACACAGCCTGGCGGCCTTCTCACCGTGTCTTCATGTGGCACACACACCCCGGCTGCCTTCTCACCGTGTCTTCATGTGGCACACACAGCCTGGCAGCCTTCTCACCATGTCTTCATGTGGCACACACAGCCTGGCTGCCTTCTCGCCGTGTCCCATGGCACACAGAGCCTGGCTGCCTTCTCACTGTGTCTTCATGTGGCACACACACCCCGGCTGCCTTCTCACCGTGTCTTCATGTGGCACACACAGCCTGGCTGCCTTCTCGCCGTGTCTCATGGCACACAGAGCCTGGCTGCCTTCTCACTGTGTCTTCATGTGGCACACACACCCCAGCTGCCTTCTCACCGTGTCTTCATGTGGCACACACACCCCGGCTGCCTTCTCACCGTGTCTTCATGTGGCACACACAGCCTGGCGGCCTTCTCACTGTGTCTTCATGTGGCACACACAGCCTGGCTGCCTTCTCGCCATGTCTCATGGCACACACAGCCTGGCGGCCTTCTCACTGTGTCTTCATGTGGCACACACACCCCGGCTGCCTTCTCACCGTGTCTTCATGTGGCACACAGAGCCTGGCTGCCTTCTCACCGTGTCTTCATGTGGCACACACAGCCTGACTGCCTTCTCACCGTGTCTCATGGCACACACAGCCTGGCTGCCTTCTCACCATGTCTTCATGTGGCACACAGAAGGAGAGAGCAAGCTCTCCGGTGTCCTTTCTTAAAGTGCACTAACTTCATCGTGAGGACCCCACTCTCGTGACCTTATCTAACGTCAATTACCTCCCAAAGGCCCTGTCTCCAAATACCACCACAGTGGGGGTTAAGAGTCTCAGGGTATGAATTTTGGGGGCACACAGCTCAGTCTTTAGCACTTTCTTGCTAATTTCCTTTTTGGAGTTTTCATTCCTGGCGAATAAAAACACAGCTGATTGTTGTGTGTTGATCTTGTGTCCTGCAACTTTTCTGAATTCATTAATTGGCTCTGATAGATTTCTTTTGGATTGGTAAGAATTTTTTCTGTATAAGGATCATGTCATCTGTGAATAGAGATAGTTTTACCTCTTCTTTTCCAGTGTAGCACACACAGCCTGGCTGCCTTCTCACCGTGTTCTTTCTTGTTGTTTTCCAATAGCTCTGGTCAGAGCCTCTGGTGGAATAGCAGCAGTGGAAGCGGTGACCTTTTCTTGTTCCTGGTCTTAGTGAGAGAGCTTCAGCCTCACCATTGCATGTGATGTGAGCTGTGGGTCTTTCCATAAGGACCCTTTATCATGTTGAGGAATTTTCTATTTCTAGTTTTCTGAGAGTTTTTATCGTGAAATAGTGTTGGGTCTTGCCAAATGCCTTTTCTCCATCAATTGAGCTGGTCATGTGGTTTTTCTCCTTTGTTCTGTTAATGCTGAATACTGTGCATCACGCTGACTGATCTGCACACAGTGAGCTGCCCTTGCATCTCTCATAAATCCTACCTGGTCATTATGAGTCATCTGTTGAATATGCTGTTGAATTTCATTTGCTAATCTTTTGTGGAGGATTTTTGCATCTGTATTCATACGGGATATTGGTCTATAATTTTCTTTTCTTGTGATGTCTTTATCTGGATTTGATAGCAGAGTAATGCTGGCCTCATAGGGTGAACCCAGGAGTGTTTCTTTGTCTTTAAATTTTTGAAGAGTTAATAAGGATTGTTGCTAATGCTTCTTTAAATGTTTGATGGGAGTCACTGGTGAAGCCATGTAGTCCAGGATTTTTCTTTATTAAGAGGCTTTTGATTACTAATTTAATCTCTTATTGTAAGTCTGTTGAGATTTTTCTGTTTCTTCCTGAGTCAGTCTGGGTGTGTTTGGAGGGATTTGTTCATTTTTTCTAGATTATCTAATTTTTTGGTGTGCAAATGTTCATAGGATTTTCTTATAATCCTTTTTATCTCCCTGAGGTTGGTAGTAATGTCTCCACTTGCATTACTTATTTTAGTTATTTGAATAGTCTTTCTTTTTTTTTTTTTGTCTGTTAGCGAAAGGCGTGTCAATTTTGTTGATCTTTTTAAACAACAGTTTCTTTATTGTTTTTCTGTTCTCTGTTTGTGTCTGTGCTCTGATGTCTGTTATTTCCTTCCTTCCACTAGTGTTTCAGTTCCTTATGATGTAAAGTTGATTATTCATTTGAGACCCTTCTTTAATACAGCATTTACAGTGGTGATAATGTAAAGTTGATTCTTGAGTTGAGACCCTTCTTTAATACAGCATTTACAGCGGTGATGATGTAAAGTTGATTCTTGATTTGAGACCCTTCTTTAATATAGCGTTTACAGCGGTGATAATGTAAAGTTGATTCTTGATTTGAGACCCTTCTTTAATACAGCATTTACAGCAGTGATGATGTAAAGTTGATTCTTGATTTGAGATCCTTCTTTAATACAGCGTTTACAGCGGTGAACTCCCTGAGATTGGCTCTCACTGCCTCCCCTAAGTTTTGTCTAATGTGCTTTTCATCACATTGATTTAGAGCCATAAAACCAACTTAGATGTTTCATGTCATTGAAAAAGCTCTCAATTATGTTAGGGGAGCAGTTGCAGACTTTTCGTGACTTAGTATTTCAGAAATTTACCTGAATATCTGTAATTAGATAGAGCCAAATTGTTAGCAGCAGACATATTTGAGTCACACACCACCAAAGTACGTTACCAGCAGCAAACCCACAGGGGGCTGCAGCAACCTCAAAGCATGTTACCAGTGGCAAACCCACAGGGGGCTGCAGCAACCTCAGTGTGTTACCAGCGGCAAACCCACAGGGGGCTGCAGCAACCTCAAAGCATGTTACCAGTGGCAAACCCACAGGAGGCTGCAGCAACCTCAGTGTGTTACCAGTGGCAAACCCACAGGGGGCTGCAGCAACCTCAGTGTGTTACCAGCGGCAAACCCACAGGGGGCTGCAGCAACCTCAAAGTGTGTTACCAGTGGCAAACCCACGGGGGCTGCAGCAACCTCAGTTCTTGCCTCCTCAGAAGAAAGACTTCAACTGAGGAGCATAAAGCAGAAGGAGAGACAGAGGCGAGTCTTAGAGCAGGAGTGAGAGTTTATTAAAGAGCTTTAGAACAGGAAGGAAAGTATGCTGGGAAGAGGCCGAGCGGGAGACCTGAGAGATCACGTGCATGGCTCACCTTTGACTTGGGGTCTCACACTGTTGCGGGACTTTTGCTCAGTTCAGCTAAAGACGGGGTCCTTGGCACGTTGCCACAAAAGATGAGGCTCATAGACAATTTGAAGGGTGAGAAAGGCAGGGTTTTACTGGGTAGAAAGGAAGAAAAGGGGAAACAGAGACTCTTAGTGAAGCGAGAGAGTGTTTCCTGCCAGTGCACTTCCCACCTCACCAAATGAATCCCAGGTTCACCCGGGAGGAGGAGGGGCCAGGCTCCTCCCCGCTGCAAATGGTGTGAGCCTCTGTGGCTCCACCCCAGTGCGCATTCCTCCCAGTGAGCAGCCGATCCATCGGAGATTCTCTGGGGACGCCTTCCCACCTGGCTGTCTCAGTACATTGGACGGCGTCCAGCATATTGCATGATTTCTCCCCAGATGCTCCCCTTGCGGTGGACTGTCCACGTGTACGGTGGCTGCCCGCACTTGGGAGGGGCTGCATGCCCAGTGGGTTTACTGGAGTTTTGCACGTGCTCGCTTGAGGTGGTCCCTTACCAGTCGAGTGTTCCTAGAAGGAGGTCATACACCAGTGAAACTCTGCCATTTTGCCTCTCAGTGTACGTGCTCGAGCCGCTCGCCCAACTCCTGAGATCTTATTGGGAAGCTGCTCATCACCAGTTTCAGGTGTTTTCTGTCTCTGGGGAGATGGCCTTTCCCTGGTGCTGGCTGAGACCAATTATTATTTGAGAGAGACAGTTAACAGCCGCCTGACCATCACCTGATGGTTGCCTGAAGTTCCCGGTGCGGGGCGGGGGGCCTCTCCAGCCCCACTCATGTTTGACTAGCTACCTACTATAACAAAATGAAAAGCAAAATGACGTCAACCTAAAAGGAAGAAGCTGAGGCAAAACTGGTATAAATAGAGAGTTTACCTGGGCCAAGCTTGGCGGTTGTCATCTGGAAGCATCGATTCAAGCAGCCCTGAACGTGCACTCCGATTAGAGGCAGTCCCAAGTGGGTTTTTAAAGGGAAATAAGAGGCAGTTCCTGAGTTGTTTGCCAAAAATTTACATTAAAGTAACTTAAGCTATTAATTGGCTGTATATTGTTAAGCTTTAGAATGGGGGCGATAGTGGCCAGTACAACATCGTCAGATTAATTTACAGCTGCTTATGGCAATAGCAAGCAGTTTAAGGAGATGAACACAGAGCTCAGAGGGGGAGTTTCTTATCTCACGGTGAAAGACTGTCTTGCAACTTTCAAATATACGTGTCATTTACTTGCGTTACTTTAGGAGAAAGGAAAGACGCTGCTTCTGCACCAGTGGCCCACGGCCGACTTCCAAGGCGGCGGGACGACCGAAGGATATTTTCTTCCAGGTTTGTAGCAGGACAGACAGACCCACGGGCTCCAGGTACAAGGAAAGGGAAGGACTTGAGCCCAATTTTAAACATGTGGTGCTTTTAAATTCCCATGCCCTGATGTGAAGCCACCTGGCAGTAACTCCAGATAATGTCTGTTCAGCATGTGATGCGTGACAGGCACCTGAGTGCTCTTCAGGAATGAGCTCATGAACTTCCCTTTCAACATGCAATGAAGCCAGAGCCGGGAGCTTCTGACGGTCCATGAAAAAAGCCAAACTCTGTAAACTATTTGAAGAGATTGATGCTGAGCCACATGTGAGGAGCATGACCCGTGACACAGCCCCAGGAGATCCTGAGAACTTGGGCCCAAGGTCATTGGTTTACAGCTTGATTTTGTACATTTTAGGGGAACAGGAGTTATAGGCAGAGACATCAGTGCATGTCTGGTGCACATTGGTTTGGTCCAGAAGGTGGGACAACTCGGAGGGGAGGCTTCCAGGTCACTGGTAGATTCAAAGATTTTCTGATTGACAATTTGTTGAAAGAATTATTATCTAAAGATCTGGAATCAATAGAAAGGAATGTCCGGGTTTAGATGAGGAGTTGTGGAGACCAAGGGTTTTATCTTGCGGATGAAGCCTCCAGGTCGCCGGCTTCCGAGCTCTTATTAGACAAAAAGGCACCAGACTCTTGGTTAATTCTCCCCTGGCTCAGGGAAAAGCCCTGGAGAGGGAAAAGGGGACTCTCAACAGGATGTGGATTTTCCCCACAAGAGACAGCCGTGCGGGCCCACTTCAAAATATGTCAGAGAAAGATACTTGGGTATAAAATATTTGGATCTCTTTCAGGCCTGCTATCTGTCGTGAGATGCTATGCTAGAGTCAGGCTGGAACTTGGTGTCTTACTGCTACAAAGCGTCCACTCTGTCAGCCTTTAGAGCTCTGTTTTCATGTGGATGTTGGTCCATTGTGCCTGAGCTCCAAAGGGAGAGGGGATGATGAGGCCTGTCCACCCTCGCCCCCTACCGCCCCTGACCCCACCAAACTCGTTTTTCAGGTATACTTCAGAAGGCCCTTGGCCAAGAGGAGGGCCCATTCAGTCGGTTGGGGGGCTTAGAATGTTATTTTTGGTTTACATGAATCTTGTCCAGGGCCACACACCCCTGAGTGCAGAGTGGGCACTGTCCCCCTGGTTTTGGCTGCCGTGAAGTCTGGCCTTTCGGCTGTGCTGACAGATAAATCGCATTTTTCTACTTCCACAAAAAATGTGGACACACACTCCTGCAAAAACAAACACACAAAAACGCATACTGACTTTAGAACAATAGAACCATATTAGAATACCAATTCATGTTTATGGAAGAAAACATTGTCTGCTAAAAGAAATTATCCCTGTTAAGAGTCCTAATGTGTATTTGGGAAATCTTTAAATGCTGTGGAATAGAAAAGTGGAACCCACCTTGAGCATTAGAGTCTATTTAGAGAAGCAAAGATGATTTAAAATAATAAACAAAAGTGTGGCCATGTGTAATTACTAAGTTGAGTACTAACCCCAGCAGTGTGTGTGGTTTGCTGGTCCTGCAAGCATGAGCCCGACGCACACGGCACGTCCGTCCACTGAGAGGCTAGGCTGCAGCAGAGGGAGGGTTGCTGAGCAGGAGATGGGGATAAAGCCTCAGACCCAGCTCCCTGAGGAGTCTGGGGATGGGGTCTTGAGGGTTTTGGAGAGGACGGAAGTGTGGAAGAGCACAGCGTCTTGGGAAGGCATTTCTGGGCCAATCCCTATCCCGCTCCTCTATGGGGACTCCGCACTGGTTACTGGCATTCAGGGTCTGAAAAATATCCTAAGTGATCCTTCAACCAAAGCCTTAGGATTCTAACGTCAGAGACCCCATCTATAGGAGTGACGGCGGTCCAGGTGACTTAGCAGCAAGGATGTGACCAGGGTGCAGCCTGGTTACTGCTCGGTCATAACTAGTACGTTCTGTCCACAACCCGGCATGTGATTCTTGTCAGCCCTGTGGGGTGTTTGACGAGGACAGAGATGTGGATCAGAGCACTGGGGAGGCAGAAGGCAGCCCAGACCCCTTCAGAACGTGGCATTGGCAGAAGAGGCTGTGGAGGGGGGATTGTGCCTCTGGGCAGAACCTGGAAGGCAGAAGAGGCTGTGGAGGGGGGATTGTGCCTCTGGGCAGAACCTGGAAGGCAGAAGAGGCTGTGGAGGGGGGATTGTGCCTCTGGGCAGAACCTGGAAGGCACACTACATTTTACTCCGTTCGCCAAAATAAGCATCAGACAGGTTGAATAGTTAAGTAGTTTTAAAAATTCAAATTCTAGAAAAAATATCAGGAAGTAGAATTGAGCATAGCAGAGACTTTGTGGAAAGAGGCACCTTTCACAGATACAAAAATGTACGTTCCTGAATCCTGATAAGTGCAGAACAGTAAGAAGTGAACAGACGGGAAGGTACTCGCACCACGTCTGGCAGCTAAAGGCTTAGCGTCCAGGCCACATCAATACTTTAATCAGTCGGGACGGCCGTGCTGTGCTGTGGAAACACGAGGCCCAGAGCTCAGCACAGGCACATTCCTCATGCACAGTCCATGGCCCTCACCCACCTGGAGGCACCACAGAGCTTACAGCCTCCGGGGAGGAGGAGACGGTCCACAGGAATGCATGAGGGGTGGGGTCCGGCTGCAGTGCCTCCGCCCGCCCGTGAGTTGGATGTGTACTGGGTGGTCCCAGGACGTGGCTGTGGGTCAATCAGGAGGTCACACCTCAAAGTGAGCCCTTCACTTAGGCAGGATTGAGGACTCCCTGCTGCCCTGTGTGTGGTTTCCAAGTTCATCAGACCCTGGTTTAATGAATTCAAGCGGGAGGAAGCAGGGCTCAGGGTTCCCAAGTTTCAGACGCAGACCCGCTTCTCTGGCCAGTGCTTGGGTGAGGAGGGCCTGGCAGAGTGTGAAGGCCACAGTGAGTCCACAGATCCCAGCATCCGATGGGGTGCCGCCTTCCTAGCCATGGGCGCCGTCCTTCCAGCCATGGGCGCGTTCGCTCCCTAGACCCAGCAGGTGGGCTCTGGAGAACACAGTCTCACGAAAAATGAGTCAGAGAAGGGAAAGAAGGCTCCACACTCTGTGACGTAAGCCTCGGTGGTCCAGGTGCTGGCACCAGCATGACGGGGCTGGTGCAGGATGACACAGACTCCAGCCCTCAGCACCGTGGCCTGCAGAGTGCTGGGGGAGGGCTCTGGGAGAAAGGGGTTTGTCTTTCCTTAGGGTCATACTGTTTATCTTTAAAATTACAGAAAAGCACCAGACTTCTGAAAAGAGAAAGGGCGTGAGGGGCTGCGTAGTCTGAGAAGGCTCCAGAGGGTGGGTGGAGGCGGGAGCCGTCCTGACTTGGCCCAGAGACCCACAAGCAGCACAGCAGGGCCAGTGGGGGTGGCAGGTACAGGCGGCAGGGGTGAAGGTGGCAGGGAAGCACCTGGGAGGGGAGCCAGGTGAGGGGTGGCAGGGTGTGGAGACTAGCCAGGAAAACCTGAGACTCGCTACCATTAGACGGGGGTGGAGCCCACATTGGTGCCTACTATGGTTCTCGGGCGCTTGATGCAGCAGAACATTGACTTGAGACCCAAAGAGTTTTCCAGACGAGGCTTCACTGAAGTTTATTCCTGGGATGAGAGAGAGAGAGGGAGAGGAGGAGAGGAGAGAGGAGAGGGGAGGGGAGAGAGAGGAGAGGGGAGAGGAGAGAGAGGAGAGAGAGGAGAGGGGAGAGGAGAGAGAGGCGAGAGAAGATGAGAGGAGAAAGAAGAGAGAGGAGAGCAGAGAGAGAGGCGAGAGAGAGAGAAGAGAAAAGAGAGAAGACAGATCCATCACTGACCTGAAAGAGCCGGGAGGGTGTGGGAATTACCACTGGGGAAGGGTGTGCAGGCTGGGCCGGGCAGCGCCCATGATGGGTAGGGGACGCGTCAGCATTCTGGTCGCCATGGCTGTGCTGGGTCAGGGGCAGCAACAAGGCACAGACCCGCCACTCAACACCCCTTCCCGAGGTGGGGACTCATGGCCTTGGTTCGATGTTTTGGGTCTCCCGGGGCTCTTGGAGTCCTTGACGTAAAAGGACTCTTGGCCGGGAGGTGGCGCAGTGGGCTGGGTTCCGTGCTCAGTGGGGATGTGAGGGATGCGGCCCTGTGTTCACCTCGTCTCTTCAGGGCCCTTGAAGCTCATCTGCAGCTCGCCCAGACACTGAGGCTCCATCCCACCAGGACCCACCCTGCTGGCTCCGTGCACTCGGGGGCACTGACGGCCCACGGGGCGCCCTATGGGGGCTGGGTGGGGCTCACCTCCTGGCAGGCAGGCGGTTTCTGCGTGTGCCCCGAAGGCGGGCACCTTTGCCTCTGCGTGTCACGTGGCTCCTGTGTGGAAACTCGGGGATTGTTTCTGTGCTGCGGGTGCCAAGCGTGAGGGCTCTCGAGCGTGCACGTGGCGCTGTGTCCTCGGCCGCGGGGGAGCTTTCCATGCACCTCCTGAAAGGACCCCGAGTCCTGCTCACAGATCTTTAATACGTGGAAACACAGGGCTGTGTTTGTGAACGCAGAATTCTCCAAGGAGTTGGAGAGTGACAGGCAGAAACCAGCAAGGAGACAAGACAGCCGCTTCCAGCAACGGAAAGGGCGTCCCAGGTGGCCGGTGCGGGGCTGGAGGGGCCACGCAGGTCCACAGCTCACTTCAGCCCTGCGGGGCATGCGCCGGCCTGGGCACCTCTGTAGCCACGGTTCCACCTCAGGGGCACTGTGATGGGCAGCTTAGTCCAGGAGGTCTGAGGGTGCCTTTGATAAGGGATCAGGCGGCTTCAAGGACACCCCTCCTTCTCCCTCCCAGGGGCCGAGGACGACCTGGCTCTCCGTGCTGCGCTCTACGGCCTGCTCTTCCACAGCCATGCCGACCAGGACGACTGGGAGGGCGGCCTCAAGGTGCTGGATGAGGCTGTGCAGGTGCTGCCAAGGACGGCCCACCGCCTGTGAGTGCTCCCCCCACCGCCCGTGAGTGCTCCCCCCACCGCCCGTGAGTGCTCCCCACACCGCCTGTGAGTGCTCCCCACACCGCCCGTGAGTGCTCCCCACACCGCCCGTGAGTGCTCCACCCACTGCGTCCCCACCGGGGGTGTGCTCCCCCCACCACCTGTGAGCACCCACCTGCTGCTCCCCCACCCGGAGTGTGCTCCCCTGCTCATGCTGTCCCCCTCTGTCTGGACCTCCCCAGGTTCCGACTTGCGTTGGAAGACTTGACTTCCCCAGGAGAATTCAACACAGGGAGAGCGGGGACTGAAAACCCCACGCAGCCCCGAGACCCCCACTCACCCCCGAGACCCCCACGCAGCCCCGAGACCCCCGCTCACCTGGGCTCTGCTTTGCTTCATCTTTTTAAGCAGGAAGTGGAGGAATAAGTCTGGGCTGCATCACACACGTTTAAAATTCTGCCACCCGATCCCGACGTTGGTTTCTCACCTTCCCTTTCTTTAGCTTGATCTTCAAGCACATGGTCATCGTGAAGGCCAAGCTCGGGCAGAATTTTTCGATGGAAATACAGAAATTCAAGGCTGAGAGTGAGGACTATTTGGCACGCATGTGGCACCGCCTGGCCCTGAACTCACCAAGCGTGTCTGGAGAGCTGGCCTGCTACAACAGCGCCATCCAGGCCTTGCAGGTGCGAAGCCATGAGCGTGGGTGTGCGTGGTAAAATTTGTCCTTTAGTGAAAGGGAGAACTGTGTGGACAGAAGCTCAGCCGGGACCTGGCGTGGGCGGCACGTGGAGCAGCTACGGCTGATGGGCACAGAGAATGCCCCTCGTGGCCCTGGGCACTCCTCTTGACCAGTCAGGGACGATGGATGGAGCTGGTTTCAGTGGTCTCTGTGGTCTCTTTCCAGCACGGAGGGGTTGTGGTCAGGTCCTTGTCCCTGAGCAGGGTGAGGGGGGCCCAGAGGGTGATGCACCAAGTGGAAGCGCCCAGGCTCCTCTGGAGGCACAGGGGCCCCGATGGGCGGGTGGCTGCAGAGGAGAGCAGGGCTCTGCAGGGCCCTGGGATGTGGGCATTCTGGGGACGTTGGCGTCTCTTCCCCACCCCCAGGAAGGCAAGACAGACATTCCCCTTGAGGCACTTGGGGTGGGTTCAGGAGGAGGTGGGCGCTTTGGCGTTGATTTGATGCCTCTGCTTGTCAGGAGCAAGGGCCACGTGGTGCACACCCGAGAACTTCATCTTGGGGATGAAAAGACATCCCAGGCCCCTGGTGTGAAAGGCATGAACATTCAACATTAGTGAAGATCTTAAAAGGCTTTTCTGTTACGTGAGCTGTTTCTCCAGCTCAGAGCAATCCTGCCCTGAGGCCTTTGGATTGTCCTGGGATCCAGGCGGTCCTCGGCGTCGGGAACTGAGGATGGTTGGGGGTCTTTGACGGTGCTGTGTGAGTGCCGGTTCAGGGCACTGGGCGGTGAAGGCAGACGCCCGGATACTGCCGTGGGGAGCCACAGGGAGCCACTGTGCCTTGCTCTGGGGAGCCAGAGGCCACGTCGTTCCTCGGCAGTTGCCCTGCTGGGGTTGGCGTGTATCAGGCAGGGAAAAGCAGGAAGGGCCTAAGGAGGGGAGGCTGCGGGCGGCTGGGGAAGGCAGCACCCACCTGAGCCGTGCTGGCCCTTGGGGCAGAAACCCTTGAAAGTGTTTTCCGTCTTCACTTACCCGAGTCCTTCGTTCAGTTGTCTTTGTTAGAGGTACAATGCGATGTTTTTAATAAATTATCAGGGTTATATAATCATCACCCACACACGATTTTAGAAGGTTTCGTCACCCCCCAGAAACACTGCATCCATCAGCACTCACTCCCCATCCTTCCCTCCCTCCATCGACCCCAGCAAGCCACAGATCTGGACATTTTCTGTAAACAGAGCCAAGCATTACGTGGTCCTTCATTCAGCACGACATCGCCCAGGGCCATCCCCATCTTTCCCGTTTAGGGCCGGGTCATATTCCGTTACGTGTCTTACAGTCCACAGATGGCTGTTTGTGTTGCTTCCCATTATCTGCCTGCTGTGAGGAATGCTGCGGTCAGCATTTGCTCCCGAGTTCTGGCGTGGCCCCGTCCTCGGCCCCGGGGGCACAGCCCAGCAGTGGAGTTGCTGGGCACACGGTCGCCCTCTGTGGGGCCATCAGATGAAGTGCCAGATTGTCTCCCACAGCGGCCTCACGGGGTTGCCTTCCCGCCTGCAGGGCGTGGGCTGCAGTTTCTCCACACGCTCACCAGCTCTTGATGTCGTCTGACTGTTCTAGCTGTGCCGGCGGGTGTGAAGGGGGTGTCTCCTCGTGTTTGCCTGCATTTTCCCAGCCACTGATGATGGGGTGCCTATTCCCACATGCTTATGGGCCATTTGCAGGTTATTGGAGAAGTGTTCATTGCAGTCCTTTGCCCATTTTTAATCTGGTTGTTTGGTTTTCGTTGCCTTATAGAAGCTCATGGTGTATTATGGATGCAGGTTCTTTAGCAGGAGCATCATCTACAAACCCTTTCTCATTCTGTGAGCTGCTTTTTTCAACCAGATCTTCACTTTCTGGATGGCATGATTTGTGGCACAAACGTGTTTTAAATTGTGATGAAATTCTAGTTGTCTATTTCTTGTTTTGTTGCTTGCGTTTCTGGCGTTGTATCTGCAAAACTGTTGCATAACTCAAGGTCTTGAAGATTTGTTCCCCGTTTTTTTCTGAGTTTTATAGTTGTAGCTGTTCTGTTATGAGTTATACGGTGTGAGGCAGGGTCCCCAGCACTCCTCAGCCTGTGGACGCCGGGTGGCCCCGCACTTCTGTCGAGAAGATGACCCGCTCTCCCTTGAACCTCCCATCAGGGCCAAGGCCCTCCCCAACGTGCACAGCTTTTGTAGGAGCCACTGCCGGCCTCCACAGCTGCTCCCCTCCTTCCGCATCCGTGGGCATCCTTCACGTGGCTCCCAGGCCCCACCACCTCACTGGTTCCTCATCCTTCTCCCCTTCCCACCTCTTCATGACAGAGGAGGCCCTGGGCTAAGGGCAGGACCTTGGCCATCTGATCTCACCCCACGTCCTGAGCTAAGCACCGCTGCCGCCCATTTTCCCCACAAGCAATTCTCTAGCTCAGACCTCCCCACCCCTTAGACCTGTGGATCCTGCTGCCTGCCTGGCCCCACCCTGGGGCCAGCATCTTACCCAAAACCAAACGCCTGCTTTTCCCACTATTCTTCTTCTTGCCTTCCCCCTCGAGATGTTGCAGCTCCATCCTCCAGTGGCTGGACTCACACCCGACACCCACAACAAACCCACACCTTGTACCTAGACCCACAGACACACCCAACATAACAGCCCACAGCTGCAACCAAGACACACCCCACGTATCCCACCCCTACGCAGCCTGTACTACACCCCACAGGCCGTACCTTCACACCTGTAACCCACATCTCGTACACACCATTCACACCCAATACCCCCACACACAACTCACACCCAACACATCCCACAAACACCACTCACACCCCACATCCCACACACACCGCTCACACCCCATATCCCCCACACACCCCACATCCCACACACACCACTCACACCCCACTTCCCAAACACACAACTCACACCCCACATCCCTCACACACTACGCACACCCCACATCCCACACGCACCACTCACACCCCTCAGGGACCTGCTCATGACGGCCGGTGCAGCGTGAGTGCTAGGCACAGAGGGAACCCCCAGCAGACTCATGGGCTGAATAAGTGGCATGGGCCAGCACTCAGAGAGCCACAGATATTTGGCAGCAGAAATGAAGTGGCAGTGACATCCATGCGTGGCACGTGGGACGGTGCCAGTGTGAGGTCCCCCCTGCTGGAGAAGAGTGTGGCCGTGGCCCCAGCAACACTTGTGGAGGGGAGGGTGCGGTGCAGGCTAACCCCGGCTTGCAGGGCTGCGGAGGGTGCGGTGCAGGCTAACCCCGGCTCGCAGGGCTGCGGAGGGTGCGGTGCAGGCTAACCGTGGCTCGCAGGGCTGGGGCTCTGCTCTGCAAGGGTCAGGTTAGGGCAGCCTCATCCAATTCTGTAGCGACAGTGGCCAAGTCTGCACAGGCCAGGCCTTGGCCTGGGCTCTGCACCTGGACGCAAGGCAGGGCAAGCACCTTTCCTGCCCTGCAGAGGCCTCCTTTCCAGCAGGGACACGGGGCTGCCCACAGAACCACCCAGAGAGGGCCACCTGCAGACACGGCAACAGCAGGACCCCTGTCCTGTGTCCTCTTGCAGCGCAGGGAATGCCTGGGGACCTGGGAGGCCCCAGAAGGGTGGCGTCTGCAAAGGGTGAGGAGACGGGGAAGGAATTCGCCAAGCTGAAGCCTTCCCACACGCTGCCTGTGAAAAGAAAGAGCAGCACCGCCTCGTGTGTACCTGAAATGTTCCAATGAGCCTAAATGGCAACTTGGTCTCATTAGAGGCGGTCTGCAAACGATCACTGTGGGGTAAGAAGGAACCTTTTCTTATAGAAAATGAGCAGTGAAAGTGTTTCACTGCGTCAGGAACGCCTTCAGGGCCACCCTGAGGATGTCACCCTTTCTGTTCAATCCCACAGAAGCCTGAGACGGAGTGGCAGAAGGTGGAGTACCTCGTGGAGTTCGGCCAGTGGCTCCACCACAGACACTTTCCTCTCGAGGACGTGGTCTTCCACCTCCGCTGGGCTGTTGAGATCCTGCTGGCCATGAAGCCGCCCGGCGACGCCCCTGAGCCAGAGCCCACGCCGGATGGTGAGCCCACGCCGGATGGTGAGTCCACGCCGCTGGCAGGGTGCCGACCCCACGCCGCTCCCCAGAGCTCTGGATGGCCTTTGGGCGTCCATGTGTCCGTGCAGGCTTTGGAGGCCAGGAGCCCCCGACGCGTCTCAGTACCGTCCTCTGCAGGGGCCCCCGGTGTGTCTCAGCGCCGTCCTCTGCAGGGGCCCCCGGTGTGTCTCAGCGCCGCCCTCTGCAGGGGCCCTGAGGGACTCAGCCTGACTGCCACCAGATGACCTTCACAGAAAGGTTCCATCCAGGTCAGGAGGAAGGCATGTTCTCAGGCACACAGCTGGGCCGGCCCAGAGGCGGCCTTCCTCGGGAGGCTGGGGTAGCGGGGGTCCTGAGCACCTCAGACCCTGTGGGCACCTCAGCCATCCCCACAGTTGCTTCTGACTCCAGGTGGGGGCTCCGTTCTCCAGCTGCTGCTCCTCAGCAGGCCCCTGGCCACCCAGCCCCTGCTCACAGCAGTGCAGGAAAGTGGGGGTTTGCTGGCAAGTGGAGACCTGGGCAGACAATGGCGGCCCCACTGGCATCATCCAGGGCTTAAACACCGCCAGTGCCTGGGCATCAGCCCAGGGTGACCCGGGGCAGAAACTGTGGGGAGCACAGGTGCGCACGGAGAGTCCCATGGGGTGGCTCCCGCAGGCCTGCTGTGAAGAGCAGAGGCCGGCAGAGCCCAGCTAGGGTGGCCACTCCACACACACACACACACACACACGCACGCACGCACGCACGCACACATGTGCTCACAGTAGGGCCATCCTAGAGCACTCGACAATGCTGGCTTGCTCAGGGCCACCCTCCCCATGGCCGCTGGTTCTAGCCCCCTGTCAGGATGAGTGCGGGCCCTGCTCAGAACTCCCAGGCCCTCGGGACAGTCTGGGACAGGAACAGGGTGCCCAGGCCAGGTGCAGCTCATGAGGCTTCCAGGACACACAGGGCAGCAGGAGAGCCCTCGGGGCCTGGGGGCCTGGGGGCCTGGGGCTGGAGCTGAGAGTGGAGCTGCCCCTGGGGGTGAGAGGGCAGCTAAGCTCAGCCTTCGCAGAGTAAGTACAACACGTGGCTCTTCCCCTGGCTGCCGGCCCTCAGCAGAGTGCAGCACCGGGGGTCGGCGAGGCACCAGGCAGTCCACCGCAGCCTCGGGCAGGGAAGGGAATGGCCTGGGGCCCACAGACCCATAGCCGGGCCTGCTCTCAGCCTCGGGCACCCCGTGTTTCAGGGGAGTATGTGGCTGTGCAGATGCCCCCACGGAGCCCCGTGTCCGAGGCCGAGGAGGCGGTGTCCTTGGAGCAGCTGCATAGCGTGCGGCAGCTGGAGGCGCTGGCCCGCGTGCACACCCTGCTGGCCCTGGTGCTGTCGCCGGGCGCCGAGGGCTACGAGGACTGCTGCCTTGCAGCCTATGCCTTCTTCAGGCACATCTGGCAGGTGAGGCCCAGCGCAGACTCCCCTGCTCCTGCAGCACCTCCCGGGATGGGCCGCGGGCTGGGGAAACTGCAGTGAGCGTTTTAAAGATATCAGAGCCTTTCCCAGCATTTCCTAAAGACCTTTGAGATGTGAGCGATTTCCTGTGACATCCAGATTCTTCCTCTCTACTGAATGATTCCCATCAGCATAAAAACAAGAGACTCCCCAAAAACAAGAGACTCCCCTCTTCACTCCTGCACCCTCCACATTCCCAGCACTCCCCAAGGGAGGGGCTCATGGCTCCCTCCAGATCAGCTGGTCCTCCCTGACACCTGCCCTGGCACCCTTGCCAACCATCACCCAAAACTGCCTCTGCCTGGCTCACCACGCCAAGGCAGCAGCAGGTGCCTCTGTTGGCAGCTGGGGCCCGACAGCTCCTGAACTGCCCGCTGATGGGGCTTCCAGAGCCTTCTTCTGCGCCCCACTCCCACCCCCCTCCTTGTCCTGCTCCTCCTACCACCTCTCCCTGTAAAGCCCACCAGGAGCAGCTTTTGGGGGCCGCCCCATGCGTCTGTCCAGGCCTCCCGCAGGCCACACCCCAGCAGGGCAGCACCAGGCATGGCAGGCCTTTCTTCTGAGGACAAGTTTGCCCAGAGCCCCCATAGGGCATCTCGGGATCAAGAGGGCCACCGCCCAGCCATGGGCAGAGCAGGAAAGGCAGGGAGGCCCCCCATCCCATCTTCAGAATGTTCCACGCTAGCCCCCCACCAGCCTCAACCCCTGCCAGACCTGGGGCCGTGGGTGCCCACGCTGCCATTCTTTGTGGCTCTTCTAGAATTGCTCAACGTTATTCTTGGGTGTTCTTGATTAGAGACCTTGAACTCATTCACCCGAGGAGTGGCAAGTCCCCCCCAGGGCCAACCACGCCTGCCTCAGACCCCCACATGTCAGGGCTGCGAGGGGCTGGCAGGGCCTGCCAAGGAGACGTGCCCAGTGTCCTCCCTGCCTGGGCACAGCCCCCACAAGGGCTGCTGCAGGGAGGGTGTGGAATGGCCAGCAGGGAGCCCCACGGCCAGGGGTGTCCCACTGTGTCCCCGACAGTGGAGTGAGACTGAGGGACACCCGCGGAGCCAGCATGCTCACGGGCATGTCCCTGCAGCCCCCGGTGCCCACACCCCAGGCCAGCTCAGCTCTGTGCTCTAGGGGCTCACCTGACGGCAGCTGACGGGGACGCGAGACCACCAGAGCACTAGAGTCTGGGGTGCCCCGCAGGTCTGAGCGTCCCTCATCCAGGAGTGGAGGGTGGGCGGAGTGGGCGGGGTGGGTTTTCAGTGCTGCAAAAGTGGATTTCATCCCTGCCCAGGTTTCTTTGATGACAGCAGGAAAATCAGTTCCGGAAGACAGACCCCTGGCAGCAACCAGCTCATATCTCTTATTGCCTAAAAAAGAGAAGGAGACTGAGAGGAGTAAAGAGAAGGACAAGGAGAAGGGAAAGGAGGAGAAAGTCAAGGAGCCCAAGCAGGTGACGCCCAGGCGGCTGCAGTGCAGAGGCCGGGCCCGGGGTGGCCGGTGCCTCAGTTTCCCTGCCTGTCAGGGTTCTCGGAGGAACCCCAGGCGGCCGTGGTGCAGAGGCTGGGCCCCAGCCGGCCTCTGTGCCTCAGTTTTTCTCCCTGTCAGGGTTCTTAGCGGACAATACGAGGGAATGTCTGTAAAGCACCCTGGCTTGTCCCTGGCGGGAATCCCGGGCCTGGAGCTAGCCACGTAACGCGTGCAGTTTGCACAGAGCACGTTGTCCCGGGTGTGCCAGGCTCAGAGGCCATGGCAGCAGACACAGCCCAGGGCCTGGGTCCCAGAGCAGTGAGAAAAGTGTTTTTTTCATCCCATGAAACCTTTCTCTCTGCAAGTATCCACTTCTCAAAGTGCCGGGCAGGTCTGAGAAACCACTTGGCTGCCCAGCTTCCCAGAGCGGGATGCTCACACCTGGACCCTGGCACAAGCACTGCTGAGCTCACCGGCCAGCTGTCACTGAGGGGGAGACGCAGGAGGCAGAGGCTGCAGAGCCTTAGCTCTTGGGAGTCCTGAGCCTGGGCACCCCCAGGCCAACTCCGGCCATGCACGGGGCAGAAAGCTTTGCGTGCACTGCCTGGAAACAGTGTCAGAGGCTGGATCTGGGCACTCGCTGCGGCCTGCTGGTGGGGAGGATGCCGGCTCCCCAGGGCTGTGGCCTGCCTGCTGCACAGCCATGCCGGGGAGCCGGGGGGTGTCTACTATTTCGACTCCACCATTTCAGGTAAATCCTGTATTCTTGCCTTTCCAGTCTCAAAGTCCAGCTCCCATCAAACAACTGGAAGACTTACCCACCAGCATAGAAGAGTGGGCTTCCTACTCCTGCCCTGAGGAAGTGCTGTCTGTACTGAAACAGGAGAGAAGTGACTGTACTGTTAACCCCTCAAGCATCCAGAAGCCGGTACGTTGACATAACGAAAAGGCTCAAGACCTTGGTCACAGCATGGTGTCCCCCTGACCTGTCCCCAAGTCCAATTTCCGCTGTGAACCGTAGCCAGAAAAAGGAGGACAGGACAGAGTCCCATCAGCCCCCAGCTTCCCACAGACCCCCCCAGCACCACTGTCTGCCCCCAACTGCCGACACTCGGGGAAGCCTTCCTTCTTTCCCCACTCAAGTCCAACACGTACCTAGCGAGACAGGACAGGTGTTCATGACAAGCTCCCACAACCGGGTGGTTAAAACAACAGAAATTGATCCCCTCACGGTTCTGGAGGCCGGAAGCCAAAAATCAGTGTCCCTGGGCCCAAATCCCGTGTCGGGAGGGCGGCACATCCTCCAAAGGGCCCGGGGAAGATCCCTCTTGCCTCATCCTGGTCGGCCTCTGTGGTCACGTGGCCTCCTCTTT
This sequence comes from Symphalangus syndactylus, assembly GCF_028878055.3. Lineage (NCBI taxonomy): Eukaryota > Metazoa > Chordata > Mammalia > Primates > Hylobatidae > Symphalangus > Symphalangus syndactylus. Next base: position 5,660,865 of record NC_072424.2, read on the forward strand.
TGCGCGGATCAAATCTCCCGCCCGCTCCCACGGAATTGCATTTAGGGCACACCTGGACTATCCCGGAGACCCTCCCCACCTCGGGGTCCTCACCTTATCACATCCGCAAGTCCTTTTTGCCATTCTGTGGTCATGCGCACAGCTCCAAGGGCTAGGACTGGGTGTCCACTTGCTCTCTCTGCCTTGTTGGGGTGGATTCTCTTTGGCGAGCGTCCTTCACTTGGGACTCTGTCTGTGGGACCCGCCCATGCTCACTGTGTCCCCATGATTTGTTTTGTGCATTGCTGTGGGTGACACATTGTGTGGACAGGCCATGGTCTGTCTGTGTTTCATGCATTGCTGTGGGTGGCCTATTACATGGACAGGCCATGGTTCATCCATCCGCCTGCTGGTGGATGGGTTGTTTCTGGTTAACAGCTACTACATGAAGCTTCTGTGACTATCCGTGCACTGTGTCCTGGTGCCCACATGCCCACATGCCCCCATGCCTAGAGGACACACCCATCACAGACTTTCTGGACCATAGAGGATGTGAATCTCCACCTGCGGTGTTTGGTGCCATGCTGCCCTCCGTAGTGGTCATTCAGTTCACTGCCATGCCCGCCGTGGGTAGAGTGGCCCTGCGCAGATCCCTGCTGATGCCACTCCCCTCAATATCATCAGCCGGTGGGTGGACAGGGGCATTCCCCATGGTTTAATGGGACACCCCTGGCCACAGAGAGGTTGGCCTTTGGTGCTTCCTAACCTTGGAGATCCTCTTTTGTGATGTGCCCTCCAGGCTGTCGCCCATATTTAATTAAGCTTTCTGACTTTTCCTGATTGGTTTGAAGGAATCCTTTATTCTGCAAAATCACATGAGCAGCCATGTGACCAGCAGATCTGCCTCCACTTCGTGCCTTGCCTTTCCACTCTGTTAAGGAGGTCTTTTTGGGAACAGGGATTAGTAGTTTTAATGTAATAAGAGTCATTAGTCTTTTCCTTTGTAATTAGTCAGTTTTTTATGTGTCCTTTTTTTGATGTTTTCATTCCTGGAGGTTGTACAGATATTCTGTTATAGTATTTTTCCAAAAAGTGGAAATATTTTGCACCTTTATAGTTTTGTCTGTCACCTGAACTTGATGTGTGTGTGGTGTGAGGTAAGGGTCAAGCCTCAAGCTTGGCAGTCAGGGTGTCCCATTGTTCTGACACCGCTTCCTGAAATGTCACTGTCCACCTTCCCTGCTGGCTGCACTGGGCATGAGCAGGTGCCCACCTGTGCATGGGGCTGCTTTGGGGTCTCTCTTGCTTTCTGTTAGTTTTTTGTCCTTGCAGCGTCATCTCAGTGTCAATTGCTGAGCTTCACAACCGTGAGTATTTGGTAGAGAAAATCTCCTTACCTCATTCTTCAGGATGGTTGGGCTATTCTTTTTATTCTCCATTGCATGTCCATGTGTGTTTTAGAATCAGTGTGTCAGACCCATCACAAACCCTGGAAGAGTTTTTACTGACATTGCATTGAATCTGTAAATTACTTGGTGGAGAACTGACATTGTTATGGTGTTCAACCTTTTGATCCATGGACATGGTCTGTCACTCCATTGACTTAAGTCTTCTTCAACATCTGTTAACAATAGACCAGAGTTTTCTGCATGGCAGTTATGCATGTCAGATTTATTTCTGTGTATTTGATATTTTTGATGCTGTTGTAAATATAGCTTTCTTGTTTCATGTTTAAACTCCAGATAAACTATAGAAATGTAATTGTTTTCATTTTGGCCTTGTAAGCATCCATTTTGTTAAATTCTTTATAACTTTAGTAATTTGTCTGTAGATTATTTTGGATTTTGTGTGTACATCGTCGTTTTATCTGCAAACACATTTTTCTTTTTTAGTTTCTACTCTTTACACTGTTTTTTCTTTACCTTGCCTTATATTCTGGCAAGGACCTCCAGTATGAGGTTGAATAAAAATGGTGATAACATCTATTTTTATGTTGCACACCCTATCTCAAAGGAAAATTTCCAACATTTTACTCTGAAGTATAATTGATGTTTGTTGTAGGTTTTTATAGATGTTTATTGATTAAGGAAGTTTATTTCTATTCGCTAATAATTTTAGTCATGAATGCTTTTATATTTTTATCAAATATTTTTCTCCATCTATGCAGATGATGTTTTCCTCCTTCATTCCTTGAATTAATTACCTTGATTCTTTCTAATGATTATCACAATAGGGCAGCTTGGCTGTGCTGTCACTCACTTTATGTCACCAGCTTTGGTTGGCGGCTTTTGTGTCCGGGGTGTGTGCATCTGTGCTTGTGAGGAAGACGATGTTTAATTTTCCTTTCATGTGTGTCCTCCTCAGGATGTGGTAAAAGTTATGCTGGCCTTTTAGTCAGTTAGCAAGTGTTCCTTTCTGGCCATTCTTAGGAGAAATTTGTATAAGATTGGTGGTTACTTCATCCTTAAAAGTGTGGAAGAATTCCCTGGTAAAGCCACCTGAGCCCAGAGCTTCTGTTTGGGAAAATTTTAAATTATGGATCCAATTTATTTCATAGTTATAGAATTCTTCAGAGTTTCTTTTTCTTCTTGTAACACTTTTCATGGGTTGCATTTTTGTGGGATGTTTTTATTGAAAATACATTTTGGATGTATTGCCATGAAGTTGTTCTCAGTGTCCTTGTATTACCTTTTAATGCCTGTGGGACCTGTAGAGCCCTGTCACCCCTCGCTCGCTCTTCAGATCAGCCTCACCGGGGGTGATCAGTTCCATCGACCTCTCAAAGGACCCCATGCTTTCCAGGCCGCCCGCATGGCCCCTCTGCCTGGCTGTCATCCCTGAGGGGACGGCCTCCTCCTAGATTGCCTGGAATTCTGAGGTGCAGCCCTTCAAGAACCCAGCCTGAGAGAGAGACTGAGAGAGTGGAGCTCTTGGTAGGCCCTGAACCCCGTTTTCTAAGCCCAGCCTGCAGCACGATGCGGAGCACCAGGGAGCCCTCAGCTGCCTCAGTGCCTGATAGCCAGGCTCGTGTCCCTGGATGCCTCAGTGCCTGATAGCCAGGCTCGTGTCCCTGGATGCCTCAGTGCCTGATAGCCAGGCTCGTGTCCCTGGATGCCTACTGACTTCCAGATCTCGGCCCAGTCATTCTTTGGATATTGATTACCCTCCAGTCTTAGAGGTACATTTTTGCCAACAGGTCATCCAGCTTTCCTAATTTCCCACTCAAGAGTAATGGTTTTAACAAACCGAGTCCAACATCATAGAAAGCATTAGCTCTTCTCTATATATTAAGTTTTTAAGTGGTTGTGTGTGCACACAAAGAAATTCTGTCTCTAATGAGCCAGTAGTTTTTAGTGGAAGAATGAAACAAACACATAAATTTGAATAAATCCATGAACGGGTGTGTTTCTTATGGGTATCTTCATACTTGGGTGCTGATGTTCACAAAGATTATCACACGTGACAAAATGAAACCCATGAGTGGAAGAGGGAAGGAAGATAGCACAGCCTCCATCCATCCCACAGAAACGCACTGAGCACCTGCTGTGTGCGGACACGTGCTGAGCACCTTCTGTGTGCAGACATGCACTGGCATGGGGAGGGAGGGAGTTCTCTGAGGAAAGACCCTTATGCTTGTGGTCTACACCCGCTCCTGTGACCTCCTGTGTGTGTTATGTGTCCATGTAGACGTACAGTTTGTATTTCCTGGACCACCTAGTCAAGGCCCTGCAGAAGATGTGCCTGCACGAACTCACGGTCCCCGTCCTGCAGTTGGGGGTGCTGATTTCGGACTCTGTGGTGGGAAGCAAGGGCCTAGTGGATCTCTACCACCTTCGGTGGGTACAGCTCCTTTTTATTTCCCCAAAGCAGCACAAAAATGAACAACATGTTAAGGTATTAATTCTGTAGTTGACTGTGTAAATAATAAAGTCCCTGGGACTTGAACACCAAGTAAATAAAAATATTTGAATATAAAAATGGTATTTTTGGTTGGGGTGGGAGGACTATTTGATCCCAGGAGTTTGAGACCAGCCTGGGCAACATAGCAAGACCCCATCTCTACAAAAAATTTAAAAAATATATTAGCCAGGTATGGTGACACACACCTGTTGTCACAACTACTCAGGAGGCTGAGGCAAGACGGTCACCTGAGCCTTAAGACATCGAGCCTGCAGTGAGCTATGATCGTGCCTCTGCACTCTAGCCTGGGCAGCAGAGCATGACCCTGTTACTAAAAATTTAAAAGATAAAATAGGATATTTTTATATTAAAATTTCTACCTGATCCTTAGGAGAATATTCTTATTTTAAGGAAATACAGGCATATCTTGGAGATATTGCAGGTTGTGTTCCAAAACAAAACAAATATCACAATAAAGCAAGTCACAGGAATTTTTTGGTTTTCCAGAGTATATAAAAGTTAGGTTTACACTGTTCTGTAGTCTTAAGTGTGCGATAGCATCATGTCTAAAAAATGTACATACAGCCATTTAAAATGTATGTACTAAAAATGCTAAAAAGGCTGGAGATTTCTTAAAATAAGACAACAAAATTTGCCACATGGATCAACTCTCTCACAAAAGATTTCTCTGTAGCATGCAATGCTATTTGATAGAATTTTACCCATGGCAGAAGTTCTTTCAAAATTGGAGTCAGTCTCTTAAATGTTGCTGCCACTTTATCAACTCAATGTATGGAATATTCTAGGTCCCTTTTGTCATTTCCGCAGTGTTCACGGCATCTTCACCGGGAGCAGATCCCAGCTCAAGAAACCACTTTCTCTGCTTATCCATAAGAGGCAATTCCACATCCATTCAAGTTTTCTCTTGAGATTGCAGCAGTTCAGTGCCGTCTTCAGGCTCCACTTCTGATTCTACTTCTCTTGCTGTTTGCCCCACATCTGTAGCTCCTTCTACTGAAATCTTGGATCCTTCAAAGTCATCCATGAGGGTTGGAATCAACTTCTTCCAAATTCCTGTTAATGCTGCTATTTTGGCCTCCTCCCATGAATCAGGAATGTTCTTAATGGGATCTAGAATTGTGACTCTTTTCCAGAAGGTTTTCAATTCACTTTGCCCAGATCCATCAGAAGAATCACTCTCTGCGGCAGCTATAACTTTATTAAATGTGCTTCGTAAATAGTAAGACTTGAAAGTCGAAGTGCCTCCTTGATCCATGGGCTGCATGGATGCGGTGTTAGCAGGCATGGAGACGGCATTCGTTTCCTTGCACATCTCCGTGAGCACTCTTGGGTGGCCGAAGCATTGCCAGTGAGCAATACTATTTTGAAAGGAATCGGTTTTTCTGAGCAGCAGGTCTCAACAGTGGGCTTTAAATATTCAGCAAACCATGCTGTCAACAGATGTGCTGTCACCAGGCTTTGTTGTCCACTTACAGAGCACAGGCAGAGTAGATTGAGCATCATTCTTTTTTTTTTTTTTTTTTTTGAGATGGAGTCTTGCTCTGTTGCCCAGGCTGGAGTGCAGTGGCGCGATCTCGGCTCACTGCAAGCTCTGCCTCCCGAGTTTACGCCATTCTCCTGCCTCAGCCTCCTGAGTAGCTGGGACTACAGGCACCCGCCAACATGCCCAGCTAATTTTTTGTATTTTTTTTTAGTAGAGATGGGGTTTCATCGTGTTAGACAGGATGGTCTCGATCTCCTACCCTCGTGATCCGCCTGCCTTGGCCTCTCCAAGTGCTGGGATTACAGGCATGAGCCACCATGCCTGGCCGACTGAGCAGCATTCTTAAAGGCCCTGGGATTTTCAGAATGGTGAATGCGGATTGGCTTCAACTCAAAGTCCCCAGCTGCGTTAGCCCCTGGCAAGAGAGTCAGCCTGTGCTTGGAAGCTTGGAAGCCAGGCATTGACTTTTCTTCTCTAGCTCTGAAAGTCCTAGAAGGCATCTTCTTCCAGTAGAAGGCTGTGTGGTCTACAGTGGAAATCTGTTGTTTACCGTATCCATCAATGCTCTTATTAGCTGGATCTTCCAGCTAACTTGCTTCAGCTTCTCCATCAGCACTTGCTGCTTCACTTTTATGTGATGGAGACAGCTTCTGTCCTTAAACCTCACGAGCCCACCTCTGCTGCTTCAAACTTGTCTTCTGCAGCTTCCTCACGTCTCCCAGACTTCATGGGATTGAAGAGAGTGAGGGCCTCGCTCTGAATGAGGCTTCGGCCTGAAGGAACGTTGTGACTGGTTTGATCTTCGGCACAGACCACGGAAACTTTTTCGTATCAGCACTGAGGCGGCTTCGCTTTCTCGTCATCTGTATTCATATGTTCCCTGTAGGAGCTTCTCATTTCCTTTCAGAACTTTTCCTTTGCACTTACAACTTGGTTAACTGGTGCAGGGGCCCGAGCTTCCAGTCTGTCTCCACTTCTGATGCACTTTCCTCACTGAACTGAATCATTTTTGGCTTTTTCTTTAAAGTGAGGGACGTGCGCCTGTTCCTTTCTCTGGAACACTTAGAGCCCATCGTAGGGTTACTAACTGGCCTTATTTCAAAATTTATGTGTCTTGGGGAATAGGGAGGCCCAAGGGGAGGGACAGAAATGGGGGAGCGGCCAAGCCGTGGAGCAATCAGAGCCCACGGGACATTTATCGACTCAGTTCACCGTCTTATATGGGCGTGACTGATGGTGCCCCAAAACAATTACAATGGTAACCTCAAAGATCACTGAGCACAGATCACCGTAACAGAATCATAATAATGACACAGTTTGAAATATTTCGAGAATTACCAAAACGTGACACAGAGACACCGAGTGAGCAGGTGCTGTTGGAAAATGGCGCCGATGGACTTGGTCACTCAGGGCTGCCCCAGACGTTCAATTTGTAAAATATGCAATATTTGAGCAGCGCCATAAAGCACAGTGTGATAAATGGAGGCGCGCCCGGGGCCCCGAAGGATCTGGGAGAAAGGCCGCAAGTTGCATTTTCAGCTTGCTCAGATACCCCAGGGCCGGGCGCAGGAGAGGAAGCTGGAGCAGGCATGGTCACGGGGCCAAGACGGCCACCGGGGCCCGCACAGGGATGCTTCCTGGTGTCTGTGCCTGAAAGCATTTTACAAGAATAGGGTTTTCAACAGGAGTCGAGGCTTCTCTGCTTGTTGTGGTGGGTGCTGAGCTCACCTGAGGGCCTCCTCTTCTCCTCGGATGGCGTCAAGGAGCAACAGATAATGCCTCACACGAGGTCTGTGAAGGAGCGGGAAAAAATCCCGCCTGAAATCTGATGGCGCTACCTGGCACTTTTCCCTAGTAATTTCGCTTCCCTTTAAAAATGATTGAAAATACCATCCAAGTATGCCTCGATGTTTTAGTTGACCGTTTTCTGTGAAGCACACTCGTAGCTTTGTTTCTGGCTCCCTCTGCGCCCACGCAGCACTGACTCTTCCGGCCACACTCCCCACAGCCTTGCCCAGGCGTGCTCCGAGCTGAAGCTGAGAGAAGCAGCTGCGCACCATGAAGAGGCGGTCGGGCAGGTGTACATCAGCGAGCTGGAGCAGGCCAGGTGTGTGCAGTCCCACCCTGCGCCGCCTGGGGTTTGAGTCTCGCCCTTGGTGCAGCCAGGTGAAAGCCAGCCGCACGGCCGTCCTCTGGGGAGAGTTAGCACTTGGGGGACACGGCTGTGGCTGGTTCTGGGTCGTGCCGGAGGTGGGTTGTGGGGAGGTGCTTCTCACAGAGGGAAGGAGGGGCGGTGAGGGGGGCTCACCAGGGTGGCCCGATCCCCTCCTCGGAGGACAGAAAGGCTGGGTGCTGGGCCCTGGACCCTTGGGCACTGGGTGCTGGGCGCCGGGTCCTGAGGCAGTACCACTCGTGTCTCCGGCAGCCTTCAGGCACGAGTTCACTTCAGAGCTGTTGAAGTTTACTAACGTCAGGCTGTTTAACAACTAACTCTCGTTAGTGTAGCAAATGACTTTTAGATTTAGAGACCATCTCAGAAATACTTCTGTGCTATGATTGTATATGGTTCTGTTTTTATTAGTTTTTACAAGATACTTTTTAAAATTACGTAAGTGATACATTTTATAGTGAAAATCTTAGAACATGTAGATAAAAGAAAGAGGAAAATAAAGCTCACGATTGGCCCCATCATTCAGTATAACCCTGTTCATATTTTCACATATGCTTTTCTGGCCATTTCCCCGTTACATAGAAACAGACGCTGTTACAGTAAAAGTGGAATTAAGCTCTCTATACCTTTCACTTAGCAGCCTGTAGTAACCAGCATTCACCTGCAATGTGAACTTTGCGTTTTTCAGCACCATGAGTTGTCTGTGCACCATAAGTTATCTATGCAGCCCGGCTGAACATTGGAACCGTGTCTACACTCTCCTGGTATAAGGGGCGTGGAGCAGTGTCCCAGGAACCTGGCCTTTGGCCCGGTTGTTCTCACAGCCCTAAAATAACTTTGGAACAAAGGAGTTGTGGAGGCCATAGGGTCCTAGTTCCCTCCTGTTCATTTGTTTACGAGCTGTGGAGGGTGGCAGACGGCAGAGGCCAGCGCGGTGTGGGGTGCTGGGAGCAGTGGCGTCTTGGCGGCAGGGGGGGCCTTGGCCTGGAACGCGTGTGGCTGGGGAGGCCTGGGCAGAGGGGCGTGCAGGCCTCGGGAGAGGGTCAGAGGGCGAAAAGGCCCTGGGGCTGGGCCTGCAGGGTCTTGACCTCTGCTGTGACCCCCTGCTGGCCTGTCTTCTAAGGGACCTCTCTGGACATGGTGTGGCAAATGGCTAGGGCCTGGTGTTCATGGCACAGGAGAAGGCGGGACAGCTAGGGGCCGTGGCCGGGGCCAGGTGGAGCAGTGAAGGGGAAGGTAGCAGACACCTTGAAGACCCCGAGGGAAGGCCGAGCGGGGAGCAGGAGCCCACCCAGGGACCTGTAGTTGGTGCTGAACTTTCAGGTGGGGGTGCCCGCGGGAGGCGCAGTGGGGCCGGGGGCTGGGCACGCCGGAGAGGTGGAGTCCGAGATGCTCATTAGACACCTGTCAGGCTGTCAAATAGCAGCTGAACATGAGTTTGGAGTTTGGAAGAGAGAACCAGTGATGGACACAAATTTGGGAGTCAGATGTGCTGTTAGATCCTGAGGATTTTAAAAAATCTTTGTAAACACTCGCGTGAAGAATGTAATTGTGGCTGTTTTCGTTTGCATTTCTGTGGTTACTCGTGAAGGGACATTTTCGTGGCCATGTGGCTCTTCTCTTGCATATTGTCTGTTTTCCTCACGTTAGCTGCAGAAGAGAGATCGCGTTGAAAAAAGAGAAAGATAAGGAGCCTTTATTAGAAGAAAGCCTGCCAGCACTGAATGAGCAGACACTTCCCGTCCAGCCTGGGGAGATCAGACCACTGGAAGCCAAGGACAAGGTAACCTCACCGTCCAGAATCCTTCTGACCCGCAGCCCAGCGGGCGCCGGGGCCTCGTGGCCATGCAGGGCTGCAGCTGAGCCAGGAGGCTGGCCTGTGTGTCTGTCAGTGTGCGAGAGGCCGGCCTGTGTGTCAGTGTGCGAGGGGCCGGCCTGTGTGTCTGTCAGCGTGCAAGGGGCCAGCCTGTGTGTCCTGCAGCTGAGCCAGGAAGCCGGCCTGTGTGTCAGTGTGCGAGGGGCCGGCCTGTGTGTCAGTGTGTGAGGGGTCAGCCTGTGTGTGAGTGTGTGAGGGGCCGGCCTGTGTGTCAGTGTGTGAGGGGCCGGCCTGTGTGTCAGTGTGAGGGGCCGGCCTGTGTGTCAGCATGTGAGGGGCTGGCCTGTGTGTGAGTGTGTGAGGGGCCGGCCTGTGTGTCAGTGTGAGGGGCCGGCCTGTGTGTCAGCGTGTGAGGGGCTGGCCTGTGTGTCTGTCAGTGTGCGAGAGGCCAGCCTGTGTGTGAGTGTGCGAGGGGCCGGCCTGTGTGTGAGTGTGCGAGGGGCCGGCCTGTGTGTGAGTGTGCGAGGGGCCGGCCTGTGTGTGTGTGAGGGGCCGGCCTGTGTGAGTGTGCGAGGGGCCGGCGTGTGTGTGTGAGGGGCCGGCCTGCGTGTGAGTGTGCCAGGGGCCGGCCTGTGAGTGTGCGAGGGGCCGGCCTGTGAGTGAGTGTGCGAGGGGCCGGCCTGTGAGTGATTTCTCCTCCCGTGGGCCCTGGAATTCCTCGGGAAAGATGAGCTTTATGTGCACCACAGGCCTCCCTGGAACAGCCTGCCGGGCGCCTGGGCAGAGGCTGAGAGAAGGTGGGGGGGGCTCCGCCTGGAGGTCCCCGTCGTCTGACAGAACTGGTTCTCCCACCACCCGGGTTTCCCTCAGCAGGAGAGCACAGCACCCCTCTGCATTTGCCCATAAAGGAAGGTGACCAGCCCAGCTCCTAATCCAAAACACAGTTACTGTGGGAGCACCATGGAAGGGCAAAGGCCATGCTTCCTGTGACCTGGCAGACAGGACAGGACAGGGGCTCAGCACAAGACCTTGATCCAGAACACAGCAGTGCGGGCCTCAGCCACCGCCCCAGGCAGGGGGCTCTGCTTGGCGAGGAGAAGGTGGGGGGATGCAGGGTAGGCCCAGATCCTAGTGCAGGGGCTCAGGCACCGGCCCACGCCCAGGGCGCCCTAGCAAGGCCGGGTGCACAGCCACAGGCAGGCCCAGATCCCAGGGTTGGTCAGCAGCACGAGGTGGGCCAAGGGGTCCTACACGCCAGTGTGTGTGTGTGTAGAGCAGCTTAGTTGGCTGCAAGGGGATTCGTGAGAAGAGAGAGGTGCGCAGGGGGCAGGAGGTCTGTCGGGGGAAAGGCGAAGGCCTGAGCTCCGGCCTTGGGGCACACGGGGAGCTTGTGAGGTGCCCACAGTGCCTAGGCCAGCAGGGAGCCCTCGGTGGGGTGTGGCTCCCTGTGTGGTACAGACGGCTCCTGAGCCAGAGCCTGTCCTGCGAGATTCAGAGGCCACGAGTGTCAGGACTGTGCTGCCTGGGGCTGCGGTGTCTTACAGATTTTGAAGATGAATGGGGAGACCGGGAGGGACCTGGATGGGACGTCCTTTCCCCACCTGTGGATGCTGAAGGCAGAAGTTCTGCTGGAGATGAACCTGTACCAGCCTGCACGGCTGCTCCTGTCGGAGGCTCATCTGGCTTTCCAGGTGAGGAGCCCCTCCCAGCCCATCACCATCCACAGCCTCTCCCAGCGCACCGTGCACAGTGGAGGGGCTGCGGGCAGAAGCTTGGGCTGTAGCGTTCAGCTCTAGCAAGGCCACATGCCTCTCTTGTCTGGGTCCGGCTCTCTGCGGGAAGTCAGTCCTGCACGTCCTCTGTCTGTCCGTCTTTTGCTCTGCCACTCACAGTTTGCTGAAGTTTCTATTTCCAGTACCTGCTGCGGGTCTCTGCAACCTCTCGTTTCTCCTGGGTGTCGGTGGCTCCGCTCTGCCTCCTGCCACGGTCAGTTTCTTACCTTCTGAGGCTGGACGAGAACTTGGAGAACCCCAGAGGGTGTCTCTGCCAGAAGTGCCACTTTTTTCTAGAAGGTGGATCGTGTGTGGGGCCGCCTGGGTCCAGGGATCCGGGCCTGGTCTGGTCTTTGTTTTGCTCTCACTCCCTGGATGTGACCCTTACGGTCCCCAGCGAAAGCCCCGAGACGTTTGCTGAGCCCCATCTCCCCGGCAGGCGCTGCAGCTGTTCGGTCTCAGCTGGTTCCTGCCAGGTTTTGTGACATCCGGCTCTGCCCTGAGCAGCCAAGCCCAGCTGACAGCCCTGAGGGGGAGTGCGGACCTCGGACCCTTCGCCTCGGCCCCTCCTCCTGGGACTGGCCCTGCAAGCCTCAGCACTGGAAGCCCCAGCTGCAGCCTCCTCTCCTCATCCCGGGCGCTTGCATTCCCCCGGGTTTCGCTCCCCTGCAGGGATGGCAGCCCCAGGAAAAAGCCAGATGGATGGAGGCCCACGGGTGCTTCTCTCTGTGCAAAGATTGTAGTTGCCAGTTTTTGCCAGCACTGACTGCCCTCCAAACTCACCTCAGACACATGGTGACATCTTCTGTCCAGATGTTAGAGTTGCTTTCACTGGGAGGGTGAGGCAGAGCTACAGAACCAGACAGCCTGTCACTTGTTTTGAAGAAAAACTCCAGAAAAAGAGAGGGTCCTAGAATGGTATAAAAATTCAGTGATGCCCATCAAAGCTTTGAGAGGTTCAGACTTTATCTCTGGCACTGAGGGCAGATGTGTGCAGGTCTCAGGCAGGGGGACAGGTGTGTGCAGGTCTCAGGCACTGAGGACAGGTGTGTGCAGGTCTCAGGCACTGGGGACAGGTGTGTGCAGGTCTCAGGCACTGAGGACAGGTGTGTGCAGGTCTCAGGCAGGGGGACAGGTGTGTGCAGGTCTCAGGCACTGGGGACAGGTGTGTGCAGGACTCAGGCAGGGGGACAGGTGTGTGCAGGTCGCTGATAGCAGGGACAGGTGTGTGCAGGTCTCTGATAGCAGAGACGGGTGTGTGCACACCAGGGTCAAAAGGGAGCTTGTCCAAGGAAGGGACTGAGGACGCTGTGGACAGCTGGGGAAGGGACACACACGGGTGCAGCATTCTTTTAGCCGCAGCCACAGGAGAGGGCCAGCCTCTGCTGGGGCCGCAGGGCTGGAGGTGTGGAAGAGCTCCTGGGAGCTCCCGGGGCGAGAGTCATCCCCTGAGGTGGGCAGAGGCCCGGCCTCCCTCACCCTGAGGTCGGGAGGCAGTGGGAGGTGGTGAGAGCCCTGGGACTTAGGGAGTGAATCTGCCGCATGCTGGGGCCTCCGTGGTCCTGAGCTCTGGGACTTGGGGAGTGAACCTGCCTCATACCGTGGACCTTGGAGCCCAGCCCCAGGACAGACGTGATGGGTGCTGGACTCCCGCAAAGGCCAGGACGCCGCCCTCCTTTCTGCAGCCGCTGTTCTGCAGGGACTTTGTTTCCCAGCAGGCGCTTCTGGCAGGAAGTTGTTTGTTTCCTTTATCTTTCCCCACCCTCTCGCCTGAAGGCCTCCTAGCTCCTGTCCTCAACTTTGCCCTCAGCTCACCCAGGCTTCTCAGCCACATCCACACCGCAGAAAGCCTGCCTTCATGTGCTGCTGTCCCGTCCCGCCCCTCCTCACCCTCAGCCAGTGCAGCCTGGCCGCCCTGCCCCCCCAGCCTCTCCTGAACCTGCTCCCCCAGGCTGGCGATGGGAGTGTGCTGTGCCCTTCCACCCTGGTCCCTCTTCCATGGGGCTCTCTCTGTCCTGCTGGTGGCACCCCTCCCCTCTCAGGCCCACCCACACGGTGGCCTTGTCTCTTGGGGGTCTGACCTCCCCTGGGCTCTCCTGCTGTGGCCTCAGCACTCAGACCCCCGCCGACCTCAGAGGCCTCTGGGCTGGAAACATCTGCCCTGGGGACTGTGACTGTTCCTTGTGCTGCCCACTCCTCAGGACAGGGCTCTGCCCTCCCACTCAGTGTCAGCACTGGAAACCCTGGCATCAGCCTCACGCACCCCCCGCCCCACCCACCCTGTCCTCTCCCTGCCTTCTGGGCACTCCTCACCCCCAGCCAAGCTCTGTCCCATCTCCGCACCCTCCTCCTCTCCATGTGGAAGCCCCTGCCCACCCTGTCGCCAGCCTCTGGCCCACTGTAGCTGCCCTGAACAAGCCCCGCAGGGGCCCGGCCCCGTTGGACCCTTGCCAGCCCTGCTCTCTGGGCCCAGCCATGAAGTGCCTCCCCCTCTTCCTTCGTCAGAGCCCTGTACCCCCCTGCCAGGCTTGGTCCAGAGGCCAGGAATGCCCTGCCACAGAGCCCAGCTGCCCACCTGCCTACCCTCAGGCCACCTGACTGCCCACAAGGCTGCTATGGACCCAGACCCTGCCCACACCGTCTGGCGGTCACAGCTATGCCCAGGTGCATGCAGGCTGTGGCGTCCAGGTGGATCCTGTGTCGGGCAGGGGCACAACTGGGGCACGCCTCCCTAGTGGCTGTGGCCCCTCCCTCGTCCTGGGCATCTAAATGCATGGAACAGCCAGAAATGGAGCCATCAGCAGCTGGGACACCTGCTCTCTGGCGGGTAGCCCCAGCTCATCAGCCCACCCTCCCCTCTGTCCCCCCACCTGCACCTACACCTGGGAGGTTTGCCCAGGTCCAAACGAGCACACAGGGCATCTTGTTTGGCCAGAAAGCGATGCATGGGAATGGGACGCTGCCTTTCCCACCGCCGCTCCTGTCCTCCCCTCACCCTCTGACCAGAACCCCTCTGTTCTTAGCACAGGCTGCCTTGTGTGTCTGTCCCAGATCATGTGGCTGCCCGGCTCCCTGGCAGCAGGCCCGACGGGCAGGCCGGGCTCTGGGAGCCTCTGAGCCACTCTCGGCATCAGTGTCCAGGTGCAGCTGTCCCGAAGCCTTTTGCCCCAAGCGGGAGCCCTAAAAGACAGGGCCAGGACGGGGCCAGCAGGAGCCAGGAGGCTCTGGGGACGAAGCTTCCTGCCGCCCAGGCAGCAGGGGACAAATCCCCCCAAAGACGAGCCAGAGCGGGGCTGCGCCTCCCTGAGCTCCGATTCCACTCATCAGCTCATCACTGGAATATAATTAAATGGAATGAGATACAGTCACGTGCACTGCAGCCGGTGCTGACTCCAGAGAAGCCTCTGGAGGGCGGGGAGGGCGGGCGTCCCACTCGAGGAGTCACAGGGCGGCAGGAGCCGGGGCAGGACCACAAGTCCTGCCAGGGAGTGCAAGGGCGGCCATGGGCCCCACCCTTCCGCTGCCAGAGTGAGCGGCCTTGTCTTCCCCTCACCTGGTGCCTCCGTCTGTCTCTGCCTCTCTGTCTCCCTCTTCCTTCTCTCTGCTGGCTCCTATCTCCCCGCCTGCACACGTCTGTAGAGGACCCCATGCATGTCTGAGTCTCTCTCCTTCAGGAGCTGGATGAGCCTTGTGCAGAGGCCCAGTGCCTGCTCCTCCTCGCACAGTTGGCCAACAAGGAGAAAAACTATGGACAAGCCAAGAAAATGATCGCAGAGGCCCAGCACATGGGCGGAAGTGAGGAGTTCTGGTACAATTCCACTCTGACCCTGGCAGAGACGCTCTTGTCCATGGAACACTCAGGAAGAGAAGCTACGGTGAGAGGCACGGGGACCTGGGGCTGCCTGTCGGGTGCCGGGCCAGGTGCGTGGTGGAGAGGAAGGGCGTCCATGGGGCTCTGCCTGGCAGACCGCTGATGACACGCCTGGATCCATCCCTGCCCGCCCTCAGAGACGCCGGTATCCATCCCCACCCCTCCTCAGGCGCATATCTGTCCCCGCCCACCCGTCCTCAGGCCTGTATCCATGCCTGCCGCCCTCAGACACACCCGTATCACCCCCGCCTATCCTCAGGTGTGTCACATATTTCAGAAGCTCATCAATGCCTTCAAGGTCCTCAAGAAAGAAAGACCAAACCGATTGCCTTTATTGGAATTCATGACCACAGATCTAGAAGCCAGGTAACTCTTTGTAAGAAACACTGTACATTAGCGTGAAAGCTGTAGTTTCCTCTTTTCCATCTGCGATTTTTGTGCCATACGTCAAGCCTGTGCAAGTTCAGAGACCCACCTCATGGGGCCACATATCCACAGCTTTCCGTGCAGCTCCAGAAAGCTCCAGAAGTTTCCTGAGCTTGCTTCAGGTTTTCTCTGAGAAGTGGACCTTCCATCCACATGTCCTGTCTGTTTGGCTTAGAAAGTCAACTTCAGGGCCTTGGGAAGGGCCTAGGAAACCTCTTCCTCTAAGTTTGTGGTGTGTCAGTATAAATTTGTAGGGAGTGTGTTCTTACAGCTTTCACAAAGCCCTTGCCACAGGCGCGCCTCTCTCATTGCCATTTATCGACGCTGTCTCTCTGTCACCCAGGCTGGAGTGCAGTGGTGCAATCTCAGCCCACTGCAACCTCCGACTCCCTGGTTCAAGTGATTTTCCTGCCTCAGCCTCCCGAGTTGCTGGGATTACAGGCACGCGCCACCATGCCCGGCTAATTTTTGTATTTTTAGTGGAGATGGGGTTTCACCATGTTGGCCAGGCTGGCGACGCCATCTCTTCTAAATCAGAATCACAGGCTCCAACGCAGCGGACCTTTTCAAGGAGCTGGCTTTGGTTTACAGACCCCAGCAACACGGATTTCTGCCTGACTCCGGCTTTCCTTGTGTTCTGCTGCATCTTTGTGGAGCTCCCTGCATCGGCGCGAGGGCAGCCCAGGGCCCTGCTGTGGCTGCTCCGGGGCGGCGGCCTCGTGCCTGTACTCTCTGCCTCCCTCCCGACCTTGTCCTGGGCCCCCCAGCTGCAGCGTGTGAACAGCCCAACGCTTCAACGTGGGTTTCTGTTCCACTAGTGAGTCAAGTAGGAGACGGCTTTTGAATTTGCGCCTGGATATTGTTCCACTAGTGAATCAAGTAGGAGAGGGCTTTTGAATTTCCGCCTGGATACAGTGCCTGGGGTGGGGCTTGTTAGTTTCCGATTTTATCACATGCCATCACAGAATGAGGCCCGTGTAATGCTGATTTTCGAGAAAGGCTCCGAAAGCGTTTCTTCGAGCATCCCTGGATGATCACTGGAGAGAACAGCGGCAGCCCAGCCGTAAGCCCTGTGCGGCCCTGGGGCTTCTGACTCCAGGCCCCAACTGTCCCTCTGTCAGGTGCCTGAGCCTGCGGGTCAGAGTTGCGCAGCAGTCAGCGGTCACGGAACCCACAGAGTGCTCATTGTTACTGAAAGAGATGGATGATGGCCTGTTGGAAATTGAGAGAAAGTTTATCGCCTGTGGCTACAAAGAGAATTGTGTTGACGTAATACTAGAGCGTGCGAAGATCAAGAGGTAAGGCTGCCTCCGCGCCCCCTGCACGGGAGTCACTGCTTCTCCCACACACAACACGCCCAGCACCATCCTGCCTTCTGGGCGTGGCTCACCCCAGCTGCACCCCCTCAGGGTCCACACGCCCCTCCCCTGGAAGGCTCCCGGCTGCCGCCTCACCCACACGTTCTGATCACATGCTCAGCCCTCCCCGTTGGGGGAGCCCCCGTTGCTCCTGACAGGGCCTCCTTCTGGCCCCAGCCCTGCGGCTGCCCACACCTCCCTCGAGGGCACCCACATTGGGCCTTGCACCTCCAGCCCTTGGCAGACACGCACAGACATACAGCACCACCCACCCCCACCAGCCACAGGCACACACGCATTGCACACACACGCCCATGCCCAGGTCACACGCGCACATCTCGAGCACAGCCCTGAGCTGCTTGCAGGGCCGTGACCTCAGGAGGCGGCCCCGCCCTGCATGGCTCTGTAGCCTGGCCCCAGGTGGCATCTCAGGGGCTGCTCCCACCGAGGGCAGGGCCCGCACAGCCCTGATGCCAGCCGTCCCCACCACAGCAGCTGCCAGCCACCCCCATCCTGGCAAAGCCTCCCTGGCCCCGCCCACTGCCCTGCCCCCAACCTGGGGCCGCCCCCACTTGTCTACATGCAAGCGTCTCGACAGGGCGGGCCCAGTGCGGGCGTGCAGAAGCCTGTACGAGGGAAGCGTAACCCACCACAAGGTCTGACCTGAGCCGTGTCTGTTACTGTGGATGTCGTACGTTGTCCTTGCAGAAGTTCAGTTAGCTGATCAGACCCAGCCTGCTGGGTGAAGCTGATGCTGTGGAATTGCTTCAGCAAATCCCCTTCAAGCGCAGATTTAGTTTTTATGACCATAATACACTGTACATACTGCGTTATTCCAGCTTCTTCAACCTGTAAGACGTATCGAGGATGTCTTTACGTGTTAGCTATTTTAAAACATCATTTTAAGCACTAATAAAATATACAGTATAATGATAGAAAATGACATATTAAACATTTAGTAATAATAACATAATGTTTTAACATTTTTTGTTCCAAATTCCATTCTTATGTCTTATAAAGGTTACGTGCCCAGAACGAGAAAGATGAAGAACAAAAAACTGCGTATTACTTGGAAGCGTATGGCCTGGCCCAGGGCGCCGTAGCTGAGGAAGAAGGGAGGCTCCACAGCGTCCAGGGCCTATTGTCACTTCAAGGCGTAAGCAAATGTCCTGGTTCCTGTGCACACTGGGTCACTCCCGCCGGGATATAAACCCCACTGTAACTTACCTTACAAGCCAGCTGACTTCTGCTTCTAGCTGAAATGGAGTAACAGGGACCAGATACTCCCCCATCTGAAACAACAAAAAAACAAACAGTGTATGAAACAAAGACTTTGAGAACACTAGACGTCAGCGATGACAGGCAGTGGTCCCTGAGCTAAGGTCTGAGCTCACCACGACAGCTCGGGTGGAGTCCGCTGGTGACCTGAGTCACAGGATGGAGCCGAGAGCCTGGGGAGAGCCAGGCACTGCCACTCATGGGACAGAGCCCCGGGGAGGGGAGGGCAGGAGAGGGCTGCACAGAGAGAAAACCCCAAGACCTCTGGGGGAGGCCCTGGAGTGTCCTGCCAAGGACTGATCAGCACATTCTTGAGAGGAAGCTACCCCATGCTGGGGAAGAACCACCCAAAAGGGTTCTAGGGTGGGAACAGCACCTGCTTCACCAGCCGGATTGGAAAACCTGATGATCCCTGGGGTATCGGGCAAAGCAGACACAGGGCCTTGCCTCAGTCGGGGGTCATTAGGCCTGGGTGAGCCCCATTCCAGACCTGCCTGAGAGACCCTAGAAAGCAGGCCTGAAAGGACCCAGCTATTTCCTTTGAGAAGATAAGTGTCCCAGAACAGAGCCCAAGCCTGAAGAACACATACAGGAATGCAGAAATGCCCACCAGAACCCAAAGGAAGACAAAGCCCAAATGTCTGGCAGCCAATAAAATATTGCTGTATAGAAAAGCAGGAAAATAGGAAGAATAATTGATGAATCAAAAGCAAATTGATCCATGGGCACAGATATTATAATCGGAAGACAAGTTATCACTGTATTCTATATGTTCAGAAAGTTAAGTAGAAAGGGTGAAGACATAAAAGGAAGACAAACCCAAACTTTCAGGGTGAAAACCACAACACGGGAGATGAAGAAGGCACCAGGTGGGGTGAATGACAAGGATGGCAGGAGAAAACATTGGAGAACTTAGAGAAATAGCAACAGAAACTTTAAAAATGAAGAGAAAATGAAATTAAAAAGAACAAAAATTAAAGTCACACAGTTTTAAGTGCACGAATGTAGGTGTAACTGGAATCCTGGGAGAAGAGGAGAAAGTAGAATAAACAATAATTTGAATAACTAATGACTGAAAATTTTCCAAATTTGATAAAAATAAATACAAACCCACAGATCCAAGAAGCCGAATGAGTCCCAAGCACAAGAACTAGAAAGGAATGAAACTATATCAAGGGCACAGCATAACCAAACGCTTTAACACCAGTGGCAAGAAGAGCATCTTAGCATCAGCCAGAGAGCACTGCGTGCTGTGTGCAGAGTGACAGAGGTGAATGGCGCAGCTTCCCGCGGGAGCAGTGTAGCTGAGAGCCCAGCGCAGGGACCTCTGTGAAGGCTGAGAGGACACACTGCCAACCTGGAATTCTATACCCAGAAAATAGGATTCTTAATGAAGGTGAGATAAAGATGTTTCTTCAAACACTCGAGAGCTGAAGGAAGGCGTCCTCAGTGGCTGCGCCCTGCAGGAGCTCTCGGAGTCAGTCCTGCAGGCAGAAGGAAGCCACGCCCACTGGAAGTCTGGATCCACACAGGTGCAGGGAGAGCCTCAAACACGTAAACTGCAGGGGAAAGTGTGTCCAATTTTCCTTATTCTAAAAATCACTCTAAAAGGTAATTGGCTGCTTAAACAATAATAACAATGTAGCACGGGGTCTATAATGTGTAAAACATGTACGACAACAATAGCATAAAGATTGGGAGGTCAGTAACAAATGGAAGGTTTCTACGCTCTGTGTGAAGTGATGTCATACACTACACACCAAAACGCCACAGAAATGCCAGAATACAGATGTATGCTGCATGAGTCAAGAAAGGAGATACATGGAAATCAGAACAAGTATTTGATTGTCCCCCAGGAAAGCAGAGAAAAGAAAAAGAATAAAAGACAGGTGAGACCAACAGAAAATACACAGCAAGATGATAACCTTAGACTTAATCATAGAATAATCACATGAAATTTAAATAACCAGAGCGCCCTCAGTTAAAAGAATTTGTCAGATTATATAAAAAAGCAAAACCCAACTATGGGCTACCTACAAGAAAGCTACTTTAAATATTAAGACATAAATAGGTTAAAAGGAGAAGAATGGGAAAAATAGAAAATGGTATCATTTTCTAACACTAATGAAAAGAAAAACACACACAGCCGATTTTGGAAAAAAATATTACCAAGGATAAACAAACTCATTTTATGGTGCAAACGGCCCAACCAGTCAAGAGGCTATAAGTGCAGACATTTCTGTACCTAATAACAGACTTTCACAATCAATGAAGCAAAAACTGATAAAATTGCAATGGAGAAATAGACAACTCTACAGTTACAGTCAGATTTCAGTTCCTCTCTCTCAGTATTAATAGAACGAGTAGCCAGAAAATCAGCAAATCACTAGAAGATTTGAACAACACTACCAACCAATATGACCTGAAGATATTTCTAGAACATTCACCCAACAACAACAGAATAAGATGCTCTTCGTGTGCACATGAATATGTTTCAAGATGGACTGTATTTTGGACCATAAAACAAGTGTCAATAAATTTAAAAGATTTAAGTTATACAAAATATGTACTGGTGCCACAGTCTAAGTTAGAAATCAGAAACAGAGAGATAGATAAATCCATAGAAGCAAGGCAAGGAGGATGAGGGATGATTTTTTAATGGGTGAGGGGCGTCCTTTTGGAGTGATGAGAATGTTGTGGAATTAGAGATGACGGTGGCACAATGTTGTGAATGTGTAAGTGCCACTGAATTGTATATTTTTAAATGGTTAATTTTGTGCTATGTGACTTTAACCTCAATTAAAAAAAAACAGCTGGCCGGGCGCAGTGGCTCACGCGTGTAATCCGTCACTTTGGGAGGCCAAGGCGGGCAGATCACGAGGTCAGGAGATTGAGACCATCCTGGCTAACATGGTGAAACCCCATCTCCACTAAAAATACAAAAAATTAGCCGGGCGTGGTGGCGGGCGCCTGTAGTCCCAGCTACTTGGGAGGCTGAGGCAGGAGAATGGCGTGAACCCGGGAGGGAAGAGCTTGCAGTGAGTGGTGATCGTGCCACTGCAGTCCAGCCTGGGCGACAGAGTGAAACTCCATCTCAAAAAAAACAAAAAACAAAAATCAACAACAACAACAACAAAAACACAAAGTTATGTACGTGTGAAACGCCAAAGATTTGAAAAGTAAATAGCAAACGTCACAATAACTGTGGGCCACAGAAGAAATCAAGGGGGAAAGTATTTTGAACTGAAGGGAATAAAAAAACATCTATCAAAGTGTTTTAAGATGTTGCCAATGCACTACCGAGATGGAAATTTATAGCACTAAACACCTGTAGGAGAAATGGGAAGAGATTCAAATCAATTACTTCAGCCTGCACCTTACAAAAGTAGAAAAAGAGCCAACTTACTTCCCAAATAAGCAGAGGAATAAAAATTAAAGATCAGGGTGGTGATCAATCAGTGAAATAGAAAACAGAAAAATGAAAGAGAAAAGTAATGAAACCAAAGCTAGTTCTTTGAAAAGATCGGTAAATTGAAAAACTTCTAGTCAGACGGATCAGAAAAAAAAGATGACATAAATTACCACTATCAGAAATGAGAGACACAATTTCTCCATGGATTCTACAGATATTGAAAGGACAAGAAGGGAATCATATTACAAACAACTTTATGCTAATATATTTGCCAACTTAGACGAAATGGAAAAATTCTTGAAAGCATGAGCTACCAAAGTCCACTCAAAAAGGAAGAGATAGCCTGAGTGGCCCTATATATTTTAAATTTTTAATTTGTAATTAAAAGCATTCTCACAAAGGAAATGTCAAGCCCAGGTGGCTTTACTAGTGAATTCGGCCAAATATTTAAGAAAAAATAATACCAGTTCTACACAAATTGTTCTAGAAAATTGAAAAGGAGAGAATACATCCCACTTTTTCTATAATGCGAGTATTATCTTGAAACCGAAACAAGATAAAAACATTAACAACAACAAAAAGCTAACCAGCACTCCTTGTGAGCAAAATTTTAGCAAATTAAATCCCACAATATATAAAAAGGATAATACATCATAACCAAGCCAAGGTTACCCCAGGAATAGTTTACTATTCAAAAATTAATTAATTTCACATATTTTTTCAAAACTAACAAATAAAAACCATATGATCATCTTTGTGGATGCAGGAAAAGCATTTGACAAAATTCAACACTCATTCCTTGTAAACACTCCTAGCAAACAATTAACAGAGGAAAACTTCCTCAACCTGATAAAGGACACCTATGGAAAAGCTAGAGCTAACGTCACAATTGTGGGAGAGAGACTGATGCTCCTTTCAATAAGGACGAAGACGAGGATGTGCCCTCTTCTCACCTGTGTTCCATGGCCTATGGAGTCAGGCGGGAAAAAAGGAAATTAAAAGCATCCAGATTGGAAAGGAAGGAATGAAACTGTTTTTATTCACAGATAACATAGTTGTCTGCATACACAGTCATATGCAATCCACCAAAAAATGAAGCTACTAATACCGAGTTTAGTAAGGTTGCAGGATATAAGAACAATATGCAGATATCAGTTGTATATTTCTACATGCTAGAAATAATCAGATATTAAAAATTTTAAAACAATTTTATGACAGCTTTTAAAAATGAAATTTGTCCCAAAAATATGAGAACTTGTACTCTGAGAACTACAAAAGATAACTGAGAAAATTTGAGAATACCTAGGTAAATGGAGAAACGCATCGTGTCTGTGGATCAGGATCTGAGAATACCTAGGTAACTGGAGAAACATACCACGTCTGTGGATCAGGATCTGAGAATACCTTGCACATGAATGTTCGCAGCAGCTTTATTCGTAGTAGCCCCAGAACTGGAAATAAAATATTTGAATAGATAAGCAGGGTGTGGCACGTGCACATGGTTCACCAGTGCCGGCTGTGAGAGGGAAGGAGCGTGCATGCAGCCGCGTGGGGGAGTTTCACGGTGACTTCGCCCAGAAAAATGAATCAGACGGAAAGACCGCACGCTGTGCGCTTCCACTTAGGTACAGTTCTGCAAAATGCAAAGGAATGCGGGGTGCCGGCAGGCAGCTAGGTGACCGGGAGGGAACACGAGGGGAGTGCGAAGAGATTTGGGGGTGAGGGCTACTGCGCTATCTCCAAGGTGGTGATGGTTTCAAAGTGTGTCAGTTTTTCACTGTAGATCTGTGCAGTTTCTTATGAGTTTCTTATGTCAGTTATGCCTCGTCCAAGCTGTGGGGATGTAGATTCAGGCTTACCAGAAGCTTCCATGCTTCAGAGGCACCCCTGACCCCCTCAGTTGCAGAACGTCAACACGCCCCTGATGAGGAAGCTGGCGCACCTCAAGCTCGGCCTCGTGGAAATGGCTCTGGACATGCTCCGGTTCATCTGGGAGGAGGCCCGCGGGCAGCAGAGTGAGCAGGGGTCCCTGGAGAAGCTGCTGGCAGACTATCTGCAGAACACCAGTGACTACACTTCCGTCGGCCTGGTAATTGCTGGGGTCACAGATGCCCTGTGGAGGGAGCGCCAGGCCACAGTGCCGCTGAGGGGGCCCCGTTCCAGCAGGAGCCGTCTCCATCACTGTGCACCTGGCGGTGCGGGTCAGCTGGGGACCTCTTGCAGCAGGGGCAGCTCCCGGGCTTTGTCTCACCATTTGGGGAGACTGAATTGGCTCATCAAATCGAGGTCCCATTGCGGGGTGTTTCCTATATGAGCCACAGCTGCCCTTCCCGACTCGTGAATTTGCTTTGACTAATTAATTCATATTAATAATTAATGCATATGTGGATTAAAGAGCTCAATAGAGGTGGACTCCATTTTGGTAAAAAAAAAAAAAGTTGAATATGTAGAATGTTTTGAGGGAAATGTACATTCTTCCATTTTCCATTTTCTACTTCATGAAACATGACTCAGATTAATTTACATAAGTATAAATTTACATAAGTATAAATGGGCCAAAGACGGGCCTAAAACTGATTTGTCAGTGAGCTCTGAATTAAGGTTCTATGAGCAGACGTCTGACCCCCACACCAGAGCCCCGGAGACCCTCCCTGCGTGTGCGGCACCCTGCGGGGCAGGGCTGTTTCTCAGAGCTCCCCAGTGTCCCCACCCACAGGGGACACCAGGGCGGGCTCACTGGGTCCCCTGGGCAGGGTGGGTGGTTGCCCTTGGGGTGGCAGCTGTAACGTGTCTGTCTTTTCGAAGCAATGGTTCACGCTGACGCGGACTCTGGCACACGGGGCACTGGCGCAGCTGGGGAGCCTGCAGCCGCTGAGCGTGGGCTGTGTGGAGATCCGCGCCCGGCTCCTGGGCCTGGCCGGGAGGGCCCTGCACCTGCTGGCCATGCAAGCCGACCCTGTGCGCCCTGCCTGCTACTGGGAGGAGGGCCCCTCGGTAGGTGCTCCTGCTTCTATCCCAAGTCTGGCCCTGACACCTGTCGCCCATGCCTAAAAAACACAAGCGAAGTGTTCAGGACTCCCCTGATTGTAGCAGACAATTCGTGTCATCCTCCCCTAAGAAGGGCATGGCCCCAGGAAGAGAGAAAAATATAGGAAGCAGGCGTGAGGGAAGAAATGGGGCTGGCAAAACACAGGCCTTCCGGAACAGACCTGGGAGGGAACCACAGCGTCTGTGGAGTAGGCAGGGAGGGCAGGCGGGCACGTGGGTCGACCCGCACCAGCACGGAGCCAGCCCACCCCACCACGCAGCCCGCCCCTGGTGATGGCCCCAGCAAGCCCTGCAAGCCCCCAGGTCACCTTCCTAAATACCTGTGCAGATGCCAGCTCCTCCTCCGGAAGGCACCTGCCCCAGCAGAGAAGCTGGGCTCATCCCCACACACCAGCTCCTCAGGGAGACACCCTCAGGGACCAGAGCACCCACGCCGTGTGTGTGCCTGGCTCCACGCCCAGGGCAGTCCCCCACCAGGTGCCGTGCAGCCCTGGGTCGGCCCTGAGATGTTGTCTGTCCTGCGTCTTCAGGACCTAGCACAGGACTTGACGCACCTCGAGTGAATTGATGGAATCGTGGCTCTCCGTGCAACCAGCCTCCGTTGGCCTGCTTGGGTAGCGGGTGGGCGTGGACCAGAAGCGAGAGTTGGCAGGGCCGCCTCTGAGCTGCGTCCTCTTCCATGAATGCTGCTGATGGTGCCCCAGCGAGGAGGGGCCAGGGCAGAGCAGACGCCAAGTCCCATGTGGAGCGCGCAGGCTTCTTCCGCGGCCCCCGCCCCATGCAGGCCAGGCCCGGACGTACCTGCCTTTCGCTGTCCTTAGATATGATTTATGTTGTTGTTCAGCTTCTTGAAATCAGAGCTTAAGTCAAGGTTTTTCTGGCCTTTTCCTTGTATTCAAGGCTATATT
The DNA here is from genome assembly GCF_028878055.3 of Symphalangus syndactylus. Taxonomy (NCBI): domain Eukaryota; kingdom Metazoa; phylum Chordata; class Mammalia; order Primates; family Hylobatidae; genus Symphalangus; species Symphalangus syndactylus. The sequence continues at coordinate 5,686,307 of NC_072424.2, forward strand.
TTTCCTCTAACTCCCATTTTAGTCTCCCAAGTTTTGATACGTAGGATTGACACGGTCTAGGGTTGCTGGTCACCTTGTCTAAGGTGTTATCTGAGCTCGTTGTCCATCGTCTCATAACCCAGAAAATTAAGGCGCGTGGACACAGGGAGAGGTTGCAGTGAAAGTTTAATAAGTGAAAGAAGCTCTCTGCGGTGGAGAGGGGGCCCGAGTGGGCTTCCGTTTTCACGGTTGAATCCGAACGCTTTGATGAGAAAGTCCGCTCGTCCCTTTCGCTGTTCTTGTGACTTCCTTATCTGTGCCGCTGCGGGCGTGTCTTTAGGGAGCACAAAGCGCAGCCTCTCTTGATTGTGCAGCTGTGGGTGTGTTTTGGATAAGCCCCCCACCCCCTCCCACAACCCACTCAGGTTCCCTCGGAGCCCACCGTGTTCATGCCTGAAAAGGGGAGGAAGCTTTTCCCGGGAGCCGGCTGATGACCCGGAGAACGAAGGCTTCTCTGCTGGTCCCCCCGCTCACTGGTGCCGCTGCAGCTGCCTGGCAGCTCTCTCTCTGCCTCTGGCTGTGACATTTCAGGCTGTTTCTCCAAGGACCAGCCTTGGCTGTCGGCCTCACTGACTTTTCCTTTTCTCCTCCCTCAGTATTTTCATTCTCTAAGTCCGTTTTATAAATTCCATTGCAATTTCTCGTTTGACTGACTGGATGATTGTATCTTGTTTAATTTCAAGGCGACTGTGTTTCTCGGGTCTGTTTTCATGAGTGACTTCCAGTTTAATGTCCTGGTGGTTGAAAACACACCGAGTGATCTCGGTGCTGGGGACACTGCAGTGGCTGCACGTGGTGCAGCCCTGGTCGGTTTTGGTAAATGTTCTGCACACGTCTGAATGGCGTGTGCTCCGTCGTGAAAGGGGCCAGGCTCCGTGCATGTCAGGTGGCCACGGCTGCCCTGCCTCCAGCGTGCTTGCTGGTTTTCGCCTCTATTCAGGCAGCCTACTGGAACAGGGGCTTGTCCATCACTCCTTCACCATTTCTATCAATGTTTTCTTTATTTTGATGCCTGATCATTGGGTGCATATACAGATTTGGCACTGCGATACCTTGTGTCCCGAAAACCCAGGGGGCTCCCTCTCAACCCAGGTTCTTCAGGGGCTGCCTGAGCTTCCTATGCCCAGGTGGGGCTTGTGTCTCGGCCAGACCAGGGGCTCCTGAGGGCCGGTGGATGCCTCGGCCTCAGTGCTGGCTGGTTCCAGGAAAGGTGTTTCCAAAGGACAGGAATGAGAGCCCCCTGGGAATGTGTTGGATTCCAGGCCCACGTGACTCAGGCTGGCTTCCTCCGGGGGCTGCATCCTCACCCTGGCCGCAGCATCCCTTCGTCCGGCTCCAGCGTCCCCTCGCCCAGGCTCGCGGTTCAGGGCCACGCTGCATCAACTCAGGGGTGGAGGGTTTGGGACGGTGAGAGGCCACGCTGCGTCCTGCGGTGCCCCCCACCCGGGGACCCTGCTGAGAAGCCTGACCACCCCGGCCTCCCTGGGTGGGCCTCCCCATGCCGACCAAGCAGGAACCCAGAAGTGCCCGCCAACCTGCAGTGTATGTCACAGGTGGGCGCCAAGCTGAGCGGCCTCAAGTCTCTGGAGCTGGAGGTAGAGGAAGAGGGAGCCACAAAATCCAGCAGGGACCCGCCGGCCTCCAGGGCAGCCCCGGAGGAGCACGGCAGGAGAGGCGAGGACCTGAAGGTGCGGCTGCCCCTCCCGCCCCTCGTGTGGCCTCTGCCCAGAGCCCGGCCTGAGCCTGAGCCTTGTGCCCCACAGAGGAAGATGGTTCTGGCCCAGCAGTATCTGGCTCAGGCGTCAGAGGTGCTGCTGCAGTGCCTACAGGTGGCCCTTGGCTGTGGCCTCCTGGATGTCGCAGCAGCCGCCAGCCTGGAGGTGGTGGAGTGTGTCGGCACCCTGGACCCCGCAACTACCTGCCAGTTCCTGGCTCTGTCTCAGGTGTGTCTCTGCCCCGCGCACCTCCAGCCAGGCCCTTCATGGAGGAGGGAGGACCCTGGGCTTCAGCTGGGGCCCTTGCCTTGGGGGGACTCCATTAGAGAAGCAGGCTGCAGGCCGGGGTCCTCAAGCAGTGGGAGCCTGCCGGCCACATAAACTTGTGGCTCAGAGAGAACGTGCATTCGTGTGCTTATCCCCGAACCCCTGCATTGGCCAGACACGGAGACCTGGCAGTCACAGGCCAGCAGGTCCCTGTCCATGTGGACCTCACAGAGGTCCCATAGAAGATCGGGCAGACATGGAGACCCAGCAGTCGCAGGCCAGCAGCACCCTGTCCGTGTGGACCTCACAGAGGGAACAAGCATGTCCCCACGTGACTCTGCACGTGCCAGGAGGAGCCAGCATCCCAGGAGAGCCAGCCCACTCCTGCTCCCAGGCTGCAGCCGCTGCGCACCCTCCGCAAGGTGCAAGGCCTCCCCACCCAGGCCTCAGGCCCCTGGCACACCTCCCCTGCTCCCTTTCAGAGCTGCTCGGCCTCGGAGATGATGAGGGATGTCCTGCTTGCAGCCACGGCCAACACCAGCAGCTCACAGCTGGCAGCCCTGCTGCAGCTACAGCACCAGCTCCAGTGCCAAGACAGGACCACCACCAGCCTGGGCGCCAGTGTGGAGCAGAGGCTGGCTGCCGTGTCCAAGGTAAGCGGGCAGGGATGCCGCAGAACCTGCCCGCAGCTCTGGAGCTCTGCGGACAGACACTGCAGCCGCACAGTCCCACACCTGAGCGAGGGCAGCCTTGCTCACCCCCCAGCTCATGAGCCGTCCCTCCCTGTGCCTCCAGTCGTGTGTGCCTGGGTCGCCTCTCCAAGCCTCAGGGTCCTCCTGGTCTTTGTGGGGGTAGTAACGGCCCACCTGGTGGGTGCGGTGAGGTTGGTGAGGTCACAACTACAAACACACAGCCAGGCCTGCAGCCAAGAGCTGACCAGCAGATGGGCCAGCAGTGCCCTGAGGGCCTTGTGGATCGGAGCTGCATGTTCCCTACCTCTGTTTAAGGAAATATCTTACACCTTGGTCAGGTCTAAGGGTTTAATCTTGAGAAGCATTTCTGTAGAGCAGGATAGCTAATGGCATCTTTTATTCGGATTAGCAGGTGCAAATGGCAGTATTTAAAGAAAAAAGACGACGACATTTCTTGAATTGTGGGAAACAGACAAGCGTGGCCTGATGGGGCCCCTCCCTCCTTTGGCTGCGTGGCTGCCTCCCTGGTCCTCTCGTTGGGATGGACCTGACCAAATATCCCTTCGTCCAGGGCTGTTTGGCGGGCAATGCTTTGCTGGTGAGGGTGGGGTGGGGGCAGCATCCGCCACTGGGTGACAGGAGCACCCCTGTCATTGTGACATCCAGAGATGTCTGCAGACATCACCAGTGGGCACAACATGGCCCCAGCTGAGAACTGGTGACTCAACCCAGAGGTGGAAACCTGGAAAGCTGCCGTCCTTCTGAAGCTGAGAGGATGGAGGGTGGAGGCAATGGGCCTGCAGACCCAGCCCAGGCCTGAGTACAGGAGAAGGTGACACAGCCTGGCCCTGCGCCTGGAGAAATATGCTGATGCACATGGCCCTGCCGGAGCTGGGTCCAGGAGGGTGTGCATGGCAAGCAGGAATAAAAATGGGCTAAGCCGGGCGTTGGGGGCGCCTGTGGTCTAAGCTGGGCGTGGGGGCACGCACCTGTAGTCCCAGCTACTCAGGAGCCTGAGGCAGGAGGATCACTTGAGCCCAGGAGTTCGAGGCTGCAGTGAGCCATGATAGTGCCTGTGAATAGCCACTGATGCCCAGCCTGACCAACATAGTGAGACCCCATCTCAAAAAAAATGGGCTACTCCAGGCAGCACTTACTGGACAGGTGAAGAGCAAGCAGCCAGGTCGGCACCAGAGCACCTGCTGTGGGTGAGCTAGGCACGGGAGTCATGGCTGTCCCTCCCCCATGGCTGCAGACCAGGCAGAGCTCACCCCATAGGAGCTTTGGGGACCAAGGACACCAGTGTGTGTGCAGGACTGAGTGCAGGGCCAGGAGGCAGCCTGGGGCTTCACATGTGGGAGCCATCAATCACCACGATGGGGTCACCACTCCTCAGGCCCTCCTGTTTCAGGAATTCTCATGGGGAAGCTGCACCGACTCTCAGCCAGGCACAGACTCATTGCAGTCTGGCTGGGGGACGTCGTAGGCCACAGCAGGCCCACTGCAGCAGCCTCGGGAAAGGCCGGTGAATGGCAGAGCCTCATATTTTAAAAGTTATCAGCCGTGGAAGCAATGAGTACTAGCTAAGCTAAAATTTTTGCACTGAGAGCATCTGCTGCAGTGAGTCAGCCCTCACTGTCTATCCTGGGGGCCACTGGGCAATTCGGAAATCAGCTGGGACTGGTGTCAACAGAAGCTCTGCAAGGAGGAGAACGAGCAAGCCTGGAGCCAGGAGGGGAGAGGTCACTGCACTGCAGCTAGGAGCAGCCCTGCAGCATCCTGGGAACGCCCATTGAGAGCAGAGCCCCACAGCACCCTGGGAACGCCCACCAGCAGCAGCCCCATAGCACCCTGGGAACACCCACAGAGACCAGAGCCCCACAGCACCCTGGGAACACCCACAGAGACCAGAGCCCCACAGCACCCTGGGAACGCCCACCAGCAGCAGCCCCACAGCACCCTGGGAACACCCACAGAGACCAGAGCCCCACAGCAGCCTGGGAACACCCACCAGGTCCTGGGCCTTAGGGACGTTCCCCTGGAAGCTTCTGGAAGGCAGTGAAATCTGCTGTTGTCTTGTGGTGCCTGGAGAGGATGCAGCCTCCAGGACATAGTGTCCCCTGCAGCACCCCATATGTGCTCTCCTAAATGAAGGTCTCAATGTGGGGGTTTCAGGGAAAAGTGAAGGCAGCCCAAGGTTGAATCTGTGACTGAGAAACAGACTGAAGAAAAGACCCCGTCTGAGGGGGAAATTGGAAAAAGAGCAAGAGTGCTATGATTTGAACGTTTGTCTCCTTTGAAACTCGTGTTGAAACAATGCCCAATGTGGCAGTATTGAGAGGTGGGGCCTTTAAGAGGTAACTGGGTCATGAGGGCTCATGAATGGATCAGCCCATTTGTTGACTAACAAGTTAATGGATTATGGTTATCATGGGAGTGGGGCTGATGGTTGTATGAAAAGAGGAGAAGACCTGGGCTAACACAGCCCCTCACCGAGTGTCATCCTGGGCCACCTCAGGACTCTGCAGAGGCCCTACCTGCAAGAAGGCCCTCATCAGATGCGGCCCTTTGACCTTGGACTTCTCAGCCTCCAGAACTGTAAGAAATAATTTCCTTTTCTTTATAAATTACCCAGTTTCAGATATTCTGCTATAAACAACTGGAAATGGACTAAGAAAATTGGTACCAGGAGTGGGGTGGTTGACAATAATGAATACTTGAAAATATGGAAGCAGCTTTGGAACTAAGTAACGAGCAGAGGCTGAAAGCATTTGGAGGAGAAGGCTTTTAAAAACCCAGTATGTCTGTAAATGGATCATTGAGGGTGATTCTGTTGAGGGCCTGCCTAGAAGACAAGATGATAAGGGAAAGTTTGGAACTCTTTAGAGATCTGTTAAGTGGTCGTGACCAGAATGCTGATTTGGACAGGAAAGGCCATTCTGATGAGATTTCAGATGGAACTGTAGAGCAAGGTATTAAAACCTAGAATAAAGGCCAGCCTCGTCATAAATTAGCAAAGACCTTGGCTGAACTGTCCACATGGAACAGCTTTGTCAAAGGCTAAACTTGAGAGTGGTGAACAAGGGTATCTGATAGAATAAATATCCAAGCAGCAAAGAATTAGACTGCTGCGTGGCTACTTCTAACCACTACATTGAGCTGCAAAAGGGAAAAAATAACTCGGAGATGGAATTTATCATCGAAAGAAAAGTGAGAAGGATCTGGAAGCTCTTAGCCTGGCCACATAAAGAGTGAAAGGTGTGCCTAGGAGAGGAGCCAAGGCTCTAGACCATTCACCAAAAGTCATTTCAGAGATCCTCAAGGCTGCCCTCCCATTGCAAGCCTGGAGGCCATGGAGGGTAGAATTGTACTGGTGGATGGGCCAGAGGTGCCCTCCACAGGCTCCCTGCCCAGGGCCTGCTGGGGACCATGCTCCCTAAATTCCAGTGCAGCTCTCTCCATGGCAGCCCCAGGGGTGGCTCAGGCAGCTCTGGTGCAGATAGACCCACAGCTCAAGAAGATGTGGCCACAGCATTGGCCACGGCCACATGGCACTGATTCTGCAGGCTTGCAGAGAGCAAGATGGAGCCTCCATCCAGATTTCAAAGGATGCCATTGAAAGCCTGGGGGCCTGGGCAGGGACTCGTCCCAGGGATGGAGCCACCACAGACAGCCCCAGCAGAGCAAAGCCTAGTGCAGCCACGGGAACAGGACCCCCACCAGGACCTGGCAGCTTGGGAAGCTTCAGGCACTGGACTCCCACCCGAAAGAGCAGCCATGTGGGCTGCACCCAGCAAAGCCATCGGGGAGGCCCAACCCCCAGCCCGTGTGTCCAGAGGCAGCAGGTGCTGTCGGAAGAGACCATTCCCTGAAGTTAGGATCACGTCAGCCCTGTGGGGTTGGGGTTTGCTTGGAGCCTCCACTCCTCATCTTGCCTATTCCCATTTTCAAGTGGGAACGTCTCAGCCGGTCCCACCACTGTATGTCGGAAGTCGAGAACTTGTTTTGATTTCACAGGCTCATAGATAAGACTCTGAACTTCGGACTTTTGAGGTGCTGCAGGAACAAGTTAAGACTTTGGGGCTACGGGGTTTATAGGAATGTATTTGTACATGAGAAGGACATGAGTTTTGGGGGCAGAATACTATGTTCCCTCCAAAACTCATGAATGGGTTGATCTAATTAATGGTTTTAGATTCAGGGGTTATCCTGGGAGCGGGACTGGTGGCTTTATAGGAAGAGGAGGAGAGACTTGAGCTGGCACACTCAGCCCTCTCGCCACGGAATGCGCTGCGCCACCCCGGACTCTTTGGCGTCCCCACCTGCGAGAAGGCCCTCACCAGACGTGGCTAAAACCGACCAGCGCTGGGCCACACACAGCCACAGCAGAGATCCCCAGTACCAAGGTCACTCAGTGTGTGTTTTCCAACCATGGTGACGTAAAGCGGGAAATCAGTAACAAAAATGGACCTGTGAGAAACACAGGCGCCTTGAAATTAAACAGTTACTTACGATGATCAAATTAGTCAAAGAAGAAGTCACAGCGGAATTCAGAAAACACTTTAAACTGACTTAGATTTAAACTGACTTAGACTTAAACCAACTTAGATTTAAACTGACTTAGGGAATGAAAATGCTGCAAATAAAAACTTATGCAACTTAGCTCAAATGGATTACAGGAAAAATACAGCCTTGAATACAAGAAGAAAGCCAGAAAGAAACCTTGATTTAAGCTTTGATTTCAAGAAGCCGCACAACAATAATAAATAACATCTAATCAAAATGAAAGAGGACAAATCAATACAACATCAGAAACAGCGAAGTCAAAACCAGCAGAGGAAATCCAAGGCACAAGTTGGTTCCAAAGAGAAGACAATGAAATGGAGAAACCCCTGCTCAAGAAAGAAAGGGAAAAGGCGAGTTTCCAGTATCAGTAAGAAAAAGACCCATCCCTGAGATGGTGCAGGCATTGAAAGTTCACACAGAATGTTCTTGACAGCCTTACCCCAATACAGGTGACACTGGACTCAAACGGACCAACTCCTCAACAAAACACAGCTCACCAAAGCCAACAGAAGTGTAGAAAATCCAAATGATTCAGTGTCTGTTAAAGAAATGGAATCTTTTATTTAAAATGTTGCTACAAAGAAACCCAGACCCCACTGGCTTCACCAGTAAATTCTTCCAGAAACTGAAAGAATAAATAACCACTTTCAAAACTCATGGAAAGTAGAAATAAAGCAAAAAAATTCCTCTTTTACTAAGAGGCCAGATGAACATTGACACTGGAAACTTAGCAGGGACATTACAAGAAAGGAAAAGCTCTCTCATCACTATTGCACACAAATCCTAACAAAATACAGCAAATAAAGTCCAGCAGTTATAAAGGGCGCCACGTCAGTGTGAAGTGGTTCTGTTCCATGTGGTTCAATATTCAAAAATCATTCAATATCATTGACCATGTTAACAGAAGGAAAAGGAGACAAACGCAGAATCACCTTGACAGGTGCAAAAAAGGTGTCTTTCAAAATCCAACATCCACTCATGATTTTTAAAATTAAGATAGAAGCAAATGTCCTTAATCCAATAAAGAATCTCTATACAGCCCTAGCATGCATCGTATTTAATGGTACAATATTGAAAAGTTTTCCCCAAGAGTGGAAATGTACGCCCTATCAGCACTTGTATTGAATACAGAACAAGAAGACTAGGAAAAGAGATAAAATGTAGAAAGACTGAAAAGAAAATACAGAACCAAGAGACAGAAGAACTTGGGTGTTGTTCCGTGTGTGTGGGCCGACAGGCTCTGTGCTGTGAAGCCACCAGTTCTCTCTGTAGCCGAGGGTTCACGGAGGCTCTTCCTCCTTCCCGTGAGGTCTTAGCCTGGTTCCCCTGAGCTATTAGCAATGTTGTGTTCCGCAGAGATGGCCTGGCAAGTGGCCCAGGGCTGTGTCCCTTGTGGGGACCTGGGGCTGTGCCACTCCCCCGTGGCCACGGGAGACAGGGTAGGAGCCGTACAAGAGAAAAATGACAAATCAGACTACGATGAAATTCAGAAGTTCTGTTCATCAAAACACTCTGCCGAGAATCGAGGGGCAGCCACAGAGAATGAGAAGAGAAGATATTGACACTAGGTTGCCAACACATGTGCGTCCCGCGTGGATGAAGGGTGTGGATCCCTTTTCAGTAAGAAAAGGAGACACTGATTGAAGATGGCACGAGGTTGGAATCTCACAAAAGCAGATATTTGTGTGGCCAATAAAACAATTTTAATGGTGCTCAAGTTCATTAGTCAGGGAAATGCAAAATTGAAGCCCGATGCAGATAACCAGACACCAACCAGAATGGCTCCCATGGAAAAGAAGGACACGGCCAGTTGGGATGAGACGGGGATGGGGGCAGCTGAGGCTCCCTGGGCCTCATGCCCCCCCGTTGGCACAGCAGCCCCTGGGCGCAGCAGCCCCTGGGCAGGGTTCTGGCGGAATCACTGTAATTGACACAGCGAGGCTGCACCTGACTCCGCGCCTGGCAGAAATCCTTCGCCGAGGTCCCCGGGGAGCAGCATCACTCATGACCCCCAACGATTGTTCACAGAACGGATGAAGATGCTGTGGCGTTCCCAGCTGTGGTGTCTGCAGCGCGGAAGGTCAGCCCCACGCTCCACCTGGGTGAAGCCCACAGCACAAGCCAGAGGCCCGGCAGAAACGCCCACCTGAGCTGCTAGAATCTGCTGTGGTCCCCTTGTGGGGACGAGGGCCAGTGGCCGGCAATGTCCCGTCTCTTTGCCTGGCCACACAGGTGTGCCCACTGCAAAAATCCATCAAGCTTTTCACGCATGGGCTTTTACACAGCTTTCTGTATATTCTACTTTGATAATAAGTTTTATAAAAACTGCTTGGTTTGTGCAAACTTGAAGCTATGACTCAGAACCACAAGCCTCACAGCTCGATGGAGGGCTGCCCATGCGGAGAGGCCCAAGCCTCCAGGAGCCCTCTGGCTGGCCCTCAGGGGCTGTGGTGGCCGCCTGCCACTGGTGTTGAGGAGCCCGAACTGCGTGCTGGGTCTGGTATTAGACCGACTCATAGTCCACAGGAGCGGACGGGCTGGAGCCGCCGCCTGCACCGCTTGACCACAGCTGACTGGCATCCCAGGGGCCTAAGGCCAGGAAGAGAGGGCCTTCCCCAGGGGAACATGGGGGCACGGCTCTGAGTCTGTGCTGTGTACACGTGTGTGTCCGTGCATGTCTACGTGAGTGTGTGCGTCTGGGTACGGGTGCGTTTCTGTGTCCGTGCATGTCTGCGTGAGTGCGTCTGTGTATGGGTGCATGTCTGTGTCCCTGCATGTCTGCGTGTGTGCATGGGTGCGTGTCTGTGTCCATGCATGTCTGCGTGTCTGGGTTTGTGTATGCGTTCATCTGTGTGTGTCCGTGCATGTCTGCGTGTGTGCATCTGTGTACGCGTGCATGTGTGTGTCTGCATGTCTGCGTGAGCACGTCTATGCACGGGTGGGTGTCTGTGTCCGTGCATGTCTGTGTGTCTGGGTCCATGTACACGTGCATCTGTGTGTCCGTGCATGTCTCCGTGTGTGCGCCTGTGCACGGTGCGTGTCTGTGTGTGTCCATGCCTGTCTGTGTGTGTGTGTCTGTGCACGCGTGTGTGTCTGCATGCATCCATGTGTCTGTACATGTATGTCTCCATGTGTGGTGTGGAGGACACAGGAGGAAGGATGGAGGGAAAGGCACCACTCACGGAGGAGCCGCTGGAGAATTTTCCATTTGTTATTTTGGGTTTGGTGAACATGCACTTTGCGTCATGCACATCAGGTTTCTAAACATTAACAACCGGAGAGAAATGACATTTTGGTGCTGCCAGTGACTCTTGTGTGCCTCTGCTGCCCCCTGGTGGCAGCCCTGAGTCACTCCCAGCAGGGCCCCCCCACCCCAAGGGCCCGGGCCTGGGGCAGGAAGGGCACAAAGCCCCCGCCATGGCTCTGCCGCGAGGTCTCCTGGAAATGAGGGAAACAGCACAGCGACGTCCCTGTGTCCTAAATGCATCCACTGATAGCCGTTTTTCACCACACAGGCTTGGCAAAATCTTTGCGTCACTGAACAACATTTTAACCTCTTGAATGAGATGCCTCCTACCTTTTGCATCCTCTTTCTGCACCTCTCAGGGGACAGGTAAAGCCGCTCCTTCCTGTTGAGGCCACCCCCAGCCTGCTGAGAGGCCTCAGGGAGGCAGAGACCCAGCCGTGGGCTGCCCACACCTCAGCCCCACCCCAGGGAGGCCTGGGACTCGGGAAACGCCCGGCCAGTCCCGAGAAGGTGCCGGACAGACACCGGGTACCCCAAGGGTGGGGGCGGTCCAGAGACACGGCACACCCCCTCCTGTGACCTGTCTCCCGTACAGGGTCTTTGTGTCTGGTCTGGGCGTCCGGACCTGAAGGTCACTGTTACGGTGGGGCCGAGAGCAGGACAGCTGTCCTCTCCAGCTCCCACTGGCCTGGAGCCAGCCGGCGGTGCCTCTGGCAGTGACCACAGAACTCACTGGCCGTGCCCAAGTGCCCGGTGCATGACCCAGCCTGTTCTCAGTCCACACCCTGACTGGCCATGCACACCCAGCAGTGCCCCTGGAGGCGCACACGGGGAGTGCCCTGCTGGGGGTGCATGGTCTGCAGAGTTGGTCTCACTGGGCTCCTTTGAGGTCACTGGAGCTGGGCTGTGAGGTGTGTTTCCTTCATGGCTTGCCTGCGACCCTGGCCCGCGTCTTGCCGGCAGGTCCCGTCTGTACGGCGCTGCCTACGAGAAACCCAAGTTCATTACCGCAGCCAAAGGAAAGGTGCAGGCGGTGGGAGGTGAGCAGGGCTGCAGGGGAGGGGGAGGGGGAGCAGGAGGAGCAGGGCAGGCCGATCAGGGGCGAGAGTGGGGAGGTGAGCAGGGCTGTGTGGGCAGGGTGAGGGGAGAGGCGGAGGGGGAGGGGAGCAGGGGCAGGAGTGGGGGAGGGGAGCAGGGGCGGGAGGGGAGCGGTGGGGGAGGGGAGCGGTGGGGGGAAGGGAGCGGGGGCAGGAGCAGAGCTGATGCCCACTGTGCCTCAGGCTCCCTGCACGCGGGCGCTTTCCTTCCAGAAGCCGAAGGCCCACCAGGGAGCTGCTGGGGTCCCGGGGGTGTGGCCTCTCCCAGCCCTCCACCCACAGGGATGGAGGGGTCTGTAGTGCCTGTGACATTCTGGAAACAGGTGTAGATGGGGCGTGTGCTTCCCTGGGGCCCAGGAGGCCCATCCGCTGGCTGTGCGATGACGTGGCGGCCCCTCCACGGCATGGGACCAGGGGGACCCCACATGGAGGAAGGGACTTCCGTCCATGCAGCCTTTCCCAGTGCTCACCACGCACGGTCCAGCTGCCATCCTCAGCCCTGGGCAGCGACAGAGGGTGTGTCCGTGTCCCCGCAGGCTCTTGCAAGGTGATGCGTCTGGCCATGAGCCCCACTGCCTTCTCCCACCTGCTGGCCTGTGCCCAGCAGTTCCGGAAGCAGACCCAGGCCCAGGTGTACAGCGAGGACATGGCCCTGAACACAGGCTCGGTGAGGCCCTGCAGGCTCCAAGCCACCCTGCTGGGACCCTCTGCTCCCCACCCCTGAGAGCCAGGACCCCGGCGAGGTGGCGGGAGGGGCGGGGCGCTAGGCCCGGCTGCTGAAGGGCTTGGGCCATCCCGATACCCGGGCACTGCCCAACTCCCAGGCCAAGCTCCATGTGGGGGGAGAACTCGCTCCTTGCGCTCCTTGGCCATGTCTGATCCCTGAAGAGAAAGAGGAGGGGCCCGGCCCACTCTGCTCCACAGAGCTCAGGGTCACCTGGGCCCGGCTGTCCCCACAGGCAGGACCCTCCGTGGTGTGGGCAGAGGAGATGGGTGGGGGCTGGGGTCTCAGGGTGACCCTCCAGAGGATGGGCCGGGTGCTGCGGGGCCCTTGTTGCCGAGCCAGGCGCCCTTGTCCACCATGCTGTTGGCAGAATGGGCAGGAGCTCGGCCTTTCCGCAGGGGCCTGGCCCTCGCAGGGTCTGGGCCATGCGCCCTGTTTGCTACGGGGGCCTCTTGTTTGGATTGAGTAGGAGCCAGAAGGCCTGCAGGTGGAGGAGAAGGAGCGCCCTGTGCAGAGGCTCAGCAGCGTCCTGGGGACCCTGGAGGAGCTTCTGCAGCCGCTCTTCCCCCTGCTCAGCCTCTCCGAGGCCAGGTACCGGGGATGACTTGAGGCTGGCTCCCCACCATGCTCACACATGGACACGTGTGTCCAGCGCCGTGGCCAACCACGTGTGCTTGCTGTGCCTTCTCGGACGCCTTTGTTCAGGACTCAGCGCCACCCACCTGCTCCCAGGAAGCAGTTCTTCCTGGTTCTGCCTCCATTCCTGCCTGGAGGAGTACTGCCCACTGCCCACTGCCCACGGCCCCTCCAGCCCCTGGCCCAAGCGTGGGGTCGGAGGGCAAGCACCTCCGAGGGGCCGCCCGGGCTCCTTTGATTTGGGGTGGGAAGGAAGGCAGAGGGGACAGACACCTGGCACCGTTTAGCTTGGCTGGTGGATCAGAGATGATCCCGAAATCCTGTGGCTCATCCCAGCCCCACCTCAGTGGGACCAGCCCCAGAAGTGAGCGTGGGGATTCGTGGTGCTGCTGCCTTAGAGTGAAACAGGCTGAGCAGGTGTCGCCTATATTCCAAGCGTTTGTTGTCTCTGTCTGTTTCTTAAACCCGAATATATAACCTGACTTTCAGAGTGCAGACACCTGCGGTTGTTGCCGATTCAGGGAAGTCGAAGGGCAAAGACAAGGAGGGGAAAATGTCCACAGGACAACACAGTGAGTGGGGCGGGCGTGGCCACTCAGCCTGGGGAGCTTGTCCCGCCAGAAGAGGTGGGGTTGGGATCCACCCACCCATCCGGGAACGCCAAGGGGGGTCAGGAACCCAGGAGTCCCACAAGGCCTGCAGCCCCTCCCCCTGAGGCCTCCCTGCGCATGGGGTCCCCGGAAGGTTCTGTGCACAGCCACGGACCAGCCCTCCGGCTAGGAGGCTCTGTGCCAAGCCTCCTGAGGGCACCACGGAACCCAGCAGCCGCCCTTGCGTGGGTGGATTGTCAGCCCCGCCACACCACACGTGCCTGCTAACAAAAAGGATCGTGTGGAGGGACAGGCGTGATGGGAGGCTGTTCCTCGCCCCGTTCTGGGGCATCTGGAGGAGGAGTTGGCATGGAGTCAAGGCGGGCTGCCAGGCTTTCCCAGCGCCCAGCAGCCAAGTCAGAAGACGGAGCCTGCGGCCCCGTGGGAAGGGTCCCGTCTTCAGGAGCTGATCTCCCTGCACTGCTGTTTCCCAGACACAGTCCAGCCCGAGGTTGCGGATAAGATAGTCCTGGTCGCAGACAGACATCTCCTGGAGCTGCCACTGGAAGGTCTCTCTGTGTTCGATGAAGGGACAATTTCCTCTGTGTCACGAGAATTTTCTCTTCAAATGCTGTGGAATCGCCTCCATAGAGAAGAGACAGGTAGGAGCTGCCCTCAGCCACCTTAATGTGCAATTTTAAAATGGAAATATTTAAATTATTTTTTCAGATGAAACAATGTTAGCTCCTATCAAAAAAAATCACCAAATGTTGCAACATTTTTCTAGGCATTTATTCATTCAAAGATATTTATAGGATATAAATACTCACCAGCCTGGGCAACATGGTGAGAGTGCATCTCTACAAGAAATTTTAAAATTAGCCGGGCATGGTGGCATGCACCTGTGGTCCCGGCTACTCAGGAGGCTGGGAGGTGGGAGGATGGTTTGAGCCTGGGAGACTGAGGCTTTGGGGAGCTGAGATGGCGCCACTGCACTCCAGCCTGGGCAACAGAGTGAGACCCTGTCAAAAATAAAATATATATGTATATATATAAATACTCAAAACTATTTATAAAATACCTGCTATGTGCCAGTATCCTGGTGCTAAACACACAGGGAAGATGAACTTAACGCTGCTCTTGCCCCCACAAATATCTGTTTCAAAGGAGGGGACCAGATATGTAGTAAACAGCCAGCCTCTCCATTAGTCACTCAGACGGTGAAAACCGTGGGGGAGAGCGTGGAAGGCCCTGACCTCGGCTGGGATTCGGGGGTGATGACATTCTTGACTGAGTGCTGGCTGTGCAGATGTGCCCAGGTTGTGAAACTTCCCCAAGCCCTACACTTGTGGTGTGTGCAGTTTTCTGCACTTCGATATCAAATTAAAAATAAATAGATTGGACTTTAGCTTCCATCTCAGATGAAGTAACAAGGACGAGATTTGTCCTTCCAGCTGAGACTAATAAAAACCAGAGAAACACATGAAATGAGGGTTTTCAAACATTGACGGGCAGTCCGAGCAGGACGGGGGTCCTTGAAGGGGGTTGGCTGGCGAGCGCCACGGCCCACCCAGCTCTTACTCTCTGGGGAGTTTCCAGGCCACAGCATTGTTGGGGGGGGCAGAAAGAGCCCAGGGGTCTCCCCAAGTTGAGGACAGGCAGTTTGGAGTCTGGGAAGCTGACAGCTACAACATGCAGGGCGGGACACCCGGAAGGAGAGAGCTGCAAGGAACGGCCGCTCCGAGATCTGCAGAGCCCTCGGCAGGAAGACGGTCACCGCCTGTGTGCGAGGCCAGGGAAAGAGACAGCTCTGAAAATAGTGAAAACACAGATAAACACTTAAAACTCCTTTATTTTCAAAATCTCTTTAAAATATTTTTGAGCAAAAAGCTTAGAGCAAAAGAAAATAATAATGGTACGGGGTTTTATAACATAAATGTGGGATGAACAACAACAGCACAAAAGATGAGGGGGAGGGAATGGAAGCAAAGCATCTAAAGGTTCCATCCTCTGGAGAAAGTGTATAATATTACTTGAAGATAGAGTGATAAAGTCATAAACTGTACATCCCCAAGTAATCAATACAAACAAAACAACAAGAAAAACAACCCACAGAGTTTATAGCAAACACATAATGAAGAAGATGAAATGGAATCATAAACACACCCTTCATCCAAAAAAACACAGAAAAAAGGAACAGAGAACAGATAGGAAAAATAAAAAACAAATAGCAAGATAGTAGTATATTTCAACCCAACCATATCCATCATCACATTAAGTGTCTGAACACCCCCAACTAAAAGAAAAAGATCATCTGATTAAATGAAAATTCAGCGTTCAAAATATGCTTCCTCCAAGAAACCCACTTTAAATAAAAAGAAAATGGTAAGTTAAAAAGAAAGGATGGAAAAACCTTATCTCTTAGTATCCAAAGAATGTTGGCATGGTGAGATTAAATTAGAAAAAGGCGGAGTTCATCCTGGGAACATGACCAGAGCTACAGCGGGCCATTCCGTAAAGAGGACGAGGCTAATTCATGAAGAGGGTGTGAAACCTCAGTGTCTGTACATCGATTAACATCGCTGCAAAATACACGAGACAAAACCCACGGAGCCACAGAACAATCAAGACGTACCCAGGGATGGCTGGAGATGTCAACATCCCTTTCTCAACAGTGATGGAACAAATATGCATCAAATCAGTAGGGTGTGGAGGATTAAACATACCAGCCAGCTTCATCTAACAGACATTGATGTAACATTCCCCCCACGGCAGAAGAATGTACACTTTTTCACACACACACAGAACATTTGACAAGATATACCCTACGCTGAGCCATAAAACAAGCCTAAAAAATATGAAAGGGTCTAAATTACCCACAGTAGGTTCTCTGACCACAGTGGAGTTAAATTAGAACTTAATAACAGAAAGCATGCCTGGAAAACCCCAGTTACTTGGAAACTAAATATGCTTCTTAAATGCCCACGGATAAAAGAAGAAATTAAAAGGGGAATTTAGAAAATATTGTGATGTGAATGAAGACAAAAACACAATTTATCATTATTTGTGGATGCTGCTGAAGCGCAAGAAGGAATTTATGGAACTAAGCGTGTATGTTAGGAAAGAAAAAAGGCTGCAAAGCAATGACCGCTATTTCTATCTTCAAAAATTAGAAAAAGCAATTTTAACACAAGCATGATCAAGGATGATGGAAATAAGAACGGAAATCTATGACACAGGAAACAGAAACACAAACCAAAAGCAAGTTCTTTGAGAAAAATCAATAAAATTAATACACCTCTAGTCAGGTCAGGCTGATCAGGAAAAAGAGAGACACAAAATTATCAGTATCAAAAATGATAGAGGCAGCATCACTACAGAGTCAAGAGAGGATAAAAAGTAAATAATGAATGATGCTGTGCCAATAAATTTAACAACTTAGATGAAATGGACAAGTTCCTCGTAAGACCCAAACTTCCAAACTCACTCAAGAAGAAAGGGATGACCTGGATAGGCCTGTATCTATTAAAGTAATAGAATGTTTAGTTTAAAATCTTCCCACAAAGAAAAAACCTTGGTCGGGTGCGGTGGCTCACGCCTGTAATCCCAGCACTTTGGGAGGCCAAGGCAGGTGGATCACGAGGTCAGGAGTTCAAGGCCAGCCTGGCCAAGATGGTGAAACCCCATCTTTACTAAAAACACAAAAATTAGCTGGGTGTGGTGGTGTGTGCCTGTAATCCCAGCTACTCAGGAGGCTAAGACAGGAGAATCGCTTGAACCCGGGAGGTGGAGGTTGCAGTGAGCTGAGATTGCGCCACTGTACTCCAGCCTGGGTGACAGAGCGAGACTCCATCTCAAAAAAAAAAAAAAAAAAAAGAGGAAAAGAAAAGAAGATACCTCTACACCCAGAGGGTTTCTACACACACCCTCCCACAGCGATGAAAGAGGAGACTCTACTTCCCAGCTGATCTTCTGAGGCTGGCATTATCCGATACCAAACCCAGAAAAAGACATTAGGAGATTTAAAAAAATGGCCAATATGCCTCATGGCTATAGACGCTAACAACATTCTTAACAAAATGTTAGGAAATGGAGCAAAACAATATGTTATGAGGATTTATATTATGTCCAAGTGGGTTTTAACCCAGGAATACAAGGGTAATTTAATATTTGAAAAATCAGCCAATGTAATTCACCATATTCATAAGCTAAAAAATAAAGACTCTCTGATGATTGCAGTAGATGCAGAAAAGCATTTGACAAAACCCAACATCCATTCCGAATACAAACTCTCAGAAAATGAGGAGGGGAAGGCAGCTTCCTCCAGCTGGCAAAGGACATCTGCAGAACACCTGCCCCTGAGCGTCGCAGGTTGGCAGGAGGCTGAGGCCATCCCCCAAGGCCAGCAGCCAGGCAGGGCCGCTCGCTGCAGTGTCAGCACCATGCTGGAGATCCTGGCCGGAGTCGAGAGGCAGGAGGAAAACAGGAAAAGCCTCTCGGTGGCCTTTCTCTGCAGGTGGTCTCATCATCTATGTAGAAAATGTCATCTAATCTACAGAAAAAGCTACTCTAACTAGTGAGTGATTTTGGCAAGGTTGAAGGATATAAAAGTCAAGGTACAAAAACCAATTGCATTTCTATATATCTAACTATCAGAAATTAAAACTTAAAACACTACCATTGACAATAGCTTCCAAACCAGGAAATGATTAGGGATAAATTTGACAAAAGGTGCAAGACTTTGTACGCTCATCCTATAAAACATTGCTGAGAGAGATTAAAGAACTAAACAAATGGAGAGAAACATCACGCTCTTAGATGAGAAGGCCCAATATTGCCAAGGTGTCAGCTTGCCCTAAAGTGATCTATAGATTCCACACAATTCTAGTCAAGATCTCCACAGGCTTTTTTTTTTTTTTTTTTTTTTGTAGAAATTAACAAGCTTATTCTAAAAGTTATATAAAACGTAAGGGACCCCTATAATAGCCAAAACAGGAGGGCACACGCCACCTGATGTCAGGACCCTGTCACACGGGTGCAGTGTTGACACAGTGGAGCGCAGGCATGACGGTAGCCGTGTAGACCCGTGGGACCGGGCGGGGAACCAGAAGCGTGCCACAGGTGCACAGCTGGGTGGTGGCTGGCAAAGGGACGAGGACGCTGAGCGGAGGAAGGTGCGGCACCTCCACGAGTGGCTGCAGTTCCTGGACGTCCAAGTGCAGAACAAAACACAACAAAAATGAGGCCGCACACCACACAGGAAAATCAGCTCGAAATGGATCCGAGACCAAAGACCCTCACATTTCTAGCAGAAAACACTGACGAAAATCTTTATGACCGTCAGCAAATTTAAGAATTTCCACTCTTTGAAAGATATTGTTAAGAAAACGAGAAGTTATGCCAAGACTGGAAGAATCTGATAATAGTAACAAATTTAGACTGTATAAAGAATTCTCAAAACTGAATAATAAGAAAGAAACAACCCTATAAAAGATTTGAGGCCGGGCGCAGTGGCTCACGCCTGTAATCCCAGCACTTTGGGAGACTGCGGCGGGTGGATCACGAGGTCAGGAGATCGAGACCATCCTGGCTATCATGGTGAAACCCCGTCTCTACTAAAAATACAAAAAATTAGCCGGGTGTGGTGGCAGGCGCCTGTGGTCCCAGCTACTCAGAGAGGCTGAGGCAGGAGAATGGCGTGAACCCGGGAGGCGGAGCTTGCAGTGAGCCGAGATCGCGCCACTGCACTCCAGCCTGGGCGACAGCAAGACTCCGTCTCAAAACAAAAGGAAGTCAGAGCAAGGAGGCAGAATGATCCCAAGGTGAGCAGAGGAGCACATGCAGAAAGTGCCCAAGAAGATGCCAAGGAAACAGATGCCACAGAGAAGAGCAACCGAGAACGCCAGAAGCGGAAAGGGACAGCGCTAACGATGCACCAGCGGCGGCGATAGAGAACACGGAAGTCCCCGAGCAACTTTGAATCAACATAGCAAAACCCCTGGGCAGCAAGGACCAAACACTAGGAGAAAACACTCTCAGATGCCAGGAAGAAAGCAAACCTGAATAGTCTCATAACCAGTAAAAAAGGACATTGATGGATTGAAGTCTTCCCACAAAAATATATCCGTTTTTCCATGTTTTCACGGAATCCTGCCAGACTGTCAAGAAACAGATCATGTCAGTGTTAGATAAATCTCCTCAGTAATAGAAAAGTAGACAGCTCCTCCCATCCTTCCCTAGGCCAGCCTAACTGCTCCCAGACTGCTCCAGAACAGCACAACAAATACATAAAAAGATAAGCTATCATCACTCAGTTCAGCCTTTTCTCTTCCCTTCCCACTTCCTGACAGGGTCTCGCTCTGTCACCCAGGCTGGAGTGCAGTGGCACAATCACAGCTCACTGCAGCCTCCACCTCCTGGGCTCAAGCAACCCTCCCACCTCGGCCTCCCAAAACACTGGGATTACAGGCGTGAGCCACTGTGCCCGGCCCCAGTTTAACCTTAAAACGCTACAGATGTCCTAGAGGAACAGTGAGTGGTGTGAGCGTTTCAGTCAGCGCAGGGTAAAAGCATTTGATAAAATGCACACATTTACTTCGTGAGCCAGGAACCAAACTCAATGCCACATCCTGATAAAGAAATCCATCAAAAGCTAGAGACAGCCTCCTTCTTAACGGGGATCCCTCAGAAGCAGCCTCTTTGAAGGGCGTCAGGCAGTGGGCCCCATCCATGAGTCCATTCAGCTGTCTGCTGGCGGCCCCAGCATAGGCACACAGAAAGGAAAGAAAAGTCGGGGGCAGAAACAGGAGGGAAGTGTCCATCTTTCCCAGGCACATGACTGTCTACTCAGAGCCTGCAAAAGAAAGTGTCCATGTCAAAAAGGGCAGGTAGTAAATCCCTTTACAGAAGGCCCTGGAACCAGCAAGGGGCCCGGGCACGGCAGGCACACTGGTGAGTACCCAGTGGGGTGTGTGAATGGTCAGCCAGGTGGGCCTTGGAGCCTTTGGAGAGTGGTTCTTTCTTGAGGACTTTCCCCAACCCTATGAACCTTTGCATTTCAGAAGTTATTGCCATGTCAACTTTATAAAAATTAAAACCGCTTGTTCTCACAACTTGTTTTTTTTTCATTGAAGTGAAATTTGCATAACATGAGATTAACCGACAGTGTGGCCGGAGGGCTGCCTTGAGCTGCTGCCAAACATCCCTGCCTCTTTCTTGTCTTCAACAGAAGGTGGCGTGAAAAAGGAGGGGAGAAGCAGAGACCCCAAAAAGAGAAGCCTAGCAAAGAAGGGCAAGAAGGTGGGTGGGGGCCTGTGGTGGGGGATCGGGCTGGTGGGCACAGCGGGAGGTCACGCTCCTGGCCCCTGCACCTGCTGACCCTGGTCTGTGGTTGCAGGGCAGTGTCCCCCGGACCATCCCCCCTGACTGCGTCATAGTCGACTCAGACAACTTCAAGTGTATCCTTTGATGGGCCCCGGGGGGGCCCCAGACCCCGCCCTGTGCTCCCGTTTCTCCTTGACCGGGACCCAGTCATCGTGGACCCATACGAGGAGGCTCAGGGCCCAGGTGGGTGCTGCACAGGGCTCCCCGTTCAGGCACACGCCAGCCTCAGGCCTCCTGCCGTCCTGCAGTTGTGGGCAGCAGCTGGTGCCCCACTCCTCGAGGCTCCAAAATCTGCATATGTGCTTGCCCCGTTTTGGCTTTAAATATTTTAATTTGTTGAGGTTTTCTCTCTGGCTAGCCTGGTTCTACCATCACCCTACCAGGGCATGGCAGGGCACTGACATATGCGCCTGCATTCACTGTGACCCCTCCCCAGGGACCCCGGCCCTACACACCTGTGTCTGATGAAACACCGTGGTGTGTATCCACCCCGTTCTCCTTGCAGAAATGCTGACTCCTGTCTCCATCACCCAAGACATTTTGGAAAGATTCCAAGACACGTTCACGTCGCGATGGGTGGGACATCTGGGAAGCAAGCACTTTCCCAGGTTCGTATCTGGGCTCCCAGGAGCCGTTTGCAGTGTGGCAGGTCTTGGGGGTCCTGCGGGGCGCCACTGCCCCCCACCCCCGGCTCCCTAGGTCTGCCATGCAAGTCCTGCCACGTACAGCATGCGATGCTGAGACAGACCCAGCTCCTTGAATCCTCAGAGACTGGGCGAGGGGCACTGTTATCCCGCCTTACAGATGGCGACTTGGGGCCCCCAGAGTCACCGATAGCGCAGGGTCCAGCAGCAGGGGCTGCCTCTTCACCACCAGCACTGCAGCCCCCTCCAGAGACCACCTGCAGACTCTGCCCCCCAGATGCCCTCGGGGTTCCGTGGTCCAGAGGTGTCCAGAAGCAGCCAGCAGGGAACCAGAGCAACCAGGGAGAGAGCGCCACGGGTGGGAAGGGTCGTTCTATGTCACAAGCTCCATGCCAGGGGCGGGGCTGCAGGGGCAGGTGTGTGCAGGGGCAGGTGTGTGCAGAGGGTGGCGCTGCAGGGGCAGGTGTGTGCAGAGGGTGGCACTGCAAGGGCAGGGCTGGGGTCCTGTATGGAAGGAGGGAACCCTGGTCTGGTGACTGTCTCCCATGCCTGGAGTACTGGGGGTGCCTTGACCTCCATGTGCTGGGCCATTGGGAAAGCCCCTCCTAGCGTTTCCCGCAGCCAGCCCCGCCCGAGTAGGGGGTGTTCATTCCAGCGTAGAAGTCCATGCTCACCGGGGGTCCCCTTGACTAGGCTCCGTTGTGATCCCTGTGATCAGAGCACAAAGGAGGGAGGCCTGGGCATTAGGAACATGAAAGAAAGTTCAGTTTAACGCACAAATGGGACAGGCGTGGACCACGCAGGATGTGGCGTGCTTTAAGAACGCACAGTGGGGTCTGGTGCAGGTGCATGGGCACCGTTGGCCGGCACTGTCCTCTCTCTGCAGCCAGGCCCAGTGGGAGCAGGCCCTGGGCAGCTGCAGCGGCTTCTTCTTCTATGGAATGGAGAGCTTCCTGTCCCATGTATTAGTGGAGAGATTGGTCGCCATGAACTTGCAGGGTGAGAGGTCCTCTCGGCACCCCCTCCCCCGCGGGCAAAGGACAAATCCACCTGAGGGCAGAGCAGGGCCACTGTCGCCTGCTGGTGCTGCCCCCACCCCCTGTGACCGCAGCCCCCTCCTGCCCCCACCCTCTGTGACCGCAGCCCCCTCCTGCCCCCACCCCCTGTGGCCGCAGCCCCCTCCTGCCCCCACCCCTTGTGACCGCAGCCCCCTCCTGCCCCCACCCTCTGTGACCGCAGCCCCCTCCTGCCCCCATCCTCTGTGACCGCAGCCCCCTCCTGCCCCCACCCCTTGTGACCGCAGCCCCCTCCTGCCCCCACCCCTTGTGACCGCAGCCCCCTCCTGCCCCCACCCTCTGTGACCGCAGCTCCCTCCTGCCCCCACCCTCTGTGACCGCAGCCCCCTCCTGCCCGCCACCCCCTGTAACCGCAGCCCCCTCCTGCCCCCCACCCTCTGTGACCGCAGCCCCCTCCTGTCTGCAGGTGGACGACCTCTGGCCACCCTGCACCCCCTGCCTGGCCCACAGAGACATGGCAGCCACAGGGGCTTCTGGCCCTCCCGCCCTTCATTTCTGAGTGCCCCCACTCTGCCCAGCCCAGCTTTTCAGACCTGGCAGGCCAGGAGTCAGGAAGGCTGGGGTGGGCAATTCAGGACCGCGCTGGTCACGGCCCCTCCCTCAGGGCCCCTCTAGTCTAATCATGGGCACTTGGGACCTCGCCTTCCCCTTCGCTGTCCACCAGCCGTGGAGGGGCTGCCAGGTGTGGTCCGCCGTGCCCGGCACAGTGACACCCCAGCCAGCTCCAGCACAGGGGGGGGCTTTTGGCAGGAGGTGGGGATGGCAGGGCAGGCTGGGGGCGTGGTGTGAGCACAGCACATACATAGGGGCACATCACCCCGTCATCACACGCCACGGCCCAAGGGTAGCGCTGACGGAGACAGCAGGCACAGCCACTCAGACACTGCAGAGCGAGCAGTCAGGAGGCAGGTGTGGCTCAGCCCTGTGCCAAGGCCACCCCTCTGACTCAACTCCTGTGGCTGCAGCCCCACCAGGACGCCCCCTGCGCAGGGCCAGCCTACTTGCCGTGACCTTCTCTGATGGGGCTGCTGATGGCCCCACTGTGTGGGGTTGACGGGAGCCTTTCAGGGACCCGGGAAGCGCTGTGCCCCCCATGAGGGGCGTGGGCCCTGTTGATGGAGCGGAGCAGGTGTGTGGACACTTGTCCCGTGGCACCTGGCACCCAGGGCCTGCACTTGGGTGGGGCCAAGCAGGACCCCCACTCTGCTCTGAAGCCTGGGCCTTGGCCATCAGAGGTGCCGGAAGCCCATCCCAGGTGGAGTTAGAAATGGGCCTCTTTGAAAGTTTAATTCCAACTGAGGCAGTAAGTAAAGAAGAATACCCCTCGCCAGGGCTCCCCCAACTCCGCAGCAGCCTCGGCCTCACGCAGCTGGACAGCCTGTCTGTGGGAACGGCCAGGTTGCGAGTGGAAGTGGGCAGCCATCCCCCGGCATTCATGGGGCTCGCAGCAGGCACACCCAGGGTTGCACTGGCTCCTGGTCCCTGCTTCCGTGGAGGCCCCAGGCCAGCAGCCTCTCCCTCTGTCCTTGGGGAGGGCTCCATCTCATACACCTCATTCATGTGGGGTGCCAGGGCGTCCAGGCATGGTGGGGGCGCCAAGATGCCCTCCAGGGCAGAGGAAGCTGGGGGAGCCCAGGTGGGCTTCCCACCACTTCCTGTTGCCCGGCACAGTCGCCTGGAGGAGGCTGTGAAGGGTCTGGGCTCCTGAGGCTGACGAGGTCCACTGTGGCCAGGGGGGTCCCTGGAAAGACCCTGACGGTCATGAGGTTGGAGCCTGGAGCTGAGGGGCCAGCGTGCCATGCCCTGCCACGCCCTGGGGGCACAGGCCCCCCCGCACCCACACCCCACCCCCACTCCCCGTGTCGGGCCAAGGCTGCTGAGCTGCCCTTCCCGTCCCGGCAGAGTGCCAGGTGGCAGTCCTGCTGGACCTGGCACGGTCCTACCAGAGCTTGAAGCGGCACATGGAGAGCGTGGAGCACAGGAGGTGCCTGGCTGCCCGGAGCGGGTGGGTGGGGGTGCTGAGGATGGAGAGGTCAGACGGGCGTGGGACCCACGAGGGAGCAGGGACCTGGGGTCAGGTTTCAAGAACGGTGAGAGCTGTCGGGGCGCACATGCGTTCCAGCAGTTGGCAAGGTGTGGCTGTGCATGGGGAGGGGGCGGCTCAGCTGGGCCCCTGGCACCAGCCCACGGGAGCCGGGTCCCCACAGCGCCTCACAGCTGTCCCTGGAGGAGCCCGTCGAGGCAGCCATCCTGCTCAGCCTGGTGGGCGTCAAGAGCATCCTGGCAAACCAGTGGCCGACACTGCTGCAGGACAACGCACTGCGGGCCAGCGTCTTATGGGAAAGTGCGTGGGCCCCTGGCATCCCTTCAGCAAGGCTGCCAGAGTGTCCATGCCCGCCTGAGGGGACGCTTCTCCCCTAGATCTGTTGGCCGTTGGGAAGCCGGTTGGAGAAACGGTGCGTCTCCTTCAGAAGATGAGTGGCGACGAGGCAGTGAACCAAGGTAAGGGAGGGGCGGCCTGCACCCCGCGGCCTTCAGCACCCTCTGCAGCTGCTGCCTGTGGGGCACGTGCACCCCAGATCCCTGCAGGGACAGGTGTCTCCACTTCTCCGTGGGGAACTGGGACTCCAGACATTAACTAGGAGCCGGAAAGAGGGAGGGCTTGTTCTTGCCTGGAAGCTACCTGCGTCTCTGTACCGCCCCAGCCCCCCACCGTGGCACGACCCTCGGCAGTGATGGCCCACAGTGCCACGTGGCTCCAGAACCTAGAGGGAAAGCATCACGGTTCCTCATTGACAGCTCCAGTCACACAATCCCCACAAGCCCAGGGGCTGTCTGGGAACCAGTGGGAAATCCAGGTGGCAGCTGTGCCTGGCCCTCTCCCCAAGCAAGGACTCCTAGGGGGCCGACAGCCTGCACCACAGTGCCCCACGGCCCCTGGATCTGACCAGGCGTCCCGGCCCAGGAAGAGGAATGCGTGGGTTGAGGGGTGTGTCCCATTGGCATCCTGGAGAGCAGCCTGCCTGTCACATCGCACCCAGCGCCCGCCCCTCTTTCGGCCTCACAGGGGAAAAGTCGGGAAGGGGCATGGGACATGGTCTGTTCTCAAACACGGACAGGCGGAACCCCACCCAGCTGTCCTTCAGAGTCAGCAAAACCCTCCTGCCACGGTGAGGCGGGAGGATCCACAAAGGAGCTTCCTGGGACCCTGAGTTGAGGCACTCAGCAGTGCACGGAACGGGTGGTCTGCCCTGACTAAGAAGACTTCCCCCAGAGGCCTTCAGTATCCACTGGTCACCAGGAGCTTATTGTGTAAAGAGCACGTGGTCCACGGTCTGGGGATTCCGGGCCCAAGGATCCCTGCTTGTTGGGAGAGAGAGGGAGCGAGGGGCAGGAAGAAGGCGAACGGAAGCCACACTCACTCATCCCCGCAAATGCAGAGCAGGGCGCAGACATGGATGCTGCCATGGTGTGGCCGGTGTGGGGCCCACATGACGCTCTGCAGGGGAATCGGGGAAGGGCAGAGCCAGGCCGGCTGTTCCGCTGCTGCTGCTCAGCGATGACCTTCAAGTTCTGGTCCCTGCAATGGAGGCATGAGCCCGGGTGACTCACACTGTTCAAAAGGGGCAGAGGCCGCTGCTTCCTGCAAGGCAGCCCTGCTAAGGCTGCAGCCACACCCTAGACAGGCGCCCCCCAGCAGAGCAGCTCCCCTGGCCGAGGGGTAGAGGGGGACGGTGGGCTTCGGATCAGGGGGTCCAGTCCTGGTGCCGTCACCCGGCTGTGTGGGCCTGGACACGTCAGTGCGGCAGGGGTGCGGGTGGTGGGGGCGCCCTGGGAGGCCTGGCGAATGGCAGTGTGTTCCCCACAGCGCCCTCAGTCAGAGCAGCCGCCACTTCCCGCCCCTGTGCCCTGGCCCTCGCCGGGCTGGACGTCCTGCGGGGACTTGGGGTTCATAGCTCCCGCCCCTTTCTCCACAGACGAGGCTTCTCAGACCTTGAAGGACAAGCTACTACTGCTCCAAAGCTCCGAGCTCCTTCCCACCACGCTCAACTTGGTCCTGTATGGGCTGCCGCACCAAGCCATCAGGTAGTGCAGGCCTGGACCTGCCTCCCGTCAGCTGCTGCGGCCCCAGCACTTGCCTCTGCCCTTGGCTCTGCCCCTCTGCCAACCCATCCCCACCTCCCGGCTCCCATCCCCAGCTCCCAGCTCTCTCTCCCCTTTCTGGGCCTCTCCCCAGCCCTTGGTGCAGCCTCAGCCAGAGACCCTCCCCCAGTGACTTCCCGCCGGGCAGCCGCCTGGACCTGGAGCTCTGCCTGCCTGTGTGCGCCATGGGGTCTGCGTGGGGCTGGAGCCGCGTCTCTTCCTGGGGCCAGGACAAGGGCGGCCTCCCCTGTCAGCAGGCTCCCACAGCAGGCGGGCTTGTTTCTGCTGGTGGCAAAACTGCCTTTCCCTGGGGAGAGGCACCCCCGGCAGGGCCTCCAGGTGCGCGGCGCACGGCTCAGAGCCCCAGCAGACAGAGCTTCTCAGCGCCACACCAGGCACTGGTGCTGAGTTGCTTAGACCAGAAGCACTGTTCGGACCGTGAGGCTGTTTTTGATTTGAGTGTTCTGGTAAACAGCAGAAGCCAGTCTCTGTGTGTGGATTCTGTGACTCGAGGCTCTGGGTGGGGGGCTTCTGGGATGCTGGCCCGCAAGAAATGCGCCCCCTGAACCCAGCAGCTTTCCACCGTGGGGATGGGGGTGGGGCTCACACTGGTGCAGGCCACATCCCCTGCACACGTGCAGGGCCCCTCAGAAGGAACCTTCCAGAATGAGGAGGCTCATGGGCGGCGGAGTCTGTGCCTCAAGCACCACGTGGAGCTTCTCGTGAAGTGATGCTTTTCTTCCGTGAACACTCCTGGTGGGCTGCTGCATCCAGGCGCCCCTGGGGGAAGAGACGTGCCTTCCAGATGGCCTTTCTGAACTTCTGGATGTTTCTCTCCCAACTCGGCCAGATGGGTGGGGGCTGGGGGGTCGAAGGGCGTATTGGTCCGTGGGAGGACCATGGGAGGACCATGGGGCCTGCAGAGCCTTCTGGGGACGCGCCCTCCAGCCACACACATGGGCTCCGGCCAGGAACAGGGGAAGGCCCAGGACAGCCCTGAAGGGCCAGAGCGTGAGCCTCACATGTTCCCGTCAGCGCTCCTGCCTGCCCTGCGCGTGGGGCCGCACGGGGCTGTTTCTTCAGCCTGGGACTCGACATGTGAAGGCCGGGGGCAGCCCCTCCCGCATGGGCCACAGGAGCTCAGTGCGGGAGCCACGTGAGGTCAAGGCTGCCTGTGCAACCTCAGAATCCCCTCCATGTCTGATGGGGCAGCAGGGGCAATGGCGCCGTGAGGGAGGGAAGGGTCTTCCGAAGGCGTTCCTGCCCACGCTGCACCCATGGAGCCCACTCGCCCAGCTCAGCACCCACCCAACTCCTACACGGCACTGACGCCAGGCCGACGAGAGCCCAGACAGCTGGGTCAGGACAGGTGGCCCCAAAATTGTCCAAAATAGGTCTACGGGCCGGGCGTGGTGGCTCACGTCTGTAATCCCAGCACTTTGGGAGGCCGAGGTGGGTGGATCACAAGGTCAATAGATCAAGACCATCCTGGTCAACATGGTGAAACCCCGTCTCTACTAAAAATACAAAAATTAGCTGCACATAGTGGCACACACCTGTAGTCCCAGCTACTCGGGAGGCTGAGGCAGGAGAATCACTTGAACCTGGGAGGTAGAGGTTGCACTGAGCCGAGATCACACCACTGCACTCCAGCCTGGGCAACAGAGCAAGACTCTGTCTCAAAAATAAAAAATGTCTACGTACCTAGTCCCATAGCTGGCATTTAAAAAAGAATAAAGATAACATCAAATGCTGGTGAGGACACCGGGAAATGGCCTCTCACACATTGTGGTGCAGCCTCTTTGGAAAACAGTTGACCTGATTCGTATAAAGCCACAACCCAGCAATTGCACTTTTAGGCGTTTAGCCCAGAGGGCAGGAAATGCACTTTCGCACAAACACACACACGAGTGTTTACAGCAACCCTGTGTCCGTCCGCAAGCAAATGGTCAAACTCTGCTCTGTCCACTTGGGGTTAATGCTGCCCGGCAACAGAAGCAAAGAACGGTGGCGCCGGCCCGGACAGACCTCCAGGAGTTGGGCTGAGGACAAAGCCAGCATCAGAAGCTTCATACACCGCAGGGTGCGGCTTGCAGAGCATCTCAAAGCGGCAGAGCTCTAGCACTGCACAGTTAGTGTGCCTGGCACGGGGGCCTGCTGCTGACACACCAGTTGTGTATCTTGATTGTGGCAGCAACGCCAATCCCTACCTGAGAAAGGAACGCCTGTACAAAGTGGGGGAACCAGACCATGGCACCCGCAGTTCACCAAGAGCTTGAACCAGACCACGGCACCCACAGTCACCGAGAGCTTGAACCAGACCACGGCATCCGCAGTTCACCGAGAGCTTGAACCAGACCACGGCACCCAGAGTCACCGAGAGCTTGAACCAGACCACGGCATCCGCAGTTCACCGAGAGCTTGAACCAGACCACGGCACCCGCAGTTCATCGAGAGCTTGAACCAGACCACGGCACCCGCAGTTCACCGAGAGCTTGAACCAGACCACGGCACCCAGAGTCACCGAGAGCTTGAACCAGACCACGGCACCCGCAGTTCACCGAGAGCTTGAACCAGACCACGGCACCCGCAGTTCACCGAGAGCTTGAACCAGACCACGGCACCCAGAGTCACCGAGAGCTTGAAACAGACCACGGCACCCGCAGTTCACCGAGAGCTTGAAACAGACCACGGCACCCGCAGTTCACCGAGAGCTTGAACCAGACCACGGCACCCGCAGTTCACCGAGAGCTTGAACCAGACCACGGCACCCAGAGTCACCGAGAGCTTGAACCAGACCACGGCACCCGCAGTTCACCGAGAGCTTGAACCAGACCACGGCACCCAGAGTCACCGAGAGCTTGAACCAGACCACGGCACCCGCAGTTCACCGAGAGCTTGAACCAGACCACGGCACCCAGAGTCACCGAGAGCTTGAACCAGACCACGGCACCCACAGTTCACCGAGAGCTTGAACCAGACCACGGCACCCGCAGTTCACCGAGAGCTTGAAACAGACCACGGCACCCGCAGTTCACCGAGAGCTTGAACCAGACCACGGCACCCAGAGTCACCGAGAGCTTGAACCAGACCACGGCACCCGCAGTTCACCGAGAGCTTGAACCAGACCACGGCACCCAGAGTCACCGAGAGCTTGAACCAGACCACGGCACCCGCAGTTCACCGAGAGCTTGAACCAGACCACGGCACCCAGAGTCACCGAGAGCTTGAACCAGACCACGGCACCCACAGTTCACCGAGAGCTTGAACCAGACCACGGCACCCGCAGTTCACCGAGAGCTTGAAACAGACCACGGCACCCGCAGTTCACCGAGAGCTTGAACCAGACCACGGCACCCGCAGTTCACCGAGAGCTTGAACCAGACCACGGCACCCGCAGTTCATCGAGAGCTTGAACCAGACCACGGCACCCGCAGTTCACCAAGAGCTTGAAACAGACCACGGCACCCAGAGTCACTGAGAGCTTGAACCAGACCACGGCACCCGCAGTTCACCGAGAGCTTGAACCAGACCACGGCACCCGCAGTTCACCAAGAGCTTGAACCAGACCACGGCACCCGCAGTTCACCGAGAGCTTGAACCAGACCACGGCACCCGCAGTTCACCGAGAGCTTGAAACAGACCACGGCACCCAGAGTCACCGAGAGCTTGAACCAGACCACGGCACCCGCAGTTCACCGAGAGCTTGAACCAGACCACGGCACCCGCAGTTCACCGAGAGCTTGAACCAGACCACGGCACCTGCAGTTCACCGAGAGCTTGAACCAGACCACGGCACCCGCAGTTCACCGAGAGCTTGAACCAGACCACGGCACCCGCAGTTCACCGAGAGCTTGAACCAGACCACGGCACCCGCAGTTCACCGAGAGCTTGAAACAGACCACGGCACCCAGAGTCACCGAGAGCTTGAACCAGACCACGGCACCCGCAGTTCACCGAGAGCTTGAACCAGACCACGGCACCCGCAGTTCACCGAGAGCTTGAACCAGACCACGGCACCTGCAGTTCACCGAGAGCTTGAACCAGACCACGGCACCCGCAGTTCACCGAGAGCTTGAACCAGACCACGGCACCCGCAGTTCACCGAGAGCTTGAACCAGACCATGGCACCCAGAGTCACCGAGAGCTTGAACCAGACCACGGCACCCAGAGTCACCGAGAGCTTGAAACAGACCACGGCACCCGCAGTTCACCGAGAGCTTGAAACAGACCACGGCACCCGCAGTTCACCGAGAGCTTGAACCAGACCACGGCACCCAGAGTCACCGAGAGCTTGAACCAGACCACGGCACCCAGAGTCACCGAGAGCTTGAACCAGACCACGGCACCCGCAGTTCACTGAGAGCTTGGACCAGCCTCATTTCCTGGCTTTGCCATTTGCTGCAGCTGTGCAGAGTCACCGCTGGGGAAGGCCGGGGAGCGGACCCGCTGGGCTGTGCACTGTTTTGGCAACTTCCTGTGAATCTATAATTAATTTGACATAAAAATTGTAAATGTACATCTTTGATAATATTGAAAGGTTATGTGTGATTCTCCTCTTTTGATTTTTCTTTTTTCAAATATATACACATACTTGTTTCAGTTTAGGAAAAAAAAAAAAGCTAACTAATGACCAGGAAATAAATTCAAATCAGAGCTGCGCTGGAAATATGGGCTTCCCTCTATGGAGCTGCTGGCGCTCACCCAAACAACAAGAATAAAAGCTTCTGGAAATATTTCATCCGCGCAGCACCACATTTTTTACCCTACGCTGTGTCCAAGCATGTGAGAAATATTAAACAGTGAGTGCTGTTCCATGCATCACAGGCTTTAAAATAACTTTCTGAATTATGTCCCGGCAACATAACAAATCACATTATCAATTAGCTTCCATAACAGAAGTGGCATTCTGTAATATATTCAAGCATAAAAAAATTGCATAGGTGAAATTTATGTAACCCTAAAAACTGTAAGGCAAGAGCAGATGCCTTGGAATTTATTGGAGATAATGGGGGACGGAGGGTGGTCTCGCAGTGCTTGGCCCTGAGGCTGCAGGTCCCGAGCATAGAAACCATGCAGGTCGGGGTGCCGGGACTTCCAGGAGAGGCTCACCCGGCCGGCGGGCTCCCAGCCCGGGCCTCTCCGATGTCAGAGGGCCCTTGGGACCAGGGGAGGCAGGGCCGCTCCTGCACTGCTGTCCCCGCTTGGGTAGTGACCGGGTGACAAGCCCCAGGCCACACACTCGGCAGCCCCGTCTTCTCCCCAGAAAGCAGCTGGAAACCTGGCCTGGGCCTTCGGGGGAGCACGAGGTGAGGCTCACTGTGCCCAGGCGGGGGGCTGCGCCCCAGCTTCCCAACTGCGTGCTGGGGGAGGTGACTTCCCTCCAGCCCCAGCGCTTCCCTCCCACGAGGCCTCGTCCTGCTGGGGTCCCAGGTGGTGGAGAGGCACCCCCAACAAGCTCCCAATCTGGTGCCCGCAGTTCTTCCACCCTCTAAAAATGTCCATTTATTAGTTTACAGATTGAAAATTTTTACGCATTTAGAATGAGGGATTTTAGGAAGCACTCCCTCATAGCCCACACCCAAAGCCACACCAGACGGCAATGTTTAGGGGTCCTTTCTGGCTCCCATCAGCCTCCGTTCCTGCACAGCGAAGCTCGTGCTGTGTCTCCAGTAACTTTCCCGGCTTCCCCACTTGGAGGTGGTCAAGTCCAAGTCCTCGTTTAAAGCCCCCCTTACCCTGCGACGAGCACCTGGCAAGGACCCTCTGAAGGAGTGTGAGTTCCCAGCAGCCCGGGCTCTGGAACGCAGCCTCGGCCCCTCACTGCACCGGTGGAGGCAGCCTCTCTGGACAGGGTGGGGCGACAGGGCCCCATCAGGTCTGGGCCACAGCAGAGTGGGCTTGGGGGGCCTGTGCACAGCCGGTGCCCGCCCTCCCATACTCACTGGGGTCACACACATGTGGCCTGGAAGGTAGGTCCCCAAAGTTCCCACCCAAAAGGCTGTGGGAAGGTCAAAGGGCGTGGCCAGCACCCTGCAGTCATTCGTCTTTTAATCCCCAGGTGCACCTCGCAGCCCCCGTAGGCCCCCAGCCCGCCCTAGGCCCCCACCTCGCCCCTGCCTCTCCCAGTTTTGGCAGCTCAGCCCCTCCCCTGCAGCCTGGGGGCCTGGCCTGGGTGCCCTGGGGATGTCCCTTGAGCCACGCCCTGGCCATCCTCCCTGGAAACACAGGGGCTCTGGGCTGCATCTCACAGGCACAGCCAAGAGGCCTTTCAGACAGATTTGGACAAAGGAATTAGGTGGGTTAATAAAACTAAAATGTTCACAGACGCTTGTATATAAATTTCTAGTAAGTTGCCTCATCCAACACTGGTCTCTAATAGTTTAATTTCTGTGTTAAATAATTAAAACTCTATCTTCAATTGCTGTGAACAATTGTTTTCCTTAATGATCTTCCCAGAGGAGCCAGTAATTTTATATCTTGTAAAAATGATTAAATGGCATCATTATCCCGTATCTCTGAAATATAACTCGGCAACTTCACGAGAAGCCATTTGTATTCAATTAATGCTCCCTCGCGCGAGACGTGGGTGTCACCTCACGCCAGCCTCACCCGGCTGTCCTCGTTTTATGATGACGATGATGAAGATGGAAACAACCAGTTTAATTATCCCATTTCCAACACAGAAATCAATTTCCAATACATCTTCACCCGTAAGAAAAAAAGGCAGCCGTGGTTCCTGGGAAGGGCAGGTGGAGCGAGAGCCCTGTGAGGGGACAGGGCCGAGGGGACAGGGCCGAGGGGACAGGGCCGAGGGGACAGGACCGAGGGGACAGGACCGAGGGGACAGGGCCGAGGGGACAGGACCGAGGGGACAGGGCCGAGGGGACCTGGCCAAGGGGGTGGACCTGAGGCCCTGGGGCCGCCCAGCTGTCCATCCCCCTCCCAGCCCCTTTCCCAAGCACAGGGCTGGGCCCTGGGAGCTCCTTGCCCCTCCTTGCTGAGCTCAGGGTTCTGCACCCTCCGAGGGGCCTGGAGCCCCCACCTCTGTCCTGTTCCCAGGGGTTACCCTCCCCTGCCCCTCCCCCACGCCTCCCTCTGGCCCTACAGCCTCTCCAGCTGGGCTCCGAGGGGCCGGGGCATGGGTTCCTGGGATGGCCCCGCTTGCTGGGCCGACACGCTGACCCCCATCAGCCATCCTGCTGTCCGGGAGTGGCTTTAGCGCGGTGCGGAGCGGCTCCCGCTGTTAGGGTGACTCGAGGGACAAGCCTGGCTACTCATCACTGTGCTAGTGGCCAAGATAATCTAATTGTTTGACATTTTTTATCACAATTCATTGGGACTGGAGCGAGATGGCTAGATTGACACCCCGTGCAGTCGGCTAATGGCCACACAATTATGGGGAGCTCTTAAATGTTCTTATTACGGATTTTAATTCTTTGTGACAAGAGGCAAGAGATGGGTTAAGATAATGGGGACGCGGCTGAGCTCCGCCTGCTGCAGACCTGCCTGACTTTCTGGCCCTGCACTGAGTCCAGCCTGGGTAGGGTCAGGGTGCTGGAGGGACTTGGGGTGCTCAACAGCCTGGGCAGAGACCAGGGCGGGTCCCTATAACCCCTGAGCCCAGGAGACCTCGTCTTTGGAAGGAGGCTCTTGAGGCCTAGAACCACCCCCTGCGGAGCTGCAGCTGGAGCCCCCCACGGAGGCTGCACCCCACAACCCTCAGGACAGAAGGCTGGACCCAGGACTGTCCTGGGGGACTTTTAAGGGGCTTGAGAAGGATTTTTCCTGGGAATCCCAGCCCCAGAGACCTCAGCCCCTAAATACCGGCTGACCCACGACGGGGTGAGGCAGCCCCCCCACCAATATCAGGCCCTAGGGGAGGAAGAGCCCAGGGCTTGGGGCCACAGGACTCACTCAGAAGGGAGAGGAGCGGCCCCATCACAAGTAGCTTTGCCCTCTGGGCTGTAGGGGTCACTCCCCTTCCTTCTCCGCATCACTGAGCCCCAGCCCTGCAGGGACAGGGCCTGGGACTTCCCAGAATCCTGTGCCTCTCCCTGGGCCCCGTTCTTGCTGACTGAAGAAATGGGAGGGAGTCAGAGAACCAGGGTCCCTTAGTAACAGACCCCCAATTCCTGGCCGGGTATGCGGCCAGCCTCCCAGTGTCCCTTAGAAATCTCACACCTGTAATCCCAGAACTGTGGGAGGCCGAGGCGGGCAGATCACGAGATCAAGAGATCGAGACCATCCTGGCCAACATGGTGAAACCTGGTCTCTACTAAAATACAAAAATCAACTGGGCATGGTGGCATGTGCCTGTAGTCCTGGCTATTGGGGAGGCTGAGGCAGGAGAATTGCTTGAACCCGGGAGGTGGAGGTTGCAGACAGCCTAGATCTTGCCACTGCATTCCAGCCTGGCAACAGAGAGGGAGACTCCGTCTCAAAAAAAAAAAGGAAAAGGAATAGACCCCCCATTCCTGGCCAGGTGCACAGCCAACCTCCCTTGCAACATGTGTGGCCATCTCACTAAGTTCTGGTTCAAGAGATGTCCATAAAAGGAAAGGCTTGCTCTTTTTCCTTCCTGTCTGTAGGCTGGGATGGAATTTGGCGGCTGGAGCTTGGCAGCCATGATGTGCTATGAGGTGAAATCTACATGTCAAGGATGGCACAGCCACAGTTGGAAGGAGCCTGGGTCCTCAATGCTCTTGGGGTCAGAAGCTTCCCGTCCTGACTAGCTCACCTTGGATTCCATAAACATGAGCGAGCAACAGCATTGCCCCTGGTTTAGTTCTCACCAGAGAACCTGATCCCACGGATGCCGTGGGATCATAGGACCATATGGACCACGCATGGGGGCAGAGGTCCCAGAGTCGCGTTTCCCCCTCCAACGTAGAGTCCTCGAGAGCAGGTCTGCATGGGCTTTGAGGGTGGGGCCTGGGCCTGCTGCCCGAGGCTGCTGTGGTCTCATAATCGCTTCCTGGGGTGACAGGTGGGGCTCCCAAGGCTGCTCTGTCTCATCCAGGAATTCCAACCGGGGCGAGAGGCCAGGCGGTGGGGAGAGGAATGAGGGGGACTGTGGACAGAGGACCAGCCCCCGTGAGCAAGGATGCAGAGGGGATGGCCCAGCAAGAGGAAATACGGGTGCTGTTCTCCTTACACAGCTTCCCTGGGGAGGCAAAAGGGCCCGGCCACAGCAGAGACGTGAATGTGGAAACAAGAAACCGGCAGGGGTGTCTGCAACCCCGTGGTGGAGAGATGTCCCCACTCCCATCTCAGACTTCCCCGCCCCCACCTCAGAGATGTCTCCGCCCCCACCTGAGAGATGTCTCCGCCCCCACCTCAGAGATGTCCCCGCCCCCACCTCAGAGACGTCTCCGCCCCCACCTCGGAGAGACGTCCCTGTCGCCACCTCAGAGATGTCCCCGCCCCTACCTCGGAGAGACGTCCCTGCCGCCACCACCGGGGAGAGCCCCAGCCCCCTGCCACGTGGGGCCTGCACAGCTACCCCAAGTCCAGGGTCTCTGATGTCGGAAGTACAACCTCAGCCTGGCTGGCCCTGTGCTGGGGGGCCCAAGGCCAGAGGCTGGAGGAAAGCTGGGGCCCCACCCAGGCCCTGCAGCCAGTCCCCAATCACTTGCCCCTCAATGCCCCAGGAAGGCCGGGTGCCACGGGGGTGTGTGACATCGCAAGGCCAGGCTCTGTGTCCCGAGCTTGTGGCCCACCCAGGTGGAAGAAGGGCACCTCCAAACAGGGCTTTGGGGAGTGTGTGCTTCTCAGTCAGTCAGCACCTCACTGCACACCCCACAGGCTGGCCAGGGCTGGGCAGAACAGGGAGAGGGGCCCCTCCAGTTTCCAGCCAACTCCCCCATATGGCCCTTGAGCCACCCAGAGGAGTCCCCTCTGTGAGTGTCCTGAGGCCTCCCCAGCCACACAGAACCCGGAGTCAGTTAAACCTCTTTTCTTTATACATTACCCAGTCTTCGGCAGTTCTTTATAGCAGCATAAAAACAGACTAATACACCAGGCTCAGGTGAGGTTTCCCTGGCTCAGGTGAGGTGTCCCAGGCTCAGGTGAGGTGTCCCGGGCTCAGGTGGGGTGTCCCGGGCTCAGGTGAGGTGTCCCTGGCTCAGGTGGGGTGTCCCGGGCTCAGGTGGGGTGTCCCGGGCTCAGGTGCGGTGTCCTGGGCTCAGGTGAGGGCCTACACTGGGCACCACCTTCCCTTCTCTCCTCTCCTGTGAGCACCAAGCCACATCACTTGTGCTGGAATCCCAGCGCCGGCCTTGGCCAAAGAGGGGTTTACTGGCTCTGGGCACCCCCTGCCCACCTGTGCTGTGGGACAGTGCGCCCAACGTGGCCATGTGGCCTGAGGGTCTGGCAAGGAAGCTGTGGAGCCACTTCCCCACTGGCATCTGTGTTGGGGGTTGCCTCTTCCAAGGAGGCCCCATAGCCCGGCACTCCCCACACCCCACACAAGCTGTCCCAGAGCCTCATCACGGGGTGTGCTCGAGGGCCATGGCAGTCACGGGTCTACAGCTCCCCTGAGCAGCCAGAAGCCTCCCCTTCTCCCGCCAGAGAGGACGGCAACTTCTTCCCAGGCCCCTTCTCCTACCTCACTGAGCAAAACCCCGGAACAACCAGGGCCCAACACAAAATGGCCCTGGTCCTTCCAAGCCGGGCCTTGCGATGAACTCCACAGCTGCACAGGCCCCACTCCGCCCATCCCACGAGGCTTGTGAGCCACTGTGACCCCAGGCTTCCTCCTAGATGTACCCACCCTGGAATCCCACACATCAGGGCAGCACGTGTGAGGCCTCGGGCCATGACTGCCGCCTGATTTCAACCCCCATCTCGTCCAGCCGCCTCGGCCCATCTCCGAGTGACACTGTCCAACCCAGCCGCCTCGGCCCACCTCAGGATCACACCGAGAAACACGTCTCCTAACAGGACTGTTCTGTCACGTCACAGCGGTGGAGAACGCTGGGAGAGGCGGGAAGGGCTGGGGAAGAAAAAATAATCCAAGACCACGCAGACTCGAACCACGCACCGGAGACGCGGGGAGAGGAGACGCGGGGAGAGGAGACGCGGAGCCACGTTAAACCGGAATTATTCAACCAGAGCAGTGTGTCCACAGAGTCATCGTGATTAAAAATATTACATAAGCTTTTCTCTTACAATCACATACAGGTATGAAAACTCTCAAGTTTGTTTAAAAGTCAGTTTTTCCTCCTTATAACCTAGTGACCAAGTAAGGAAAAAAAAAAAACAAACCCAGAGCCAACAACATACCTACAGTACGAGTATTTTTTAAATGTTTAAACTTTTCTTACTTTACCTGAATATAAACAAATCATTAATATCATTTCTAAAAGCCAAATGGAAGAAAAAACACACCAAAAAAATGTTAATAGAGCTTATTTATCATGTTTCACTCTCCCCAAAGGTAGACAAGTTATATTAACGAGCTTGATCAAAGAAATATTTCCTATTCATAAAACACACCGTTTTACCAGCCTCGCAAGACCCCCGAATTCGAGGCGGACAGCGCAGTCCTGCAGGAATGCTGACCGTGGCAGAAGCGGTGACGTGCGATGAGGCATCGCGGGGTCCTCTGTGGAAGGATCATTAGGAAAAACCTGCACAATCTCAGGCTTCCCTCGAATTTAGCAGAATAGGGTTGTGTCTCTTGTGACAATGACAATCTCCCATCTTTCCTAATTCCTCAAGAGGCACCGGTTTGGAAGCACCCCATTGTTTGAAGGAATGGCTGCCCCAGCACCCAGAGACCAAGGCGGCAGCAGGCTCTGACCTCCACACACGTTCCAGCGCCTCCCTGGGTGTAGCGGCTCCCACCTTGGCGTGGGCACAAAAAGGGTAAACAGGCAAACAGCAAAAAGGCAGTTCTGCACCCCCATCCGCTGCCACCAGTAGGAACCTGATTCCTGTCATCTGCCACCACAGAAATCATGAAACAGAGCCTCC
Source organism: Symphalangus syndactylus (assembly GCF_028878055.3). Classification (NCBI taxonomy): domain Eukaryota; kingdom Metazoa; phylum Chordata; class Mammalia; order Primates; family Hylobatidae; genus Symphalangus; species Symphalangus syndactylus. Next base: position 5,725,105 of record NC_072424.2, read on the forward strand.
AGTTCCTCCGCTGCTGGCCTGGCGTGGACACTTAGCCATGCCAGTGAGAACGGGTGCAGGGGCGTTGGGAGGCTGAGGGCCCGGGACCAGGCCGGGCACACCCAGGTTCATGCTTGATGGCTCCCAGAGAAGGACCCAGGCAAGCTCCCTGCGGAACCCCAGGAATTAACTGTCATCACGGCTCAGACTCCGGCGGGTGGAAAGAACAGAAAGATTTACCTGCAGAGTGCGAGGGAGCAGCCTTGAGAAGGGCCGGCCCACCCAACAAAGCACAGCGGATGCCAACGGGAGAAAAACCACCTGCCGCGCTGCCAGGGCTGCGTCTCTTTATTCACCTGGAGACACTGTCACCGCACCAGAGTGGCTCAGAAGTTGCCTCGAATCTCCAGGGGTCCCCCGAACAAATCTCAGGAGTGAAATGGTCGCTCGTAGGAGCCCTGGGTTTATAGAAAGGATTCCGGGTGTTCTTATTTGGGGACCAGAAGTCTGCTGGGGTGACCCGACGTCCTAGTGCGGTGTGGCCTTCACTGCCATCATGGGTGGTGTCTTTGGCTGTGACTTCGAACCTGGTCAAACCAGGTGACCCGAGAGTGCTGGGAACAAGCTCAAAGCCCCCTGAACTCAACGTCCCCAGCATCAAGGGAAGCGTCCGGAACCCACTGTGCCCGAGGGTTGGTCCCAGGACTTCCAGGAACTCAGGCAGCACCTGCTCTGTCTGACGAGGCGAGCCGCCTGTGATGCATTTCCTAGCTCGTGTGTTTGTTGTTTTTTATGAATAAAACTAAGACATGTTCACAGGAAAAAAAAAAAAAAAAACATGAAGCAGATAATACAATGAAGATGCAGGGTTGCCTGCTCCTCCCTCCGGGGCACCTGTGGGTTCGGTACCCAGAGGCTCCTCCAGGCTTTTCTGGTGCATGTTTATACAGTTAATGATGGAATGACACAGATCTGTTTATTTATTTATTATTGTTATTTTTTTGAGACAGAGCCTCACTCTGTCGTCCAGGCTGGAGTGCAATGGTGCGATACCAGCTCACTGCAACCTCCGCCTCCCCGGTTCAAGCAGTTCTCCTGCCTCAGCCTCCCTAGTAGCTGGGATTACAGGCACATGCCACCATGCCTGGCTAACTTTTGTATTTTTAGTAGAGACGGGGTTGCACCATGTTGGTCAGGCTGGTCTTGAACTCCTGACCTCAAGTGATCCACCTACCCGGGGGACCGACACTGGGACATGGCCCATGCACACCTCCTCCTGTGTCCTCTCCCTGAGTGGGCGCCCCCATCTCCTGGGGGAATGTGAAATCCGGGCGCCGGGAGCCCTTTGCACCTGGGAGGGCAGGTTCGGTGCCCCTGGGAGAAGCTGAGCAAGTACTGTTGCCTGGGCAGGGAGGCGCAATGTCGCTGGGAAAAGTGGATTGATTTAGATTAATTGAGTTCAACTCAGCCAGGGATGGCAGAGGCCGAGACAGACCAGGCCCCTTCCCCAGCTCCCATGTCCCTGCCCCATCAGTCCCCACTGCCCTCTCTGACCCGCCACTGGCCCCACGCAACCCCGCCGGCCCCCACCCCTCCCCGCTGGCCCCCCACAACCCCACCAGCCCCCACACCTCCCCACTAGTCCCGTCTTCCTGTTGGGCTCCCTTTGACTCCAGGGCCTGAAGCGTTTCCAGAACCAACCATCACTGGGAAGGCCACGACCCCTCTAGGACGGCTGTGTGGGCAGCCTCAGGCTGTAGGTCAGGGACCTGTGACTCCAGGCAGGGGGTGCCAGACCCAACTGTGGTGGGAGAGCTGCAGGCCACCCAGCCTCAGGGCACGTGCCCAGACCAGGACCCACGGCAGTGGCTCTCCTCCCCAGCCCTGCCCTGGAGACACTGACTCACCTGAAGTCGCAAGGCCTCAGGCCCCAGATCTGCCTCCGACTCCCAGGCCGGACAAGACCCCGTTTCCAAGGGGAGCGCCCCTCAGCTGGAAGTGGAGGCTGGGGGGGCAACACTCCAATCACAGATGGTGTTTCTGTTAAGCTGACGCGGGTAGAATGGCTGGGGAGGGGCGGCTCGGCCAGGGGGCCTCACACGGCGGCTGCGTTCCCCAAAAGTCAGAGGCCACTCCCCATGCAGGGGATGCCCCAGGACAAGTGTCCTGTCCTGGATAAATGCTCTCACATGTGATGCCAGTGTGAAGGCTCTGGAGACGCCCTCGCGAGCCTGGACACCCCGGGAACGGTGGGCAACTCCTTCACTCTCATCTGAAACCATCTTCTTGTGGGGGCCCTGCCCTGGGCTCCCCATCCAGAGAGACCATTTTCTCCTCACAGACTTGTGCCTGCCTGTGCGCCCCCCCGGTGAGGCCCTGGGGTGGACTTCTGCTGGCGGGAGAAGTAGCCACCTCTGCCGTCCCCGTGCCTGGCAGCTTCCTCCCCTCTTTCGGGTCTTCCCAGCGACCCACACTGTGTCCTGGCGACACCCCCGGCTCCCCCACAGCTCCTGGGCAGAGGGCACCTTCACTGGCACCGCACGGTGACCCAGCACAGGCTGGCGGCCTCCGATCACACCTGTGACCCTCGTATTTCCACTGTCCCTGCCGGCGCTCCTGCGAGCACTGCCCTCGTCTGAGCTCTGTCCGCCACTGGAACTCACCCAAGACCCAGGATAAATGGGCAAAGAAGTGACGCCCTGAGAGCTCAGCGCACCCTCGCAGGGTGGGGCTCAGACAGTCCTGAGCTGGAGTCGTCCCACGCTTGGCTTCTGTTACGCAAACGTGGCCGCCGAGGCCACTGGGCACCCAGGGCCTGGGCTTCTGTGAAGACCTGGATGGGAAGGGGCCCCGAGGACCTGTGGACGCCCATCATCGGGGGCGCCCATTGTGGGGAGGTGCTGGCTGTGGCACCACATGACCCCTCGCCCGCCCGGGGGCCCTCACCCACCAGGAAGCCCCCACACAGCGCCGTGGCCCAGCCTGGAGTGGTGCCAGGAGCGAGCCTCTCTGGAAGGCCCCCCTTGGCCGATGCTGGTCTCATCTCATCCTCGGATCACAGCCAAGGCGCCGGAGCAGGCTCCTGACACAAATCTCCAACGGCTCAGCACTCAATTAGCGCGTGTGCCACGTGGCCAGACACCCGAGAGGCCCCAGGAGAGAGCTCATTACGCCGGCTGCACATCTGGTGCCCCAGAGCCCTGGGGAATCAGCTCTGGGCATGATTTACAGCCACATCTTCTTGTCCTTTCCTGAAGGACACAAGATTCTCGGGACCCCAGAGAAGAGGGTTTCTGGGTTGATGCGCGGCCATCCCACGGATGGCGTGGCCCCTCCACCTCGGCAGCCACGGTGGCCCATCTGCTCCTGGGGAGTCTCCTCCAGTGATTGAGGGGGACTCAGTCACCCCCCAGCCTGGCCTCTGTGTCCACAGGGCACACAGGTGGGAGGGCAGCTTCCTGCGTGGGCTCTGATGTCCTCAAGGGACGGTGTTGCCCCGGGGCCTCCCCAGCCAGAGCCCACAGCAACTGTGTGCTGGCCGCTGCAGGGGCGAAGAGCCCTTTCTGGCCCAGCTTGTTGGGGACTGTGGGGGCCCAGGCGGCCAAAGGTCTCCAGCTGAGGGCCAGGTGCCTCCAGAGGCAGGAGAGCTGCGCCCAGCTGCTCCATGGAGCCGCCCTGCAGTGGCAGAGGCCCCCTTGGAGGGCCGCTCACCAGCTATGCACTACAGTGAGCTCCTCCAGGCGTGCACATCTGGTGTGCTTGTCCCTGGGGCCATGCAGGACCCAGGAGGGGAGGCGGCGCTGTTCCCTCGGGCCTGTGGGACACCCATGTGAAGACGGGGGGGTCCTGGGCAGTGCACACCGGGTAGTGGCACAGATGTGGGGTCCTCAGTGCCCGGCAGGGAGCCAAGAGGGCCCTAGAGGTGTCTGTCACCCAGCAGGGTTGCAGACCCAGGGGTGTCCTGAGGATGGGCCTGGAATGAGAGGAAGAAAAATGAGCGACAGACAGGGAGGAAAACCAGCTGCGCCTGCAGCCCGGAGGCCGGGGGCAACACAGGTGGGCGTCAGGGCCGAAGCCCCATGGCCAGAAACCTGAGTGGTGCCAACAGGTGGGGCAGCTCAGCTGGGGACCAAGGAGCTTGGGACGTGCCACCCTTTTTAAGAACTTCACCTGAGAAGTGAATGAAGATGACGGATTCCATCAGCAGAAGGCAGGGTACTTGCATGGGGCAGCTCCCAGCAGCCAGGGGTCCCAGGGACGCTTCCGCAAAGCACAACCACCAGGGAGAAGAGAAGCAGCCTGCCCGGTGTAGACGCTGCACCCACACGGTTCCTGGACCCAGTGTAGACACTGCACCCGCACGGTTCCTGGACCCAGTGTAGACGCTGCACCCACACGGTTCCTGGACCCAGTGTAGACGCTGCACCCGCACGGTTCCTGGACCCAGTGTAGACGCTGCACACCCACACGGTTCCTGGACCCAGTGTAGACGCTGCACCCGCACGGTTCCTGGACCCAGTGTAGACGCTGCACCCGCACGGTTCCTGGACCCAGTGTAGACGCTGCACCCATACGGTTCCTGGACCCAGTGTAGACGCTCCACACCCACACGGTTCTGGAGTCTAATGTGCGCATGAAAATGCCCTGCAGCAGGGCTGAGGCTGAGGAACAGAGTCCCCTGAAATCTCCACACCAGGGCTCAAACGCCTCGCGGGCCCGCCCGCGGCCCCCGACGCCACCTTGGCCGCTGGTCAGAGCTGGCCTGTGCTTCAGCAGAAAAAGGCACCTCCACCGAGGCATTCCAGACCCCCGCAATAGAAAAAGTGTCCTCCCAATGAGCAAAGGGCCCCTCCTCTTCCTCAGATGGTGTCTGGGTGCCAAGGGACCCACTGGGGCCCCTGCCGAGGGGGCGTGTGGTGAGGACACGCCTGCTGCCCCTCTCCCCTCCAGCTCCACTGCCCAGAGCTTGGCTTGTCTGCACCCAGCACCCCCCAGTGTCCTCCTGGGAGGGCTGGACCTTGTCTCTTAGCAGCACCATGGGGCCCTCGGCGCCCTCCATCTGGTTCCGGGCAGGTCAGGGCCCCCTCCCAACACCATCGGCTGCCTCTGGTCACTCCCACACAGGGGCACGGGGAATCTCTCAACACCTTTTCCCTGGGGAGCAGGAAGACTTGGAACCTCCTTGGCCAGGCCAGGGCGGTTTCTACTGTGCCCACCAGAACCCCAGGCTAAGCCAGCAGGGGGACCGGAAGGCCCAGTGTCCAGCCCCTGCCCTGCCTCTGGGTGACTGCTCGCCCTCTCCCCTCCCACCCCACCCGGACAGCCTCGGTGCTCAAGGTGCTGTAGGGAGTGAGGCGCCTGTGGGATGGAGACTCAGCGTGGGTGAGAGAGATGCTGCAGGGCCCAGGTGCGGAGCCGCAGCGTCTCCATCACGAAGAAAGGGGATGCTCATGACGACAGAAGAACTCGGTTCAGGGGGAAGAACTCGGCTCAGGGGGAAGAACTTGGTTCGGGGGAAGAACTCGGCTCGGGGAAGAACTCGGCTCAGGGAGAAGAACTCGGCTCGGGGGAAGAACTCGGCTCGGGGGAAGAACTCGGTTCGGGGGAAGAACTCGGTTCGGGGGAAGAACTCGGTTCAGGGGGAAGAACTCGGCTCAGGGAGAAGAACTCGGTTGTCCAGGGGAAGAACTCGGGCCACTCTGTGTCTCTCTCTCTGTGCTTTTGGTGGGTGCTGCTCCATGGCTGCTGCATTTACCACAACAAATGACTTTTAAAGAACAGGAGCTGGAGGGAAACCTGGGGCTCAGGATTCAGGGAGGGGGCCCTGCAAGGTGGGAGGGGCCTGGCCAGGACCCAGGCTGTGCAAGGAACTTCAGGCCCAGTGAAGCTAGAAGGTCTGCAAAGGCTGGGCAGGGGCCACCCCGAAGGGGTACTCAGAGGGTTCAGGCAAGCTCTCCCTCCCCTGCCTTCCAGGTCCTCCCAGCCCTGCCTGTGGGCGGAGCTGTTCCCTGCCAGGGAGGGGGGGCAGCCTTGGTACCCCTGCCCACTCCCAGCCCCTGCCCTCTTAGCCCCCCTTCAGGGCCTCCTCAACCTGCGGGTGTTCCAGATTCCACAGCCTGGTCATATCTTCCAGGGAGAGTGTTCGGGTGCCAGGGCACCCACTGTGGCCCCACCCTAGCCTCCATCAAAGCATCCCTCCCCGTCCTGGGCCACTCGGCCTGGGGAGAAGCGGCACCCTCTCCCCAGAGCCTGATTCTCCACTTCACGTGGACCTGTAGGTGTTGGCAAGTGGGCAAGAGGCCGCCATAGCCTGGGAAGAGGGGGCACCTGAACACCCCACCTGGATCTGGGTACCCCAGAAGCTGCCGGGCTCTACCTGGACACCCTCCAGCTCAGGAGATGGGGTGGGGCTGTCTGAGTTTGGTCTAAACAGCAAGACCTCAGGCTCAGCTGGAAAACGCCGTGGCGCCAAGCCCCACACATCCAGCATGTCTTGTGGCTCAGGGTTCCTGGAGGCACCTCCACAGTACCTGCTCCTCCCAGTGGGAAGTCGGGTGCATGGTCCTCCCTCTCCAACCCGCACCCGGGCTCTGAAAATTGCTCTGAGGCCTGCAGCTGTCACGCTTGCGTTCATTCACCCAGCAGCATGAACTCAGTCCTGGAGGCGCCCAGAGCACAGGGCCCCTGCATGAATCCATGTCCTGAGCAAGCTGGGGAGGAGGCGGACATCAGACACGTCCACCAATGCCTTGAGCAGGGGGCCGGTGCCAAGAGGGGCAGCTGTGCTGGGCGGGAGTGTGGGGGCTGCACTAGACCAGGTGGCCAGGGAGGCGTCCCTCAAGCTGAGACCAAGTGGAGGAGGTGAGCCATGTGAAGTGGGGGGCAGAGTGGCTGGGGTGGGTGAGCCTGGGGGCCACGAGGGGACCAGTGGAGGGCCTGGCAGGCATGGGATGGAATTAGGTGGTAACAGGTGGAGGTGGAGACTCGCGATCTCTGAAATAAAGCTGGTGCCAGCAGGTTGGTGCTCACCAGGCAGCGCTGGAGGTGTGAGAAGGGGCTGAGCTAGGCCAGGATGAGAAGTGGAGCCTCCTCTGCCCACCTAGGGGCGTCAACTCCCACCCCGGGTGGTCCCCAGCCAAGCCCTCAGCGTTCATGGCCTTTCAGACCTGGCTGGGTCCATGAGCCCAGTGGGACCCCGGGGCTGCCTGGCTGGGATCTGCGCCTGCCTCCCAGCCCTTTTCCGCTGCCCTGGCAGGGCTGCCCCCAGAGGGCACAGGAGATGGGGTTGGGATCTGTCTTGCGTGGGAGGCAGGGCCCCTTCCAGTTGTGCTGTGGGTGGGGTTGTCTCTAGCCCCCTTTCCCTTCCAGCAATTCCACAGCATCCTGGTGGGCTCCTCTGTTTCCAAGCAACAGAAGGCACCCCGCCGGGCCCCGGGCTCCTGGGGTCCTGGTAACCCCACCCCTCTGCTTCCGTGGGTGGGCCCACAGAGGGGTCCCTTGGGTCATCTTGGGCCTTTTTTTGTTCTTTGGTCACGAGGACCCCAGGGAGGCCCCGTCTGTGTCTGGAATGCCTGGTGCAGTTGCCTTGTCAAGCCTGGGGAGGCTGGGAATGCCCTCACTTAGGGAAAAAACACAATGCAGGGCCTTTGCCGGGAACTGCCAGGAGACCCCCGGCCTGGGGGCGCGGTCAAGGCGGGCAGCTTAGCAACTCGCCTAGGGCTGCGCGGGACAAGTCACCTCAGTGATAAATCAGGGCTTTGTGAACTCCATGGCCTGGGCGGCCGAAGGCGAATGCAGGCTCCTTCCCTGTGTGAAGCTCCCCCGTCGCCCCTCAGCCCCCAGCGCACACGGGACGGGGACACCGGGGCCTAGGCCAGCTCTCCTTCCGGGCCGACACCTCCGCCGTCCTCCCCATCGCCCGCTCCCCTGCAGACGCCGCGGGGGTGCAAGGGGAGCGCGTTTGCTGCTCTGATCCGCCCGCGCCCAGGCCGGAGCCCGCTGCGTTCACATTGCTCCCCCCGGGCAGCCCGGGCGCGGTAGGAGCCCCACAAATACAGGCTGAAAGAGTAAAACAAACTCTGAACGGCCTCTGCCAAACCCCGTGCTCTGGGTTTTCCAGCGCGGAGCGTCGGCGCCGATGCCCGCAGCCTTCCTCGCAGGACGTTTGCTCCCGGGCCAGGAGGTGGCATCGCGAACCTCTCCAGGCAGCGGGGCCGGGAGCCCAGGCAAAGGCATCTCGGTCGGAGGCGCTCGGACCTTCCCGGGAGGAGGGGCGTTGCCTCGGTGGTTTCCGAGAGGGCGGGGCCGGGGGGTGCAGGAGAAAAGGTGCGGGCGGGGGCTGGAGAGGGGACGCGGCCGGGAGTGGGAGCCGGGAAGCGTAGGAGGTGAAGCCACCGGACCCACGCTCAGCTCCGCGGGCAGGAGGGCGGGAGAGCGCGTGGGGCGCAGGCCGGGGAGCCGGGTAGGAGCGGCACCTGCGGAGCGCGCCAAGACTTCCACGGCTTAGAAGAACGTGGGAGAGGGACCCCCCCTTACCCAGCTCCTCTGCGCCTCCAACTCACCCTGGCCCCTCATCCCGCGCCCTGGGCCCTGGAGAGCCGCGCGCTCCGCAGCCAGTGACACGCCAGCCCCACCTGCGACCCCACGCGTTCCCGCGGCAGCCCAGGGAGGACCCGGAGGCGCAGACAGACCCAGGGTCGCCGGGCAGCAGCGCAGCGCTTTCAGGTCCGTGTTTCCTCAGCTATAAAACAGCGCTAACGACGCCCCCCGCCCCGCCCCTCCGGGGCGTGAGAGGAGCCAGAGCCCGTCCGGAGCGCGGCTTCCTCCCGCCGTCCCGTCCGCATGCGCCTCCCCGGCCTCAGTTCGGGCGACCCGCGCCCCTCCCGGCCCGCCCAGGGTCTGCTGGGCCGCGCAGAGTGGGGGTCCCAGGGCGAAAGCAGCCCTCGCCCCTCCCACTCCGCCCTGCCCCCGACGCCCTCGCAGTTCCAGCGTCTCAGCTCAGAGCCCGAGCCTTGGCCGCGGGCGCCGTCGCCTTGGGGTACTGGGAGGGGCCCGAACCCGACCCGGGAGGGCCCTTCCTCGTGTTTCCTCCGAGGGAGCGGGGCGCGGGACAGGCGGGGGCCGGTCTCGGGGCCGGGCGGGCGCTGGGGGTCCCCGAGCCAGGCTCCGCGGGGGCCGATCACCGGCGGGGTGGCCGCGCCCAATCGAATCCCAATCCCAATCGAATCGAGTGCGGACCCGACGGGGGAAGCGAACCCCCCGTGAACGCGGGGCTGCACCTCCGTGGAGCGGGAAGCCGCCGGGGCAGCCCCGAGTGCGCACAGCCCCGGCGGCCGCACCACTGCCCCGGAGTTTGGCCGCAGGTGGCTTTTCCAAGCCGCCACCCAGCAGCGGCCGACGGCGCCAAGTCCCCGCCTCGACCTGCACAAAACGAAAACGGACGCTGGAGCGGGGCGCAGGGGCGGACGTGAGACCCCGGTCCCGAACCCTGGGCGCCGCCTTCCTCCGCGGCACCAACCCTCTGGCGGCCGGGGCGAAACAGGAAAGTCGTTGCGAAGGAAACTCCCCCAGGCCCGAGAGAGGCCACGCAGCGGCGGTCCCTGCGCCCCAGACTCGGGCTCCCCACGAGCCGTGGGCCACAGTCACAGCCGCCCCGTGTCCCAAAACTAATACGAGACGTCACCCCAGAGGTCGGAGCGTTTGCTCGCGGCCGCCGTGCGCGGGTCTCGGAGTCATCTCACCGCCCGGTCTGCGGGATGGATGAGCGAGCGGCTCCCGGTGCCGGGGGAGCGGGGGTGACACAGGCCCCCCGCGCGCGTCTAAGCCCGCGTTTCTGCCGCTGTGCCCCCAGCCCGCACCCACATTCGGGCCCTGGACAGGGCTTACGCGCTGAGGCCGCCCTGGTCTCTGTTCTCCCGGCCGGGGATTCGCGAGAGGCGGTCCGTGGGCGAAGTCGTGGGCCCAGGTCACATCCTGGGGGACCCCCAACGGGAGACCTGGAGGCCAAAAACGGGGAAGCGCCGGGCCGCGCGTGTGGTCCCGGGACCCGCCTCCCCGGCCCGCTCCCGCCTGCCTCACTCCTCCACCGCGCCGGCCGCGTGTCGGTGAAACCAGAGGCAGCTCCGTGTGAGCCTCGCCCGGCCGTGAGGCCCGTGGATTCCGTGGACTCTGAGACCCGCGTCCTCCGCCCTCCTGTGGCCCCGACCCGCCGGGAGCGCGTTCCCCGCCGGCGTCCGCGGCCGCCCACACCCACCCCAGCCCCGGGCGGCGGAGCAGTGGCGACTGGGACGCGGGCCGGGGCTCTTCCCCGAGGGGGGCTCTCCGAGCGCGCGGGCGGGTCCTCAAATCTGCATTCTTTCCGTTAATAAAATATGTTCTTGTATTTTTCCCTGATTTCGCATGAAAACCTTTGCCTAACTAAACTCCCATCCAAGCGGGATTTATTTCGTCCCCGGGGAGATAAATCAGGGGGCGAATTTACAGCCCGGGAGGCACCTGCCGCGCTAATGGGCCCTTCATGGAGTGCGCGGCCGACGGGGGCGCGCGGGCGGGGGGGGGGCGCTGGCCAATGGCCGGACCGCGGGGTCCGCAGCCAATCAGCGCGCGCGCCGCGCCCCGGGGGCCCCCGTTATCAGCGCGTCCGTCCCGCGCGGCGCCGCTCCGACCGGCCCCGGAGCCGCAGCCGCCGCCGCCCGCCCGCCCCGCGCCGGAGCCGCCCGCCCGCCCCCCGCGCCCCGCTCCCCGCGCCCCGCGCTGCAGCCAACGCCCGCCCAGGCCGCGCGCAAACTTCCCGGGCCGGCGGGCAGGGGCGGCGGCGGCGGGGCCCGGATGGGAGCCCGGGCCGGCGGCGGCGGCGCCCATGGACACTAACCGCCCGGGCGCGTTTGTGCTGAGCAGTGCCCCGCTGGCCGCGCTGCACAACATGGCCGAGATGAAGACGTCGCTGTTCCCCTACGCGCTGCAGGGTCCGGCGGGCTTCAAGGCGCCCGCGCTGGGGGGCCTGGGCGCGCAGCTCCCGCTCGGGACCCCGCACGGCATCAGCGACATCTTGGGCCGGCCCGTGGGCGCGGCGGGCGGGGGCCTCCTGGGGGGGCTGCCCCGGCTCAACGGGCTCGCGTCGTCCGCTGGCGTCTACTTTGGGCCCGCGGCTGCCGTGGCGCGCGGCTACCCCAAGCCCCTGGCCGAGCTGCCCGGGCGCCCGCCCATCTTCTGGCCCGGCGTGGTGCAGGGCGCGCCCTGGAGGGACCCGCGTCTGGCTGGCCCGGGTGAGTGGCCCGCGCGGGGGCTGCGGGGCAGGTGGGCGCGGAGGGAACCCCGCCGGCCGCTGACCTCCTTCCCCTCCCCTACCTTGCAGCCCCGGCCGGCGGCGTCCTGGACAAGGACGGGAAGAAGAAGCACTCGCGCCCGACCTTCTCGGGCCAGCAGATCTTCGCGCTGGAAAAAACCTTCGAGCAGACCAAGTACCTGGCGGGCCCGGAGCGCGCGCGTCTTGCCTACTCACTGGGCATGACCGAGAGCCAGGTGAAGGTGAGCGCGGCGGGGCTCGGGAGAGCAGAGCCGGGGGCTCGCGTCCTGCGAACGGCCCCAGCGCCAGCCCCGGGCCCCACGGCCGCCTGACCGCCCCGTCCGCCCCCAGGTCTGGTTCCAGAACCGCCGGACCAAGTGGCGCAAGCGGCACGCGGCGGAGATGGCGTCGGCCAAGAAGAAGCAGGACTCAGACGCCGAGAAGCTGAAGGTGGGCGGCTCGGACGCGGAGGACGACGACGAATACAACCGGCCCCTGGACCCCAACTCGGACGACGAGAAGATCACGCGGCTGCTCAAGAAGCACAAACCCTCGAACTTGGCGCTGGTCAGCCCGTGCGGCGGCGGCGCGGGGGACGCCTTGTGAGGACGCGCGGGGTGGGGGCGAGTCTATTTTTGCAAAATCCGGGGGCGGTCCCGGGTGGGCGCGAGTCGCTTTGTATCATCAATAAATTATTTAACGGGTCCCCGTCGGAGCTGCCGCTCCGGAGCCTGCACCGCGTGTTTCTTCCGTCTCGAACCCGGAGCGAGGCGGCCCCTCCCTGGCCCCGGCTTCGCCCCTGCGAGACCCGGCTTCGGGCGCGCGGCGGCCTCGGGTCCTCCGAGTTCCCGGTGCGGAGGCTGCGAGCCCCGGGCAGGCGCGAGGAGGCGGCGAAGGCGCAGGGAAGGGGCCCGGCCCGCGGGAAGGAACCGCAGCGACAGCCGCCAGGAGCCCGGGATGGAGCCGGGGACGGAGCAGCAGGTATGGCCCGGCCCGCCTCGCCTCGGGGCGGATTCGGACGCGCTTGGGGGGCTCCGAAAGGGCGGGTGAGCCGCGTACCCGCCTCGAGCCCCCGGGGGAGGTTTTTCTTTCTTCCCTTTTCCCGCTTTGGGGCCACGTACTCGTTGCCGCCGGGCAGCCGTTCCCGCTCGGCCGAGGGGTTTGCTCTGATTATTTCGAAAGACCCTCTGAGCATAAGCGGAGCATCCCACAGGCCCACCCTGGGCTCAGCCGGTGGAACCGGGTCTGAACCGCTGCACGGAGGCCCTTCGGTCACCATCCCGCTAGATCGTCCCGCGGTGGAAAGCAGTTTCTTCCAAACTAGGACCGCAAAGAGAAATCCGAAATAATTACGCCTGCGGAGCGGCGGGGCCTCCCATGGGTCACGCGGGGTCAGGGAGCTGGAAGCCCCCTGGACAAGCCCCGCAGCGCCCGGCCGGGGGCTCAGGGGACCCCTGTCCTGCCCTGAAATGCCGCCAGCTCCACGGGACTGTGACTCCGGTTGACAAAACCCCTCCACCCTCCGGCAGCCTCTGTGGCCGGGGCTGCCCATCGCTGCATCTTAATGGGCGTGACTGTGGAGTTTTAATTTTCAAAAATTAAATGTAAATAATTATATCATTGCGGTGGTACGATTTCTCTTGGAAGGCATTTTCGGAAGCGTTAAAGAGAAATATAAACGGCTTAAACTCGACGCGTTTTGTTCTAGGCTCGTAGCAGCCTTCTTTACAAGGAAGCAACTTGAAGGGCAGAAGCAACGCTTTTCTGTGGGGAGCCCCTCTCAGCTCAGCTCAGAGCAGAGGGGCTTCCAGTTTTAAAGTTTTGAGGAAGGCAAAGCATTTATATAATCCCGTTTTAAAATGTTGAGGGGTAAATACTTTATTACAGTAGAAAGTCCAAAGGGCTGTTTTTCTCCACTTAAGGAAGGGCTTGGTGTTTTGTGACAGTGTGTGATACAGTGAAATTCCCGGATTTCTAATGAGCTTGATCTCAAATAACAGGGTATACAGGAGGCCGCTCCGAGTTAGCATTTCAAAGGTGGCAGGAGAAGGGAAAGGAAGAAAAACAAAGCAACACGGGACTATTTTCACCACGGTCAATTTTATTGCTTAGGAACCAGACCAGTCACTTCTAAAGGCCCTCAGAACGACCAACAGCTGAAACCCGTGGGGCGGACTCCGTGTGGAACTGCGGACAGTGGCAACCACAGCAGGGACACGGACCGGTGCTTCTACCAAGAACAGATTCCGCAGTGGACAGCAGTCACTTGCAGTGGTAGTATTTATCCCAAACACCCAGCTAATGCCTTCACCCGGTCCAGGAACTCTGTAGTGTTCTAAAGTAAAATCAATAAAACATACATTTGTGTTTCATCAACAGACTCTCTAATCACCTTTTAATGCTGTACTTAGTGCTATAGGAGAAAAATATTGGCAACAAGGTTATTACGTGGGTTGTTTGTAGCGGAGCGATGAGGAAATGTACAGTTTTGTTTCTCTTTAATATTTTTATATACAGCCCATGTTAAAAGCAGTTTCTATTGGAAGCAAACTAGGCTATTTCTATTTCTCCCATGTTATCATTGTTGTAATGTAGAATACTTGGCACCATAAAACAGTAACAAAAGACAGACAAACGGTTTACAAAATTCTTAAAAGGTACACCCAGGCTAGCTATAAACTTCACATTCAGTTCTTAATATTACACAGAAGAACGGCACGGGAGTAACGGCCGCTAGTGCAGACGTGCTGTGGGGCCGATTCTACCCATGATGGTGAGGCCATGTGTGTTTTTACTAATTTGTGTGTTGACGGACACACAGCTGAGCTCCTAGACTCCAGTGCTGCCGATTTTACCCACGACGGCGAGGCCAAGTGTGTTTTTACTAATTTGTGTGTTGACGGACACACAGCTGAGCTCCTAGACTCCAGTGCTGCCGCCTGCTGATGGGACTCTCCTGTGCGTTCTTACTGGAAAGTACATTTAGCATAAGTTTTGGTAAGATTTATAAATTATTTTTAAAAAGTATATATTTATATGTATTTATATATATATAAAAATGGAAAGCAGCTGCAGTGTGATTCAAAAACCATGTGACACGGCGCAGAGTCAGTGCCGCGGAAGGAGCATCGGCAGAGACAGACGCCCTCGCCACGCTCAGGGCCACGCTGCCAGCCGGCAGAGGGAGCGCCCGTCTCGGCTTCCCCAGCCCCTGGACACACCTCCACCTGGCAGAGGGGGTCTCTGGACACAGTGGGGGGGTCTCTGTGCTGGAGAAGCCCCTCCACTGACAATCATTAAAAACTGAAAACTGCGGAGTCTACGGTATGAACCCTCTTTGCTGTCTATTAGAGTTTTGACAACAGGACTGTGACTTATTTAAAAAAAAAAACCAATATTTCTACTTAATGTCACATGAACAGACGAGACAGTGAGGTATGTGAGGCTGTTCCGGAATGGTCCGGAGGCTGAAGCGAAGTGTGGGGCTGGCCGTCTAGCAGGTGGCGCTTGGGCGGGTTCTTGATGCAGCTTTCAAGAGTGCGTATTCGGTACACGGCTACAGGGAGGGCTCACGAAGGGTCCTCTCGTGGCGCTGGCATCTCTTCCCTGTCATGGAATTTGTAATTTGTTAAAGGAACAAACGCACCAGGAAAAGCTGCGTAAAAGCTGAACTAGAGGGAGGAGTCATATTTACCACCACGTCACTGCACGACACAACACTTGTGCACATGGGCATGAGGTTTACCTGCCCCGGGCATGATTCGGAAGGCCAGGAACACGGGCTGCAGCAGAAGAGAGGAGGGTGTCAGCAAGGCGCACGCGGGACAGCACAGCACATGCCGCCGCCTCCCGTCGCACCCCTGGACCCTGCGTCTCACAAGGGCAGCCATGAACCGGGCTGGGAGGAGCTGATGGCCAGCAGAGGCAGCTTGGCCTTTGTGTGCAGCCACGGCAGAGCGGGGGTCGGGGGCCTTGTGAATGTGGAACTGGAGCCAGGCCGGCCATGAGAGGTTTTGCAAGGAAGGTGTTATTTCCAGGTAAAAAAATTAATGCAAAAACTGATGTAAAAGAATGGCTAAGTAGGCCCCAAATGAAGCGGGGAAGGAAGGCTCTCCCGCCCTCGGCTCTGCCGCACCTGGCAGGTCCAGCGTCTTATCTGGGTGTGTTTGGGGCTCACAGCTCTGGGCCTCCAATGTGGAAGAAGCTAACTCATTTATTTGGCTGAAAATGAGATTTGATCTGTCTCCTGTGCACACTCTCGAGGTGCAGTTGCCTGAATAAACGATCTGTGCCAGTGCTGCCCCTCGGCACGCGGTGGGGAGCGCCCTCACCCCGGCTCCTTGGCTGACGGTGAGCCTGCCCCAAGAAGGCCATTAAAACACTGCAGCTGCGTATTTGCAAAACAGCCTTCAGAAACAATCAGCTGTGGACAACATTTTTTTTACAAATATTAAATTATGTATTTTATTCTATTGTAGCTAGTCATTTCTGCCTTCTTCCTACTTACCCACCTAGCTTATGATATTTTATTAAAATTAAATAAAAACAGACCAACTTGGCCTACTCTGTAGAGTCAGACGAAGAAGACAGGAGAGCAGGAGAGGAGAGACTGGCCAACCCCCGCCCACCTGCCTGGCAGCCCCAGCACCCGCCCGCCCACCGGCCCCAGCCCCCCGGCCCCCTAGCTTCCCCTTGGTCCCCCAGCCCGGCCCCTGGACCTCAGTCTGTCACCTTGTGGTCTCCCATGCAGACGTTGGGCCCAATGTGGTCATAGGTGACAACCTTCTCCTCGCTCTCCGACTGGAAAGGGGAAACAGACAGGTGAGTGGGGGGAGGTGGGGCATCCTGGGTCCAGTTGGGAGCTGACTGGCAGGAAAATCAGGGTTTTGTGGGGGCAGAGAGATGGGGGGCGTTGGCCCCTGCCAGTACCTCCCCAGCCTCTGCCACCCGCCCTGCCCGGCCCCTGAGAGAGAGGCCAGCTCATGGACCAAAGGCTCTGGTGACGTGGCAGCGCCTCAGCACCTTGACCCTGGCCCTTTTGGACAAGAGGTATCTGCCTCTAGGAGGGGTTGCGTGGGGAGCCGCGGGTGCTGGCCCGGCTCCCAAGCTCCTCTCTCCCAGACATGCTCCTGGGCTCTCAGGGGAGTTGCAGGGGACCCTGTTTACAGGTGTGTGTGTGCCCCAGCTTTCTGTGCAGGTGTGCTCCTCTGAGGCAGCCCATCTAGTTCCAATTTTCCCACTTTGATTTGTTTTTGACTGTTCTATTAACCTAGAACTCAGTGCTCAAACAAGAACAGACACCGAATTCCACACCACTACACAAAGCAATCTGTGCATAGTAATTCACGGCTGTGTGCGCACTTCTCAGCGGGTGCCTGTATTCCGGGTGCCCCCGGAAGGGGTTTGCTGCTGGTCAGCACTCGACTCTGCTTGGGCTGGAATTTTATATCCACAGCTGGAGCATCTGAGACTATCGAGTTAAAACTGAATTATCTTTAATGCAATGGGAAGCTTAAGGTCAGATTTACTTTCCAGCATGGGCGCCTGCCAGAAAGAATGAAAACAAGCTTCGGCACCGCATGCATGAGCACCTTCCCGTCTCTTGCGGGTGAAGCGGCGCCTCCGCGGAAGTGGAGAAACATTCATCAAACGCAGCGTGGTAATTTACAAAGGCAGCATAAAATTGTGGATTTTCAACTGCATAATCTTTGGACAGATAAACAAATTACGGCGGGCACAGGCAGCGCGCGGCACACCTCACTGAACACTTGTCACCGAGGCTCCCAAGCAGCACCGCCCGCGTCCCGAGCCCCTTTTGGTGTTTTAGGGCTGCGGAGGCAGAATGGAGCTTGGTGACGAGGTGACGGCGCATGTCATGATGGATGAGGCTGCGGAGCGCGCCCGGCGCCCGTCTGCTTGTCCTGCATACCCGCTGCCCACTGGGTGGCCCCATGGGGAGAGCCTGTCCAAACTCTGGCCCCAGGAGGCAGGGGCTGTCAAAGGCCGCCAGGTGTGTGTTGTGAGGCTCCGTCCTCCACCCTGAGCGTGAAGTGTCAAGTCCCGGGTCCAGAGAACATGAGAGGCTGTGAGTGAATGGAAAACGGGCTGCAATGCTGCCCTGCTCTGAGCTGGTGGAGCCCTGGCAGCGGCAGCACAATGTGGGGAGGCCACAGCCCTGCCAGCCTTCTGCCCTTGGGCGCTGCTCACCAATCTGCACTCGCGTGACCTCCGACGTTTTCCAGGGGATGGCATCTGTGCCCGAATCCCCGGGAGGCTCCTGCCCCGCTGGTGGCAGCCCTGGGCTCCACATGCCTGACCCGCTCTCAGCGCCGGCAGATGGGAGCACTCACCATGTGGCACTGAGCGACTGGCATGCCTACCAGTGAGCCCAGCCAGAGGGGCAGCGGCATGTCCATAGCCAGGCTCCAGGCTGAGCCCACTCCTGGGCTTTTGGGCTTGGGCCAGCACGCTTTCCTCAACGATGGGCACAGGCCCTGCCCACAGGCCAGAGGTGGAGCTGCAGAGGAGCCAGGCTGGCTGCAGAACCCAGGGACGCCAAGGGGCCCCGCCTCCAGCCCAGGCCCCCACCAGGCAGGCTCCTCACAGCACAGCCAGGGACGGAGGGCAGGCTGCACCCAGGGTGTTCCAGGATGTAGGAAGGAACGGTAAGGAACCCAGCCCGGCAGACAGAGCCACGTGGCAGAGGCCAGCAGGGTGCATCTCAGGGACCGGGGCTGCAGAGGTTCCCTGCCCTGCTGAGGGCACACCTGCACCCAGGTGTTTGCTGTGCCTGGGGTCTGGTGCCATCTGGCACAGGGAAACGGATGGGCAGTGAGGGACAACAGGAGCCTCAGACAGCTGGCGTTGAGGTTGGGGTTAGTAGGGGGCTCCTGTCCCTGCTCTGGGCCTGGGACAGTGGAGAGGGGGCAGAACCCACCAGGCTGGCAGTAGTACCACCAGAGTCTCCAGCCTCCTTCCGATTGCCCACCCACGTCATGGTCAGAGGCTCCAGCTCTGGGTGCTGGGCATGGCTGCAGTTCCCACGCACACCCGCAAGCTTCGTTACTATCTGCATTTAATTTTCATTCACGGGGTTGAAAAAACCAATTCAGATATTGATTCTTCTGAAAATACTCCTTGTATGTTAAAATGTGGGAACTGAAAAATCACAGGATTGGCCGGGCGCGGTGGCTCCCGCCTGTAGTCCGGGCACTTTGGGAGGCCGAGGCGGGCGGAACACTGGAGCCCAGGAATTTGAGACCAGCCTGGCCAATGTAGCAAGCAAGCCCCTGTCTCCTTTTTTGTAAAAAAAAAAAAAAAAAAAAAAAAAAAAAAAAATTGTTAAAAAAAAAATCACAGGAAATCTGAAAATTTCCCAAGGCCCACGTCATCTGAAAATGTCACCCGTTCATTTTTAACTTACCAAGGCTCCAAATGAATCTGGCTCTAATTTACAACTTAGGAAAACAACCTCAGACATTTCTATTGTGCTTCACGGCGTGGCCCGTGAGCGCTGGAATGCACAAGAGCACGCTGACTTCCAAGGATACAACGAACCACGATCTGAAAACACTTCCTGCCAACCACCCGTGTATGTTTCAAACTCAGGACGACGCTGGCTGCCCATGGCCCAGGAACTCGGCTCCATCTGCTGCTGCCCCAGCCCAAGTGCTGGCTCAGAGGTGACCCAGTGCTGACGTGCAGCTCATGGCAGGACGAAGTCAGGGCCCAACCTGGCAGCATTCCCCAGACTGGGTGCCCCCACCCCTGGGGCCCTGTCACCAGGGCCGGGCCAGACCAGACCCAGCGCTCCACGTCCCTCTGCGCCCAGGGCCGGGGCAGCACACACTCACCCTCAGCACCAGCTCCTTGGCAGACGGGGACATGAGGATGCGGTCACACCAGGCCGGGCACCGGGTGTTCATGTACTGCTCACCTTGGCGGGCATCCTCACTGTACGGGTAGCTGGGGAGACATGAAGGCAGAGGGTCAGCCGGCCGGCTCAGGCCGTCCTCAGCCCCAAAGGGATGGCTGTGCCGATTCTCTCCCAATACACCTTAGAATGGCGAGCACTACCTGGGGAATGAATACACGTATGGAAGTTTCTAGAATATAAAACCAAATTCACCATTTAAGTTCTATATCAAACTTATTTTTATGTGAGATTAAATTTTAGCCATAACACAGTATCTTCAGTCCTTCCTTTACTGCATGAAATTGTCTGTTGAGCTTTGGTTTTTGTTGGTTTTTTGAACATGGTCTAAAGTATGATGAAAACCTCCGTGGAAACAAAATGGCAGCCAGTGTCATCTGGTCCCAGGATGCTCCTCCACCTGGTGACCCGGCCCAGCTCAGCTCGAAACGCCTCTAAGTGCAGGCAGCTCTGGGGTGTGGCATACGCGTCTCCGCTTTGACTAACGCCGTTCCCACCTCGGGGAGCGTCCAGGTGCTCAGGCCGTGGCCCTGGGTCACTGCTGCGGTGGAGGGTGATTGTCCCCGACTCACTGCTTCCCGGGCCTGCCCATGCCCTCTGCGGGTCTGCGAATGGGGCTGGCCACATGGCGGTGCCACTAGCCCTGAGGGCGGAGCCCTTCATCCACACAGTGAGCGCATCCCGCACCGCCTGGGGTCTGCTGGCTGCGTCTCCACCACCCACCGCCGGCCAGGGCACAGCTCATCTGGGCTCCTCAGCGGCCTTGCTGCGTCTCCGAGCTGTCGGCCCCCGCCCTCACACAGCAGAGCAGTCCACACACACACGGACTGATCACTCCCCCACCAGCCTGGAGCCTCATGGCCATGGCCCCCACCACCCGCCGTGTCTGGAACATGCAAGCGCAGCCCCCACTTCAGGGCCTGCAGGTTCTCGGGGCCCGGCCCAACCATCAGGCTGCAAACCCACCCCCAAATGGGCATATTGCTTGGGACTGCACTGAAGAGGTAACGAATTCCACTTGGAGTGAACAAACCCCGGGGATCCTGCGTGCAGCATCTCTGCTTACTCTCAACACCTCCGTGGCCTTCACTAGAGTCTCAAGAGTCTTTTCAGTTAATTCCAAAATATCATACAGCACCTGTCGCGACTGGGATCTGATTCTCTGTGAAATTTCCCTGTTGGCTGTGACTGGGTTTCGGGTCCATCCTGGCACCTCAGCTGCGGATTCTGCAGCCCCTCCCATGCCCGCCGGACCCTGCCCACAGGGGCACCTGTGGGCCCTGTGCCCAACCACCTGGAAACAGCCGGGGACTCGGAACTTGGTCTGCCCTGACGCAGGAGCTCCCATCCTCCCCGCGTTCCAGTGGGAGTGACACTCACAGGAGCCGTGGCTGCCACATGGCCTTGGGCAAAGTCACTGCTTGGTTAAAAACAACTATGTAGGGCCTACGTGTCATGCATGTTTCTGAAGAGCACAGAGCAGAGAACAGCTGCACGTTTTTTCAGGAGAAGCAGCAACCTGGTGGCCTGTCCCATTTCACACGTTTGAGAGGCTGGGCCACCTTGTTCAGGAGCTTCTCAGCTGACCCCAACCGCGGACACGAGTGGAAACTGGATGCAGGTAGGAGCCTGCCCAGCCCCCAACACACGTCCACTGCCCCGGACACACATCCACTGCCTCCTGGACACACGTCCACTGCATCCGGACACACATCCACTGCATCCGGACACACGTCCACTGCATCCGGATACACGTCCACTGCCCCCGGACACACGTCCACTGCATCCGGACACACATCCACTGCATCCGGATACACGTCCACTGCCCCCGGCACACGTCCACTGCCCCCAACACACGTCCACTGCCTCCCGGACACACGTCCACTGTACCCGGACACACGTCCACTGCCCCCGGCACACGTCCACTGCACCTGGACACACGTCCACTGCCCCCGGCACACATCCACTGCATCCAGACACACGTCCACTACCCTCCGGACACATGTCCACTACCCTCTGGACACACGTCCACTGCCCCTCGGACACACATCCACACAGCACACAATAGGTGACTTCTAAATAGGAAGCTGGAACCGAACCAGTTCTCACTCCTCATGCACCCCATGGAGCCTGGAGAGCCTGTGCCGCCTGGCGCCCCCTGGGGGCATGGAGAGAAGCCAGGGCGTGGCAGGAAGCACAGGTGCCCTCTGTCCATGGGACAGGGTCTGATGGGCATTGTTGCTCAGACAGACTGGGCTCTGGGGATGAGCAAGGGAGAACAGGGACGCCCGAGTGGCAGCGGCTTCCTCAGCCCATCTGCTCCAGGAAGGGCTGTCCTGGGAGTGTTCACAGACGACTCAACAGGAAGAAGATGCCTGGGTGAGAGGGGTGTCCTGGCCAGGCTGTTGGGGGCAGCAACCTTAATCCACAGCCAGGGGTGCTCCCTGTGGTCCCCAACACCCAAGGAGAAATGCAGGAGGGGCTGGTTCCAGCTGGGTCTGGGGAAGGCCAGTGTGGACTGCACACCACCGCTGTACCCACAGGCGGGAGGCGCTGGCAGGGCCACACCACAGAGCAGCAGGACGCTGCCCAGCAGTGACTGATGCAGGAGTGCCAGGCATGTGGGCTTATCTGAAAGCATACCTGCTTGGTGAGGGAGGGGGGCACACAGGACAGGGGTGCACCTGCCCCCACAGCGTGGGAGCGGCTGTGATAGGGCGAACAATCGTGCTCCTGTGCTCGCCTGCAGGCACTGCCCGTCCTCCCTGCCCCTCTCTCCTCCCTGTAGGATGCGGGCAGCGGCCCCTGTGTAGGCTGCACGGCAGATTGTTGGCTGTGGCCAGGCTGACTGGCCCTGCTGACAAGGCCCAGCTTTAGGACCTGAGCAGGCTGGGAGGAGTAGGTAGGGTCGCCATGGGCCTGAGAAGCAGACAACAGGCGGAGAAGCCTGGCTACGTCGAGGTCTTGGGGCAGGGCCGACGGCACAGGAGAGACCAACGGGCCTGGGAGGGCCCCAGAAGGCAGGCTGGGTAGGGGCCAGCTCATTTCGCCACAGTGCTCAGCCGCCCTGAACCACAAGCAAACGGCGACAGTTCACACCAGCTCCCCGAGCCGAGCTCAGAGGAAGAAGCAGGAGTGCAGCCTCACTTCTCCAGGTGGGAGTCAGGGTGAAAGCCCCTCCTCTGACTCCCGCCTGGTGAAAATATTAACCAATTACCACGCTGCTCTTGTGTACAAGGAGCAGGAGGGTGTAGCATACTACAGAGAAAACGGTTTTGACACACACCCGTCACAAGCAGCACCTCATCAAAGCTGCTCTGCCTTCCTGTGCAGCCTGCAGGCACCACCGGCAACCCTGGCTTCAGACACCCGCTTCCAAACACACCAGCTGCCACTGAAATTCCTGAAAAGGAGAAGGCCCTAAAACCAAAGAGAAAGAACTAAACGCTTTCAGCTGGGACAACACTGAAGCTACCGAGTGGGAGAAGGAAGCGGCACAGACTTCCAAGAGGGTCTGCGGGGCTGGGCACGGGGGCTCACGCCTGTCATCCCAGCACTTTGAGAGGCTGAGGCGGGAGGATTGCTTGAGCCCAGGAGTTTGAGACCAGCCTGGACAACGTAGTGAGACCCTGTCTCTATACAAAATAAAAAAGTTAGCCAGGCGTGGTGGTGCACACCTGTAGTCCCAGCTACTTGGGAGGCTGAGGGGGGATGGGGCTGCAGTGAGCCGAGGTCACCACTGCACTCCAGCCTGGGCAACAGAGCAGGAGGCTGTCCCGGGCGCGCCCCTCGCCCACATCTCGAGTGACAAAGCTCTTGGGGGTGACCAGAGCCCTTGGCAGGCCTTTTCCGTGGGTCGGGTTCCCTCACTGTCCTCCCCCTCGGCACAGGTCCCACAGTCTGTATGAGCCGCAGGTAGCCAGGGTTCGTGACCACCAGGTGGATGGGCGGCCTCGCTCCCTCCTGAGCACCCAGCTTGCAGGCAATACAGCTCATTTTGCTAGATAATTATTACACTATAAATACACATCTAAAGACAGGAGAACGTAAATCATGGCCCACAGAAAGTTTGAAAGGGGCCTCCTAATCCCTAATTTAAAAACATACGTGTCCATTAAAGAGCGACCACCTCTGGCTGGACTTGTCTGGGCAGTTCATTCCTGTGTTGCGTATATTTTTGTCTTTTTCAAAAGCTAAAACTTGATCTTGCTCAGTAATTGTTTGTTCAATGAAAACATCCCTTTCCCACCTCTGAGAGTCAATCTTCCTTTGGGAAGGAGTTATTTTTTCCCATTTGATGTGCTCTGAATATGACAAAAACTTTGAAACGTTTTGACGGGTAGTGATAGAACTTCTAAATTTTTCCATTTATTTTAGTAAACTTCACTTCACAGTAAGGCACACACAAGGCCAAGTGCACATGGGACATGGGTGTTCACCAGCCCACCGCACCCTGTGCGGGCCCACAGCCCAGAGGCCTCCACCGGGAAGGGCGGAGGGAGGTGATTCCCCGCCTGCAGTAAGGGCACCCTGTGGAGTCCCAGGGCCTCGTCTCCACCTGTGCAACCCGGCTTTAAACTCACTTGTGGAGCTGTGCGCAGCGGTGGCTCAGTGCTGAGTGTCCGTCCCACTCTTCACGGGGCGGCTGCCGTGGCCTCCGTGTCAGTGCTGAGTGTCCGTCCCACTCTTCACGGGGCGGCTGCCGGGGCCTCCGTGTCAGTGCTGAGTGTCCGTCCCACTCTTCACGGGGCGGCTGCCGGGGCCTCCGTGTCAGTGCTGAGTGTCCGTCCCACTCTTCACGGGGCGGCTGCCGGGGCCTCCGTGTCAGTGCTGAGTGTCCGTCCCACTCTTCACGGGGCGGCTGCCGGGGCCTCCGTGTCAGTGTGGAGTGTACGTCCCACTCTTCACGGGGCGGCTGCCGGGGCCTCCGTGTCAGTGTGGAGTGTCCGTCCCACTCTTCACGGGGTGGCTGCCGTGGCCTCCGTGTCAGTGCTGAGTGTCCGTCCCACTCTTCACGGGGCGGCTGCCGTGGCCTCCGTGTCAGTGCTGAGTGTCCGTCCCACTCTTCACGGGGCGGCTGCCGGGGCCTCCGTGTCAGTGCTGAGTGTCCGTCCCACTCTTCACGGGGCGACTGCCGGGGCCTCCGTGTCAGTGCTGAGTGTCCGTCCCACTCTTCACGGGGCGGCTGCCGGGGCCTCCGTGTCAGTGTGGAGTGTCCGTCCCACTCTTCATGAGGCGGCTGCTGTGGCCTCCGTGTCAGTGCTGAGTGTCTGTCCCACTCTTCACGGGGCCGCTGCCGTGGCCTCCGTGTCAGTGCTGAGTGTCTGTCCCACTCTTCACGGGGCGGCTGCCGTGGCCTCTGTGTCAGTGCTGAGTGTCTGTCCCACTCTTCATGGGCACTGGGGATACTTCCAAGTTTTGGGCAGTTCTGGAGTTGGCATGTGGCCCCCTGTGGGTCCCTGGAACCCCTGCAGCAGTCTGAGAGGGGATATCTACATTGACAAGGATACTAAGGTGACATTCACTGATTTCACGGAGCTGGTGTTGCACGGACGTGGCAAACGCTGCCCAAGGTGGTAAAACTGCCGGCGCCGGTGTGGGAACCAGGCAGAGGCTGGGCCGTGCTGGGCAGGGTCTCTCCCAGCGTCAATCCCTCAGCACTAAACAAAAAGCTACTTTCATTTACGAGGGAAACAGGAGAAATGATTCCTTGTGTTGAACCTCAGGCCTGGGAGATGGGGTCTTGGGCTGGGTGGGATGAGATGAGGCCTCCAGGGAGCCCTCTGCCCAGAGGGACGACAGGACGTGGCCCTCGTCTCTCAGGGGAGCGTGCCTGCATCTGAGTCGCCAGCTAAAGCAGCTGCTTGTTTTCACGGGCACCACATTTTGCCAGAAAGATTGACAGACAGACTGCGGTAACTTAGACCTTGGTGGCTAACAGGCATTTTCTCCAGAAGGGTGGACGAGCCTGCCTCTTCCAGCAGCAGCAGATGCTATTTGCTGCCAATGACAAAATTTAAGCTTTCAAGAAGACCCGAGGGTGTTGGAAAACATATTCGTCCCAGAGGCTGGTGGCATCCCGCCACAGAGACTCCTCCACTGAGCTCTGCCGTTCCGAGGAAGGTGCTGCATGCACTGGGTGCCAGACGTGCCACATCGAGACTCCCACACCCTGGGTGGCTGGGATTTCCCGGGACCTGTGTGTGCGGCCGCCAGATCACGCCCTGGCAGAAGAAGACCTCCCCGTGCATTGGTACTTTTTTCACAAAAATGTTACTTATGTAAACATGTAATTGTTGTTATTTTTAAAACGAACTAATAAATATTTAAAAACGGATGGCAATGACCCATAGATGGAACCCACATGGACAAAAGCTCTGGGGTCTTCAGTAGCTGGAAGAGGGAAGTGGCCAGGCCACTGGGGCGGCCAGCGAGGCTCTGCGGGGCCGTTTCGATGGTGGCATGTGGTTTTCTTCTTAATAAATAGAGTGATGCAGTCTCTTCACTACATAAGGAGTCCACAGACACAGGGAGCCTCCAGGCAACGGACTGACAGTTCCCATCCTCCATACGCTCAGCGTCCACACAGACAAAGAGGAAGAGCCAAACCCCAGCTGACTATGCGTAGCACCACGGCCTCCGCGAGGAAGCGCAGTGCCCCCCACATTCCGGAAGCTGCGACAGGAGCCACCCGATGGCTGGTGACACTGCGGCGACTTGGGAGCGTCCGGCTCTCTGGCTGCAGAGGGGCTGACCTGGGGGTGGGTACTGTCGGGCAGGCCTGGGCCTGAAGGCGCAGCCTGCCCAGAGGAGACGACACCATCTTGAGGGCGGACGCTGAGGCCATGAGGGGTGAGCGATGTGCCCAACTCTGCAGTGTCAGGGGTAGAGCTGGGACTCTGGTTCCAGAGGCGCTGCCCTCGCCAGCCCTGTTCTACACGGGGTTTCGTGAGAAATGCTAACGCCTGGAAATGTCAGGCTGTCACGCCAGTGGAACGGCCACTGCGGGGCCATCTTAAATCTCTTTATCTTAGAGTTAATGACAGTTAATTCTCAAAGTTAAACTAAAAATTAGAAATTCACTTCTAGCTAGGATGCGCAAAAAGGCGGCAGCTCCATGCTACCGCTGGGGTGTCCAAATCGCCGCCACCTGAGCCTGGGCTGTACCGGGAGCCACGCGTATCAGGAGCTACGGGGTCGGGGGAGCTACGGGGTGGGGGCTGCAGGGCTGCTGTTGAGGCGCGCACCACAATCCTGCCCGGAGGGCCTTGGCTTCTGGGGAGCCAGGCAGACCAATGCTGGGTGCAGAAAGCCCACCGCCGCCCCTGCTCACCACTAAGGGCTGACGCCATCTGACCCCGCATCCACTCACAGCCTCCTGGTTTCCAGAGACCAGAGTGGGCGAGACTCATCTCTGCCAATATGGGTCCCTCGTCCCCCAGTAATTCTAAGCACACATGTAGAGCTTTAACACATTACACCCAATGGAAATAGCGCATGGCATGAAAGGCCTTTGGGAGGCTGTATCCTGGGTGCTGTCCTGGCCCGAAGGCACCATCTTACAGCTCAGGGTCCCGCCCGGGAGAGCTCTTTATGCGGAGGCAAAGGCAGCCCAAGGTCCGGCCAGCTTCCTTCCCGCCTGCTCACCCTCCTGCTCCTGACCACCTCAAACAGGTCACTTTTGTGGCTGTCCCTAAAGAAGGCACGAGGAAGAACCATGCTTTTAGTTAAGGACAAAAATTGAGGGCTGTATAAATGTCTGAAATATTAGCACCTTTTCTGGCAAAATGACAGCATTCAGTTACAATTCATTCAGAGCACAGTTCTATTCATCCATGGGATCAGTGGCAAACATCTTTGCAAGAGAAGACCCTGCTGGTCTTCAGACCCATCCGCCAATGACACGTTTCCTGGCGTCACTCTGCCAGCGTGCGCACCAACGTCCCGGGCACGGCTGTTCCTGGAGCTTTACGCTAGGAATGTTGTCTCCTCTCTGGGTCAGCAGGTGCGGGCTCTCCCCATGCAGTGTCTACTGCCTGCGAGAGGGTCCTGCCCACCGATGCTGACAAGGTGCCTCAAGCCACTCCAAGGCGGTGAGCTCACCTCCACCCAAAACCGGGGTGGGGACTGGGAGGCAGTGACGGGACGATGCATTTGGCTACTCGGCCGGTTTGCAATGCGTTCACTCTAACAACAACAGCAAAAACTATGAAACGATTCTGAAAACCGGGAGCCACCGCGGGAAGGAGACGCTGCCAGACCAGCAGGTGCAGATGACGGCTCGGCTCCCGGCTTCTGAGGAGCTGGGTCAGACTCAGGCCTCAGGGGCCAGGCTGTGGCAAGGACGCCTCCCCACGGCCTCAGAGCCCTGGCAGCCTTCGGGAAAGCACAGGAAGGCCAACGTATCCTGACAGGTGCGGGGAGCTGCACTGGGAAGAGTGTGAGGCGGCAGGTGGACGAGCCTGGCACGCAGAGGCACTCAGGACCCCCCACCAGGGCAGAAGCAGTGAGAAAGCGGAAGCCGATCTCACCCAGCCAAATGCCGAAGAGCAAGCCCAGCCTGCGTGGGCACCTGGGAACGCTGAGGGTCGGGGTCCACGGTTCTGGAATGCCACTGGGTGCGTGGGTACCTGGGAACGCTGAGGGTCAGGGTCCACGGATCTTTCTGGAATGCCACTGGGCACGAGGGGTTCTCTGGGGGCCTGTGTGTCCAGCAGTCAGACTTTAGATCCAAGCGGGATGGGGGAGCCCTCCAGGAAGAGGGGTGTGGACCCGAGATCCCCTGGGGCTTCCTGCACCTCCTGCAGGATGAGGCTGGCATGCCTGGCAGGGAGGCTCGGTGTCTTTGCAGAACAGGAAGAAGCTCGTGAGGAGGGCGAGAGACCTGGGCCACCGCCTTCTGGAGGCTCCTCCAACCTCTCCAAAAACTTCCCCTGGACACCAAAGTGCTCTGTCACTTTCAAGGCTCAGCCCACAGCACTGCCTCTGGCTTCAGGAAAGCCTGTGTCCCCAATCTCCCTGAGGCCGCATCCTCTGGCTCCCACCCAAGCTCCCTGAGGCCGCATCCTCTGGCTCCCAATCTTGCTCCTAGCTGAGAGGCAAAGTCCACATCTGCCAGTGGAAGTCCCCTGTGGCTTCCAACAGTGAGAACTGCTCTGTGCCAGCAAATCTGCATAAAAAGGCACACAAACATCCACACCCAGGCACACATCTCCACGTGTGAACACACACACATGTGCACACATCCGTGGAACACACAGCCACATGCATAAGCCCTATACACACACATGTCACACACGTTCTCACTCATGCTCACATATGCAACCATGTACGCAAGCACACCTTGTGCACACATATCCACAACTGTGTAATGCACGCCCCATGCACATCTGCACCAGGTCTGCACACACATGGACACCCACGCAACATCCGCACATTCAAACCCAGGCACACACACATGCATAACTTAAACACATCCACACCCACGTGGACACACTGCATTTGGAGGCCCCGATATTCCCAGAAAGATCCATAACACACAGTCCCCGTGGGCCCCTCGTGTGCAAATCTGATAAGAATGTATTTTGCATATTGGAAAAAACCTTTTTTGAAAAAAGATAACAGAATTACTTATTATTCTCAGCTGCTTGCTTTCTTCATGTCATGAAAAGGGCAGGAGAAGGTGCAGTTCGCACACAAGTGCAGGCCACACAAATACATGCGCACACACAAAAACACTATGCACACAAGAACACACACTCGTGCACACACAGATGCACACCTGCACAGACACACATATGCACACACACTCATGCACATGTGCACACAGACACATTTACACAGACACAGATGCACATGTGCACACAGACACACGTTCACACAGACACAGATGCACATGTGCACACAGATGCACAACACACACGTGTACACACAGGTATGGTATACACACTCCAGATGCACACAGAATGCACACACTCATGCCCAGCACACACTGGCACACACAGACACGCAGATGCACCAGAGACTAGGAGGGTGGAGACGCCGCCTTCCCGGCCGGGTTCATCCAGCAAACAGCATGTTCCTTACCTGGGAGGGAACGAGATGTCCAGTTCATACAGTCTGTCCTTAAAGACAGACAACTCCTTGTCAAACTCCAGGAGCTAAAGAAATGAAAGAGCAGAAAATAAAGTCACATTGGTTTTCCTTGCTGGGGGCAAGTGTGTCTGTGTGCACCTGGGACACTCGAATGCTCGGTGTGACATTTGCCCTTCCCAGAGCCGCCACATCTGCCACCAGAAAGCTCTGTGGTGCCAGCAGGCTCTGGTGTCTGCCTGCCTCTGCTGCAGACAGTGGGACCTGCGCTGCCCGTTACAGGCGTGCTCTGCCCGCCCAGAGACCTTTCGCTGTTGGGGACGCCAGAGAAGCACTCGTGGCCTCGGGCACTGCTGTGGCAGCCCCAGCAGTAGCCCCTCTCGGCCTCTCCTCCCTAGGGCTGGCTCCCCTAGCAGAAGGAACACAGCTCCTGTCCTGCCCAGAGTGTCAAGTAACCTGCAGAGTAAGCAATGCCAGCTTTGTGAGAACAGATCAGGGAAGGTGGCCCCAAGGTGCACACTGGTGAGATTCCGGCAGCAGCTCGGGGGCAAAACTCATTCCCACATGCACGGGAGGCAGCAAATGGCCTTGCCCCCTGAGACTCTTCCAAAAGCCCCAGGCGGGCATTGCCTCCCACACCTGCAGGACTGGCCCGGCCCGGCCGTGTTTCTGAGCGGTCACCACACACACCCTCCCACCCCTGCAGGACTGGCCCAGCCCAGCCATGTTTCTGAGCGGTCACCACGCACACCCTCCCACCCCTGCAGGACTGGCCCAGCCCAGCCATGTTTCTGAGTGGTCACCACGCACACCCTCTCTGGTGCTATTCATTAGTCATGTCTCCACAGCTGTGCAGGGCATAGCATTGAGCTAGAGCTCCCTCAAAACCACACCATATCCCGGCTCTTCCTGTGACCTCGTCCATCATCCCTGAAACGGGCAATCAGCGGCCTTGTGCACAGTCATTACCCTGTGCCAGGCTGCTACCTGAGCCACTGGCCCAGGCCTCCTGCCTGGAGCACAGGCATTCACAGCCCTGCTGCCTCCTGCCTCCTAAGAGGGTACAGCTCCAGTTCCCCTTCCAGGGAGCAACTCCCTCCCTCCAGCACCCACAGCCTCTGGGAAGGGCCCCAAGTCAGCTCCTAAGTGGGGTGGGGATGCAGCGGAGGCCTCGGGAGACAGATGCCCCTCCTCAAAGGCAGAGTAGGGGCATGGGCTCTGGACCAATCCTGCACGTGTGTTTATGTGTGCACAGGCATGTGTGTGTCTGCATGCAGGCATGTGTTTATGTGTATGCAGGTGTGTGTGTTTGCATGCAGGCGTGTGTTTATGTGTGTGCAGGCATGTGTGTGTGCATGCAGGCACGTTTCTTTGTATGCAGGCATGTGTGTGTTTGCATGCAGGCATTTATACATTCATACACAGGCCTATAAACACACATCATCTCTAGGTCATTCTGGCGCTTAAGTCTGAGGCTCCCCCACATCAGAGATGCAGCAGGGTCCCCAGTCCCAGCGTGGGCCCCGCTGGCTTCTCAGGTGTGGAGGTGAGGAGGCAGCAGGGAGGCTGCCAGCCACTAGGTGCCATGCGGTTCTTGGCTCTGCAGGCACCAGCTATGAGCCTAGGAGCCCAGATTTCCCTAAGTCCTGCCCAGGAGCATCTATGAGATCTGCTGAGAGTCGGAAAGGAGTCATTGCCATCCAGTGGCTTTCATCAAAATGCTGATGGCAGGTTCCCTGAATCTCTACGATACAACACATTTTGAGATTTCAGGAAGGCACTGGCAGGAAGGGATCAGATCTCCCCTGCACTACCAAACCCTCTCATTCCTCCCAATGTAACTCAGACCTTTCAAGAATCCCAAGTATGGTTTTTAAGTTATTTATTTATTTACCTATTTATTTAATTTATTTATTTATTGAGACAGAGTCTCCCTCTGTCACCCAGGCTGGAGTGCAGTGGTGTGATCTCGGCTCACTGCAACCTCTGCCTCCTGGGCTCAAGTGATTCTCCTGCCTCAGCCTCCTGAGCAGCTGGAATTACAGGCGTGTGCCACCACTCCCGCCAAGTCTTTATTTTTTGTAAAGACGGGGTCTTGCCACATTGCCCTGGCTTGTCTGAGACTCCTGGCCTCAAGCAATCCTCCTGCCTCGGCCCCCCAAGTGTTCTACCGCACCCAGCCCCAAGTATGTTTTTATATTACTGCCATGCATGAGTCCACAAAAAGCAGCTCGCCTTAGCCTACATGTTTTTAAGCTTTACACAAATGTTCTTCTTCCTTCTTCATCCCACCCTGCTCCAGCTCAGCTACTCCTGGTTCTCTCTGGGACCTGCTGGTGGGGCTGCGTCTCTCCATTGTGGGGTACTGTCTTTATGGTGGCCAGCGTTCTGGAGGCTGAGTTGGCTGCTGAGAGAACTCTAAGTGTGTGGGTGGGGTTTTCCACCAGCTCTTTGACTGAATGCCTCCACTTCTCCTGGTGTGTATTTTTGTGGTTGTTCTGGAAACCCATTGCCACTTACATTCTTGTAGGTAATAGGACATTTTTCCCACATTGCTTTAAAAATCTTCTCTTCATGTTCGACGTTCCACTGTTTCACTCTGACATGTCTGTGTGTGGATTTACTTCTGTTCCTCCTGCTCAGGACTCACCATGCTTCCTGAGGTTTATGTCTTGGATAATTCTGGAAGACACCCAGCCATCAACTCTCCAGTGTGCCCCTTGTGACCCTCACGGTGTGAGCACTGGGCTCTTCCCTCCTCTCCCAGCCCCTGATCCTCCTGTCCGATCCTGCCACGTTTCTGTGCTGCATTCTGGGCTGTTCCCCAGGCCTGCCATCCCATTCCTCAATCCCTTCTCCAGCCGTGTCTACTCCGGCACTTAATTCATCCCCGGAGCTTTTAATTTTAATGGTAATACTTCTACAAGTCCTACATTTTTTTAATCTGTTGGGATTTTTTTCGTAGTGTGGTACTTACGTTTCTAATTCTGTCATGCTTTTAATAATTTACAATATTATTTTATAATTTGTATCAATTATTCAATGATTTGGCATTATTGAGGGTCTGCCCTGCCTTTGTTTTACCTCTGGACTCTTGCTATCTGTGGAATGTGTCCCTATGTGGTTCACAGTTTGTGACTGTAAGATCGTCTTTGGTGGGTCTTGATTTTTGGGAATTTTTTTAGTTGTTACAATGAATGTGGACCTGCCCTCCAAAGTGACCCACTGGGTCCCTGCACTGCACTGGCCTCCCACAGCTTGAAGTCACCTGGGGTGACTGCTCACGGCTGTTCTCAGCAAGCTTCCTCATGGCACCCCCAGGCTCCGCCCCACCGTGCTGTCCCCAGGCTCCACCCCACCATGCTGTCCCCAGGCTCCGCCCCACTGTGCTGCTCACCTGCCACCCCCAGAGCTCCATGGCAGGGATGTGTCTGTCTGTCTTGTTAACCCAGAGCAGGGCCTGGCTCAGAGCAGGCACCTAGAGGGTTGTCAAATGAACACACACCCCCGCAGTGCACCGCGGTGCCTTTCCCATTCCCAGCGTGTGGTCTCCAGACAATCTAGGCATTTGCTTTCTTTATCACATCAAGTTACTGCCTTGATGACACTCCAGTAAAACTTGAAAAGCTGGAGATGCTAGTTCATAGCACTCTCAGGGGCCTGTGCCACCCAGAGACGGGCATGTGGCACCCGAAGATGCCATGACCTCTGTAGAGCACACCAGGGAGTCGAGGTCGAACCAGATGCGGTACGAAGCCTGGTGGTCCCAACACATCTTTAGTCTAAGAATCCAAAGAGCCTGGCTTTGTGGTTTGCTTTTGCCAAGTGTGTATTTATATTATGCAGATGCAAACTCTCTGAAATTCCCCCTGGAAATGAGATGCTCTCACCAGATGCCAAATTCTTTCTCTGAAAGTGGGCCCCTCTCCCCACACTTGTAGTGGAAACACTGCCTGCTGCGTCCCGAGATGCAGGGCGGCGGGCCTGTCTGCCACAGAGTTAGACCTGGGGCTTCTCCTCAAACTCCCCTCAGGAAGACAGTGGACAAAGGACCGCCCAGGAAGGACAGGCCCGGCTGTGCAGATGGAAAACCGAGCGGCCTCCTGCCTTGACCTGGGCTGCAGGAGAGAGGGGCCTGGGCGTCATGAGGAAGCACATGCTGCGCCACAGTCACCCTGTACCAGAGATGGGCACAGAGGAAAGGAGAGTCCTCAGCAAAGCTCCCACTCAGGTGAGCCAGAACGACGGCTCTGCTGTGCGGGGCCCTCCGATGCCACATCCTTGATGAAGTCATCCCGGATCGGCATTCCTCCAGCCTTCTGCAGTGACCCCAGAGCTTTCACAGCTGTGGGGGACACAGTCCTGGACAACACCAAAGTGCAGGGGCACAGATGGCCTCTTGCAGTGAGGGCTCTGCTCACGGCGGGTACACAGCTCTCACGGAGCACTCAGGGAATTCTGGAGCCCAGAAGGACCACCGTCCCTCGCAGGCGTGCGGCACAGCATCCGACCCTGGCTCTGGCTCCAGCAACCACTAGCGCCCCTCAAGTCCTGAGCACCCCGATCCTCGGTGCTGGCCCAGCGCCTGTCTGGGCTGCAGCCGGGCCTCTGGCTGTGCCTTCCCACATGGGCCTCTGAGGGCCTGAGGCTGCTGGGGCTGCTCCACCTCCTAGAAGCAGCGGGTGCTGCAGAGGCTGGGCGTGTGCGCAGAGGGAGCGAGCAGCTGGAGCTCTTGGCCGACATGAATTCGTTTCGCTTCAGAGAGCAGAGCCCTCGGCTTCCTGCGCAGTGTGGCTATCGCTCCGGGTGGGTCATCGCTGCCTCTGGCCGCCAGGGTCCACGGCGTGGGGTCTGTGAGCACAGTGCTGCGTGGCTGAGCACTGAAGTCGTGAGGCCGCAGCCCTGAGTATCCCCAGCCTGGTGAATGCACCAGGCACAGTGAGCAAGGGACTGCGCATCAAGGGGCACGTGAACAAGAATAGGGAGAACAGGCCCTGGGGGCTCTGAACAGGGCCGGGGGGCTCTGAGGATGCCAGGGCTACCTCCGTGGGCTGGCGTGGGCATGGGGCTGGGGCTCCTGCAGGGCAAGGGGATCACTGATGCTTACGGCTGGGGCTCCTGCAGGGTGAGGAGGGCGCCGGGCCACAGGACACAAGACTATTCACTGTAGCCGGACACCCCTGTGAGCCCCCACCCACCTCGCTTCCCAAGAGCATCGATGTTAGCAGGAATGGGGGTGCCCAGGGACACACCCCGACATGGAGCCCCACCTACTGGACCTTCTGATGCTGGGCCCCTCTGGCTACCGCAGCACAGCAGCGAACGAAGCCCCAGGCAGCCCCTAACACCTGTCGGTGCAGGTTCTGGAAGTCGGAAATCCCAGGCTCAGGTGTTTCTGAACCACTCCAGGCCTGTGCACCCTTCGAAAGTTCCTGAGGCGGAAGTCACGGAGTGTGGCTGCAGCTTCTTGTCTGGGCACAGGCCATGAGGCGCCTCAGGGTATAAGACCGCCGACCCTCCTCTGTACACTCACGGCTGGAGAGACCCTCGCCCAGGTCATAGGATTCTGAGGACCCCTCACTCCCCCGGGGGTCTTCCCTGGTGCATCCAAGCTGGCACTGAGGGGCCTGGGGACTTCCTGTCCCCCTAAGGAGACTGCTGGTCCCTGGGGGGCTCCGAGTGTGTGGACGGGCACGTCCTCACTGCGGCCTGGGCCACACTGACCTGCTGCACACTCAGGGCCTTAGTCAGAAGAATACCATGCACAGTTCTCTGGAAATCAGAGCTCCACCTTCGGGGAGAAAAGTCTCTGCAACTCCTCATCCTAACCGTAAACAAAGTTCAGTATCACTGTTGGCTGAACCAATGATTTGCACTGACAGGGAAACGTGATGGCAGAAAAATGAAAAACCCAGTTTCCAATCCTGCTCAGGAGGAACGGGGTCTGACTCCAAGTGATGAAACCCGACCCTCAAGAGACAGGGCCACTGGACACCACGGGAGAGTCCCACGGCCACGGGAGACCCCACGTGGCCCACATCCACGGATAGCAGCTCCCGGCCTCGCGCTCCTCATGGGAGGAGACAAAGGATGGTCTAAGGCTTTTCACCAGCTCTGGGGGTCCTTCCTCAGCCCCTGCCCACAGATAAGACAGTCCAGGACAATAGGCAAACAGCCGAGCTAGGGTCAGCCGGGACCCACACCCTGGTGCTGTGCTGTGGGGTCAGCCAGGGACCCACATCATCGCACTGGCCCGTGGGGTCAGCCCGGGACCCACACCATCGTACTGGCCCGTGGGGTCAGCCGGGGACCCACACCATCGCACTGGCCCGTGGGGTCAGCCGGGGACCCACATCATCGCACTGTGCAGTGGGGTCAGCCGGGGACCCACATCATCGCATTGGCCCGTGGGGTCAGCCGGGGACCCACATCATCGCACTGTGCAGTGGGGTCAGCCGGGGACCCACGACATCGCACTGTGCAGTGGGATCAGCCGGGGACCCACGACATCGCACTGGCCTGTGGGGTCAGCCGGGGACCCACATCATCGTACTGGCCCATGGGGTCAGCCGGGGACCCACATCATTGCACTGGCCCGTGGGGTCAGCCGGGGACCCACATCATCACACTGTGCAGTGGGATCAGCCGGGGACCCACGACATCGCACTGGCCTGTGGGGTCAGCCGGGGACCCACATCATCGTACTGGCCCGTGGGGTCAGCCAGGGACCCACATCATTGCACTGGCCCGTGGGATCAGCCGGGGACCCACGACATCGCACTGGCCCGTGGGGTCAGCCGGGGACCCACGACATTGCACTGGCCCATGGGGTCAGCCAGGGACCCACGCCACGGCACTGTGCAGTGGGGTCAGCCGGGGACCCACATCATCGCACTGGCCCGTGGGGTCAGCCGGGGACCCACGACATCACACTGGCCCGTGGGGTCAGCCAGGGACCCACACCATGGCGCTGGGCTGTGGGGTCAGCTGGGGACCCACGCCATGGCGCTGGGCTATGGGGCTTGGCTTTCCAGCCTCTTTGCTCTGCTGTGGCCCAGCCCTCAACAGCCACTAAGTCATCCATCCAGGTTGTTTGGCAAGGGTTCTGCACACACACAGTCATGTGTCACGTGACGACGGGGATACGGTCTGAGAAACGCATCCTTGGGTAATTTTGTTGTGGGGCATCACAGCGCGTGTACGCTCCATGCCTGGGCTGTATGGTGGGGCCTGCGGCTCCAAGGCTGCAGACCTGCACAGCAGGTCACTGTACTGAACACTGCAGGCGGCAGTAACACAGTGTAAGTACCTGCACATCTGAACGTATCTAAACATAGACAGGGAACAGCAAAAACATGGTCTAAAGAAGAACAAGGGCGCACCTGCGTGGAGCCCCTGCCAGGGAGCTGGCAGGCTGGAAAGGGCTGAGGGTGAGCTGGTGAGCGGGCAGGGGTGAGCGGGAAGGCCTGGGATCAACTGTGCACTGCAGACTTTAGAAATGCCCAGCGCTGAGCGTAACAGAACGGCAGACTTTATAAATACCGAGCGCTGAGACACTGAGAGTAACAGAATGTACTGAAATGTATTTTCTCGTAATAAGTTAATCTTAACTTATTGTAACTTTTTTACTTTACAAACTTTAACATTTTTCAACTTTTTCACTTTTGTCAAATAATACTTAGCTTAAAACACATTGTATAGCTGTATAAAATATTCTGTTTATATATTCTATAAACTTTTTGCCTAATCTTTATGTTTAATATTTCAAAATCTGAAAACATTTTTTGATAACAATGAAGACAATGACACAGACATGCCTAGGCCCGCACAGGGTCAGGATCATCGACATTCCTCTCGGCCACCTCTGCGTCCACGGAAACGCCCTCAGGGGCAATCACCCGCATGGAGCCTCATCTCCTGTGATAACGTCGCCTTCTTCTCGGTGGACCTGCCTGAGACTGTTTACAGGTACCTTTTTTTAATTCAGTAGAAGGTGTGCATTACAGTCATGGTAAGAAGTGTGGGGGAGGAAACGCAGACACCAGCAACACAGTTGTTTTTTGTCGCTCTAAAGTACGATGCGCTGGGCATCCCTGCGTGTGCCAGACTCTCCCACGGCTGGCAGCGCAGCGGCTCCTTCACACCAGTGCCACCACATGGTGATGTCACAACGGTTACATCACACAGCGAGAGGAAGCTTTCAGCCCCATCATCAGATTATCAAACCTTAGTCACATATGTGGTCTGTTGACTGAAATGACATTATGTGACATGACTGTATACACACACACACACACACACACACAAGTGCATACAGGTACACGCACACATGCGCATGCATACACCACACACACAAGTGCACACGTGTACACACATATGCATACACACCACATGAGTGCACACATGCACATACACACACACCACACACACTAGTGCACACACACATACGTACACACCACACACGAGTGCACACATGTACACACATACATACACCACACGAGTGCACACATGTACATGCACACACATATGTGTACACACACACTGCCCCCCCACACACACACCACACACACTTGCTTTGTTCTTCAATTCCTGACCAGGCTGAGGAATTCCAGGCCAGGCGGATTCTGAGTGTGTTGCCATCTTTACTTCTGAGCTGCAAATCTGACCACCCAATGACGGGGTCCCTACGAGCAGATGCCTCCTTGGGGCCCAGGCAGAGGCGACTCCACACTGGCGTGTGCACAGGTGTGCCTGGACATATCTCTGAGGGCTGTGTATGCCAGGTACATGTGCCAAACGTTTGTGTCTGGATACGTGTACGGCTGGACTGCAGGGGACGGCTTCACTGTCACCACTGAACACTCCCCAGTCTTCCCCAGTCTTCCTCAGTCTCCAAGAGAGACCTGCAGAGCTGTGTCAGGCCCCTGGAGCCTCCTCTGGGGTCAGCACCTGCTCCTGGGTGGCCACGGCCTCTCCCTCAGGCCTCAGCTGCTGCCGATAGGGTCTGCCTAAACTTTCTAACTAAAAAGCAACCCCCCCCACACACACCCACTCACATGCACACACTTGCTCACACACGCTCATGCATGCACACACCTGCTCACACACATACACGCACACACCTGCTCATATGCATATGCCTGCTCTCACACACATGCTCACACACCCACTCAAATGCATATGCACACCCGCTCTCACACACACACAGGCTCACATGCACATGCCCGCCCACACACACTTATGGATGCACACGCCTGCTCACACACGCACACACCCACTCGTGCATATGCCTGCTCACATGCTCACACACATATGCATATGCTTGCTCACACACACATGCTGACACACCTGCTCACACGCCAGCTCACGTTTGCTCACATGCATATGCACAGACGATCACACGCATACGATCACACACACACATACTCATATAGGCTCACATGCATATGCCTGCTCACACACGTCTGCACGCATGCCTGCACATACATGCACTTGCCCATTCACATGCATATGCACACCCATTCACATGCATATGCACAAACACTCATGCATACTCATACAGGCTCACATGCATATGTCTGTTCACACACATGTCCGCGCACACACGCTCACACACACTCCAATAAGCACAACTCCAAGGCAAGTTGTGGGGAAGCTGGAAAACTCCAGGAAGAAGGAGCAGGCTGGGGCTGCCCCAGGTTTTTGGTGGCCAGGGGCCCCCTCCTTCCCTTGGGGACTGAATGGGATTCCTCGGCCAGTGTCCTGCCTGGGTGGTGATGTTTCAGGACTGCTCGGTGGACCAAGGCCACTTTCCCACCCTGTCTTCTGAGTTAGAAGGCCCCCAGTTTTGGCAGTGCAAAGCAAAAATAAAAGGAAATTCGTGTGTGGTTTGAAATGAACTTGAACCTTCAAGCTGCTTAAACGGTACTGGAGCCAGCGGGTGGAGGGGTGAGGGCCCCAGGCTGTCCTCTGTCCACTGTGATGCCCCCCAGGCCCATATGCGCTCACCCTCACACACTGACCAGCCCTTAGCCTGGTGCCTGAGAGAAAACCCCAGGGCAGCCCGGCTGGGAATCCCCGTTGCTCACTCGTGAGGCTGTCCTCCTGACAGAGGCGTCCTGGCCTAGGCCTGCCTCCATCCTCATCGGACACGGGCTCACCGTGCTGCTCCTGCATCGGCACTGTGCCAGACACTCCGAACACGCGGTCTTTACCCCACGGGCCTTCTCACCTACAGGGGAGGCAGAGGTACGCACGACCGTGATACAAACGCAAAGCTGCTCAGGGACCATGGCGGCCGTGTGGCTGGGGGATCCCGTGTGGCGGGAGGGTCCCGGCGTGTCCCTGCTCAGCCACTGGCTCTGAGAAGTTGGAGGGAGCCTCGCCCTGCATGGCCGGCATGGGGGCTGTTGCCCCCGGAATGACGTGGGTGAGGGCCCCTGCTGCGGCTGGAACAAAATACCAGACGGAAGAGGTTCCTGATTAGAAACTGCACGCGCTGCTGTTGAATTGATAATTTGTATCTCTCTGAGATTTTTCACAAACATGATCACCAATTTCGCATGGTCTCCCACATTCTTCTTCATTACAAAGTGAAGGCAGGCAGGGCCGTGTGGACAACGACAAAGCAGCGGCTGAGCTGCGCATCTGTCAGGAGCTGTCCCGGCCGCGGCTCACACCGCTCCTGCAGAGACACTGGCACTGATAAAGGAGCGAGGCACAGAAAATCAATGCACCTGAGGCTACAGCGGTTGCTAAACACACAGAAAACACCTCCCTCCAAGAGGCCGGCGCTGCGGAAACTCCCAAGCCAGGCCCTGGGACAGCCACGGAAAATTTAATCTCTCCAAATCCTCACCAGGGCACTCCATCCTGCAGCCCTGACAGCCACACTTATAATTAATTATACAATTTCGATGGGAATATCGACTAAACAAAGCTATAAATCATAGGAAAAGTCAATAGGCATGGACACATTCAATCATGTCCCGGCCAATGATTACTACTCTTAAAATACAATAATTATTTTCAGGAGCCAGCTTGAATTAAATTTCTGTCAGACGGGTACAAGACCGGCGGTTGATGAAGGATACGATGGACTTGGGGCTGCGACCGGCGCAGGCACATCCATCCTGCGGACGGAGAGTTTGTTCTCCGTGGCTGCGGTGCTGTGTGTTTAACCGCACGGTGGAGATGGGATTATCTCCCCAGGCTCCCCGTCCCACCACCTTGACCCTCCGTCGATGGGGACGACTCCCAATTTCTGGGCACGACTGACTCGGTGTGCCGCCACCTCAGGCAAGTGCGAGGGCACCCGGGTCAGCAGGAACCCACGGGGCGTTCCCGAAGGCGCCGTCGTCCCAGGCACCGAGCAGAGAGGATTTGAGTAGCAGGACAGCAATGCCGAGCCATCTGCTCTTCTCATGAGAAACAGCCTCAGAAGGCGCCTCCTGAGCTCAGGCCGCCTTTCCGCATGGGACTCCGGACGTATCGACACAACGCGCGAGGCCTCCACAATCACACGGGGTGCCTCGCACGGCTTCAACCCCACAGCGTGTTTTCATTCCGAATCAAATCCAAAAGTTCTCTCAAATGTTCAGATTAATTTTCCTCTGAAGGTAGGAAACACTGTACGGTATGGTGGCTGCCGACGGCAGGGGCATGCTCTGTGTCAAAATGCTGAGAGAAAAGGAGGACTTTGGACCCACATTAAAGATAATCGCTCCC
This sequence comes from Symphalangus syndactylus, assembly GCF_028878055.3. NCBI lineage: Eukaryota > Metazoa > Chordata > Mammalia > Primates > Hylobatidae > Symphalangus > Symphalangus syndactylus. Next base: position 5,766,120 of record NC_072424.2, read on the forward strand.
AGATGCTCTAGACGTACCCCTCCACGCCGCCCCCCTCCACGCCGCACCCCTCCATGCCCCATCCTCTCCACGCCGCCCCCCTCCACGCCGCCCCCCTCCACGCCGCCCCCCTCCACGCCGCACCCCTCCACGCCGCCCCCCTCCACGCCGCGCCCCTCCACGCCGCAACCCCTCCACGCCGCAACCCCTCCACGCCGCACCCCTCCACGCCGCCCCCCTCCACGCCGCGCCCCTCCACGCCGCAACCCCTCCACGCCGCGCCCCTCCACGCCGCGCCCCTCCACGCCGCACCCCCCCTCCACGCCGCGCCCCTCCACGCCGCACCCCTCCACGCCCCATCCTCTCCACGCCGCCCCCTCCACGCCGCGCCCCTCCACGCCACGCCCCCTAAACGCCACGCCCCCCCTCCACGCCGCGCACCCCTCCACGCCGCGCACCCCTACACGCCACGCCCCTCCACGCCGCCCCCCTCCACGCCGCCCCCCTCCACACCGCCCCCCCTCCACGCCGTCCCCCCCACGCCGCGCCCCCCTCCACGCCGCGCCCCCCTCCACACCTTGCCACTCCACACTGCACCCCTCTCCATGCCACGCCCCCCTCCACGCCACAGCCCCCTCCATGCCACACCCCCCTCCACGTCACACGCCCCTCCACGCCGCACCCTACTCCACGCAGCCCCGGCTGGGACCTGTCTCCCGCCACCACCCTACCTGTGGCTGAGGGAGCCTCCCTCTTCCCTGTCTCCTTGCTCCTTCTAGAACATCCCATCTCCCTTGGCTGTCCTGGCATCCTCCTCCAAGGGACCCTCCACTTTTTCGCGACCTGTGCAAGGTCCCTGGAGACTTCACCCCCCTGGCACTGAGGAGCCAGCTCTGCTAGGGACCCCGAAAGCACCTCCTCCAAGCTCTGGCAGCCATGCAGCTTCGAGGATAGCAGCCCTGTCTCCCTCCTGGGCACCCGCCTCCACCCAGACACCTCCTAGGCACCCACCTCCACCCACACACCTCCTGGGCACCCGCCTCCACCCAGACACCTCCTGGGCACCCGCCTCCACCCAGACACCTCCTGGGCACCCGCCTCCACCCAGACACCTCCTGGGCACCCACCTCTACCCAGACACCTCCTGGGCACCCGCCTCTACCCAGACAGTTCCTGGGTACCCGCCTCTACCCAGACAGTTCCTGGGTACCCACCTCCACCCAGACACCTCCTGGGCACCTGCCTCCACCCAGACACCTCCTGGGCACCTGCCTCCACCCAGACACCTGTGCTCCCCAGGCTCTCCCTGCTCCCCACTGACGAGGCCGGGATGCGCCACCCGGGAGTGTCCCGCAGCTGGAAGCACCCTGGAGTCCAGAGTCCCGCAGGAAGAGCCAGAGAAGGGCAGCGGGAGCCACAGGCAGGCCGCCCCACCAGGCCCTGGAGGCTTGAGAAGGAGAGGGGGAGGGGGCTCCACCAGGTACAGGTGGTGGAGCTGGGGAGAGCGCCCGGTGCCTCCCACAGATGGACAGGAGGAAACCCAGCCTGCCCGGATGGAGAGAAGGGGAGGAGATCTTAGGCTTGCCCAGGCCAATGGGGCTGTGTGGGGACAGGACACCAAGGCCTGACCCAACCCCAGTGGGGGAAGGGGCCATGGGCTCCTGCAGCAGGTGAGAGGGAGGGGCACAGGAGGCCCAGGCACCACGGAGGTGTGGGCGTCACGGGAGCCTCGGGCTCTGGGTTGATGAGGGGCAGGAGGCAGAAGTGACTTCCCGAGAGGACAGGAGCATGAGGTCTGGGGGCTGTTGGGGAGGCAGCGAATGCCATCCTGGAGTGGAGGTTCTGGGCCTGGGACTTGGGGCTGGCAGTGTCCGCTGGGCTGGGTGTGCCCCTCTGTCTGGCACTGAGAGGGCCCAGCTCTCCCTAAGCACTTTGCATGCACTGACCCATAAGCCCCCAAACCCCATGAGGGGAAACTGAGGCACGGACACCTGGCTGGCCCAGGATGCTAGGATGTGAACGCAGCTGCATGGGCCTGGGTCCACCCGCCTGTGCTCCCTCACCTCTCCCACGGCCACTCCCCAGACAGCTTCCTGAGGACAGGGGCCACCTGCCCTGACGCAGCGCCGGGGGAACCACAGCTGGCTTGGGACAGCCCTAGGAACCGATGCTGAGATTTCCATATCTTGGACACTGGCTCGTTGCACATGGCATCACGTGTGGCTTGGAATCGCCACAGTGGGCATGTTTACAGAAATCAGCCGAGGCCGCACATGGGCCCCGGCCAGCTGCTGCGTGGTTCCTGGTTCTTTGCGCTGATAAACATTTGTAAATACATTAAAAATGGGACAAAAGTAGACCACAATAAAAAATAAAAATTGTAAAGAGAGTGTGTAGGCCGCCCCTCAGCACTCGCCTACACTGATCCCTCTAACAGAAGACTCACGATTTCAAAACCGACAGCAGGTCCAGCAGCCGGGGCTGCCTCTCAGTGGCAGGGGCCACCTCTCCGTGGACTGACCTGAGCCCCACGTTCCCACCGACACGCACTTGTTTACACACGTGCTCATGGACACACAGCGGCACACCCACTCCAAAGAGGCATATACGCACTCACGTGCACATGTGCACACGCACGCACTAGCGCACACACGCATGCTCACACACAGACCCACACACAGCAAGTTGAGCGACGGGAGTGTGAGGAACCTGCTCCCTTCAGTCTCCCACTTCAGAGCGAGGCCAGAGGCCCCGCTGGTTCACTCTGAGACAAGGGGGTTTCCTCCCCACCCCACAGCACCAGCATCTCCCCTCGCACACGTGGGGGTCTCTGAAGCTGATGGGTTGAGCGTCATGCTGCCCGTGGACAGGACAGTGACACGGAGCCTCCACCCAACCTGGCCCAGGGTGCAGGACGCACCCAATATGGGTCCCCAGCAGTCTGCCTTGTACCGGCTCAGAACTGAGCCCTGGAGGTGGCAGGGACAAGGCAGGGTGGTCCCAGGTAAGCAGAGGTAACGGGAAGGCCTGGGGGCATGGGTGTCCCAGGACGGGGGAGCCGCCACATCAGACCACAAACTCACCGCGGTGCCGTTGTTGTCTCGGAAAACCTCCTGGTTGAAGTAGTCGAAGAGTTTCTTTTCTAACTGGAGCATAACCTGTGAAGTCAGAGTGGCCCATGAGCACCTGAGCTCCCCCAGCCTCGTGCGTGTCCCCCGGCCCCCACTGCCCCAGGCAGGCAGGGTGGCTCTGAAGGAAGCTGCAGAGTCCCGCGCAGGCCCTATGTGCCACCCGCCCAGTCACAGGCCCCGCTCACCTTCCGGTCGTTGTCCGACTCACGAAATATGAGCTTCACCACTTCATTGGTGTCGGCGGCCCGGACCGTCTGCATGGTGGCTTTTGTGCAGAGCGTCTGCAGAAAGACAGCAATGGAGATAAGTCCCAGGGGGGCCTACCTGCCCATGGCAGCGTCACCCGACACCCCGAGTCAGTGGGATGGGATGGCTGGTTCCAGACAGCAGCTGTGTCACACCCAGATTTCCACACCTGGGGTCAGGGGCCACTCCCACAATAGCCGACCCTCACACGTGCGAAGGGCCTGAGGCCGGCTGCTCCCCAACAAAGCGTGGCTGCAACCGTCAGGCCACCCTGGAACTGCTGCTGCCCACAGAGCTGCTTCGGGGCAAAAGCCAGAGGAAGACCAGCAGGCTCCGAAGGCAGCAGCGCTGAGAACGGCACAGGGGGTGCCTGCAGGGGCACATGGCCGGCCTCCTCCCGCTCGCTGTCGCCCATCCCTGAACCCCCTCGAGAGCTGTTCGACTGTGACAACGAGCAAGGGCTGCAGGCGGCTTGACCGGGAACAGTCTCAACAGGCTCATCTGGTGAAGCCGACGTGGGAGGGGCGGCTGAGGTCACATGCCTGCTTTGTGGTGTTAATGGGCTCAAACCAGTCCCCGGGGCGCAGGCTGGGGTGGGCAGGGGCCCAGAGGCAGGTGGACAGGACCAAAGAGCAGCTCGGGCTCCCACCAGGGTCCCGGAGATCACACCGACCAGGAGGACCAAGAACAGGGGCTGGGGCAGGAGTGCTGCAGGGTGAGGGTTGCGGCCTCTGGTGCCCGTGGATGCTCACTGGCCTGACCAGCTACGGGAAGGGGCAGTCGTCTGGGCAGCAGAGGAGAGGGAGGCTGAGTGAGTGCTGACCTCTCTCCCATACTGCATGGCTGAGCCGCTCCAGGAGGCACCGTCCTGGCTGGCCGACAGCCGGCACAGATCACTGCGAAGGATTACATTGAGGCCTGTTTTGAAAATTCTTCTCGTCTTAACCTCAGTACAATGCAGGGAATGGTCACTGAGGGTCAGTCCCTAAAGGTAAGAGAGCTGGAGACCCCTCCTTGGGTGGACTGGCCACGGGGTGCCCCTGGCCCCGACACAGGGGCCTTGTGGGCACTGAGCTCTCCGAGCTTGGCAGAAGTCATGAAAACAAGAATGCCTAGGATCTCACCAAACAAGGGAAGTGTGAGACCCACATCTGGGAGAAATCAAAGCTCCGTGTGGACAGTGAGGGCCCGTGCTCACCGCAGGCAGAGGCACCGGCGCTTCTGCATCGCTGGTGTGGGTGGAGGAGGGCGCAGCTGCTGCCTTACACAAAAGGCCACAGACTGTAGATTCCATTTACGCAAAATACCCAGACATGGCAAAGTCGGAGAGGCAGAGGCAGCAAGGAGACTGCGGGGGCTGGGAGGGAAATGACTGGGGCGGGGGCTGGAGGGATAGTCTAGAACTGGATTATATGGAGGGATAGTCTAGAATTGGATTATAGTTTGTGTGTAAATTATACCTCAATCAAGCTTGTTTTTAATAAAAAATTTTTTTTGCAGACAGGGTCTTGATCTGTCATCCAGGCCAGAGCGCAGTGGCATGATCAAGGCTCGTTTTAACCTTGACCTCCTGGGCTCAAGTGATTCTCCCATCTCAGCCCCTCGAGTAGCTGGGACTGTAGGTATGCACCACCATGCCCAGCTAATTTTCTAAATTTTTGTAGAGACAGGGTCCATTACGTTGCCCAGGGAACCCCTGGGTTCAAGCGATTGTCCCATTTCAGCCTCCCAAAGTGCTAGGATTACATGTGTGAGCAGCTGCACCTGGTCTATACATCTGTTTTTTTAAGAAAATAATACATGATTTTTGTTTTATAAAATGACGACTGCACCAAAAGTAACTTTGGTTTTAAAAATTTCTCCCTGGAAGGGCCCTTGGGAGCTGGTGCTGCTGAGGAGCACCACAGTATCCCGGGCGCTGGCGGGGGCTCGGAGACAGGGCTCAGGAGGACACCCCTGGGCCAGTGCCCGGCCTTCCTGTGCAGGTTCCGGGCATGCGTTCAGCAGGAACTCAGAGGAACTCTGGAGCCCCTCGGCAGCCCGACCCGCCTCCTGCCAAGATGCAGCGTCCACCTCCTGGTAGCTGGTGTGCAGCGTCTCAGCCTGGGCCAGGAGGCGGCCACCTGCTATCCCCAAAGCACACTCCAGGGTAGGACATTGACATTCCGAGCACAGACGGGCTGATGGGGTCAAGCCCCCCAAGTGGCTTTTGGACTCATGTGTCACAAATCAGTCTGGAGCCTTCAAACGGCGTGAGGATTAGAACAAGCACCCAAACAGCCACACAGCGGGGCCACCCTGCCCACCCCTGTGTCCCAAGGAGGTCCGGCCCCATCCAGATGCTAATGGGCTTAAGTGGCTTAAGCTGCTTTCCCTGAATGGGAGAAGGCTTGGCAGGCAGACGGCCATTGTAGCCACCCTAGGACGCGGCTCAGGAAATTCATGGCTCTGTCTCCCAAAAGGCATCTGCGGGAAACTGTTTAAAAACTGCTTTATCTCAGCACTTCAGGCGGGCTCCCAAAGGACAAACATCTGATGGACCCCAGGGCCCAGGAAGGGGCTGGCCACCCCCCACCCCTCCCCGGAGCCACCTCATTCACAGGCTGTAAAGCAGTGATCAGGCCGGGCTGAACGGGCCAAAGCTGGCCTGTTCCCTTCGCCTTTCAATCCAGCAAAGTCGTGGCCACTCATGCGGAAAGCGGCCAGGCTGGGCCTTTCCGGCTCGCCTACTTTTGGAAGGAATTCTTCTCTTTTGAAAGGAGAAACAAATACCCTAAATTCCATGTTTAAAAAGCCATCTAAGATGTATTTCGTTATTAGTAGCCGCACGAAGAGGCTCTGGAGAGAGTGGTCCAGCGTGCCGTCTTATCCACACTTAGAATTTAACGGGAACGCTGTGTGCCAGCGTCATCCACCTGCATGTGGATCACGAAGTTCCTGCATTTCTTCTTACTGTTTGGATAACCGAGGAGGCATGCTGCCTGGACAGGGCGTCCACAGGCCGAGGGCACAGGTGTCAGCCCAGGAGAAGGGCTGTTTTCTGTGCAAGGAAATCACGCGGTCATTCTGATGTGCACGGAGCTGCATGGCAGGCAGACTCGCCTCGATGTGCACCTGTGCAGTTGGTCTCATGTAGGGAGCTGAATCTGTCCCATCATCCCCTCAACTGCCACGGACACTCTGCCACAAAATCCAAAACTCTACTAAAGGCAAACACATCCTCTCAGACCCTGTCAGCCCAAGTTTTTAAATGCAACCTTCAAGAGCTGGTTTATAAAAACAAAAAGTTGTTCTGTACTCTCTGAAATGAATCCTCACTGGCTGTAGCCTCCAGGCACCACACGCACATCCAGCAGGCACCTGGGCTCCACTCTCTACCTGGAATCACCAGGTGTCCAGAGCGCCCTGCCTGGGCCAAGTGGACACACATCCTCGGGGGCCCACTCAGGGCTCAGGAGAAGCCATCCGGGCACATGGGCAGCGTGCAGGCAATGCTGAGGCCCTACCCCAGGCTTGGCTTCTAGGTCCTGCCGAGGGGTCTCAGGGTAGGCAGGAGCAAGCCCCAGGCGAGGCTGGGTGGGCAGCACCTGTTGCTCTTGTGGCTGAGCTGGGAGCTCTCATGCACCTGCCTGTTCTCCAGGACACACTCCTCCTCGGGGGCCACCACAGCTGAGGCCACTACACCCAAAGCCCACCACGCCTGGGCCCACCACGCCCGAAGCCCACCACACCCAGGGTCTGACACACCGTGGGCTCACCACACCCGAGACCCGGGCCGGGGCCAGTGCCAGCCGTGACATGCCTCACATGAGGAGGAAGGTCCCAGCAGGGCCCAGCACAGATGCTGCCCAGACTCGGGAAGAGAAAGCTGGGATCCCAAGGGTGCGGCTCAGGCACTGGAAAAGCAGTCAGGAGCGAAGGCTGGGAGATGCCCCTCCTGCCACACAGCGAGTCCGGTTCCCTGGTTACTCCCTGGTGGTCAACACACTTCCAGGCAGACGAGGGAATCCGTTAGTCACTGGGACCACAAACCTCCTTCCTAGGGCCAGAGCCTGGCAACAGGGACAGCCCCAGCCCTCACCTTCCCAAAGGGGAGGCGTCCCCAGGAGCACCGTGGCCTCCAGGAGCTCGCGAGGGGATGGGGGACCCGGTCCTCTGTGGCGAGCGGACAGAACCACCTGCCCCAAGATCAAAGGCCGACAGGCCATGGCGCCCTCCCACCGCGTCGCCCTGTGCCCCAGGCCCTCCCAGAACCGCCCAAGCTCCCGTGGAGCAGAGGCAAATGCACCTCTGTGGCCTCCTGAGCCAGCCGCTGGCTCGGGCACACCTTGTCTGCAAGCCTGTGCCACGGGAGAGGCGGGCAGCCCGGGCCTCGCAAGCTGCCATGGGCTGCACCGCCGGGCCCAGGATGGCACTTTCGGGAGGGACAACGGTGCCGTGGTCTGTGGCGGCATGTCTACCATGGCGGCTGCACAAAGTGAGGCTGAGGTTGAATCCTGACCTTCCTCAGTGGATGGAAACCAGCCGGCCCTCCAGGTCGCCTCAGGCTCAGGGAGAGCCCGGCCTCATGAAGCCTGGGAATCCCAACAACTTCTTCATCTCCTTGAGAGCCGTGTCCTCTCTCTCGCCTCAATGCGGGGAGCAAAAGGGTGTTCACAGTTAAATAAAACAAAAATGAACCACAAAGCCAACGTTGCCCCCGAATCTAGAAACACCACAGGCAGCTACTAAGGGGCAGATTCTAGTGCATTCTTAAGGAATTAAACCATTATCAAGGAAATAAGGCTTTTTTCAGGAGACGGTATTGAAACTCCCCCATCTGCCCGATACCTACGGGCATATCCCACCATATGTCTGCTGACACCGATTCCATAGACACAGGGGCCAGCGGAGCCACAGTGTCCCACTCTCCTGGGGGTCCTGGAATTCCTGATCTGGCCACTGCCTCGGTGACAGCGGCCGCTCTGCTGCGGGAGCAGGGCCTCCTGGGAGGCCTGTGGGTGGTGGGGGATGGCTCACATGCTGGCCCCAGGACCAGGCCAGTTCCTACATACTCGGCTGCTGAGTAAATCCTTGGGGGGGGCTCAACTAACTTTTCTCATCCAACCAAAAGAAAAACCACCTTAAAGCAGAAAGCAACAAAATGAGCCCTCTCCTGAGGCCACGACCCCCAGCCCCTCAGCAGGCACAGAAGCTCTGCGGGTGCACCTGCTCCCCTGGTGGTGTCTGGCAGCTTGGCCAGAGCTGGCCTCTCCTCCACCTCTGTGGGGGCCTGTCCAGCCTCGCCCTTAAGTGTCGCAAGACACAGACCTGCAGGTGGAAATCCACTGTGGCTAGAGTTCTTTCTCATAACAAAAACTTCCTCTGTTCCAAGGATGGAATTTGGGACCACACGCTCAGCCATGGTTTGTCTGCACCAGAGTGAATGCACTAAAACCAGGAGACTCAGATGTGGCCCCAGCCCGCCTGTCCGAGCCCTGGGGCCGGCCTTGGAGGGTGTCCTCAGCACACGTGTGCACCCCAGTGCTCATCACAGGTTTCCTGGGAGGGTAATGTCTGGGCTCCAGTGAGGCTGGAGGGTGTGACCGCTGTGGGCTGGTGGGGGTGGTGTGAACTCAGCCACTGACTTTAGCGATTCAGAAGTTTCCTCCCCACACATGATGAGGAGTGAGTCTAGTCTTGAAGAAAGTGCTGATTCGGAAGCAAACTGCCTCTGGCACTTTGCAGACATCCAATTGATACCCACGGGACAAATGAATGAATGAAGGGAGGGGCAGAGCCCACAGCCCCAGGGTTAGGGTCCGGCCCTCCAGGGTCTGCGAGAGGGGCTCGCCCTCACTCCCGGGCCTGGTCCCTGCTGGGGCTGAGTGGAGCGCTGGTGGGTGGGCTTGAAGACACATTTTACCAATTTTTCATGCCCACCCCTCTCAACGTGACCCTGCTCCTGAGCTTTTATCCTGCTGACAACTTCATGCAGAAAAACACGCAGACCTCTGATAGCATGAAATCAGAAACAAAGGCTGGGGACAAAGGGGGCGCGGGGCAGGCGCAGGCCGGCTGCGTCGAATTTCAGCCACAAACAGATGTTCGTAGGAACATGTGAAAAGAAACTCTTGTAAAAGAAATGGTCTTAAAAACAATGCCTTCAGCGGTTAAATAAAGGGCCAAAGGACACAGGATGCCTGTCAATGATAAATCTCGGCAAAGAGAACCAAACCGGCATCATGAATTTCAATGATGGGTTTCTTGGCTACCAAGGCCCAGGTTCACCAGGGATGCCAGACCCCGGGAAGGAAGCATCGGAGCTGGGTGCCCCTCACGGTCCGAACTCATCGGGAGGCACTTTTTGCTTTGCGGGGCTGTAATTGATAGAAAGCTGTGCCGGTCTCCAAGACCTCCCTGAAGAACAGCGATGGCTAAAACAGCAGAACCTGCATGGGAAGCTCTGGCTGGACACAGCCTGACTGGGCGCCGGACTAGATGCAACCGCCTTCCAGCTGGGGATGGCAGGCAGCATCTGAGACTGACGGCCAGTGAGCGAAGCTGGGGGCGGCCTTCTCGCTCAGGCCTGGGGCTGACTTCCAGAGGCGGTGGGCACCCTCTCTGCTCAGGACAAAGCTGGGAGCGCCACCCTCTCTGCTCAGGACAAGGCGTGGTGTCGCCTCTGAGAGTTGGTGCCACTGTGCGAAGGCCTCCTCCTGCAGGGCAGGGCGGTGTTGGTGCCACTATGCAAAGGCTTCCTCCTGCAGGGCAGGGCTGCGTTGGTGCCACTGTGTGAAGGCCTCCTGCAGGGCAGGGTTGCGCTGGTGCCACTATGCGAAGGCTTTCTCCTGCAGGGCAGGGCTGCGCGTGCTGGCCCAGGTCGGGGCTGCATCAAGGGGAACACAGAGTGTGTTCTCAGGGTGGGACTCTCTGAGCTCTGTGTTCACACAGGACTCACCTGGATTCATCCATCAGGAACAGAACAGGCACCTGTGAGGAGCACTTCGCCAGCCCTCCTCGGCCCTATCTGATGCAGTCTGGCTCATGAGCTCTAACTGGTAAGTTCACAGAGCACCCGCCCCTCAGGGCTGCAGGCCCTGATCAGCATCTGGGAGCAGGGCCCTCTCCAGGAGACTCGTAAGGACACCTCCTGTCCCACACAGCTTTGACCTGGCCTTTGCTCTCCTGCAGGAGCGAGTGCCTTCTCTGTAAGTATGCATCCTTTCTGCAGAGGACGGCCACATCTCGGAAAGAAGCCATTCGTGGGTGCTGCAGCCAGCTGCGGTTTACATCAGTATTGAGTAAAGCAAGCAGACGCGGATACCGACGTCCACCTCAGTTTACGTCGGCTATTGAGTAAAGCAAGCGGATGCAGATACCAATGTCCAGCTTCATTCCGGGGTATCCGCTTCTGGGTGTGACGAGGGGTTCTGCAGAGTGGACAGCAGCCTCCAGCTTCATTTGGGGGTATCCACTTCTGGGTGCAATGCAGGCTGGGGTTCCGAGGATGAGGAAGCTCTAACTTTCCTGGCACAGATGCCGAGAAGTTCCTGTGGTGTGAACCTGCAGCGTCTGTCCAGCAGGAACCAGACTGAGACCAGCCACTTGTGACCCACAGACACAGAGCTGCCCGCTGTTGGGCTGTGGAGATCCGGCCAGCCCATCTCACGCTGTCAACCCAAGACAGGCTGTGTCCCTTTCTTTATGTATCTCTATCTTTATGTGTTTGAGACAGGGTCCTCCTCTGTTGGCCCAGATGGAGTGCAGTGATGCGATCATGGCTGGCTCACTGCAGCCTCTACCTCCGGGATCAGGCAATCCTCCTGCTTCAGCCTCCTGAGTATCTGGGACTACAGGCGTGCCCCACAATGCCTGGCTGATTTTACTTTTTTATTTTCTGTAGAGACGGGGACTCCCTATGTTGCCCAGGCTGGTCTTGAATTCCTGGGCTCAATGATCCTCCTGCCTCAGCCTCCCACAGTGCTGGGAAGGCAGGTGTGAGCCACTGTCCCTGGCCTTCCCCTTTCTTTGTAGGTCAACTCTTGGGGTTTCTCTCCTCCCCCTCCCCCTCCCTGTTTCCCCCCTCCCCCCCGTCCAGGAAATCACTGTGATGTCAGAGAAGCCTGACCCAGGCTGGGGGCGAACGATGTGGGCCCTGTGAGTGGCTCTCACTGGAAAACTGACCAAAGGCATGGCAGGAAGAAACTCGCCAAGTCCCATCCTTCTTTATTATCCTGTAGTTTTTGGTTAAATTTTAACCAGAAACATGTCTAGAAATAAAGAAGGGTTATACACGGAAGTTCCACGTGGCCACTCGCTAGCAGCAGGGATGAAAGGAGGAAGTAGAAAAGGATTTCTAAAATATGTTTCACAACAAAAGGCCCAAGTACTTTACATAGGTTTTCCTTAAAACAAGTTAATAGGAAATCATTACAGTTTCAGTTTAAAGTTTTTGAATGACTCTAGAAAACAGAATTGACTCCAGGGGATAAACATTTTCTATGCTACAAATAATTCTCCTAGTAATGGTGAACATGAATATAAATCTGTGCTCCAGGAGGCGGTGCCACTACATCAACGTAATGCTTTCACCGTGAAAGAAGAATTAACTAAGATGCTCCCACCGCTCCTGCCCTGAATGTGCCTGAGGGTCTAGACCACTGCTCAGAATCGAGGAGGTAATTTCGTTACAGTTCAGAAAACTGCGGAGCCCACTGACAAACCAGCACACAGAAGTTCCAGGTTTACTATTAGGTCACTGCAAACGGGCAGAGGTAATTCAAACGCTAAGTTCTGACAAACACCCCAGTCCTCTGGATATCCACTGGAGAAGCATTACTGGTCCCGTGGGGTTAGCTATTCCTTGGTAACTCACATTATGGACTCTGGTGCAGGTCATAGGCATCGCCGTGGAGTGGGAAAGGAGGACAACCAGCCAATCGCTTCACAGGCAGCCCCGACGTGCAAGCCCTGCCTTTAAAACCTGCTTTGTCCTGGGGACGCCACGGAAAGTGCCGAGGAAGCTGCACCTCTGGAGTCCTCTGGCATCCCCATTGGGGTGGACACAGGTGGCACCCCCGAACGTCAGTGCTCATCAAATATACACAGGCCAACGGACACACAGGGCGGAGACAAGGTTCTCAGACCCAGAAGACGCCTCTGCTGAGGCCCCTGGGTCCTGGGAGGGGGCATGGCGAGGGCCTCGCAAGCACCACACCCAAGCCTGACGATCTTTGATGGAAATAGCACACGTCATCTCAAATTAACTCCCGGAGGCTCCAGACTCCTTTCCTATGGCACACGCATGTGCGGCTTCTTGGAAGCGAGAGGGCAGCTCGCCCGGCCCCCAGGGCGAGGAGGGCACAGCAGAGGCCAGAGAGTGCTGTGTCTCCCTCCGGGAGTGGCTGAGGTCAGGGGGCTGGCGCTACAGCCACCATCCCCAAGTACACTGGTGGCTACTAGGACCTGTTAGCACGCAGGCCCACAGGGCAACAACTGTGCCCTCCAGGCTTGATGGGCTGGGGGTGTAGCAGGTGCAGGGTAATGATGAGTAAACCACCTCCCCGCTGCCTTCTGTTGGCACGCCCCCACCACAGGCTTCACGCAGGCTTCTCCGGGGGCTGGGCCTGAGCTTGGCAGAGGGACCCCGGCCAGACTTGGCGTGGAAAATGTGTGGTAAGGCCGGGAGGCCAGGGCGGCAGGCACCAAGGATCCTTCCTCAGGGGGCACGCGCCCATGCTCAGCCCCCAGTGGAGCCAGGAAAGGTGTTCTGTAAAGTGTGCCATGGTGCCAATTTCCTAGCTTTTTAGGACCAGGGTGGGCACCGGACACAGAGAATGACCATCCCGGATGGAATCTGAGGAGCCGAGAGCCTGGCTTGCTGGGAGGGCTGCGGGGCGGGGTTTGCTGGGAGGGCTGCGGGGCGGGCCCTCAGACACTTCGCCGGCCTCCCTTACTTTGACTTCCCAAGAGAAAGCCCTTCTGGTGAACTCCCATCTTCTCAAAGGTCTTCCTGGTAAACCTTAGACTCCCCCAAAGGGGGACCCTATCACTTGACAAAAGCGCCCACTGTGAGGCCCTGGAGCACAGACCTCACTGCGAGCCCCAGGGCCAGGCACAAGGCCCTGCATCCCGAGCTTACGGGGTGCAGAAATGCAGCCAGTGAAAGGCGCTGTCGTGGGGAGATGTTGGCGTCAGCATCGGAGTGGCCTCCCTCCTCTCTGTGTGCATTGTCAACGGCCACCCAGAACAACAACACGCTATAAAGACTCTTTCATGTCCTCTCCCAAGGTTGCTCCCGGACTCCAGCAGCCTGGCAGGCTCGGACATGGCGCGCGTGGAACGGGAGTGGCGCCCACTTGCTCTCACGCCAGCGAGAGCTCAACAGACTTTCTGGGAAGAAGGCGGCGGGTCTCTTTCTCAGGCTGTGTCTAGCACCATGCCAGGCACCCTCTGCTGGGCCCAGGGGTGGCTCTGCAGGACCAGCCCTGCCCGGTGGCAGAAGCACCTGTTGTGCCTCTCGATGGCTCTTCCAGACATCCCCAGCCTTCCACTGGCATGGCTGGACGTGGGGACAGGGATGTGACAAAGGGAGGGGGACGCAGAACACAGAGCTCAGCCCTCGTCCCAGGGTCCCCTGTATGCTTCTCAGAGCCACCGACTGCTAGCAGGGGAGCCGGGTGCGACGTGTGAAGGAGGACGACGAATGAGGCTACACAGTGTCCGGGGTCTCCAGCAACCCCCTGCCTTGGCACGAGAGACCTGCTCTGTGCCCTACCTTTCCCATGGGTTTCTTTTAAACCAAGGGCAGGCAGAGGAATTTTTAAATAAAGTATGAGCACATAAGAAAATACAGAAAAGTGCATTAAAGATTAGTGAACACACTACGGATTATGAATCAATTAGGAGTGAGTCCAAAAACCAGTTCCTCTGACAGAGTCCTAAGACAGACCAGAGGAAATGCCACAACGTCTTTTGTTTTTTATCTTCTTTTTCTAAGATTTTTGGCATCAATATACCAGTTGAAAATATTGGGTAATATTTGCAAAGTGAACTTCCTAGAAGAAAATCCCCTAAATCTGAAGCCTAATGTCGTCACTATAATTAAGTATAACATTTTATTTTATTTTCAGTTGATGTCATAGGCCCTATATAGAAACAGACCAAATAAAAGTCTCTTTCTCAACAGAGAAATTAAAAAATAAATTTCATGATTTAAATTAGTGATTCTGTTGCTGACATTGCTATTTTATACCAAGACTCTAGAATAACAAGCTTGTGAGCCGAGCAGCACGGCCCAGCTCACGTGCCCTCTGCAGGCCCTCACCGCCCTGACCTCCACCCTCAGGGAAGGGCGTCCCCGTGGCTGAGGAGCTGGCAGGGAGGGCAGAGAGGCTGTCACTGGCCCGCCTCGCCATCCAGAGCACGCTGGGCACGTGGCGAGGGCAGTGCCCCACTGGGTCTGCACAAGGTCTGTCTACACACTGGGTCCCCAGGTAAGATGGGAACTTGACAATGACTAACGTTCACCCACGGCGGCAGGAGGACGGGGCTGCACTAACATTAACCCACGGCGGCAGGGGGACGGGGCTCCGCTAACATTAACCCACGGCGGCAGGAGGACGGGGCTGCGCTAACATTAACCCACGGCGGCAGGAGGACGGGGCTGCGCTAACATTAACCCACGGCGGCAGGAGGACGGGGCTGCGCTAACATTAACCCACGGCGGTAGGAGGACGGGGCTCCGCTAACATTAACCCACGGCGGCAGGAGGACGGGGCTGCACTAACATTAACCCACAGCGGTAGGGGGATGGGGCTGCGCTAACATTAACCCACGGCGGTAGGAGGACGGGGCTGCGCTAACATTAACCCACGGCGGCAGGGGGACGGGGCTGTGTGCATCTTTCCATCCATGCCGCTCTGGAGACGGTGCTGAGGCTCTGCAGGAGTGTCACTCTGAGCCAGGCTTTCTGGGGGTTTGTGGGAGTTAGAAGGGACCGTCCCTGCCACCTGCCCTCTGGACACACACTGTGCCCATGTTGCCACACTGAGTCCACTCACGGCTGCAGGACGGGCCAAATCCTGAATGGCGCAGGACTTTGGAGGGCTGCGCCAACTGCGGCCGATGCGGGAACGTCGCCAGAGGCTGAGGGAGCCGCCACACTCTCAGTTTTTAGGAGCTCAGGCCTGCCCATACACGGGGCTAGTGACAGCTGCACAGTCGTCCCCGTCTGTCACGCCCGATGGGAGCGCCAGTGGACACAGGGACCTGGCCTCTCCTGCCCACAGCCTCACAGTGCCCACTGTGCCCACGGCTGAGGGATCAGGGGGCAGAGGGGCTCAATAAGGCAGCTGGTAACCAGATGAAGTCAGAATTTCACTGCCATGACCAGGTGCGATATTACCTACTGGCTGACAGCTGCCAATCCTCCCAGGACGCAGTGCACACTAGAAGGAAGGACGCCTGGGCGCCAGGAATGTCTGAGGTCTGGGCCTGGGCTTATGCTGCTGGGCAGCCTGGCCTCGGCCACTCTTGCTGGCCATGGTCTCCACTGAACCGCAGACACAGCCTTTGAGGCAGGCGCTGGGATCCTCGCAGGCAGCGGTGGGACCCTCCCTGGTGCCCACTGAGAGCCGTGTTCTGGGAAGCCCGGCTCTCGGGGTGTCTCCTTGTGACGTCAGCCCCTCTCCGAGGACGGCTCCTTCTGGATGTCAGCGCCCCCCATGGCCATTCCCCTGCAGGCCCAGCTGGCACCTGAGCATGTACCTGTCAGTGATTGGCAACTGGTTGTTAAAAACGGCCACCAGCCTCCGAAGACGCATCCATCACCGTCACTGTCAGAGAGGTGATGGACGGCAGGTGTGGCGTGCGGTCGGGCTGTGCGGAGACGGGTGCGCCTGGCACTGCTGTCACTCTTTGTCACCATGGCCAGCTGAGCGCCCCAGCTGCCAGTTGCCACCGCGCGAGGCATGAAACACCCTCTGAACATCCCAGCAGCAGCCGGAGCTGCAGGCTGCGTCACTGACTCGTGTGAGGACGCACGGCCCTCTTAGATGGCACACGACTGGCATGTCTCATGGGTGTAGGTTTTAATTACAGCTTCCGTGGTGCCAGATCTGATTCCAGTATTGTCTTTTCAGTTCTGCTCTGTGAGCAAGTCTGCATTAATCTGCATCTGAAACACAGGAGGCTGCGCATTCCTGGGGGACAGAGTCTCTTCGCTTTGCACACAGAGCCTCTTTCACAGACTGGTGTGGGGCAGGATAGGACTCCCGGATCCGATCCCTGCAACCCTCCTGCCACCAAAAATCACAAGCAGGTCTCAACCTCGGGGTCTGAGAGCCTCCAGGGCCACCAGGCTGGTCCTCCTCCCAGAAGCCCTACCCCTGAACTCTTGGCAGGGCAAACCACCCTGTATTTAATCTGCTGTTGCCAGCCCGGCTCTGCCCGGCCTCCCATTGGTGTGGAGATGGATTTAATTAACCTCTGATGAGTCTTTCCAGCAAGCCTGCCACTGAGGGCGCCAGGAAGGCGCTGTGAGCAGGCAGACGAACGCGGCCGGCAGTGAGAGCAAGAGGATGACCCCACCAGCCCAGGACCGAGGGGGCAAGGATGGGCTGCTGTGGGTGGGAGCTCAGCAGTGAAACCAAAACCAGGCCAGCCGTGGTTTCTGAAAGACCATTACACTCACGTGTCCCTTCGTACCAACACCGCCTCAGGGCGCCCGTGCCACCGGGCACCGCCTGCCCCCAGCCTCCAGCATTCCCGGAACACTCCATCAGGCAAGACGCTCTGCGACGGCTTCCTGATGCGCTCTGGCTATGCGCGACTGTGTCACTGTCCATGAACCTTCAGAACCGTGTATGCTTACTCTGACCCTGGGCAATCTGAAAGCCACCCCAGAGGAGGGCACAGATGTCCCCATGAACCCGGGGTGGAGGCTGGGTGTGGCCTTTGCCGGCTCCCAAGGAGCCAGACTGCAGGTACCAACGTGGTGAACGTAGTATCTCCACACAGGGGGTTGCGGAGGGTGGGGAGGACTGGGCTGCGTGGAACCCACAGGGTCTCACTCTAACCCATGCTGCTGTTTGACAGAAAGGCTCGGGAAGGAAGGACAGGTGCTCGAGATGCACCTGCTCCACATGGCTGGGGAGCAGATAACACTTCTAAGCCCTCTGGGAGGCCCTGCCTGCCTCTGTGTGGCCTCCTCTGAGGGGCTCACAGCTGTTCTGCCAAGAGGGAGGGCACAGCCGATCTCAAGCACTGACACCCCATCCAGGCCCCGAAGCTAGCTCCATCCGAGGACCCTGCAAGACACTCCTGCTAGCCTTTGACTCCGACACTCCCTCTCCTTTAAAATGCAGATGCTTCTAGGAAGGCAGCGAGATGTGCACAGACACTTCGGTGGGAAATTGCTCCCAGGCAGGTGGAGCAGAACTGAAGAGAGGTGGGGGAGGCAGCCGCCAGGCAAACCCACTGCCCCAGGCACTCCTGGTGCCCAAGGCCATGGTCTTGAGGGCCGGCGGTACCCTGATCCTGGTACTGGGCCCACATAGCAAACGCACAGGACACACTTGCTGGACCAATGAGGCTGCCCACAAGGCAGCCAACAGTGGGACACTCACCCACTCAGAGCCTCAGCCACCCACAGGCCTGTGTGAAAAAGAACCTGCTCATCTGAGCAGCTGGAAATGCTGTGAATCCACACTCTGCCCAGGCCATGCTGAGCTGCTCCACGCTCCAATTCCTCCTGACACTTCCCAACTGCAAAGAAACTGGAGGCTGGACCACAGTGTGAAAAATGAAAGCAGTACGAGGAAAACGAGGCCCTGGACCACAGGGATTCCTTGTCCACTTTTCATCTGAGGAAGGAGAAGTGCACAGCCTCAGGGAGCACCGAGATCACGGGGCAGTGACGGTGGCCACTGCCGGGTGTGGTCCTGCCAGGACAGTCCAGCCCAGAGGTGATGCTTCTGCGTCACATGAGAGCATAGCTGGCATCTCAGACACACCCGCAGCGATGCATCACTGGAGGCTGCACGGGCGAATGGCGCCGCGGGTGGCATGGACCGAGCCTGAACCCCGACCAGAGGTACCTGTGCAGCCCCGGTTCCCCAGCCGCACTGAGCCTGGCGCCAGGCAGATGTGAGAAGGAGACACTGCCTGGGCCCTGGGCCTGACTCGCAGGATCTGTGAGCTAAGGAGCTCCCAGGCACTCCCATCAGTTCTTTATCAAAAAGCTTCATGTGGAAGGAAACTGCAACAGGGATGTGCCACAGGGCCAAGTGGAGATCGAGCTTGTTCACATGCAGAGGCTGGCATCAGCTGGTTCACACATAGAGGGAGGCCAATATCAGCCTGTTCACACGCAGAGGGAGGCCAGCATCAACGTTTTGCACAGCCCGATCTGGTGCCGGCATGAGGGGTCCCCAAACACCTGCCCTAAATTCCTTGGTCCAAGTCAGCCTCAAAAGAAAATTGTGAAGAATTTTCTTTGGTTTCCACAAAATTACCGTGAAATGTTTTACAGTCAGAAACCCTCTTTAAAAACCATGCCATGCCAACTAGCAGATTTTGATTTTCCGTAAGAGGTGCTTGGATGGTATTTTAAAATTCAATAATCTACCTAATTGGCACCTTAACTAATGCAGCTGAAATTAATCACCACCAACAAATAAATCTGGTCATTTTTCAGTGAGATTTATTTTTAGGTAGAGCTTTCAAAGAAACGTTTTCTGTGCTAGTGTTCAGTCAACCACGTGGCAGGAGACAGTCACTCCGGCGCTGCCTGCTGTCCTGGGCTGTACGGTGTGCCCCCAAATTCATGTCCACCCAGAGCCTCAGAACTGGGGCCTTGTTTGGAAATGGGGTCTTGCAGGTGTAACTAGTTAAGATCTCGGGATGAGACATCCTGGGTGGGGTGGGCCCTAAGTCCATGGACTCGTGTCCTTGCAAGAAAAGGCCACATGAGGATGAAGGCACAGATGGGGGGTGATGCAGCCATGAGCCACGGCCACCTGGGCCACCTGTGGCTGGGCGAGGCAAGGAGGGGTCCCCACTGGAGCCTTCAGGAGCAGCGTGGCACTAGGATACCTTGATTTTGGATGTCCAGGTTCCAGGACTGTGAGAGAATAAACTTCTGCTGTATAAGCCACCCAGCCTGTGGTCCTCTGAGCCACTGCCGCAGGAATCTCCCCACACAGAGACAGGAGACCCAGTGCACGGGAGGGCTCCACCTGGCACGCACATTCCACGTCAACCGACGAGCAAACAGAAGACAGGCCGTGACCCTCTGCAGAGCCAGCACGTGTCTGCGGTCCACAGGGAGCGACATGGCCACGTGGAGGCGCCACGCAGCACTGAGGGGCCGCAGGTGACCCTGCGGATACTGCCCCTGCCCTGAGCCTCAGGGTCCTCCCTGTGGTCAGTTCCAGGGTCCTGTGACTCCTCACGGCCCCCAGACCTCAGGAAATCCCTGCGGCCATGGGGTCCAGGTGCTCAGCTTCGGGCCAGTCACTGCACCAAGCACTTAGCTCCTGTGAGCTGTGGAATGTTACACACAGCTGACGACTGTGTTGATGATGCCAGGAGGGAAAAGCGGTCCTTATTCCAGAGGTGTGGCCTTTCCTTGACTGAACAGTCCTACAAAAACTCTACACTACACATCATTTCCCTATTTTCCACTAGGCTCGCTTTACTTACATAGTAAACTGTGTGCAAAATGTAACGAAAGACTTTTGTCAAATGAACGGCCATGTATCCATAAAGAGCCATGTGGGCAGGAAAACCCTCCAGAAACTAATGCAAGGATCTTAGACACTTACTGAGTAAACAATCCAGTTTAAAACTATTCACTTTTCTTCCCATTCCTTTGCAAATGGCAGACAAACAGCGCAGAACAGTAAGACCCACGTCTGTCCAGTGTGCGGGCATTGTAAGCCAGGGCCTGGTAACTGCGTGGGCAGCCGCTGTTGCGGGCAGCGTCCTAGAGCCCAGAGACCAGGCTGGCCGGGCGTGTGAATGAGCTGTGCTGGGTGGAGGCCTGCCTGCTCCCAGGAATCTGCATCGCCACTGCCTGGGGTGTTGGGGGCTCCCTTGGGTGGCATCTATGTCTGTTGGGGACATGGTGTCCAATTCTGGTGCCACTCAGAAGGGACCTTTGCGAACAGAACCTGGATTTCCCACGAATGCCCCGGGCATGCCTGGGTGATAATCACAGAACACATGCGGCTTTCCTTCTGCCGATTTGTGTGAACACTGAGTTCTGCACAGGAGGAAAACCCTCCCCAGAGACCAGCTCCCTCCCAAGCTGATCGAGGGGCTGGAGAGCCCCCACTCCCAGCAGATGCACCGGAGCCTCAGCCACCACCTCCTGGGCGCCCTTCCTCGGTCCCCTCCTCATGTCTGACACCAACAAACGGCACTAGCAAAGAAAACCTGCTGCTGAAAACACCTGTGTCTGATACGAGGCAGGGGTGCGGTCACTCCCAGGGGCGCCTGATACAGGGCAGGGACGAGGTCACTCCAGGGGCATCTGATATGCAGGAGGGAAGCGGTCACTCCCAGGGGTGTCTGATACGGGGCAGGGACGCAGTCACTCCCAGGGATGCCTGGTGAGTGGGAGGAGCGCCTGATGTGCAGGAGGGACACCTGATATGCGGGAGGGGTGCGGTCACCTCCAGGGCTGCCTTCTCTGTTCTCTGACCTCTCACCTGGGGGAACCCAGGCCCGACTCTTCCCTGGGACTGTGCAGGGCTGACCACGCCACGCCGTCCCATGTGAATGACTGCCATGTCTGCCAGGCAGCGTGGAGACCCCACCCAGGGCCCACCTCAGGGCTCTGGTTCCGAGAACAGGGATGCACTGGGGAGCAGCTGAGCCCAAGGTGGCTGGATGGCAAGTCCACGGGAATGTTCCTCCCCCGTGGCGGCCCCTGCACTGGCTGAAAGTCACCTGGTCTGTACTGTCCTGTGGAATAGCCACTGGCCACGCGGCTCTATCAGATCTGAATTAAAATGAAATGAAATGCAAGATCGGGTTCCTGGGCTGCCCTCCGTGCTTGTTAGCCTCACGTCCTGGTGGCTGCCGCAGGGGCAGAGGGGAGGCAGCTTGTGGTCAGGCTCACAGCAGGACACACCGATGTGGGTGGGACTTCAGGACGCCACCTGGGTCAGCCAGGCCCGTAGGAGCTCTGTCGCGTTCCTGCTTACTGTTCCTTTGAGAAATCCGCTTGGGACATGCAGAGGAGGTTCCAGGAAGACCGCAATTTGCTTTCCCTGCCTGACTGATAGTCATCTCTGACGCTTAAGACTGACAGGCAAGCCCCACACCCGCTGTCTTAACAAGCTGAACGCAGGAGCTGCTCTTTCCACACCCAGGACACCTCTCCACAGAGCTGAGTGGCTGGGGCTGCAGAGCGGCCGTGGAGCCAGCAGACAGGGCGTGAGGGACGGACGTGAGCCGTCCTGCAGCAGATGGCGCCCCCTCCCGCGCTGCCCACGCAGTCCCAGCCAGCAGGTCCACCAGCCCGTCCAGCTGCACTGGGTCTGTCACCCAACTCGCCCACGCAGCCCTGGCATGCAGGACACCAGCATGATGGCCGCGGAGGCAGATGGGTGGCAATGACGCACCCCATGGAGCCCAGAAAGGGGCCTGGCTGGTCCAGGGCAGAGGTGCTGAGGGAAGACCAGGAGGTGTCGGGAAGGGCCCCGCAGGGGCTGAGGACAGGGCAGGTGGACCCGGGCTGCTGGGCTCCATCTAAAACCAGCTACTGTGGGGGAACTGAGAGGAAAAACAGCGTTTCAAGTAACTCCTTGTCTGTTCCAATTACTGTGGGTGGGAAAGTGATAAAAAACGGAGACGACTCAATTCCTGGAGGACGGGAGCTGGTGAGGCTTATGGTGGTGTGGGCGGCTCTCAGACACAGGTGCTCACTGGCCCTGGAGTGCCCCACCAGCCACTCGAGCCGCGGACTGGAGGTTCCTGAAGCTCTTTACTGACTCTCAGGAGAAAGTGGCAGTTTCTGGAGAACTGTTTATCACCAGTTCACAAAGTAAACAGCCCCTTAAGCACAGCCATTAGAATTCCCGTCCTCTGTAGTTTGATGTTTGAAGTTAAGCACGAAGGCTGCCGTGGAAGATCTCGCTGGTTTATCAGTGATGGGAATCTTCAAACTCTGGCTTCAGGCCAGTGCCCTCCCCAGCACTGGCCCTCTGCGTGGACCCCTTCAGCAGGGCAGAGGGCTGGGGCGAGGGCTCCTTTAGTGACAGCCTAACACGAACAGGGAGGACGGGGCACAGGTGGGGGCGAGCATGGTCTTGCTTCTTCCTGAGTAAAACCCGGGCAGGTCCCAGACCTGAAACTGGAAGGTCCAGAGAACCCACCGACGCCCGGGAAGCAGTCCCCGCTCTGCACCCACCCTCCCTGGCAGCGTCCAGGGCACCGGCTCCATCTAGACCTGGGTGGGAGCTGCTGCACTGTGACTGCCTGTGTGAGAGGAACTCTTTAAGAAACAGGACTGATCTTGGTGATCAAAAAACACTGCTGACAGTGACCCATGAGGGTTGAGGGCTGTGTGTGAAGGCACTTACGGAGGCCAGGGGAGCAGGCCAGGCGATGCCGGAGATGGGGCAGACCCAGGCCGGCTCCTGAGGCCCCTGCACTGTTCTCGCGCCATGCCGCCTCTCACGGTCACACCCACACGCAAACCCCGGTGAGGTGCTTTCTTCCTTTTCTGCTCAGCAGAAAAAGGAAAGCCCTGCAGTCCTTCATAGGAGTCACTCAACGCCCCACAGGCCCTGGAGTCCAGGCCCCCCACGCCTGCCGAGACCACAGCGGCCACACGAGCCCCACAGGCCCCGGAGTCCAGGCCCCCCACGCCTGCCGAGATGACAGCGGCCACACAAGCCCCACAGGCCCCTGGAGTCCAGGCCCCCTACGCCTGCAGACCAGAGTGGCCCCACAAGCCCCACAGGCCCTGGAGCCCAGGCTTCCCACTGCCCCCTACGCCTTGTGGTCACACGGCCTGGCCACCGGGCTCAGCAGCTGGCTCCCTTCACCACGGAGGCTCCCGTGGCTGCTCCAACGCGTGCCTCACCACAGCTCTGACCCGGCCAGGACCAGCTGCCCTTTACTGTGACATTTGCTCTACCAGAAGGAAAAGGCCCTTTCCAAGCTCCCTGACCTTTCCCCAATTGCTGGGCGCCCGGGATTGATCGGCTTTGGTCTTTCACGGGTTCTTCTTGACTTTCATCCTGGCCACTCCCAGTCAGAGCGGGAAGTACTTATGTGCACTGTGGACTCACTGGCTCTTGAGTAACCGGTTAGAAATGAGCTCGCTCAGAGATGTTCCAGACCTGCCAGAAATGCCGCTTCTGGCCCCCTGTGGCTTGGCGGGGTGGAGGAGGAGACTCTGACAGGGCCCAGCCTCTGTGGCCCCCAGGCCTTGCTCCCGTGTCCCGACAGCGTCGAACGCAGGGACATGGATTCTAGCAAGGATGGGCACAGCCCCTGCCCTCGAGCCCTCACCGGGCCTGTGGGATAGCAGGCCAGAGACCAATCCATTTGACAGCCTCTTTGAGGAGAAAGGAAGCGCAGCAGTGGGAAGGAAAGGACTTCGGGGCCCCTGCTGGGGTGTGTGTGCTTTAAAAACCCCACGTGCTCCACAGCCCACCACACGCAGAGGCCCTGCCTTCCTCCTCCACAGCCAGATGAAGCGATGCCTCGATCAAGAGCCACTGAACGTTTAGGCACCACCATCAGCACGGCCAAATGTTGACACACAGGCATGCGGTGCGGCCTCGTGGCGAGGTGCTGCCAGCTCAACCCAACAGAGGGTTTCACGGGCACTCATTTCTGCCAACCACGAGACACCCAGGATGATCAAAGCCAGCTCAGTCTGTCTTTCAAAAACAATGCCCTGCCACCGTTGGAAGATGAATACGTGTGGGTGTTTGGAACTGGAGACTAAAATGGGAAGGTAACAGTCTCGGGGACCGCCGTGTCCCCGTCCGACTCACCGTGCTCCCATCCAACTTGCTACGTTCCCGTCCAACTCACCGTGTCCCCATCTGACTCACCGTGGCCCATCCAACTCACTGTGGCCCCGCTGTGGGCTGTCAGCTCATGCCCAGCACCTGGAGGGGCCACTGGGGAGGCTGAGGGTGAGGGCAGCAGGGCCTGGACGGGTGGGCAGCAGGTGCTCCACCATTTCCTACACCCCCCTCTTCACAGTTGCCTGGGAAGTGGAATCCCAAGTCATGAAAACTGGGAGGGAGGACCCAGAGCCAGCATGGACAGGACCACAGAGAAACATCAGCCCTTGCACTGAGCCTAGAGGCCCACTTCCTGTCGGTGGCACCTCAGCGCCCAAGCTGCTGGTCCCCGGCCAGCCCGAAAGCACACCCAGGAGCATCCGGGACCCCTGAGTTCCCAGGCTGGGGTGACGACTCATCAACTCACAGAATAACGACTTTGCAGACAGAAACGCACAATGTTTAAAATGGGCTCTGACAGTTTCTAAGTGTGTTATGAGGAAAAATCGCTGAGATCGTTAGACAGCGTGAAGGAGCCTGACACTCTGCAGAGGCTGTGGCTCTGCGGGCATCGAGGGGGCAGCGCTGTGACGGCACTGCAGCAGCTCCTGTGTGTCAATGGCGGAAGCCACAGGGCACAGCCCCACAGCACTGCCACACGCCATCTGGGGCAACCTTGAGGGCCCGTTCACCCCGGATTCCAACACGGATCCCAGATTCCAACACGGATCCCTCTGCCGACAGCAAAACATGCTTCTTCATTGCAAGGTTTTGCCTTAAAAAGTGCATCCCAGGAGGCGGACAGCATTGAAAGTGCGAGTAAGGGGCCACGCTCCTTCCACTGTTTTCCTCAACATGGAGCAAGGCATGAGACCGGGGCGGGAGGGAAGCCAGCGCCTACCTCCACGACGGACTTGGAATCCAGCCGGAAGTTGAAATCGCCAAACACAAAGTAGGAAACCTTCTCGAATCGCTGATCGATGATTCTGGAAAGAAAAAGAGGACTTGTTACCAAGGGTACTGAAGCTGGCCAGCCCTCACGCCCGGCCCCCGGGCTCCTTCATGTTCCCTGTCCACACATTCTCTGCTCTGTCACCTGCTGCAGGGGAACCTTGGTGGTTGCCTCTTTGGACCCCCAAAATTCAGCTCTGAGACCACCCCCAATACAGGTCCACTGAGCAGCACTCAGCCCTCTGCAACACGGACACGCATGTGTTGCCAGCGATATCGAGGAAGAGGAAAGGCAGAGTCTCAGCCGCGTCCTCACCCACTGGGCCAGGGCAGCCTGAGAGCCTCACGCATGGAAAACCACAGGTGCCCCGAGAAGGGGAAAGGGCGGGACAGGGATGCCTGAATAATCCACCACAGACCAAATAATCCACTGCAGAGCTCAGGAAAGGCAGGAGGGAGACAGATGGGAGGAGGGACCGACAGCGGGAGGGAGATGGACGGGGAGGTGCATGCAGGTGAACGGGCAAGAGCCGGAGCCCCCGCTCGCTGCTCCCAGACAGTGATGTCCCCTAAGACCTGTTTTGAAGGTTTACATATGATCCCCACTCGGACGTTTCAAAGTGAGAGGGTAACAGTGGCTGCATACGTGTGTGTATATTTTTAACCAGGTACAGCTTTACTCCAGAAAAATTCTTCCTCATATTTTCAATCAATCACAATCAATTTCCTAAAGGTTTTTCCACTACAGCTTCCCTTACAGATATAAGCCTGTAAAAAGAGCTCAGAAACCGCCAACTCACTCAAACCCCAAATCTCCCCTCAGCGGCTCTGGTCAGTAATGCCGTGAACTGCTTGCTTTCGAGGAGAGCAAGGCACTCGACCCTTCTGGTGTGAAAGCAACGCGAGAACCTTCGCAATGCGGCATTGGCCACCAAAACCATCAGTGGAACAGAAACATGTGATCTGTAGACAAAAAAAGGAAATACTCTGGTTGCCAAATTTCCTAATTTCACAGCCCAGAGCCAGGTGGGGCTGCCAGGGCAGGGGCAGGCAGCACAGAGGCTGCCCGTCCAAGAACGCTGCATTCGGAGATGATAAACTCAGGTTATGAGCCAGGCGAAAGTGAGAGCTTCCAATCAGGTTAAGTGCACGTGTGCACAGCTGTCCACAGGTAGGGAGTGCCAGCCCGGGTAGGTCACTGCTCTCGGGAGCACTGTGCCCTCCTGGAGCTGGGGACAGGGGCATGAGGGGCACAGTAGGGCCCAGTGGGATGAGGCCGGGAGGCAGGGGGCCCGACCACTCACTAACTCAGCCTTTTCCAGCTTGATCCATTCGCTTGAGAAGTAGAAGAATCCACCAGTGAGCAGACGGTCTCCCGCTTCCCAGTTCTTACGTGGTCTTGTTCTGCATTGCCCCGCCGCCGCTGCTGACACCTCCACCCTCGGGTTGAAGAGCCAAGTGGCCGTGAGGCACCAGCCAGGGCCACCACTGGCCGCAGACCCGCCCTGCCCCATCCAGGGCCTTTAGGCCAGAGCGAGGGAGGACGGAGCATCCGTGCAGGTCACACGTTCATGACAGTGCAGGTGGAACCATCGCCACTTCATTTCACTTTTGGCTATGGAGCGTAGGAGTTCATTTCCGTCTTAACTTGCACACCCTCAATATTTTAAAATCTACATATTGAAATTTGCATTTTCTCCTGATTTCACCTGTTCACAGCCTGCTGTTCTCTTTGGTTCCTGGCCTTTTCTCTTTGAATTCCAGGGGTCTCCCCATGAGTTCTGGAGAGTAACCCCATCTGCGGTGAATATGGCGTGTGCTCCTGTCATCCTGGGGCCTCCTCATGAGTTCTGGAGAGTGACCCCCATCTGCGGTGAATATGGTGTGTGCTCCTGTCATCCTGGGGCCTCCTCGTGAGTTCTGGAGAGTGACCCCCATCTGCGGTGAATATGGTGTGTGCTCCTGTCATCCTGGGGCCTCCTCGTGAGTTCTGGAGAGTGACCCCCATCTGCGGTGAATATGGCGTATGCTCCTGCTGGCCTGGGGCCTCCCCATGAGTTCTGGAGAGTGACCCCCATCTGCAGTGAATATGGCGTGTGCTCCTGTCATCCTGGGGCCTCCTCATGAGTTCTGGAGAGTGACCCCCATCTGCAGTGAATATGGTGTGTGCTCCTGTCATCCTGGGGCCTCCCTGTGAGTTCTGGAGAATGAGTAACCCCCGTCTGCGGTGAATATGGCATGTGCTCCTGCTGGCCTGGGGCTGGCCTTTCCGTTTTGCTGGTGGTGGCTTCTGTCAGGCAGAAGTTTTAATTTCCATACAGTCACATGTATCAGTTTCCCCTGTGGCTGAGACGCCTGCCCCAGCCCCCACGTGGGCATGGAGCCCCCACCTTCATCTTTATGGTAGAGTTTTAAGGGTTATCCTTTAATCCATCCAGAATTAAGGTGTAGAGCAGGGATCTAAGTTTATCGATTTCCCAAGTGGACGGTCAATTGATCGGCACCATTTATTCAACATGCCCCGTCTTCCCACCAAGACTGTATCACAACACAACATTCCCAATGGCAAGGGTCTTCTTGAGAGAATCTATTCTTTTCTGCAGATCTTTTTAAAAATCAATTCCTGCATGCTTTTAATTAGTACAACTTTTTATAGGGAAGTCCTTCTTGTTGACAGTTCTTTCAGAAATGGTCTCAGCTATTTCATGCTCCTCTTGCCTGTTAATTGCTATAGCTTGGCTTGGCAAAGCCCACAAAAGTCTTGCTTACCTTTTTAATTGGAATTCCTTCCATTTTAGGTTACATCTCAGTTATAACAAATTTGATCTATTCTAGTGTGATTTGCTTAAACAAGCCCCAAGCTCTGCCCAGTAGAAAGAGAAGCGCTTCCTGTGTCCCGTGAGCACGGAAAGCTCGGAGGGTGCGCGGAGGAAGACAGAGGGCCCTGCGCTCCGAGTCCCCAGGAGAGTGGCAGCCTGGGGCACAGAGGCTCCCGAGGGAGGGTGGCAACGCCCACAGGCCAGAGGGCAGGATGCAGCCAGCCAAGCCCAGGTATAGGCGAGACCACAAGGTATAAGGCATCCCCACATGGCCAAGCATCTGTGCGCGGCGTCGCAGGAGGAGACGCGACCGTTACTCGGCTAAACAGTAGAACCCTGACGAACAAACTCTAATAAGTTCCTCAGTGCGGAGGGAGAGGAAATGTGGCCTCCCGGGCTGGCCCTCACTCCACTGACTGAGTTTCCTCTCTCAGTACTCTGGGGTGCCACCCTCACAGGAGGCCCTGCCCAGGCCTGGCTGCTCCTTCTTCCCGAGAAAGCCGCCAGGCAACGCCCCAGGTGGGCCTGCAAGGCCTTGGAGACGCAGCTCCATCGTCCTGTCTGGAGTCCTGCAGGATCATCATTAAAACCCTAAACTGGATCACGCTTCCTCGCCCTGCTCTGCTGACAGAACAGCCTGAGCCCATTAATAACAGCAGCTGCCTCTAAAGGGTGCACGGTGTCCGCAAGACGAAGAGGCTGTCACAGCCGAGGCAATCACCTGAGTGCCAGCCCCGCTGCCCTCCCAGAGCTCACTTTCAATTTCAATATAGTGCCATTTGGAGCAGGAGAAAAAAAAAACAGTTGTTCTAAAATTAATTACCTTGTCAGTAGCTATTATGATTAAAACGTAGGCCCACATCAATATCATGTGCCTAATTCAAAAAGAGAATTACAAGAAGAGCCATAAAAATCAATTTTTTAGGCCTTGAAAATGGGTGTCTCTCTCTGTTTTGACAAGTGGTCTCATTATGCGGCGGAGGCACTGGGAGGAGGGGCTGCCTCGTCGTCCCAGCAGCTGCTCCACCGCGAGGGCGTGGGGGGCTCGTCCGTGTGTCTCCAGGACAACTGCGACCCCACGACACCGCAGATTAAAGACTTAGGGAGAGTCACGGGTTGAACGTTCCGAATTACACTTCCAACAGCGGGCGCTTCCCTAACACAGCAGTGGGAACCTGGCACGAGGCTGCCGGGGCCTGCGACACCGTGGGAGGCCCCACGGTGACAGGGCAGGTGGCAGGAGACAGTCATCGGCAGTCCTACTGTGGCCCTAAAAAATATCAGACTCGAATGGGGCTAGTTTTTTGTTTTTTTCCCCCATGGAGCTAGTGCAGTGTGGGAAGCAAACTGGCCGTGAGACATTCATCCAACCAGGACACCTAACGTGCTAGGAGTTGGTTTCTTTCTTTCTTTCCTTTTTTATTTTTTAACCACTGAAAGCGACGGTAGCTGAAACCTTTGTGAAAC
The DNA here is from genome assembly GCF_028878055.3 of Symphalangus syndactylus. Classification (NCBI taxonomy): domain Eukaryota; kingdom Metazoa; phylum Chordata; class Mammalia; order Primates; family Hylobatidae; genus Symphalangus; species Symphalangus syndactylus. The sequence continues at coordinate 5,795,730 of NC_072424.2, forward strand.
CTTTGGAACTATACTTTTAAAGGCCTAGGTTGTGTACAATTGGGAATCTATTAAAGTTGGTTTGTTTCTCTGCTATGGTAGAGACCACATTCTCTGATTAAACAACTTTACATAAGCAAAAACATCAACAGTATAAAATTACTAAAACTACTGAGAATATTTTAGTTACTTAATCGCTTAAAAGTTTCTCTTAATAATCATAAACATCTCATTGCATGGTTCATCGCAGATGTATTTAAGCCACTTTAAATAAACTCATCCCACCAAAATAAACACACCAGCCTGTTTATTTTTACCTTCCTAGAAACTGCTGGACTATTTTTCACGACTTCACTTTTTACTGCACCCACTGTGAGCTCTGCCCCCGTGAAGCCTCAAGCCCTCAGAGTGAATCTCCCAGCACCACAGACCCAGGCAAGACGGCTGCCTATGGCACCCTCAGACAGAACCCAGGTACCACAGAATCCTCAAGACAGCCGTCTAAGGCACCCCCAGACAGAACCCAGGTACCACAGAACCCGCAAGAAGCCGTCTAAGGCGCCCTCAGACAGAACCCAGGTACCACAGAACCCGCAAGACAGCTGTCTAAGGCGCCCTCAGACAGAACCCAGGTACCACAGAACCCGCAAGACAGCCGTCTAAGGCGCCCTCAGACAGAACCCAGTTACCACAGAACCCGCAAGACAGCCGTCTAAGGCGCCCTCAGACAGAACCCAGGTACCACAGAACCCGCAAGACAGCCGTCTAAGGCGCCCTCAGACAGAACCCAGGTACCACAGAACCTGCAAGACAGCCGTCTAAGGCATCTCCAGACAAAACCCAGGCAGATGGCAGGATGTGCTGAAGCAGCAAGGTCAGCCTCAGGGCTAGCAGAGCCCCCAAAGTGCCTGGGGCAGCCAGGCTGCTCACTGGATGGAGTCACAGCAACCACTGTGCTTTAGGAAGCTCCTTGACCAACTCACTGATCCCCAGTGCCGCACCCAAAGGCCCCCTGACTTCCCCACCCAGTGAGTCCCAGCCTCGGAGCCCCAACCCTTTGGGGGCCAGCACCTGAGGTCACGGGGGTGGGGGAGGGAGGCGGGGCCCTGATGCAAGGGAAGGGTGTCCCTGTAAAAGAGGAAGACACCAAAAGCTCACCTTTCCTCCCTCCCTCCCTCCCTCCACCACGTGAGGACGCAGTGAGAAGGCGGCCGTCTGCAAACTGTCACCAGAACTCAGATCTCAGACTGAGAAATAAGGTCGGCTGTGAAGCCCCGCCACGGAGTTGTCTTGCAGCGGACGGGGCTAAGACGGGCCCCGGGCCTCAGCCTCGGGGCTGGAGGCATCCTGGGCCCCAGCAGCATGTGCCTTCTCAGTGTCTGGCACCTTTTAATGCCCACACTCCCTTCGATGAGTCCATCCCCACATCAAGTGCTCTTGGGCGGAGTCGTGCGGGGAGCCCCGTGCAGGGTGGCAGGAGGGCTGTGCAGGGGTCTCATGCTCTCCACACGGAGCATCACCATTTTACTTTTGTTTTTCTCACTCTGAGACCCACCCTCTGAAACTCTGCTCAGACACTGCCATAAACCACAAAAACTGGGGCGGCACAGAAGTGCCTCAACCTCCAGGACCCCCCACTTCTCTCCAGCTAGCAGAAAACACAACACCAAGGGCTGAGATGCCAGTGGTGACGTTGGGGTTCAGGGTGTGGAAAGGACCAGCGGGAGTGGAGACACACGGCCCTCATGGCCCAGCACAGGCATCGTCCTGTCTGCCACCGAAGGGCCGGGAACCACCCAAACCCTCTCCAGACAGCTGGCAGCGAGTCCCATGACCGAGCACCGCAGCTGGAGCTCGTGGAGGCGTCTGGCAGACTCTGTTCACGCGATTCTGGACATGCTGGTCACAGGCACTGACATGTGTAAAGACATAAACCACACACACATGCGTCACGGCAATGTCGACGCTTGCCTCCACGTTGGCACATAATAAAAGTACAGAAACATCCGTGCCTGTGTCACAAGAGGCCAGAAAGCTGCAAAGGAGTGACAGGTGCTGAATTCAGCCTGATGCTGGGGGCCAGGATGGGGTTCAGGATGGAAGACGGGGCACCTGCGCGTCCACATGGTTTGTTTCTTCAGGAAAGGAAACATGCGGAGAACGTGCAGGGTGCATGGCCAGGTGCAGGCGCTGCCCCTGCATCTGCAGAGCGGCACCACCTTTCTCTGTGCTTGACTCCCTGTTCAACAAAATGAAGATCGCAGCCACGGATCAGCTGAGGCACAGGCGAAAGGAGCCCCTCCTGCCGGACAGCAGCTGGACTGACCACGCCCTGGAGGGGCTAACGCGAGACAGAGGCAGCGGGCTTTGCAGCAGCGGAACGGCAGAGGGCACGGGCTTGTGCTGCCAGGAGTCCCGGGCATGCGGAGGGACGCCACAGGGTGCCTGGTGGGCTCTGCAGACACATGACCTCGGCCACCCTGAGGTCTCCGAGTCTAAGAGAGCCTGATCGGGACGAGCCCACGACCAGCAAGAGCCTGCAAGCTATTCTCCGAGGCCAGCGGGAGTGTGAGGAGCGCGAGAACCAGCCCTGTGGCCAGGAGCGCTCAGGGTGACCCAGATCTTTAATGCCGAGTTTGCCTTTGCCTGGAGACGCAGTAGCTTTTCTTTACTGGCTGCACAGCAAGGCAAGTTCTGGGAACGTCTAAAGAGAAACATTTAGGTTGGGGGCTCTTTGAGCAGCTGACAGCTAACTGATGGCCCTCCATAAAGCCACAAAGCGGGGCTGGCAGCGCGGGCATCACATCGCCTCTCCCTGGGAAACTAATTGCTTGGAATTGTTCAGAAGAACATTATTTTTCTGGCAATCATTTCCTTTGAATACCCAAAATGAGCATGAAACAACTCTTTTGACTGGACATAAAAGTTAAATGTCCCAATGTTGATCAAATTAACTTCAGTGCCATGACAATGGACTGTATTTGTGAGAAAATAATGGGGGGACAAAGGGGTGCTTTATGCCGAGATTTCACAGTTGTAATGTAAAATGTTTCTGTTGAACTAGGCCAGGCCACATTTCAGAGGGGAGACAAAGAGTCCCGTCACTTATGGGAAAATCTCTTTTCCAGCTGAGAGCTCAGGAAGGTTTCAGGACGCCTCAGTGGATGGTGCCTAGGAAGGTCGATGTGCACCTCTGGCTCAGCCCCCAGATGCCCCCCAAGGGCTGACCTGTGTGTCCAGGAGATGGACTGGGGCTGCCCCCAACACGGGCTGAGTGCTCGGCACCTCCCAGAGCCACACGAGGGTGTGCACGGCCCGGCCTGGCCCAGGGTCCAGGACCCCAGCCCGGAACAGACGCCGCCAACGCCTGCCCAGAGCCTGGTACCCTTCACTCATTAGGGATTTGTCTTCTTTTTAAACTTCTCATAACAAGAGGTTAACAGCAACAATTTCAAAAATTACACACAAAAAAGTAAAGGTCTGCTCTGTGATAAGAAGTCCAGCGGAGCCCTGTGACCAGCCGTGGTGGTGGCAGGCACCCCGCAGCACTCGCCCTGGGGCTGCTTCTGAAGACTTAACTCGGAGCTTGTCTCTCAGTTGTTTTACAATCATCTTCCTCCTCTGGAATGCGTTTAGGTTTAGAGGAACGGTGCCAAGGTCCTACGGTGCCTCTGGGTTTTAACCAGGCAGGCATCCTCCTCCAGGGCTGGCACCTGCCCTCCCTCCTGGGCCTGGCGCTGTCGGCCCCGCAGCTGATAAGGGACATGGACCCGGGAAGCCGCGCGGGGAGATTACACCAGGAAGAGACTGCAGGAGCCTCCTCGCTGTCTCCCTGCGGGGCAGACAATGTGCGCCCGGTTCCCAACGCCCTGAATGGGGCCCCGTTGGTGGCAGCGTCCATTCAGAGGCCGCGCGGCATTGTCCTGCCCGATCCCCACAGCAGAATGCGGTCTGCTGGTGGCTGCCAAGAGGTTAGCAGCCGCGGTGAAAGGGCGGCCCATTGTTCCCGACTCCGACAGAGCCGCCCTTTGTGCTGCGCGGCCCGCCCCACGCCGCGGAGGTCCGGATCTGCGGCTGGCTGAGCGCGCCGCAGGAGCCATTCATGGGAATGCAGAGACGCAGAAAAGTGGCCCAAAAGCCCAAAGGCTGATTTCTTGAGGCCGCGGAGCCATGGCAGCGAGGGGCAATGACACATTTTAATGCCATGCCAAGCTGACAACCTAACCGCTGTCACCAAGACCCAACAGCAGACACAGCAGGGCCCTCCCTGCTCCTGGGCTCGGTGGCAGGTCCCCGAGACGCTTGGTGCCTGGAAGCCGAGGGCTGATCAGGCAGGAAGAACCGCGCCGCTCCTGTGGGTGAGGTCCTTCTCCCTGGGCGACTGACATGCTGTCCAGGGAGGGCGCCCAGGGCACAGGCGGTCATCAGTCACTTTGTCACTGACAAAGCCCCAGGCCCCCATCCCCCACCTGTGCTGCTTCCCCACAGTGGGCGGTTGAGAGCACAGTCCCCAGGCTCAGACCTGTCAGTGCCAGCTCCAGAGATACCCGGGAGGCCGTACAGGTCCCCTGCAGAGGGTGTGGCCGTGCACAGGGCTGAGGGCCGGCCTCAGTGAGTGGCCGAGCACAGCAGCACCCAGGCCTCGCAGTTGCCACCCTCTCCAGGACCAGGCTAGTGGCAGGGGACCAGGGCTCCATCACTCTGGAGACGGGGGTCAGGGGCGGTCAGAGGGAATAAGGGGCCACGCCTCAGGGCCCTCAGCAGGGGCCAGATGCGGAGGAGAGCCAAGGCCATATACCTGCTAATAGCAGCACAGGGATGGGAGCCCAGCCCAGACTCCTTGTGCAGAGCCCTGTGGGGAATCCGGGAGGATCGTGAAGGCGGCAGGCAAGGAGCCACGCAGGCCACACTCACCACAGCAGCAGACGGAGCCAGCATTCAGGAGAAGGCGTCCCGCCAGCTCCAGCTCCCCCTGGAGCAGCACCTACTGGAGAATGCAGCCTTCCACCCCTTCCTCAGGATGCACAGTGCTGAGCTATGACAGGTACACACTTATGTGCAAACGCACCCACACCTGTACACCTACACACACGTGTGCACACCCACACCTGCACACACACACATGCACACACCCACAAATGCACGCACACACACCCGCACACACACATACACATGCACTCCACACACCCACAACCTGCATGCACACATACCCACATGTACCTGCACACATATCCACACTCACGTGCACATGCTCCCCCCGTATATGCACACACACCTTTACACACACCCACACACATGCACACATACACACATGCATACACCCTAGCACACATGCATACACCTAGCACACATGCATCCACACAGATCCACATGCACCCACACGCCCACACCCATGCATGCACACACCCACAGGCACATGCACACCACACAGGCATACACATCCACACATGTACCCCCAAACACACAAGCGTACACATATGCACCCACATGAGCCCCCACACACATGCACACATGCATCAGTGCACCCCTGCACACATGCACACACCCAAATACGCAGACACATGCACCTACACACACACACACAGGCATACACCTGCACTCACATGCACCCACACACATACACCCGCACACACATACACCCGCACTCACATGCAACCACATAAGTGCACTCACACGTGCCCACATGTGCACACACAATGCAACCCCCACACCCCTGCAAGTGTGGACACACCCAAATAGACATGTACCCACACACATATCCACACCACACAGGCACCCACACACACCCACACAAGAGTGCACACACGTATGCACTCATGCACCCACACATGCACACACAAGCATCCACACACAAATGCACACATGCACACATGAACACACACATGCAGATGTGCGCACACCCACCCCCCACACAAACCCAAGCAAATGTGCACTCACATGCATGTATGTGTGTGCACACACAATTACATACATAATTGCATGCACACAAGGTGTGAACACTCACACACATGCACAGGCACACACATGCACACTGAACACTATCCTTATAAGGCGCTGTTAGGAGGCAGGGACCTGCTGGCTGCTGTTCTCCTTCATAACCCCACCTGCCTTAGGGACCCCTCAGGACACGGGTCTTGCTTGGGTAGAAATGTGCTCCATAGTCCCCAGGGGTTGCCTCTCATAGGACTCTCCCACTCCTGCTCTTGAGAATCTGACGGTGCTGGTCACACATCACACATGACTCTGGGGCAGGGGCCCCACACACATCCCCCTGCACATGGACTGCTCCTCCCACTGTCTTCCCCAGGAAGCCTCCCAGAGGCTCAGAGGGTACCAGGCCCTGCCCAGCCTCCTCCCTCTCTGGGTCCAGACCTCAGTGCCCGCCAATCCCTGCCTCTGCCTGTGTAGCCCCAGGCAGTTGTGACTGTCCCAGGGACGATGGTGGCCTGGGAATGACTCAGTTATTCTGCTCTGCACAAGCCCAGGCTGAGACAGGTGTGGGTGAGAGGGAACCGGCCCCAGGAACAGAAGGTCGGGGTCTGAGGAGGCAGCTGCTGGAAGGCGGGCGAGGTGCAGGGCAGCTCCAGGCCCTCGCACGCTTACTCGGGAGTGCAACTCGGCATTCTGCACGCACAGGGGCTGGGCAGGGGCTCAGGTCAGGGGCCCTCTAGGGAGCAGAATGGGGTTCAGGTGGAAATCAGGGACCACCCTGGGGCAGAACTGCTGGCCTCAGGCCTGTGTTCATCACTGCTGCAAGCCCAAGCTGACGGAGCACTGTCTTATCAACCATGGGGATGCTGGCGGGAAAGGTTTCCACGAGAGGCCTAACTGGAATGGGCAGAGAATAAACCCAGACTGCCTGGCTGTGGGGCCTGAGCTTCAGCAAAAGGCCCAGCTGTAGATGGGGAGGGACACAGGTCCCAAGATCAGACACATCCCACCAATGGGGGACCCCTGCTTCCCAGTGACAGCCCGTCATCTCCACAGCATCACCGGTGGAGCAGCCTGGAGCACTGGGGGGCAGGGGCCCAGGCGCAGGTGGAGGTGGCCCCCACGCTCCCACTGACTCTTCAGTGTCCTATTCCCCTCCCACCACAGCACCCCACGGCACTGTTTTCTTATCCTTCCCACAAAAAAGTCAGAGAGAAAGTGAAGCCATCCCCATCCAAGTCCATGGTGAGGGTGCAGCTCCAGCCTGTGGACAGGGCTTGGGGGCTCTGCCACCTCCATGGGGCAACTCCAATAAGGGCCATTGGCAAATCGGCAAGCGCAGAGCAGAGTGTGCCTCCCAGAGCGGGCACAGCCTTTCCCAGTGGCCAACAGGGGTGGGTGGACACACCGACCTGCCCACCCACCTACCTGCCCGCCCACACCTACCTCTCCACCCACACCTACCTCTCCACCCACACCTACACCTGCCCAGCACACCTACCTGCCCACCCACACCTACCTGCCATCCATACCTACCTGCCATCCATACCTACCTCTCCATCCACACCCACCTGCCCACCCACCTACCTGCCCACCCACACCTACCTCTCCATCCATACCTACACCTGCCCAGCACACCTACCTGCCACTCACACCTGCCTGCCCAGCACACCTACCTGCCGGCCCATACCTACCTCTCCACCCATACCTATACCTGCCCAGCACACCTACCTGCCCACTCACACCGGCCTGCCCACCCACACCTACCTGCCATCCATACCTACCTCTCCATCCACACCGACCTGCCCACCCACACCTACCTGTCCAGCACGTAGCCCAGTGCCTTGTGCCGGATTCCCGAGTACACGGAAGGGCTTGTTTCCCAGGCGACCAGATTGGAAGCATCATGGAAAAGATGGATATTCACCAAGTCAAAGGCACTACAATCAAAAGAGAAAAGGTCACGTCACCAAGGGCCGGAGCCTCTGGGTCACACCTCGTTCTCCCAGGGAGCGCCGGGAAGCTGAGACCTGCACCGGCCCCCGCCGTGAGGAGCCCCCCGAGGCTGGACACCTGTTCCCCCCACCTGCCTTCCGACAAGGCCAGAGGACAAGAAACCTCCAGTGAAGTCTGAATACATCTTTACAAATGCAGTTACTCTGGGCAACTAAAAAGTGAGCTACTTTTCTTTAAAGAGAAAAACTTACAGATGGCTATGGAAACTCTCCCTGATGGCTAAGCTAAGAGGAAGGGCCACCCCTCAGCCTCAGCTGATGCTGCCTAGGGATGCCGGCTGCACCCATCGGGGACCCTGTAAGGCAGGGTGGGGGGCACAGGGACAGGCAAGAAGAGTGCTTCATTTCACTCCCAAAGGGAAGACCCTTGGGAAGCCCCGTGGGCCGGCTGTTGGCCTCCAGGCATGTGGTCGGCAAGGCCTGATCAAGGCCTGAGCCTCTGTCACACTGCAGGGGACCCTCAGCACCTTCAGCTGGCAAGGACGTGTCCCCTCACCAGGGGAGGTCAGTGCAGGACTTGGCATGGTCTGGACACTGTCCCACAAAGCCCTCCTGCCTGCATGTCCTCCACAGGCTCCGAGACCCAGCCCTGTCTCCCTACCAGGAGGCGCCAGGAATGAGTGTGTGCAGGCGGCCTTGCCCTCCTCTAGCCTGTGGCCCAGCTGCCACAATGACCCCAGTGACGCTGCCTGGTGAACGTGCCCCGCGTGCCCCCACACCATGCCAAGGCTGTTCCCTGTGACCAACAGCAAAGGGTGGCCTGCAGCCTGCACTGCCTAGGGTGGGCACGGGACCGAGGCTCCTTCTCAGCTCCCTCTGTCCTCCCCCTCCCTCTTATTCCTCTTTCTCTCCCCCTCCTTCCTCCCTCCTCCTCTCTTCCCCCTCCCGATTCTCCTCTCCTACCCTTCTCTCTCACCCTTCCTCCACCTCCTTCTTTTCCCCCTCCCCCTCCCCTTCCTTTCCCCCCCCTCCCTCCCCCACCTCCTCCTCCTCCCCCCTCCCTCCATCTCCCACCTCCTCCTCCCCCCTCCCTCCATCCGCCACCTCCTCCTCCTCCCCCCTCCCTCCATCCCCCACCTCCTCCTCCCCCTTCCCCCTCCTTCCCCCACCTCCCTCCATCCCCCACCTCCTCCTCCCCCTAACTCCCTCCATCCCCCACCTCCTCCTCCCCCTAACTCCCTCCTTCCCCCACCTCCTCCTCCCCTTCCCCCTCCTTCCCCCACATCCTCCTCCTCCCCTACCTCCCTCCATCCCCCACCTCCTCCCCCTCTCCTTCCTTCTCCCACTTCCTCCCCCCCACTCACTTTCTGGACTCTTGCTCCTCCTGAGGATGTCCTGCCCCGAGCAGCCCCACAGAGAGGCCCAAGGGGGAGGGGCAGAAACCCCTGCCCATAGCCCCAGTGAGCTTGGAGATGAGTCCTCTGGAAGGCCCAAGGTGACCGGGGCCAGAGCCCCAGAAAAGCCACTCCTGGGTCCTGAGACACTCACAGCCATGACCTCGTATGTGTTTTTTAAAGCTGCTAAGTTTAGGGCGATGTGTTACACAGCAGCAGATAATAAAGCAGTGAAGTTTTGGAAAATCCATGAAAACAAAATAAAAACAGTATTCAAATGAGACGTGATGGCTGGAGGGACAGGTTGGGGAGCCACCTGGAAGCCACCTTAGGAAAGCAGGTAACAGGTTTCTGTTTCTTATCATGCAGAAAAGGTGGGGCGGCGCTATCGAGAACATGTGCAGCGCAGAAAGGCCAGGCCGGAGGATGCGTGGATGAGACGCAGGCTCCGCTACGTCTGCGCTCGGTCTGCGGGTGGACCAGGCAGCCAGGCGGCTCTTACGCCGTCTCACTGGGCACCACGGGGCCCCAGTACTAGGGGGCCTCCCTGCTGACTTCTCTTTGCAGCAGGCTGTGGCCAGCAGAACTCTCCAGCTGCGCGGAGGGACCGGGGCCGTCACTGTGTCTCCACTGGCACTGGGCACCCAGATGTCTGACTTACAGGGAACAGTGACAATGCTCCGAATGCATCACCGTGAACAAAAAAGGTCAGAATGGCAGGTGGGGGTCAGGCAGCTGGGGGCCCTCGTGCAAAATCAGTATAGCCTCCAATGAGGTGTGTGGAACACGCCGCTCGTGCAAGATAGAAAAGGGTAAGAAACGTTATGGAAATTGACAAAGCACAGAGAGACACCACGTACCAGTCTGCAATGCACCACCTTGTCCGGATGAAGCCTTTTCTTGACCATTTGCACTGAAAAATAAACACGTCACACAAATGAGCCAGAGTAAGCGGGCAAGAGCAACACGTGGGTCCCACACACCTAAGGGACACAGGAGATGCTTTCCAAACAAAAAACAGCAGGGCTCTTTCAGCACTGATGGCACCCCACTAAAGAGAACTGAGCTGTGCACCTATCCTCAAGTGGGGCTTCACACAGAGATGCCTGCAGGGGCTGTTGATGCCCAGCCTGGGATGGGAGGGGGGGAGGATATGAAGAAACGCGCCAGCCTGCTGCCTGTGAGCCCCATGCCCCTGTGTGAGAGCAGCTGCAGGGAAACCACAGTCACCACAGATGCTGATCAGGGAGCTTGAGACACACAGCCACCCTCGGCTGGACCACAGGGAAGACTTGAGCAGCCGTGCCCAGCCAGGCGTCCTGGACAGTGGGTGAGCTGCCCACCCCAACAGTGTGTGTGGCCTCTCACTGATTCCCACCACCCACCAATGCCTCTCACCCACCGATGCCTCTCACTGATCCCGCTCACCCACTGACTGCTCACCCACCGATACCTCTCATCGACTGACCGCTCACCCACTGATGCCTCTCACTGATCTCCACCACCCAGCACAGCCACCAAATGTGGAGCCTGAGCTCTGGCCTGAAAGTACCCCCAAAATTCAAGGTGAAACAGTCACCAGCATGAGATTCCAAAGAGGGGGGTTCTTTAAGAGGCAGCAGGGCTCCCCTCGAGATGGCATGGAGGCCCTCCTGCCCTCCCACCTCCCACCTCCCACCACGGTAGGTTCCCCTGCTGGGCCACCCAGCAGAGCAGTGGCCTGCCACCGGGGCCACCAAGCATGCAAAGTGTGTGACTGAAGAACTGAATTTTAGATTCCATTTATCTTCATTAATTTTAATTTAAACAGCCATGCAGAACAGGGTAACTTCACAGCCTTGGCCTCTTGGGAAAGCCTTGAAAACCACAGAAGGCATTGGGAGAAGGCTGACAGAGTCCAGTCCAAGGTCCACAAAGTAAAGCACTTCAGGCAGTGGCAGGGGAACGGCAGCCACCAGGGCAGGGCACCGCCCATTCCGTTCCCAGCAGCAGCCACATCAGGGGCGGATGGTGGACAGGGGCTGGTGGTCTTGGTGCTCACGGGCTGGTGGAGAAGGAAAGCAGGACAGGGAAGACCCTGTCTCCTCCACCACACCCTAAGGTCTGCCGAGGAGATGAAAGCAGATGGGAATCTGGAGTTAACTGCAGATGAAACACCCGTGAAGGAAGAGTCCAGCGTGGCACGCTCCCTCTATCTAACACGGAGAGCGCAGAGATCAGAGGCTCTCCCTTTGACCCCACCTCTTCACTGGCCACTGTCCCCTTTGGCTCCTCCAGTATGTGCACATGCCGGACAACAGCTGCCCAAATGCTCTCTGCAAGGTCACCACAGCCTCCATAGGCAAACTCCTACAGACACTCGCCCTTCATCTCGCCCGGCCTGTTGGCGGCACCTGGTGGCACAGAGGCCCCTGCAGCCCTGTCTCCTTCTCCCTGTCTCTCTCCAGCACAGTGCCCCCCACAGCTCCCTCCTGGGCATGGCTCTAGGGCTGTGGATTCCCAGCTATGAGGCCCTTCTTTGCCTGCCCCCACCCCAAGTGCTCCCTGCCCCCTCCCTAAGTGCTCCCACTCATGCTCAAGAAGGGAAGTCCAAGCCCTCCACACTGGTGGGGGTGATGCTGAAGCCAGCCAACCCTTCCCGCACACACTGCGTTCTTCCCCTGCGCTCTCGATCCACCACTGCTGTAAGAAGCGCCCCAGCACACGAACTGTGAATCCTCTGAATGTATGTTTTCCTCTCTCTGGCTGTTTTAAAGGTTTTCTCTTTGTCATCAATATTCTGAAGCTTTACTGCCATCCAGGTATGGGTTTATTTTTATATACCCTGCTCTGTATCCAAATTGTGCTTGGGAATTAAATTTTTTAAAATTTCCCCTTATCACTTCCAACACTGCTCCACTGCTTCTTTCTGGAATTTATTTTGGGTCTTTATGTCTTTTAACTGCTCTTTTCTATAAAAATAAAAAAGATACAAACAACCAAACAAACACAAATCTTTGTCTGTCTTGACTATGTTTAGATGAACTCCTTAATGACATCGTCTAATTCTCTGATTCTCTCTTTGACCACATCTAGTCTAGAATCTGTCCTGTAATTTCTAATGCAGAATGTTTAATGTTTCTACAGGCTCCTCTTCATATTCCCTTTTCTTGTTTTATTTCTGTTTTAGTTGAATAACATTTTTAATGAACCCTATCTTTCACTTATCTCTTTGAGCAACTTAAACATACTTAAAGTCTGTCGGCTTTTCCCAAGAAATCAACTTTATTTGGGGTGAGTCTGTATTCTGGTGTCTGCTCGTCTCATAGACGTTCTTGGTTTGCAGTCTCCTGGGGAGTGAGAGGCGCCCCCTCCTCACCTGTGCAGTTCCATGGCTGCCCCACCCAGCATCATAAAAGGTCTGGGCTCTCTGCTCCCCAGTGATACTGAGGCACTCACAGATGCACCCTCAGGGTCCATAGGTGGCTCCAGGCTTCCTCCTTCCAGGGCTGGTCCTTCTTCACTCACCTGTAAAGTCCCAGGCCCCAGGTAAGCAGACTTTTAAAGAAGTAATTGGCTTTATTTTTCAGAGCAGCTTTAGGCTTCCAGAATAATTGAGCAGAAGGTACAGAGACTTCCTGTACACTCCTCCCGGCCTGGCCACGCACTTGGACGCCAGGCTGTGGCTCTACTTGTCGAGGAGGATCCGTCCTCACACCACGAACTGGCTCTGGTACTGAGCCCGCATCCCCTGCTGTGCTCAGGCTGCCCTGCTTGCCAAACAACATGGGCTGCGCCAAAGCTCCTGGAGGCTGGCCAAGGCGTCCCCAGGCTACTGGTCTGGCTGCTGCACGGCGCCATGCCTAGACGACCGAGGGAGCTCTATGGCGGGGTGGCGGGTTCCCTGCGTTGTGTTCCAGACGCTTGTCTCTGATTCCAAACGTGTCTACCTCATCTCTCAGAGAGGCCATTTGCCCTGGGGAGCCTCTGTGTTCATTTCCCGTAAGTAACTGTGTCTGCGACGGAAACACATCAGTGGGAAGCTGAGTTGTGGGGAGAAGTGGGTGCTGCTGATGCCCACAGCGGGCTCCATGCTCCCACCAACGGTGCAGCTGGGACACCCCCAATGCTTGGACTCTCTCCCCTCCACTCAGCCTGCACTCCAGACAAGCTGCCTGACACCTGCCTAGATGCCCTTCCTCCATCCTCCACACTCCAGACAAGCCACCGGCCACCTGTCTAGACGCCCTTCCTCCATCTTCCACACTCCAGACGAGCTGCCTGCTGCCTGTCTCGACGCCCTTCCTCCATCTTCCACACTCCAGACGAGCTGCCTGCTGCCTGTCCAGACGCCCTTCCTCCATCTTCCACACGTCCAAATCCAGCCTGCGCTTTCCGGGGAGACTGCCCACCTGGAACAGCCACCGCCCACCCCCCACAGCCCAGCCACACACAGGATCCACACCAGCAGCATCCAGGGCCTCAAGGCAGTGGGTAAGACAGGACTGCCGGGCTGCCAGGTTCAAGTCCCAGCTGTGGGGCCTCGGGCACAAGGAGGGGAGGACAGAGCCCATGTTGCCGGCGGGCTGCAAAGGTGTGGCTCTGTGCACCAGTAGCTGCCGTGGGCTGGCATCCCACACACAGGCACACACCCAACCCTCAGGCTGACCAGAAAGGGGAACTGAGGCTCACAGGTTAAGAACTGCACCTATGGTCCCTTGGCGGATTTAGGCCACAGTCACCAGGCCCAAGGCTAGGTTCTCACCCATGGGGGCTGCCGTGGGAAAAGAAGGCTGGACATGTAACTGGTGACAAATCCACAGTAACTGGGTGAGGCTCCTCTGCTAGTGACAGTGGGAGGCAGGCGTCTTTCCAGGAGAAAAGGTACCGTCCCTGCAGGCCGAGGCGCCTCAATACGCAACAACTCCCCTAGAGCACCAGCGGCTCATCTTCCGTGCCTCGACACCTCCTGTCTAGGGGGACTGCATGACCTGACATACTTCGGGAACCAGACGCTGCAGCAGAGGTCAGGCCGAGCCTTCAGAACACGAGGGTGAAGCTGTGTGTGTGTGGGGGTGAAGCTGCGTGTGTGTGTGTGTGGGTGAAGCTGTGTGTATGGGTGAAGCCATGCATGTGTGGGGGTGAAGCTGCGTGTGTGTGGGTGAAGCCGCGCGTGTGTGGGGGTGAAGCCGCGCGTGTGTGGGGGTGAAGCCACGCGTGTGTGTGGGGGTGAAGCCGTGCGTGTGGGGGTGAAGCTGCGTGTGTGTGGGGGTGAAGCCGCGTGTGTGGGGGTGAAGCCGCGTGTGTGTGGGGGTGAAGCCGCGTGTGTGTGGGGGTGAAGCCGCGTGTGTGTGGGTGAAGCCACGCGTGTGTGTGGGGGTGAAGCCGCGCGTGTGTGTGGGGGTGAAGCCGTGCGTGTGGGGGTGAAGCCACGTGTGTGTGTGGGGGTGAAGCCACGCGTGTGTGTGGGGGTGAAGCCGCGTGTGTGTGGGGGTGAAGCTGCGTGTGTGGGGGGTGAAGCTGCGTGTGTGGGGGGGTGAAGCTACACGTGTGTGTGTGAGAAGCCACGTGTGTGTGGGGGGGGTGAAGCCGCATGTGTGTGAAGCCACATTGTGTGCGGGTGAAGCTGCGTGTGTGTGGGGGGTGAAGCTGCGTGTGTGTGGGGGGTGAAGCTGCGTGTGTGTGGGGGGGTCAAGCCGCGTGTGTGTGAAGATGGCCGAGGGCCAGTTCCCCAAAAACCAACTCCATCAGGGGCCTCCAGCTGGTGGGTGAGAAACCGGCGGTCAACATGAATGGGAAGACAGGCACCGCGGGCACAGGGTTGTGCAGGAGGCACGTATGACAACGACCGCCAGAGCCCAGATCCATGTCCTCGCCAGCTGACGACAACCACAAGAGCCCGGATCTGTCCTCGCCAATGCAGTCACCAAGCAACCGGGACAGGTGTCTCCTGTACCAAGTCACAGGGGTGACTGCAGAGGACGCTGGCCTTGTGAGACAGTCAGGACCAGCTCCTCCAGGAGAAACGGTGAGTCCGAAGGGTGGGGGGCACCCCACGGGAGGGAGGGGAGTCCCAACCCCGGTGTGTGGGCTCGGCAGGGAGCCTGGAGGCCGCTCCTAACCAGCACCGGCAGGACACCCTCAGCCAGCTCCCGTGTCCAGACTCACGCTAGTGCTCCTGCCACTGCCCCAAGCCCACAGTCACCCCTGTGTAAATGTGCACCCCGGCCCACCCCAAGCATCCCACAGCCCACTTCCTGGGCGCAGGCGCTGTCCACGTCCCCCGCTGGGATAGCCCATGAGGCTGGGGTCTCGGTCCTGCTGGATGGAGCCAGATACCCAGAATATATTGTGGAACGAGAGAGCGGAGATGCTCCATGGCATGTGGAGGCAGGCGCTTCCCATGTGCGTCAGAGCTGTGCCCGGGCACTGCCTATCCTGCTTCCAGACAGGCAGTAGGGCCCGGGACACAGGGACACAGCACCTCCCTGCACGCACGCCTCTGAATTCTGACAGGTACAGCAGAGACCCCAAACTGAGCACATCCAGGTTTTTACCTAGAATTTGCGATAACCATCAACAGTTTTACTTCCATTAAAAACGGAAGGCATTTGTAAATTTTTGAACCAAAATTAATTATTATTCTCCTGAGTTTTCAATTATTTGTGTTAATTAAGGTGTGTGTTTGTGTCTTGAATCTATGTGCATGTGGGTACATCTTGGTTTTTTAGATTTTTAAGTTTTCCACAGTAATGGAGAATTTTTTTCAACATTAATTATCCATAGACTGAATAAATAAAACGAGAAACAGTGTTATTTTTGAATAATATAAATTGGTAATAAATGTAATTTTAGGATTCTAATTTAAGATTTTTAAATAAACTGCAAATAAATCTCAGAAAATTTAACAGTATCTTATCATAACCAACTATTTTCTAAAGTATTTGTAGAAACTAAGTTCCTTTTGAGGTAAGGTCACCAGAGCAGCTACGACTGCACTAAGACTATGTTTCTAGGGATTTTACAGCAGGAACAAATGAAGCCACAGCCCACAGCATCCTGACACTTCCATGGCCCGTGGCTGCAGGTGCAGTCGCATCCTTGGGTTTAGGGTGGGATGCGCGGTGCAGGGAGAGTCCTCACGGAGGGCGCCCCATGCACCCTTCAGTGGCCCCGCCAGCACTCAGGACAGGCACCGCCCTCATTTCCCCAGTGAGGAAACTGGGGCCTGAAGACCACCAGCTCTTTGGAGAAAGAACCAGAACCGGAACCACCACCCCAGTTCCTGCACTGAAGTCCCCGCGTCCTGACGCCTCACTCCCCTTGCTGGCCAAGCCCCAAGCACACAGCCAGGGCTGGGGCGGGGTGGCCCAAGAGGAAGGAGGTCCCCAGAGTCATCGGCAGGTTCAGGGGCCCCTCCCCGAGGCCACGCCCCCACAGGCACACCTGAGCACCCCAGCCTGAGGTGGACGCGCCCCACACCCAACACTGCCCTCCGGAGCAGGGCCGGGAAGTGCTGGGAGGCAGAGACGGGCGTCCTGGGCCTCAGCCAACACTCACATGCTCAGGACTCAGGAAGACCCCAGAAGCTTCTGGATGTACATCCCTGTTGCTCCGGCCATGGCAAATGGAGGCAGAGGGTGTATGGCCAGGGCTGGGGGTCTCCTCCATCCCAGGCCGTGTGCGGGAACTTTCTGGTCACCAGCCACCTTCAAAGCCCTCGCTCGGGGAGCCCGCAGGAGCCTGCAGATGGGACGGCCGTGGCTCCGCTCTCCTGAGGTGGCTGCCCCCCGGCCCATGTTGGCTCCTCTACTCCCAGACAGGTTTTCACCTCAGAAATGACAGCCATGTCACGTGGGGCTGGGGGCCATCCTTCACCTGACGATATGAAGTCTCTCTCAGGCTCCCGTTAATAGGGCTCCTTCAGCAGGCAGATGGATAGCGAATCCAGCCGGTTTCATCTACTAAAAGACGGCATAAATCGCCGCGGAGAAAAGAGAGGCTGCGGGGAGGTTATTGCCACACAGCCCTCACGCCGAAGGCCCGCTCAGAGCATTAGTGGAATTAATTCATCTTTCATAAGAGCTTGCAGCCGGCCCTGGGATCTATGGCAACAACCAATTTCTCACTACAGGCAAAAGGAAAAAAATGACTCGCCCTGATCGACTACACAAATCTGCTTTTTAAAAATGGCCTCACATTATCTGGAGTGTGGCTCCCAGAGGCATCATTTGAAATTCATACCAAGCCAAAAGCATCCATAAATCAGCAGAGAAAGTTTTGTTAGTTTCTGCAGCGGCCATAATTATCTGAGACTGCATTATACCCCCATCAAGGTAATTACATTTAGATTACCCTTAAGTGATGGTAATAAAAGAAAGAGAAATCAGTCTGAAACTAGTTCCTTCCTCCAAAATGTGTTCAAACACAGCGAGAGGTCGGGTGCAGAGGCACAGAGGGAGGGGTGGGCCCAGCCAGGCTGCCAGGCCCGGACCCCCATGGCTCCTCGGGCCCCTCCCTCCTCCTTCCTCCCTCCAGCAGGGACACGGGGTGCCACATAGGCTCTGTGGGGTTAAAAACCCACACTAGGGACAGAACGTTAGAAGCTTACAGTTTTTAAAATAAGAGTTTCCTTTTGTTAATTTACCAGGGAAGAGGAAACATCGGAAAACCTTTGCAGATCATCAAACACACGGGTCCCGGGAGGATTTCTAAGACAATAATGTGGCAGGGCTGGCCCTGACCCACAGGGAGGCCTCTGCCCAGGGCAGGGGCTGGCCCCCCGTCCCAGCCACCAGCAGCCACGAGGATCTGCTGAGCAGCTGACCACCAGGCCGCCGACAGCGACACGCTGCTCTCCCAGGGGAGAGACGGGTCCACACAAAGAGGCTTGGCGCCTTTTCCTCCCAGGAATCGTCTACTTTCCAGAATGTGCCCTCTCCTCTGCCTGTGGACACAACACTGCACAACATGGGGCTGGACCCAGGCTGGGGGCTGAGGCTGCTCTTCCTGGGGGAGGGGCGGCCCCTCATGCTATGCCCTCCACAGACCCATGCCAGCAGGCCCCTAGTATCACGGAGGCCTCAGAGTACTGGCATTAGGGACCAAGGCCAGGGGCCACACTCAGACCCCTGCCAGGGTGCCCACCCTTCAAAGGGTGGCAAAGTCATAGCAGAGGCCTCCAGATCTTGCCCAACTTCAGCCTGGGCCCCGGGCCTCAGCTCCCTGCTTGCTGGGTCCAGAAGAGAAGCCTGAGGCGTGGGTACAAGAAGGAGGTCCCGCTGGCCAGAGTGGCAGGGCTGCTTTGGGGCGGGGCTGACAGACGGAGGGGTCAGGAGCCTGTGTGGCTGCCTGGGAGGACCCTAGAGTGTCTGTTCCTTGCTGAGGGCCCGCTGCTCCTGAGCTTCCCATCCTGGCTGACCCTGCGGGCCCTGGGCCCTCAGGACAACCTCGGCCCCCACCCCCAGGGGCTATGGGGCTCCCTGTGGGCTCTCTTAGCCCATCCAGAGTGGACAGGATCCAGTGAAAAAGTGGACACCTGGTGGGGAGGGGACAGCCCAGCAGCATCCAGTCCAGCCACAGCCCTGGACAGCAATGCAGCCACATGGGTCCTGAGACGAGGTGCCGGGTCAACAGCCCCTGCCTGGACCAGCCCAGCCACCCACAGCTGCTCTCCTCATGCCATCAGGTGGCAGCGCCTGGCCCTGCCCAGCCCAGGCCCCCCCAGCACCCACGCTTCCCACAAAGGGCCCTGAGTCTGTCTCTGGTCACTCTGAGATGAGAGCCTTGGCCGGGTTCAAGAGAGGCCAGAGTTCAGCTCGCAGGCTCTCCAGGGGAACCACAGCCCCCACCCTGCCCTTCCGACGGGCCTGCACCACAGGAGGCCCCTTCAGGGAGGTTGTCGTGACCCAGGGACGCGACTGTGCATGGAGAAGACCATGGAGCTTCCTTCCATGTCCTTTTCCAACTGCTGGACATCCGGAGTGGAGGGAGGCAAGTGGGCGGTGCCGGAAGCAGGACCGAGGACGGGAGGCTGGCCCACTGACACGGCGTCCTTGGCCTAGGGAAGACGGATGAGGAGGCCGAGCCACAGGGTGACAGGAGCGTCCCATCCTTCACGGGGCGGCCACAGTCCCTCACTCAAGGTGCGGGCCATAAAGCAAGTTAATAAAGTTGTGGCCTTGCTGGAAGTCAGCTCCGTAGCAGCCTCAGCCTGCATGGCTCTCATGGAGACAGGACCGTGGAGCAATCCTTCTTGGGGCTGCCTGTGCAGACAAATCCGGACAAGAGCTCCTATATCACAGCCCGCACGCCCCCAAACCTGTGCCCAGCTGCCAGCTCTTCAGTCTCAGTGCCCGGCTGCTTCTGGCCACGGTGCCTGCACCCCACTGTGATTTAGCAGATGACGAAGGGCAAAGCAGCAAATGCTGCCTCGACAGGTTAACTACACAGCCAGGGAGACGCCGACAATGCCGCGTGTGAGGGTTACCCAAAGATCACGCGCACAGAGCAACAGCTGTGCACACACAGCTCAGCAAAAGTGCATGGCCGCCAGAAGGAAACACCAGTTTCTTATCAACACTGTGTCTGGCAGTGAGATGACAAATGCCTTCCACACATTTTGATTCTAAACTCTCCGTGTGATGCAGGCATAAGTGCTGGGACCCTGCTGCTCGCAGCCTGGCACAACCACCAAGGCGGTATCTGACATGAGACGGTGCCCCTGCCCCACACTCACACCACGGGCACACACGACCGTCAGCCACTGTCTTGGTTACCACCAGCCAGCCCGACCCTCTCCCAGCTGGGCGTGTGGGAGACCCGAGCTGCACGCCAGGGGAGCTGAATGATTTTCCTACATCTTTGGCGAAGGTCCTTTTTCCTGGATACGAGGATTCAGGAACTTACTGATTACTTGGTGCTAATGCCTTAGATTCTCACTGCCCTTACGTGTGACAGCCCAGACTAACCACAGAAGCCTGGACTCCCAGGAAGACAGATTATCGGAGGTAACAACAGGCAGCTGTGACTAGCAACAGTGCAATGTGAAAATTCTGTGTTCCATGTCGCTCCTGACTGGCTCACTCTGGGAAGTAAACACGTCAGTGAGAAAGCCTCGCTACGTACCTCGGGGAAGTAGTCCTGTGGAAACTTCTCCTTCTCCAGCATGGGCGTGCTCTCTAAGGTATCCGAGTAGATCTCTTTGCCAGTGACCTTTCTATACTTCTTAGCTGGAAGAGACCAGAAGGACAAGGTGACTATCCCATCGTTGTGCCCCATCCAACCAGCCTGGAGCACAGCCTGTTTCCGCCCCACTTGCAGCCCGATGGGAGCAAGAGAGGCCCCCCTGAGAGGAGGCCCCGATGAGGGGGCCGACCCAGAACAGACCCCCGGCGGGCTGGCTGCTCCATGCCTGTGGCTCATAAATTCCCCTCCCATGACCTGGAATCTGACACTCCACTCCATTATCCCCTGAGAGCTCCCAGCCTGCAGATTTACAGGAGCTAATTGGCATCCTCTTTTAAACCCGTGAATATATTTAAGAGGGCTGTAGAATTACCATTCACTCAGACCTTCACATGAATTTATTTAATAACATCGATTTCCTCCCCGTATCCAGCCTCCATCACTCATATTCCAGGGAAGAGGTTTATGTGCGACAGTGAGAGAGGCAGCTTGCGGCAGGGTGCCTCCCAGATGGGCTTTGCCAGTGGCTGCTTGGCACCTTCCTGGAGCCCCCAGTGGATAGGCCAGGCCCAGGGACACAGGCCCCCCCACAGGCAGGGCCCGTCTCATTGTTGTTCACAACTAGGCCTCAGCCTTTCTTTTTATGGACAGGTAGCTCCACACCCAAGGTGGGGTGTGATCAAGGATGGCAGGGATCCATTCCTCAAACTCCTGCTGGGTCCAGTGGGTAGGTAGCTGCTGGCCTCTTTGCAAGATGCCACAGGATGGCTCCTGGGCCACCGAGGTGACGCTCCTGGGTGTCAAAGAGGTTCCTGGAGACCACTTTGGAGTAGTGTGTTGTGTCCCACAAGCAGCTCCAACCTGCAGTTTCTGGGGTATCATCCACCCCACTGTGGCAAGAGGGACAGAGGGGGCAACCTGAGGACCACAGCACCATGGGCCGAAGTGCTGGGTCACCACTGGGGCGGGCAGGAGTTCCAGGCAAAAACAGAGTGCTATGGTCTGGCCTGGCCCTGGGTGCTGTGGTGTGGCCTGGCCCTGGGTGCTGTGGTCTGGCCTGGCCCTGGGTGCTGTGGTGTGGCCTGGCCCTGGGTGCTGTGGTCTGGCCTGGCCCTGGGTGCTGTGTTCTGACCTGGCCCTGGGTGCTGTGACCTGGCCCAGCCCTAGGTGCACAGTCCTGGATGTGGGTGCCTCATGGACAGGAGACAGCATGAGATGTTTCAGCGACTTACGGAGCATGGACAGAACGTGAAATAGAGGCCATTCCCTAAACTTGGAGCTTAGACACCACGGATCCTTTCACTGTCTCCACAGTTCTGCCTTTTCCAGAGTGTCACAGAGTTGGAATCACACAGTGTGTAGCCTTTTCGGGTTGGCTTCTTTCATTGGTAGCAGGCGTGTCAGGCTCCTCTGTGTCTTCTCGCGGCTTCAAAGCTCATTTCTTTTTATCACCAAATAACACTCTGTGGAGCTGACATGCCTGCTTGGCCCATTCACCCACAAGGCCCAACAGCAAGTCTTGAAGTCGGGAAGTGCAGGCTCTGACTCTGCTCTTCTTCTTCAAAACTCTGGGCAATGCTGGGTATTTTGCTTTCCACATAACCTTTACAGTCAGTTTGTCAATGGCATGACACACCTTGTTGGGGCTGTGCTGAATCTACAGCTGAAGTTGGGAAGAGCTGAGCCCTTGACAGTATTGGGTTTTCCCACCTGCCTTAGTCCACTGGGCAGCTACAGCAAAACAGACTGGGTGGTTTGTAAACAAAGTAAGTGTCTTTCCCCTAGTTTGGGGGGATGGGAAGTCCAAGATCAGGGTGCTAGGAGATGAGGTTCCTCACAGATGGTGCCTTGTGTGTGTCCTCACGCATGGAAGGGGCAAATGAACTCCCAGCCTCTTTCATGAGGGCTCTGACCTCACACTCTAATCAGCCTCCCAAGGCCCCACCTCTTAACGCCATCACCTTAGGGGTCAGGAGGTCAGCAGATGAATTTGGGGGTGGGGGACACCTACATTCCAACCATAGCACTATCCATGAAGACGAATCTCTCTCCATTTATCTAGATCTTCTTTATTTCATCAGTTTTATAGTTTTCCTCACAGAGATCTTGTATTAATTTGTTAGATTTATTCCTAAGTACTTCCTTTTAGTGTGTGCTTAAGCAAATGGTATTATGTTTTTAATTTAAAATTCCACCTGTTCATTGCTGCTATATAGGAAAGCAATTGACTTCTGTATATTAACTAGGTATCCTGCAATGTTGCTATAATTGCTTATTAGTACCAGGTTTGTCTGTTATTGTTGCTGACTCTTTGAGATTCTTGACATAATCATATCATCTGAGAACAGATACAGTTCTATCTCCCATCACCCCATCAATATGGCTTTTATTTCCTTTTCTTGTCTTATTACATTATCTAAGATTTTCAGTAAGATGTTGAAGAGAAGTAGATGAGGCATCCTTGCCTTGTTCCTGATCTCATAGGAAAAGCTTCTAATTTCTCATTAAGTGTGGTATTCACTGTAGGATTTTTGGAGCTCTTCTTTATCAAGCTGAGGAAGTTCTCCTCTATTCCTAGTTTGCTGGGAGTTTTTTTCAAATCATTAAGAGATGTGGATTTTGGGAAATGCTTTTTCTGCATCTATTCTATGATCATGTGATTTTCCTTCTTTTGCCTGTTGCAGTGATGGATTACATTAATTGATTTTTAAATGATGAACCAGCCTGTATACCAGGAGTAAATCTCGGTTGGTCATAGTATATAACTGACTGTTGAGAATTTTATTGAGCATTTTTGTTTACAGTTCATGGTTTTCCTTCTTTGTAATCTCTTTATCTGGTTTTAGTATTAGGGTAATGCTGGCCTCATAGAATGATTTAGGATGTTTGTCCTCTGCTTATATTTTCTGGAAAAGATTGTAGAGAGCTGGTATAACGTCTTCCTTAAATGCTTGATAGAATTCACCAGTGAAACCACTTGGGTCTGATGCTTTTTTAGCAAGTTATTAATTACTTATTCAATGTCGTTAATAGCTATAGACCTGTTCAGATTATCTATTTTTCCTCGTATGAGTTTTCATAGATTGTGTCTTTCAAGGAATTGGCCCATCTAAGTTATTACATTTATAGGCAGAAATTAATGATATTCTTTTATTATCCTTCAAATGTCCACAAGATCAGCAGTAATGGCCCCTCTCTAATTTCTGATATTAATAATCTGTGTCTTATCTCTTTTTTTCTTAGTCTGGCTAGAGGTTTATCGATTTTATTGATCTATTTAAAGAATCAGCTTTTGGTTTTGTTCATTTCCTGTTTTCAATTCTGTTGCTTTCTGTTCCAATTTTCATTATTTCTTCTGCTTACTTTGGAATTTTCTTTCCTTCTTCTAGCCTCCTAAGGTAGATGCTTAGATAATTGATTTTAGCTCTTTCTTCCTTTCTTCTTAGCACTTTTTTCTTTTTAGCTTCTTTTCTTTTTAGCTCTTTCTTATATGCATTTGATGCTATAAATTTACCTCTAAACATTACTTTTGCTAATATCCCATGAATATTAGGCTGTATTTACATTTTCATTTGGTTGAAAATATTTTTAAATTTCTCTTGAGACTTCTTTGACTCATATGTTATTTAGATATGCGTTGTTTAATATTCAAGTATTTGGGGATTTTCCAGCTACTTTTCTGGTACTGATTTCTAGTTTAATTCCATTGTAATCTATGAGCATGCTGTATATGGTTTCTGTTCTTTAAATTTGTAAAGGTGTGTTTTATGGCCCAGAATGTGATCTGTCTTAGTGAATGTTCCATGTGAGCTTGACAAAAACGTATATTCTGCTGTTACTGGATGAGGTATCCTATAAATGTCAATTAGATCAATTTGTTTGATGGTGCTGTTGAGTTAAACTATGTCTTTCCTGATTTTGTTTGCCAGATCTGTTCATTCCTGATACAGGGCGTTGAAGTCTCTAACTATGAGAGTGGATTCATCTGTTTCTCCTGGCAGTTCTACTTGTTTTTGCCTTGTGTATTTTGACACTCTTGTTGTTAGGCACCTAGATATTAAGGATTGTTATGTATTCTTGGAGATCTGATCTTTTTATCACGATGTAATGTCCCTCTTTACTGCTGAAAACTTTCCTAGCTCTGAAGTCTGCTCTGCCTATTCTGATAATTTCTGATATTAATAATTTGTGTCATTTTTTTTCTTAGTCTGGCTAGAGGTTTATCCATTTTATTGATTTTTTTCAAAGAACCAGCTTTTGGGTTAATTTACTTTTCTTCTAGTTTCCTAAGGTACAAGCTTAGATAATTGATTGTAGATCTTTCTGCTTTTCTAATATATGTATTTGATGCTATAAATTAATATGGCTCCTCCAGCTTTCTTTTGGCCCATCTAAGTTTTCCTTTGATTCATGTTAGAACAGTTTACCTTCCTTCATCCCTTATCTATTAATCTTTAGGTGTCTATATAAATGGGTTTCTAGAAGACAACACATAGTTGAGTATTTTTTTTAATCCACTCTTACAGTCTCTGTCCTTTAATTGGTATATTTAGACCATTCATATTTAAAGGGATTGTTGATATAGTTGGAGTAATAGCTACCATATTTGTAAGTTTTCTATTTGTTGCCTTTGTTCTTTGTATCTTTGGGGTCTCCCATCCTTTATCTGACTTCTCTGGATTTTACTGGGCACTTTATATGGTTCCATTATCTCTCCTCTCTTAACACATCAATTATACTTCTTTTAAAAAGCTTTTTAGTGGTTGCCATAGTTTGCAATATACATGTATAACTAATCCAAGTCCACTTTTAAATAATACTATATTCCTTAAAACGACAGTACAGGTTTCTTATAACAGAGTACCCCAAATTCCTCCCTCCTGTCCTTATGACATTTCTGCTATTCATTCCACTTATCCATAAGCTGCAGTTGACCAATACATGGTTGCTGTTATTACGTTGAGCAAAAGTTATCTGCTAGATCAATTAAGGGTAAGAAAAATATATTTCATTTTATCTTCACTTATTCCCTAATGCTTTTTCTTTCTTTAGGTAAACCAGAGTTTCTGGGCTATATGATATTTCCTTCTGTTGAAGAGCTTCTTTTAGCATTTCTTGCAAGGCAGGTCTACCGGCAACAAATTACTTCAATTTTTGCTTATCTGACAAAGTCAATTTCCTTCACTTTTGAAGAATAATTTTTTTCTGAATATGATATTTTCTTCTTACAATGCTTTAAATATTTCACACTACTCTCTTCCTTCCTGCATGGTTTCTGGGAAAAGGTCCAATGTAATTCTTACCCTTGTTCCTTTACAGGTAAGGAATCACCTTGTCTATAGGAATCTCCTGGATTCTTTCAAGATTTTCTTTTTTCTTTGATTTTCTGCAGTTTGAACAAGGTGGCCTGGGGTTGACTTTCTGGCATTTATCCTGCTTCGTGTTGGCATTCGTTGAGCTTTCTGGATCTGTGGTTTGGTGTCAGTTACAAGTTTGGAAAGTTCTAAACCATTACTACGTGAAATCTTCCTTCTGTTCCTTTCCTTCTACTCCTACTGGGGTTCCCTTTACAAGCTGCACCTGTTGTCGCTGTTCCAACAGATCTTGGCCATTTTCTTCTGTTTTCAAATTTATTCTCATTTCTTCTTGCTTTTCAGGTTGTGAAGCTTCTAACACCTTCCAGCTCGCCGATTCTTCCCTCAGCCACATGTGCAGATGAGCCACTGCTTCATTTCTGGTACTGTTTCTGTGTGAGTCCTTCTCAGAGCCTCGAGCCCCTAGCCTGACCCCCAAGCCTGACCCTCGAGCCCAACCACCCAGCCCGAACCCCCAGCCTGACCCCTGAGCCTGATCCCCAAGTCCAACTCCCCAGCCCAACCCCCCAGCCCGAGGCCCCCCACTGCGCTAAGCATCAGCAGCAACACCTGCCATGTGGGGCACTGAGAACATTGTCAGCATCCATATGCCTCCCGCGACCGCACGCCTCCCGCGACCACACGTCTCCCGCATCCACATGCCTCCTGTGTCCACACACCTTCCTGACACACCACGTGCTCAGGACGTGCTCGCTGTCCACTCCTCATGTTGTTCCTGTTAGTTTGGCCACATGGAGGGCCCTGGGGAAAGTTTTGCTAGAGTGAAGTGTGTATCTCATGTATAGTTTTAAATACATCGTAGGTTCACCAGGCACTTCATGACTGATTTAACTTAGTAGTAAAACAGGTATTCAAATGGCTACTGAAAAACAGAAAAGTTCTGCAGATCCAGGGCACAGTGAAGCCTGACACACAAGCTCCTTGGTTCCAGCTTCCTGCAGCACAGCTGCATCTGAGCACCCTCTCTCCCCACTCTTGCTGGCCGCTCCGTGCCTGAGCACACAGGACGCGGGTGCCGTGTCTCCAAAAATGGAGCGAAGAGCACCACCGGCGGCTCCTGTGGTTTTGTGGCCAATCCTGCCACGGGCCTCGAGAAGGGCTCGGATGCTAGAATTTGGAAGGATCTGAAGATCAGGTAACAGGGCAGTGAGAAATCATTTTGCTGGCCAGAATCTTGCTCTCATCATCAGTGAAATCACCACTCAAGCCACTGAGATAAGACTGCCGCACAATTTCCTATGAGGTGCTCCGTCTCCTGAGGGAGCGCAAACACGGAATGTGAACGAAATGACACCGTCTGTGGCTCCAGTTACTGCAACGTGCAGGGCACTTCACATGGATGTGATCTGCTCCGGAGGCTGCATAGGGTTCTGAGAACTCACACACAGCAGGAAAGGATAGCGTCAGACAGGAAGTCATCGCACAAACACCCCCAGGCCGTGTGGAGCCCCACACCTGGCCTAGCTCACGCACCTGCCCCCAACAAAGAAATGAACAGGAGGGGACAGCCCGTGTCAGCGGAGTGTCTCAGGGCATCTTTTCCGTGAAGACGCACAGCACACGACCATCAAATGGGGACACTGTTCACGGCACGGAGGACTGTCCCTGCCCATTCTTATTTCTGAAACATGCAACCCTCTCATTTGGCTTTTCATTTTCTCACACTGGATGGGAACACAGATACAAACTATTCATTCCTCTTAACTCAACTCTAGGAAAGCCAGGTTCCCACCAGAGCCTTGCCAGGCAGCCAGTGTGGGACAGCCAAGGGGCCTTGAGTCCAGGTCCAGGAGGCCCCTGGAGTGACTTCTGGCCAGTGGCTCAAGACACCCAGCCCACAGTGGCCACTCACAGAGACAGGGCAGGAGGGTCCTGGGGAAGCCAGACACCAGGAGGGGTGAGCGCCGAGACAAAATCCCGGAAGACGGCACGCAGTCTTACCTTTAAAGTCAAACTGGTAGATGTTTTTCAAGGATTCATGAAGAAAATAAAAGCTTCCTAGTGCCTGTAGAGCAAAAAGAGAAATCAAATGAGAGACTGGTGCTGGGAATATTTCTAAAGATCGTTTTTAACAATAAATAAAAGAAGCTCTTTTAAACTAGCTAGAGCAAGAGTTTAACCAGTTGTAATTTAATCACAGTTACTGAAGCACAAGACGTCAAGCAGAGGTAACCTGCGAACACCCAAACTCCCCAAGCTCCAGGCATGCAGTGAGCCGTGCAGCCGGTGCTGGCTCCAGCAGGGGCGCAGGTCCCGCGGGCCGGGCACTGAATGAACCAGACCCTTCCCAGGTGAGCCGTGCAGCCGGTGCTGGCTCCAGCAGGGGCGCAGGTCCCGCAGGCCAGGCATTGAGTGGACGAGACCCTTCCCAGCACTGATGCTCGGCTTCGTCCTGGGGCCCCAAACCATCAGCTCCACTGCACCCGGCCCCACCCTGCCCCATCGCCCCAGGAGCCGCCAGTGTCTCCCACTCACAAATTAGCTGGATGGTTGCAGAGCACAGGGATCCCTGCTCTCCACACCAGAGAAGGCAAAAGTACGCGGCTGGATGCCGCAGGGCTGGGTCGATGGATACCACACAGTTACTTGTCGATCTGAACTGCAAGTTTCACGTGGTATTTTCTACGGATGAACCTGTGTCTGTGTGCAGCAGTGTGTTCGTACTGATGTGTGTATTATTTCTGTGTATTTTTTTTTTTCTTTTTTTGCTAAATCTGGCAACCCCAACACGGGGTCTGGTGCAACTCTGGGGTGATCAGAATATTCTACACTGGGTTGCAGTGGTTGCCTTTGTCAAAACTCACTAAATTATACCCCAAACAGGGCGAATCTCACCATCTATACATTAATCTTTATAAACCTGACTTAACAAACAAACCTATCTCATAGGAGATAGCTGTGTGCCCTGCAGGGGTAGTAGGTGCTGGGATAAAGCAGGGGAGAGTTTGAAGTGCGGCGCCAGGTGGGCCAGAGAGGAGGGCACATGGGCGCAGCTGCAGCCGGAGGGCGGGGCTGCCTGCAGGGAGCCCAACCGTTACCAGGCCACACAGGGCCTCCCACAGGGAAGAGACTCTGAGCCACTAGGGGTTCTAACCCCAACTCTGCATTCTGAACAGGGCCTGTCCTCAGCTGAAAGCACAGGGCACAGTGCATCCCTCACTGTGTCTGTGTGAGCCTGTGGGCAACACAAGGGCAATGCCTGAGCATCACCTCATTCCAAGGCTTCACTTGTACACTCTTGCACATTCATGTACACACATGCACACCACACGCTTGCACACACTCACACTAACACATATGCACTCGTGCACATACTTGTGCACGTGCACTCAGGCACTTGCTCACACGCACACACAGGCACTCACACACACTTGCACACATACTCGTGCACACACAACATGCACTTGCTCACATGCACTAACATGCACACATGCACTCATGCACACTTACTGCACTTACACTTGCACAGTCAGGCACTCACACTGCTGGTGCACACGCAGACTCGTGCACACACACATGCACTTGCTCACATGCACTAACATGCACACATGCACTCATGCACACTTACTGCACTTACACTTGCACAGTCAGGCACTCACACTGCTGCTGCACACGCAGACTCGTGCACACACACATGCACTTGCTCACACACACTTGCACACACACACACTCATGCACTCTTGCTTTGTTTTGGGCAGAACCATGACCCCACAACCCTGCAGTTTTGAGCGCCCCAGTGTGGACCTCCTGCTGAGATGCTGTCCTACCGGGCTGCAGAGCTATTGTCTCTCTAAGAAAGTCAAAGGCAACGCCTGAGCATCACCTAATTCCAAGGCCCAGGCTAAACGTCCCACACACTTCGGGCTCTGCAGTTCCCAGGGAACTGCTGCTCCCTCCTTGAAGACTGGTCACTGGGGTGGCTGTCCTGGGGGCAGGGCTGCAGGAAGGTGCACCACACTGGGGCGTCAGGAGGCCGCTGCTCCCTCAGAGGCGCAGGGCGGCAGGCACAGTGCGTGGTGAGGGGACTTATGTTCTGGGCCTGCTGAGGGCCAAACGTGCCAGTAACTCTGGCCCGGTCCCTGTCCGCAGCCCCCTGGGCCCCTGGGTCAGCTCTCTGGGGCTTGTTGGGCCGTCTCTGGTTTGATGCTGACTCCACAACACGGGAAGCTCCCTGGAGGCCATGCAGCTTCTGCTCCTAGGGCGTGTGCAGTGCACGGTGGGCCGGGGTGACGGTCCTTCTCCCAGGGACGTTGGCCACATGGACACCTCACCAGAAAACAGTGTTTCACCTTGGGGATGACATAGCTGCCCTCTGACAGAATGCACTTCAAGAAGTGCATTTACACTCCTAAAAACAGAGAGGCTGGCTGGCAAGCCTGAGCCCTGTGCACTGACGCCATGGTGGCCTCTGCCTCCTGTCTCTGCTGTGTCTGGTGGGGAAGGGGACACACAGGCAGGAGCAGGGACACGTGCCGCCTCCACCCAGCACAGGTGGCAGGTGCGAGCGCTCGCTTGCATGTGCACACACACATGTGCACACTCATGAGTGCCAGACCGCGGCAGGAGAACCCAAAGCTGAGGGGTAGCCATGGGCCTCCCAGCCCTGCATCCTGGCCACCACCCAGATGGGAGCCCCCAGGCTAGCCGACAGATGACAGGGACCTTCTGTCTGGGGGACGGGGATGAAGGACACCCGAGGGGGACGCAGTGCACTTCCTCTTTTCTCGCAGGTGGGTCTAGGGTGCAGCAGGCAGCGTCTCTGTCTCCACGGGAAAGCCAGAAGGTGGGAGAACCTGTGTGCCTGACATGGGGCTCTGTCCTCGGGCCCTCTGTGGTCCCTGGCCCCAGGCCACATGCCCTGGTGAGCTGCCGCTGGGTCCAGAAGGCTGCACGTGGCGATGATGCACTTGGATGTGACATGGACACTGCTCGACTGACCCGCTATCTCACTAGGCATCTGCTGGGAACCTGTTCAGAACCCGGGGAAATGAGCCACCTTTACAGCAGGTCTTAAAAACACCCAGTGTTGGCCGGGCTTGGTGGCTCACGCCTGTAATACCAGCACTTTGTGGGGGCGAGGCAGTGGATCACTTGAGGTCAGGAGTTCAAGACCAGCCTGGCCAACATGGTGAAACCCCGTCTTTACTAAAAGTACAAAAATCAGACAGGCGTGGTGGCGCGTGCCTGTAATCCCAGCTACTTGGGAGGCTGAGGCAGGAGAATCGCTTGAACCTGGGAGGCAGAGGTTGCAGTGAGCCGAGATCACGCCGCTGCACTCCAGCCTAGGTGACAGGGCAAGACTCCGTCTCAAAAACATAGAAAATTAAAATTAAAAAGCCAGTGTTCATCCTTTTCTTTGGCAAAATCGAGTTTCAGCACAGAGTTAAGAGAGAAAACTGCAGGCCTGTGCCCCATGGATGAAACTTAACGTCTCCTCCACCGACATCAGGCCTTCTTTATAGAGGATATCCCTTCATTTGTTTCAGATAAAGAAGGCACTCTGAAAAAACATAAGTAAATAAATGTTGCTGCAAACATTTAAATCATTACCTCACTGAATGTGATAAAGCTAACAGAATATTGTAAAGTTTGTAATAAATAAGCGAAAAATAAATTGCCAATGCAGGGACAGAAACTGCAATTCATAGTCAGAAAATCCATAATTAGCTCTAATGAACATTTAAAGTCAAAGTTCAACCCAACTTTTTCAGTGTTTACCCTGTCCCATCAATACGGTTCGGGGCACCCATTTATCACAGACACCAGGGCATCGGGCCAGGAGCACGTCTGGGGCCTGCCGACAGCAAGTCCCCAGCTCGCCCAGGCCTCTGACCACAGTGCTTGTCAAGAGTATGTCTGTCACATCTGAGAATAATGACTCCTCACCTCTTGCTAAAAACAAAATACTTCTTACATATTTATAAACAAGACTGTCAAGAGTGCTCATTAATTCTGCATTAGTGAAATGCAGCCGTTGGCTGTGATGCTTCTGCTAGGACTGCAGACATGGGCGGGAGCCCTCCAGCCCCCAGAGGCCACGGCATAG
Source organism: Symphalangus syndactylus (assembly GCF_028878055.3). Lineage (NCBI taxonomy): Eukaryota > Metazoa > Chordata > Mammalia > Primates > Hylobatidae > Symphalangus > Symphalangus syndactylus. Next base: position 5,827,576 of record NC_072424.2, read on the forward strand.
CCAGGAAGCGGCCTCCACTGGACAAAGCCAAGCCCCTGGGGCACGGAGAAGTGGATCTGGTGCAGGCCACACAGGAGATCCAGACCCCATCTAACCATGTGGTCCTGGGCCTGATCTTTCAGACATTTCCCCTGCCCTTGTGATACAGGGCTGCACTGGTGGGACCCAAGTCTCTGAAGGCAGCCTGGGAGCTAATGGGCAACTGAAACTCCCGGTCACCACCCATCAGGCTTCCACACCAACTGGCGACCAGGGCGCAATGAACCCTGTGTACCATGGTTGCTCGGTGCCTCTCACAGGGGCGGCTAGTGAAGATGGAATATTTGCAAATGCTATTAAAACAACCTCTCAACTTCAATTGGAGTCCGGTAATGTGATCAATGGCCACACCATGTCACTTAGCTTGATTTCAGGAGCTGAATTCTGATAGCAGGCCCAGTTTGCAAACACAGCCAACTCAGGGCGGGAGCAGACCACTTCTCACACATTCAGAAAGAACAACGTGTCCCGGCAGGCACTGTGCAATCACAAAGCCCGTGTTTGTTGAGTGGGGTCCCACCTCCTGGACGGAGCCACCGGCTGGAAGGCTCGGGATGACTCAGGCCGGGGCAGAGGCTGACAAGGCAGAAACACAAAGCTGCCATTGGAAATGCCTCCATCACTTTTTATTTGCAAACAAGTCAGATGGCCGGTAATTTATCATTTCCTCAATCAGGTGAACGACCAAAGCACACATCATTAACCCGGTCTTCTGCACACAGCTCCCTCGTGCACGAAACAGAACACATTCCTAAAACTTCAGTCACACAGACCCGCAGTAAGGGACGCACATGAGCACACGCTCTGCTCGAGACAGAAAGAGGAAACGCACAAGCAGTGCCTATGTGAGGCCCCAGGTGGCAACAGGGCCCTTCCCCTGTGCTTGTTCCAACCGCATTGGGGGCGTGACCACAGGTGCCAGCTCCCACTGCGCCCCAGGGGGGTCTCCGTGGAGCCTGCCGCCGCATTCTGCCACTGGGAAGGCAAAAAGCGTTGAGGGAGGAGGCCACAGCCCGCGGCCCAGGGGAGCCCTGACTAAGGCTGACTGTGCTTATCAACAGTGACTCAGAAAAAAGAGTGGCAGCATTTGGTGACTCCCATCTCACTCTGAGATAGCACAACATTTTGTTATTCCTACAGATAAAGTGTTTTCACCTCCAGTTTTTTTTTTTAATAAAATAAATCTAGGAGCAGAAAGAAAAACTTCATAAGATATTGTTGGTAACTAATCTTCAAGTCTGCAACAAAATAGAGAACTTCATTTGTTTTAAACGAGAGTCGAGCGATTACTAAACACGAGTCCCCTCATGCGCAGCCCACTCCTTCCCCAGCTGCACGCTGTGAGGACACAGGACCCCCAAATGAAGGACGCAGCCTTGCGCAGGAGCCCAGGGGCACGCAACCATGCTCACCCGGGCTCTGACACCCTGTGAGGACCAGCGGCAAACGTCTGTGCTCTCTGAGAACCAAGCTGAGGACATCCCGGAGAGGCCAAGCCTGACGCTCCGTCTCATTAGGGTGAAAGCACCTGCCTGAGCTGAGACAGCCTTGTGGTTCTGAGCCTGATCGTTCAGACAGTTCCTCTGCCCTTGTAATACAGGAGAAATGAGAAGACACTCAGGCTCACAGTGACTAATGAGTGACTGAGGACATGAGCCACAGGGACACACCACATTCTGTGAACTTACAACTCCACAGCCTCACGGCTGCTTCGCACCCAGGAGAAACTCCTGCACACACACACACACACGTCCACATACCCATGCACACAGACGTACATAACCCGCATCCATAAATGAGCCATAGGGACACGCCACGTCCTGTGAACTTATAACCGCACATCCTCACGGCTGCCTCGCACCCAAGAGAAACTCCTGCACACACCCACATATGTACACATCCATGCACACACGTACATAACCCACATCCATATACACTATAGACATACATATGTAATACACACATACACATACATGCATATACCTGCAGACATACATATGTCCATATACACACGTGGAATGCACACACAGACCTCTCTCAGAGACGCTGGAGCTCTCAGGAGACGGGCATAAGAATACAATGGCATATGACATCTGAAAACACCAACTGAAAATGACCCAAATGCTTAACGTGCAAAAGGGTAAATCGAATTCGAAATATTCCTATGATAGAGCCGGATGCAGCAAGGAAAATACACAGATCAGAGTCACATCTAGAAACACAGGTGGGTTTCATAAAGGACACTGAGAAAGAGGACAGTTCCTCAAATGTCCTATGGCGTGATACCAAGATACAGACATACTTTAGCTTATTTTGAATGCTACATAATAATTCACCATATAAAAGTACTGTAATTTGGCCAGGCACAGTGGCTCACACCTGTAATCTTAACACTTTGGGAGGCCAAGCAGGTCGATCACTTGAGGTCACAAGTTCGAGACCAGCCTGGCCAACATGGCAAAACCCCATCTCTACTAAAAATACAATTAGCCAGGTGTGGTGGCCCATGCTTGTAATTCCAGCTACTTGGGAGGCTGAGGCAGGAGAATCATTTGAACCTGGGAGGCAGAGACTGCAGTGAGCCAAGATCATGCCATTGCACTCCAGCCTGGGCAACAGAGCGAGTGAGACTTTGTCTCAAACAAACAAAAAAAACCCCTGTAATTTATCCATTTCTCTGTTGCACATAAAGACTAATTCCAATTATTTGAGTATTATAATTGATGCTACAATAATCTTCCCTGCATGGTGTTACTGAGCAAGTGTGCCAGAGATAACAAGCATCTGGGTACACGGGTACTAAGTGTTCACACAGACATACTACGCAGGAGGATTTGCTGGGTCACTGCAGACATGCACCCTCCACATAGGGTAATACACACGAGTACACGTGAATTAAACATGCGTGCGCATGTATATAACAGATAGCCTTGCTGTGTCACCGTAGACACGTGCCCTCCACCTAGGATAATACATACATGTACACGCAGATTAAACGTGCATACAAATACACAGCCTTGCTGGGTCACCGCAGACACATGCCCTCCACAGAGAACACACACATGTACACGCAGATTAAACATGTGTGCATATGTATATAATACACAGATGGCCTTGCTGGGTCACCACACACACGCCCTCCACATAGGATAATACACACATGTACATGCAGATAAAACGTGCGTGCATATGTATATAATACATAGATGGCCTTGCTGGGTCACCACACACACATGCCCTCCACATAGGATAATACACACGTGTACACGTGGATTAAACGTGCCTGCATATGTATATAATACACAGATGGCCTTGCTGGGTCACAGCAGACACATGCCCTCCACATAGGATAACACACACGTGTACATGTGGATTAAACGTGCGTGCATATGTATATAATACACAGATGGCTTTGCTGGGCCACCGCAGACACGTGCCCTCCACATAGGATAACACACATGTGTACATGTGGATTAAACGTGCATGCATATGTATATAATACACAGATGGCTTTGCTGGGCCACCGCAGACACGTGCCCTCCACATAGGATAACACACATGTGTACATGTGGATTAAACGTGCGTGCATATGTATATAATACACAGATGGCTTTGCTGGGCCACCGCAGACACGTGCCCTCCACATAGGATAACACACATGTGTACATGTGGATTAAACGTGCGTGCATATGTATATAATACACAGATGGCTTTGCTGGGCCACCGCAGACACGTGCCCTCCACATAGGATAACACACATGTGTACATGTGGATTAAACATGTGTGCATATGTATATAATACACAGATGGCTTTGCTGGGCCACCGCAGACACACGCCCTCCCAGGCACCACCACGTTGCCCCTCCTGTTGCCATGATGACCCCCCAGTGGTCTCATCAGGGCAGTGCCCACGTTCCGCATCCTTGCCATGGCCCAGTGCCAGCCTCTAGTTTTTGCCAACTGGATAGGTGTGAAATTAGACCTTATTAATTTGCATCTTCATTATACTAGCATAGTTGGGCACCTCTTCATCGAACTGTGTGGCTGTGGTAAAATGCACACAGCGTAAACTTGACCAGCGTACCCACCTTCAGGTGCACAGGTCAGTGGCACGCAGTCCACGCCTAACGAACGCCTGCACCCGTCACACCATCCATCTCCAGGACACTGTCCACCTTCCCAACTGAGACTGCTCCCAACCAGCAACAGCTCCTGTCACACCATCCATCTCCAGGACGCTGTCCACCTTCCCATCTCTAGGACGCTGTCCACCTTCCCAACTGAAACTGTTCTCGTCCAGCAGCAGCTCCCGTCACACCATCCATCTCCAGGACGCTGTCCACCTTCCCATCTCTAGGACGCTGTCCACCTTCCCAACTGAAACTGTTCCCGTCCAGCAGCAGCTCCCGTCACACCATCCATCTCCAGGATGCTGTCCACCTTCCCAACTGAGACTGTTCCCGTCCAGCAACAGCTCCCGTCACACCATCCATCTCCAGGACGCTGTCCACCTTCCCATCTCCAGGACGCTGTCCACCTTCCCATCTCCAGGACACTGTCCACCTTCCCATCTCCAGGACGCTGTCCACCTTCCCAACTGAGACTGTTCCCGTCCAGCAGCAGCTCCCGTCACATCATCCATCTCCAGGACGCTGTCCACCTTCCCATCTCCAGGACGCTGTCCACCTTCCCATCTCCAGGACACTGTCCACCTTCCCATCTCCAGGACACTGTCCACCTTCCCATCTCCAGGACACTGTCCACCTTCCCAACTGAGACTGTTCCCGTCCAGCAGCAGCTCCCGTCACACCATCCATCTCCAGGACGCTGTCCACCTTCCCATCTCCAGGACACTGTCCACCTTCCCAACTGAAACTGTTCCCATCCAACTGAAACTGTTCCCATCCAGCAGCAGCTACCTTCCCCTTCTTCCCTTCCTGCTCTCCCCAGCCCCTGGCAACCAGGCATTGTACTTTGTTTCCGTGACTTTGGCTAATCTGAGTACCTCTCGTGTAAGTGGAATCATACCGTATTCATCTTTTTGTGACAGGCTTACTTGATTTGGCATAATGTCCTCCAAGCTCCTCCACCATGTTGTAGCAGTTGCCAGGATTTCCTTCCTTTTTATGGTTGGGTCATATTCCATGGTACTGCTTCTGCATTTTGCTGTTGTGAATAATACCGCTTTGAATATGGGTGTGCAAATATCTGCTGGAGACTGCTCTCAATTCTTTGGGGTCTGTACCCAGAAGTGGGACTGCTGAATCAGATGGGAATTCTATTTTTAACTTTTTGAATAATCACCTCAATGTTCACAGAAGCTGCCCCCGGCATACTTCTACCCATGTGCACAAAGGTTCCAACTCCCTCCCATCCTTATCAGCATCTGCTATTTTCTGCGCTTTTTGACAACAGCCATCCTAATGGGTATAAGGTATTAGTTCATTGCAAGTCCTTTTAAACTGACAAATGAAAATGGCAGTTTGGATCTGCATCTCCCTAAAGGTTCGTGGAGTTGGGTGCTTTTTCGTGTGCTTGTCGGCTGTCTCCACGCCGTCCTTGGAGGGAAGATGCCTGTTCAAACCCCTTTCTGACTCAGGTTGGTTTTTGTTGTTGCTGTTGTTGAGTTTTAGGAGTTCTCTCTATATTCTGGATAGTAATTCCTTATCAGATTTATGATTTGCAAATATTTTCTCTCATTCCATGGTTGCCTTTTCACTCTGTTGATGTTGTCTTTGGCTGTACAAAGTGGTTGTGTTTTAATGCAGTCCAATTTGTCTCTTTTTTCTTTTGCTGCCTGTGCCTTTGGTGCTGCATCTGAGAAATCATTGCCAAATCCAGTGTCGTGAAGGTTCTGGCCCATGTTTTCTTCTAAAAGTTTTACGGTTTTAGGTCTTTGACTCATTTTGAGTTAACTTTGTACACGATGTAATGTGAGGGGCCAACTTCATTCTTCTGCGTGTGGGTATCAGCATCCCAGCACCACTGGCTGGAGGCTGTCCTTTCCCATGGAATGCTCTTGCACCCTTATCAGAGGCCACCTGGCTGCCCAGGCAGGGTGCGTCCTGGCTGTCTCCTCTGCTCCACTGTCTGTGTGTCTGCTGCATCTTTTTTTAAGATTATTGGCAATTTAAGTTTCTTCTGTGAACTCTTTGTATCCTTTGCCCATTTTCCGGTCTCATTTTGTAGATTTTTAATTTTTAAATATAATCCAGAATTATTTATTTGTCTCATCACCTTCTCACGCCCTCCGCCCTCCTCCAAACTCTGTTACTTCTAGGCTACGAGACTCCACATTCTCCTTCCCTGGATTTCCTCCTCCTACTTGGGAATAACAGCACTCTGGATCTGCTCAGGGTACCCTACGAGCCCTTCCCCTCCACCTCCTCCTCCCTCTGGGGTGGCCTGTCTGTCCCATCTTCCAGCAGGCAGCTCTTGTGTGCACAGCATGGAGCCTCCTAAAGGCCAGCCTCCCGGCCCGGCGGCTGCACAGTCCCCACTTGGGTCTCTTGTGATAAGTCTGACGTTTCAGGACTCGGGACCTACTCCACCCTCGCCCTCCTCCAGCTCCCACTGGAAACCACGGATCTCTCTAGATTCCTCTAGCATCTTGTCCACGTGCCTCGCCCAAACATCCCTTCCTTCCACAGGTTCCACAGATTACAGAACCCTGTCTGTCCTCTGGCCCTCACACGCCCGGCTGACAGAGCTCCAGCCCCACTGGCCATCTGGGCCTGAGGAGGCTGTGCCCTTCTGTCAGGAGGGTACCTCTGCTGCATCCCCTTTTCCAGCTTCTCACATGGACTCCCTGCTGCTTCAGGTCTCTGTGGAAATGCAGCCTCCTCCAAGCAGCCCTCTTGATTGCCTGCCCTGGGCAGAGGCTTGGCAGCCCCAGTCCCCAGCCTTTCCTTCAAGGCGCTGCATATTCCATCACTTACTGGTTTCCTCATCTAAATTCCTTCAGGGAACGGAATACCCCCGAGGGCAGGCATGTGGCCTGGGCACCTCTGAGTCCTCCACCACAATGCCCAGGTCACAGCAGGCAGGAATTCCACGGCTCCTGGGCAATGAAAGCGGCACCACACCCTCTGGGAGCCCGGCTGAGCAGCAGCAGCTCAGGACCGCTGGACAGAACCCTCGGCTCAGGTCTCAAAGCACAACCCAAGGCACAGGCTCACGGTACTCCCGAGAAGCTGAACACACTTGCAAAAGTCACACATTTAACCCTATCACAAAGGCAAGTCCCAAGACACCTGGTTTTAAAACAATTTAACAGATTGAGTAATAAATCAAAGTTACAATAACAGTCATTAGATTATAAACAATAATAAATGAAACAAAGCTTTTGTTTAAATCAACATAGAGCTTCATTGATCTTTTCCTGTATAATGAACTCATGGGCGGCCGACCCAACTGGACAAGGCGGCATCCTCACTATTGCCCACTTCCCCCAGTGCCACCCCCAGGCAGCATACGGGGGCTGTGACCGTCCGCTCTCAGAGGAGCTCCGTGACCACCTCAAAATGACAGCCGACTTATTTACAAAGCACTGACTTTCCAATTTCAGCTCCTGGGGCCAAACACGGGATGACGGCACCAAGGTGTCCCCCTGTCTGACCTCCTGCCAAGCCCCTCTCCCGGCTGGCTGCTGGCAGGAGAGATGCACACGTAATCTCATTCTGCCTCCTGTTCGACAGCTGACGCTAGAGGTTAATTAAATTGGTTGTCCATTGTATTCATCCACTTTACAAAGCTAATGATATTCTGTTCCTGAATTAAAGAGCATTTTATAAAGCGTGCCCCGTGGAAGCCAGCATTCTGCACGGGGGGTGCTGAACCCTGTCACGGCTCCTGGATGTAGTGTCCCCAATTAGAAGCCCAGGAAGGACCGGGCCTTCGTCTGCCAGGGTGGAACACCAGTCATGCTGACACGAGGGTAAACACGCCACATACCAGCCACTTAATCGCCCTCGCCGGCCACGATAAATTCCACCAGACGAGTATGCCCGTTAACATTTCCGATTACCACGGTGAGGAGCAACTGAAATGGAACGAGACAGCCCGTAAAACAGCCTGCGGCGGGCTTCTCCAAAGGGGGTACATCTGAGGGCGGTGAGGTGACCAGCAGTCCTGGTTTCTTGCCTGCTACTGGCACTGGGCTCTCTGTCACACTGGGGGGCAAAGTCATCGGCCGGTCTAAGGACACTACCCTTTCTGAGAGAATTCAGTCACCACTCATATTCCACAAATACGCGCCCGGGACTTTCTCCTTCCTCTGTGCCACGTATGTTCTCAGACACGTGAGATGCATGAGTGACCAGACGGCCAGAGCCCAAGACGGCGGCGTGGTGAAGGGGGCCATGACAGAGGAGCCCAGTGGGCAGGCTCAGCTCTGCATCCAGGCAGCATCCATAGGACCTCCAAGACGGATGTGACCTGGGACGGGCTCTGGAGAGACAGCGTCCAGCCATGGACTTGCGGAGGCTGAAACAGCTTCAGACACCTCAGGGAGGCATCAAAGGTGACTGAACCTAGGTCTACAGTTCAGGACAGGTGCCTGGGTGACGCTGGGGGTCACCATGTGGAAACCTGTGGGTCTGCAGTTCAGGACAGGTGCCTGGGTGACGCTGGGGGTCACCATGTGGAAACCTGTGGGTCTGCAGTTCAGGACAGGTGCCTGGGTGACGCTGGGGGTCACCATGTGGAAACCTGTGGGTCTGCAGTTCAGGACAGGTGCCTGGGTGACGCTGGGGGTCACCATGTGGAAACCTGTGGGTCTGCAGTTCAGGACAGATACCTGGGTGACGCTGGGGGTCACCATGTGGAAACCTGTGGGTCTGCAGTTCAGGACAGATGCCTGGGTGACGCTGGGGGTCACCATGTGGAAACCTGTGGGTCTGCAGTTCAGGACAGGTGCCTGGGTGACGCTGGGGGTCACCATGTGGAAACCTGTGGGTCTGCAGTTCAGGACAGGTGCCTGGGTGACGCTGGGGGTCACCATGTGGAAACCTGTGGGTCTGCAGTTGAGGACAGGTGCCTGGGTGACACTGGGGGTCACCATGTGGCCGGGCCTCAAAGCTGGGGAAGACTCAGCTTGCCAAGGAGGAGCTGGAGCCAGAGAAAAGGGCAGGGCAAGCACTGGACTGAGGCCACTACTGGGGAGAGCCAGGAGCAAGTGAGAGCCAGCAGTCAGTGGGGCAAGGGGCCACAGAGGAAACAGGAGGGGCCAGTCAGGGGCTAGGACGGGACCTTGGGCAGGTGGCACCTTGGAGCGGAGTCAGGAGGAGGGAGCAGCCACAGGTGCCCAGAGCTGCCATCTCATCAGGGGCGCAGGGAGCGAAGCACTGGCCAGGAGAGCAGTCTGTAGGCCAGCGGTGGTTTGGGCAGCCCTGTCCCACACGGTTACCTGCTTGTGTTCAGCCCATTATCCTGGAGCTTGCTTTTCAAAAGGGAAATCTCTATTGACTTTTGTCTGATGTAATGTATTTCACGAGCTGATGCCAGACAAAAGGGAAAAGCAAGTAAACTCCTCGTGCCTCTTTCACTGGGAGTGGGGGGAGACAGATGGAAAGGTCCTGGCCCAGAACTCACGGTGTGCCGGACAGCAGCCTCGGCCAAAGGGAGACGTGACGCCCCAGAGCCTTTCCTCAGGTCTCATGAAAAACGAGGCTGTGTGAAGAACCGAGTTTTCCTGTGGGCGCCTACGAGTCATTTTAAACCTGTATCACCTAGAGCTTTTCCTCTCAAAATGAGATTCATTTGCAACACAGATGCTATTTTTTGAATAATAAATATTTCACAAATTGAAAATTTCAATAATGAACAAAGAAAAATATCAGTCTTAAAATAACTAGCTTTAATTATGAAATTCATTGTTATATTTTTCTATGTATAAATGATTGTAAAAGTAAATCAATAAACTTTTATGCCAATTAAATTATGTAAGGAGTTTGTATCCTAATTAAAATGGCTCTGACTCTTATCTTTTGTCTTCTAAAAATCATTAGCTTTTCAATTACATTTCATGTGTACATGTTCTGGAGAAACTGGTTATGTGCATTACGGATATAGAATAATTAAAGTAAAATGCACTTTAAGAGATGGCCAACACTGAACACAAGCTGTTTACAAAATACCTTCTGCCAGTACAAAAGCTCAGGGCATATAAAACGCTACTCAAAAGCCTTAATTGAGTTTTAAATGTCCATTATATTGGGAAATTGCCATCTACTTCTGTTTCGAATAATTTAACTTAGTTCCTGGTCCCCCAGAAATGCTAAAACAGCGGTATTCCAAGGGCACGCGCTCCCTCCAGACCCTGACCAGGGTCCCAGTTCTCTGCGTGGGAATATCCCTGTGTCCCTCACTGTCCCGGGCACGGCAAGGCCCCTGGAACGCTCACTCCACATGCACCACCCCCAGGCTGAACTGCACTTCTCTCTGCATTTGACACTGCAGGAGGTGCCTCGGTTTACACATCCGACACTCACGGCCATTTGCCCACTTCCCCCCACTGCCTTGTGTCTCATTCTTTTCTCATCTCTGACTTCATCTGAGATCATTTTCTCTCCACTTGAAGAACATCCGTTAGTACTTACTGTTTTTTATTTGAGTTAAAATGCCTATTTCACCTTCAATCTTAGGAGATGTTTTGCCGGGTAAGACCCTATGCTGATAGAAGACGTGGCCGCACCATCCCCTGCGGTTACCGTTTCTGCAGGAATGGGAAGGTGGCCTGTCAGTGTGACTGTGGCACACCCCTATGCTCTCTATGGTTTTCTTGATTTGTTATAATCTGACTGGGTGTGAGTTTTTATTTTTTTGATGCTGCTAGGGATTCACTGGGATTCCCAGCTTTCTGGACTTTGGGTATGGAGGACTGAGGGGGACCAGAAGAGGAGTAAGCTCTGCAACAGGTCCAGGCTGCTGTGCCAGCTGCTCTGACACTTGGGCCATATGACCCAGCAGATCCAATGGTGCTTGAGGTGTCAGTGGCGGATAGTGATGCTGTTTGGGAGCCTTTGGCAGGCCCCCATAGGTGAATCACAGCAGAGGCCTCTAGGATTTTGGAACAAGGCCCTGCCATCTTCTGCAGGTAACTACTCTCCTTTTGAGAGACAGCTCTTGGCCTGTTATTGGGCTTTGGTGGAAACTGAACATTTGTCTATGGGTCATCAAGTCACCATGTGACCTGAACTGCGTGTCATGAACTGGGTACTTTCTGACCCATCTAGCCATAAAGTGGGTCACGCACAGCAGCACTCCATCATCAAATGTAAGTGGCATATACATGATTGGGCTTGAGTAAGTCCTGAAGGCACAAGTAAGTCACATGACGACGTGGCTCAAATGCCCATGGTCTCCACTCCCACCACCCTCCCTTCTCTCCCCCAGCCTGCAGTGATGGCCTCATGGGAAGTTCCCTATGATCAGCTGACAGAGGAAGAGAAGACTGGGGCCTGGTTCACAGATGGTTCTGCACAATATGCAGGCACCACCTGAAAGTGGACAGCTGTAGCACTACAGCCCCTTTCTAGGACATTCCTGAAGGACAGCGGTGAAGGGAAATCTTCCCAGTGGGCAGAACTTTGAGCCATGCACCTGGTTGTGTACTTTGCATGGAAGGAGAAATGGCCAGGATGTACGATTCTATACTGATTCATGGGCTGTGCCAGTGGTTTGGCTGGATGGTCAGGGACTTGGAAGAAGCATGATTAGAAAATTGGTGACAAAGAAATCTGGGGAAGAGATGTGGATGGACCTCTCTGAGTGGTCAAAAACTGTGAATATACTTGTATCCCATGTGAGTGCTCACCAACGGGTGATCTCAGCAGAGGAGCATTTAAATAATCAAGTGGATAGGATGACCCCTTCTGTGGACACCACCCAGCCTCTTTACCAAGCAACCCCTGTCATTGCCCAATGGGCCCATGTACAAAGTGGCCATGGTGGCAGGGATGGAGGTTACCCATGGCCTCAGCAACATGAGCTTCCACTCACCAAGGCTGATCTGGCTATGGCCACTGCTGAGTGCCCACTTTGCCAGCAGCAGAGACCAACACTGAGTCCTCAATATGGCACCCTTTCTCGGGGTGATCAGCCAGCTACCTGGTGGCAGGTTCATTATATTGGACCTCTTCCATCATGGAAAGGGCAGAGGTTTGTCCTCACTGGAATAGACATTTACTTTGGATACGTGTTTGCCTATCCTGCATGCAATGCTTCTGCCAAGACTACCATCCATGGACTCACAGAACGCCTTGTCCAGCATCATGGTGTTCCACACAGCAATGCCTCTGACCAAAGCACTCACTTTATGGCTAAAGAAGTGTGGCAGTGGCTCATGCTCATGGAATTCACTGCTCTTACCATGCTCCCCATCATCCTGAAGCAGCTGGGTTGACAGAATGGTGGAATGGCCTTTTGAAGTCACAATTACAACACCAACTAGGTGACAATACTTTGCAGGGCTGGGGCAAAGTTCTCCAGAGGGCCGTGGATGCTCTGAATCAGCGTCCAATATATGATACTGTTTCTCCCATAGCCAGGATTCACGGGTCCAGGAATCAAGGGGTGGAAGTGGAAGTGGCACCACTCACCATCACCCCTAATGATCCACTAGCAAAAGTTTTGCTTCCTGTTCCTGCAACATTACGTTCTGCTGGCCTAGAGGTCTTAGTTCCGGAGGGAGGAAGGCTGCCACTGCGAGACAAAACAGCAATCCCATTGAACTGGAAGTTAAGATTGTCACCTGGATACTCTGGGCTCCTCCTACCTTTATGTCAATAGGCTAAGAAGGGAGCTACACTGTTGGGGTGACTGACCTGGTCTATCAAGGTGAAATCAGTCTACTACTCTACAACGAAGCTAAGGAAGAGTATGTATGAAATACAGGAGATCCATTAGGGCGTCTCATAGTATTACCATGCCCTGTGATTAAGGTCAACGGGAAACTACAACAGCCCAATCCAGGCAAGACTACAGGTGACCCAGACCCCTCAGGAATGAAGGTTTGGGACATTCCACCAGGAAAAAAACCACGACCCACTGAGGTGATGCCAAAGGCAAAGGGAGTACAGAATGGGCAGTAGAAGAAGGCAGTCATCAATACCAGCTACGACCACGTGACCAGCTGCAGAAACGAGGACTGTGATTGTCATGAGTATTTCCTCCTTCTTTTGCTAAAAACATGTTTGTGCATATACACTTGTACTAAGAAAATATCTTCATTTCCTTTTCCTTTATCATGTGACATAAGAGTTATTCACTTCATATCAGCATTTAAGTATTGTTAACTTTATGAAATAATATTTGGGTTGGTGATTGGTTTTGAAATGTGAGGACAGGAGATCTGGGAGGGGCTGGGATGGAATAATATGGTTTGGCTGCGTCCCCACCCAAATCTCATCTTGAATTCCCAAATGTTATAGGAGGGACCCTGTCGGAGGCAATGGGATCATGGGGGCAGGTCTTTCCCATGGTGTTCTCATGGTGGTGGGTGGGTCTCATGAGATCTGATGGTTTTACAAAGAGGAGTTTCCCTGCACAAACTCTCTCTTTGCCTGCTGCCATCCATGTAAGATGTGACTTGCTCCTCCTTGCCTTCTGCCATGATTCTGAGGCCTCACCAGCCAAGTGGAACTGTAAGTCCATATTAAACCTCTTTCTTTTGTAAATTCCTCAGTCTCGGGTATGTCTTTATCAGCAGTGTGAAAACAGACTAATACAAGGTCTTTCCTAAGTTTGGAAAAACGTGATTTCTCATCTCTTCAAAAACGACTTCCGCTCCCCCTCTGCATTCCCTCCAGGTTCCAGTTACACGTGTGTTGGACCCCACACCTTCCATGCCCCACCCCACTCCCGTTCCTACCTGGGTCTGGTCTCTCCATGTTTTCTTTTAATATTTTCTCCTAGCCTATCTGTAGCTCATTAATTTGGTTTGCACCTCTGCAGTTTCTAGCTGTGTGATTTGGGCAAATATATAATATCACTAAAGCCTCTTCTCCACCTTTTAAAAATGAGGCAACTTTACCTGTTCAACTGCTGAATGATATGGCATGACCTAAAACTTAATGCTGACAGAGAAAGGAAAAAAAAAAGAGGAAAAACGGGGCTGCTACAATTCAAATCTTTCTACATGAAGGAATAAACCAAATAGCATGTATAGATCACAATGCTCAATAAGAGCCACTTAACAAAATGTAGTTCTCTCTCTACATCCTTGGGAAAGGAACTACTGAATTTTGACCTCTAACAAAACCTGTCCTCAAGCTTTAAAACCTACAGTTTAGCTGAATATTGGACAACAGTCACCTCTAATCAATGCTGTCCACCCTGAGCATCACCCCCACCGTCACCCTGGCTGAAGCTGGCCTTTCCTACACTGTCCCCTTCTGAGAGCAGAGCAGGCTGGTTGAGAGTGCAGGCTTTGAGGCCAGAACCAAGTTCAAATTCCACATCGGCCTCTTCTAGTTAGTCCCTGAACCTCTCTGTGCCTCAACATCTCTATCCGTGACACGGGGAAGACAAATAACAGTACCTACTTCATAGGGCTGTTCTGATCCCTGCATGGGTGGCACATGTAAGGCACATGAAACAGTGTCAAGAAGCTCATGTGCCAATGGCTATTCCAGGAGGTGTTGGTGCTGCTTCCTGTCAGCACTTTCCTATGCCAGAGGAGCCACAGAATACGGCCCCAACACGTCCTTGGCTGATGACGGGATCAACAGGCATGGCAGGAAGGGCTGTGCCAGCCAAGAAGGTTGTGTTCCTCCAAAGCAAGGAGGTGGACACCGAAGCAGAGAGGGCAGAGTCGGAAGCAGGGAGGGCGGAGTCCGGAGCAGGGAGGGCCGAGTCCGGAGCAGGGAGGGCCGAGGGCCGAGTCCGGAGCAGGGAGGGCCGAGTCCGGAGCAGGGAGGGCGGAGTTCGGAGCAGGGAGGGCGGGGTCCGGAGCAGGGAGGGCGGAGTCCGGAGCAGGGAGGGCGGAGCCCAGAGCAGGGAGGGCACAAGCCTCGCCGCAGCCCACGTTTGAACTCTCCACTCCTAAGTCATCTGCGCCTCCCTTGGGCCCAGGGGAGGCCACGGCTCCAGGGGCCCCAGCTGCCCACTGGCCACCAGTGTGACCCACTGTCCCAATCAGAAGGGAGAGACAGGGACACTCCTGGCAGATGGAGGCGTGCCCACGTGCCCATGCCTCACGCCGGAGGGAGTGGACCACCTGGCGCTTCCAACAATATGAAAGAGAGACCTTCTCTTCTCTTTACTGAGGCCAAACCATAAGCAACCTTTACTGAGGCCAAACCATGAGCAACCCTTACGGGAAAAGACATCCAAAGAAAGCTATCTCCCACTAATGGCCCTGTTATAAATTAGACCTGACTGACAAAGACCAAGGAAAAGTGACGCCCGTCAAGCCGTCACCGCCGTTTGCACTTTCTCCACTTTGGCACTGCTGTCCTGACCACGTGTATCCATCATTTTCCTTAAAAAAAAAAAAAAAGAAAGACACTGCCAAGAAATCAGTTTCTATAGGACAAGGAGCTGGGGAGGTATGGGGTCAAGGGAGGCTTCTTCCCTAAGAGGGAAATGCCCGCCTGTTTGCTCACAGGGGTGACCCAGCACAAAGGGAGACTGGGTGCTCTGGGGAGAAGATAGGATCCCCCTTGGGACCTCCCAGAAGGCCATGGGGATGCGCGCAGGCACGGTGAAGAGTTAGCTGTGCTGTGGGCAGCGGAGGGGCAGGGGATAGGCATGCCCCAACCACTCTCCCCCCAGCAAGGAGGGGCTGACAGTGTCTTCCTGCTTCTGGGCCAGGGCTGTGCTGAGAAGCAAGCCAGCCAGGGGCTGGGGACTGCAGCAGAGAAGAGGAGAGGCTGAAGATGGGGGCTGTGGGGTGGTGTCAGGGGGTGTGGGGTCAGGTGCGGGTTCTGGGAGTGTGCAGTCAGAGGATGTAGGGTCAGGGGGTGTAGGGTCAGGGGGTGTGGGGTTGGAGGGGTGGGGTCAGGTGCAGGTTCTGGGAGTGCACAGAGGATGTAGGGTCTGGGTTGTGGGCTCAGGTGTGGGTTCTGGGAGTGTGCAGAGGAAGTAGGGTCAGGGGGTGGGGTCAGGGGGTGTGGGGTCAGGTGTGGGTTCTGGGAGTGTGCAGTCAGAGGGTGTAGGGTCTTGGGGGTGGAGGCTGAGGGCGTGGGTTTCAGGACATGGGGTTTAGGGATTGGAAGCTGAAGACATGGGGGCTGGGGGTGTGGGGTCAGTGGCTGCAGAGGGATTTTCTGCGAAGAGATTAGTGACCCTGGGGACCCAAGAGAAAATAAGAGTTTGGACAAAAGAAAGACCTGAGAGGGCTAGAAGGGCCGTGCAGGGCCGCAGCCTAAGGAGAGAGAGGGAGCAGTCACCAGCGGGTCCTGGCTCCCTGGGGGCCCAGCAAGGCCACAGTGGGGAGAGGGACACGGGAACAATGCCCTTCCAGAAACCCAGGTCCACGCTCACACAGAAATCCCAATGGCATCTACTCACATCTCACTCGGAGCCGCACATCCAGAGTCCAGCACAGACCGCGCCCGCCCTCTCTGCCCATGGGGCACGCACAGGCACGCCCCACATCCTCCAAGCTTGACCAAGTCACTGTCAGACTAAGGACACATGAATGGTGTCTGCAAGCACGTAAGAGAAGCAGAACCACTTTCGAGGACGCGGCTGAGCCAGGCTGAAATGTCGCCGACAGTCCCCCAGGAGAACACGGGGCCTCCTCGAGCAGCTGTTTCTGCCCTGTCACTTGCCACTCCTCCACCACACCCCCAGCTCCCTCTCGTTCAGTGGTCCCGTGAGGACGTGCTACACAGAAAGCCTCAAGGTTAAGAATGGGAGCCTGCAGGCCGGGCGCGGTGGCTCACGCTTGTAATCCCAGCACTTTGGGAGGCCGAGGCGGGCGGATCACGAGGTCAGGAGATCGAGACCACGGTGAAACCCCGTCTCTACTAAAAAAATACAAAAAATTAGCCAGGCGCGGTGGCGGGCGCCTGTAGTCCCAGCTACTCGGAGGCTGAGGCAGGAGAATGGCGTGAACCCGGGAGGCGGAGCTTGCAGTGAGCCGAGATTGTGCCACTGCACTCCAGCCCGGGCGACACAGCGAGACTCTGTCTAAAAAAAAAAAAAAAAAAAAAAAAAAAAAAAAGAATGGGAGCCTGCACTGTGCCCCTCAGAGCAGGCCACAGTGGGCACCAGGGAACCCACCTCACAGGGAGGGCCTGGCCAGGCAGCACCTGGTGCTCACGGGGCTACTTCCCAGCTTCACGCCAGCTGGCGCTACTCACCGGCTGTTTGTTTGTTTATTTTGAGATGGAGTCTGGCTCTGTCACCCAGGCTGGAGTGCGGTGGCGCGATCTCGGCTCACTGCAAGCTCTGCCTCCCGGGTTCACGCCATTCTCCTGCCTCAGCCTCCCGACTAGCTGGGACTACAGGCACCCGCCACTACGCCTGGCTAATTTTTTGTATTTTTAGTAGAGACGGGGTTTCACCATGTTGGCAGGATGGTCTCGATCTCCTGACCTCGTGATCCACCGGCCTCGGCCTCCCAAAGTGCTGGGATTACAGGCGTGAGCTACCGCGCCCGGCCTCACTGGCTGTTTCTTAACCTTCCTGTGTCTCCGGCACCCCAACGATAAAGTGGGGAAATGATCCTCAGGTTTTGGAACAAAGCCCCACTAGCAGTACACACTCGATAAACGCCAGCAGTGGTGGTCGTGCGACGGAGCTCGGCAGTTTTTAAAGAAAGCTACAGAAATGGACCAAACCCAGAGCACGGTCAACAGGGGCTGAAGCCCCCTGAGCTATTCAGAGAGGGGTGAAGTGGGCCGCAAGCTTTTGAATCCCACGGAAGAGAATAAAAATGTCAGGAGGAATGATAAGCCCTTCTAATGCTCCCTGTGCAAATTCATGTTTAACTTGAGGAGAAATATCAACATTTTTTCATTTCCCTGATCATGCTTTAATTAAATCTCTAGTCCACTGTTTAAAATAAAGCCATTATGGATAGTGATCAAGAATTTCATCACTCCCTACTGAACTATATAATCAATCACTTAACTTTTTATTACATAACCTCTGAAAAGTGAAACAGTTTGAGGTTATAGGATTTGCAGTGCTCTGATTTTCGCCAAAAGAAGTCTGTCAAATGTGCTTCTGAAAAACTCATGTTCTGCTTCATTTCCGTATTTTTTCCATAGCAGCATCGATAAGTTACAGGGCGTCACTTTGCCCCGTGACCATCACCAGAAAGCCTCAACTGAAAGGAGGCCGAGGCCATCAGCCCATGGCAGGAACGCGAAGCTCTCCTGTCATCTCACCTAAGAAAGGATCGGTGACACCTGAACCTGGGATCTGCCGCTGCAATTTTCAAAAGTCAAGAGTGGGGCTGGGCTGCAGGAGCCCCTTAGTCCCTCTCACCACACCAACCCTGCAAGGCTGGCAGACTCGAGTACGCTCAAAAAACTGAATAACTTTGTTAGATGTTGCCTAGAAATAAGAAAAAATAACAAATACTTGTAAAAGTTACACTTGAAAAATCTCCACTCCAACTTATGTTCAATGTACTTAGCAAAAAGGTCAAAGCTCCGGAATTTGCTGGATAAATAAATGTTGGTGAGGCGGATGAATCACTGGAGAATTGGTGCATGGCGGCGAATGAATAACCTGCAAATGCCTCCCAAACCCCATTATTTCCCCTTTTCCAAGAGCCCAAGATTCATGTCCCCGCATGCCGCCAGTTCATTACCGAGAAATATCATCCCTCTTCCGGCTCGCGCCAGGCAGCGCACGCGGCCCCCTGAGGACCCTTTAATGTTTAATTCCCCATCATCTGCTCCACTGAACAGCTTAATCTCTGCTTGTATGATCAATACTATATCAGTGTAAATTAAAATGACAATTTTAAAGTAATTAAGCCTGTTAATGCTCGATTCAAATGTCATTATTTGCACAAGGGATTGAGGAGAAATTACATCGTGTCCGGGGTGACAGGAAGCTGTCTGGGCCTCCTCAGCCCCGCTGTGCAGGGCCACTGGAGGCTTCAGCAAAGCGGATTAACTTCTGCCTCGCCCTGCCAGCATGCCTATCCAATTTCTAAAGAGGATAACGCAATTTGATAAATTTAATTCCAGCTACAAACTCAATTATTGTGGTAATAGATGAAAACTGGGAGGAGCCTCTGCACAAGGCCCACAGTTTTAAAAACACACTTAACTCCAGAACGAGCTTCAATAGTAATGGCTTGATTTGATTTGTTCTCTCTCTTTTGAAGCCCCTTTAAATAATTATGATGGTTGGAAGAACAGCCGACATTTATTAAACAGCCAAGCTCCAACCAAAAGGGGCTGCGGCTTAGACAATCTGGGTCATACTGGAAACGTCTGCTGTCTTGGGCTTGTACAGCAGCATTTATTAGACAAGCACGTCATTACATTATTGGATATCATAAATAGATATATAAAACTCAGCCAGCCTCAGATGAAACCTCCCTCTTGCTCAACACTGGCAGGTCTGGCCCCAGCTTGGAAAGCGGCATCCAGCAGGACCCTGCCGTTTTTTTGTCCCAGGTAGCAGAGGGGGTTGGGGGTGAGAGGGATTAATGAAAAGAACTTTTTTTAAAACCACCTTTACCCTCCTGTGATTCCCAGCACACTGAGTACACATTATGACTCAAGTCATCTCCAACGAGCTCTCAATGCACAGATATCTTTCTCTACCCAAGTCCACTTACGGATGAGGGGGGTGGGTAGCCTGCCGAGAAGGTCTGCACAGCACATGCTGGGGGCCGCTTTAAGGGGACAGCTGCAATTGCTGGACTTCATCCATTAGGTCAGCAATAAAAATTGACAACCAAACATTAATTTCAAGATGAAGAGCACAGTGTAACAATTTCCGTTTGAAAGATGTTTCACTCGGTGTGGGCCATCTTTCAGGGTCTTCCCAGACGCTGCTGCATTTCCAGAAGGAAAAAGAGCCCGACTGTAAAGTCGGCAGCCTCGGGAGGGTGCGCCACGGGGCCAGCGGTTTCGCGTGATCCGACAGGGGTTTTTTTGTGGCTGTTCTCAAACCCAGTGATGTATACTTTAATACTTCAACTGTCTAAATTCCACCTTTTCCATAGAGGAGGGAGCTGTACAGCTGGTGTCTCTTCACTGCATGCTTGAAAGGCCTTTATCCGTTACCTCTCTGCTGCCTATGATGACTTCACAGTTCCTCAGTTTCCCCAGCCAGCAGCAAATAGATTTAAAACCAGTGAAAGCATGGAATACTGTGTTCAAATGGCTCTCCCTTTCTGCCAGTTTAAACATAAATATCCCTGACTATGAATTACCCCTCAAGTTCCTAGATGAATCATAGTGAGGAAGTAATGATGCATTACAACAGTCACGACATGGGAGAAAGTGGTGAGTAACGGCCAGGCGCACAGTGACTCAGTTTTAAGGCAAACATGGTAAAGGACTAATATGGTTATATCATTTTTCTCTTTTTTTTTGAGACAGGATCTTGCTCTGTTGCCCAGGCTGCAGTGCAGTGGTGTGATCTTGGCTCACTGCTACCTCCACCTCCCAGGCTCACGCGATCCTCCAGCCTCAGCCTCCCAAGTAGCTGCAACTACAGGTGCACGCCATTGCACCTGGCAAATTTTTTTATTTTCAGTAGAGATGGGATTTCGCCATGTTGACCAGGCTGGTCTTGAACTCCTGAGCTCAAGCAATTCACCTGCCTCAGCCTCCCAAAGTGCTGGGATTATAGGCGTGAAGCACCACACCCAGCCCATTCTTCCCTTTTGACCAAGGAAAAAATTACACAATGAAACAAATATCCTGAATCTTAGTATCACTTTTCCTTTGTCATAATTAACAATTAGCGACACAGAATCGAGGGGAAAAACACGGAATCCGTTTATTCCTAGGAAGGGCATTTCTGTGAATCTAAGAGGGGGCTTTCCTGTGTTCTCAAGGCCACAGGTCAGCGGTGGCCGCTGCGGGGTGCGCTGTCTGGGAGACACTCTGGGGATGGAAGTGAAGTGCTCTGTCTGTCCCCTTCTTTGGAAACACAGGCGTGTCTTCGAAGGCGAGGGAAGGCCTCAGGTGGGCACGGTTTCTGCAGCTCCGGCTTCGTTTCCTTCAGTCTGGGGGTACCCTCATGCACAACAGGGCTTAGCCTCAAGGGACCTGCCCCGCACAGGCGGGGCGCTGCCAGGCCACAACTTCAGGAAAGTTCCGGGCAGGCAGGGGCAGCCCCTGACTGCTCAATGCCTCGGCTGCAATGGGAAAACCCGAGCCACCCCCACAAGCCTGCTGAGTGGAGAGGACCCTTCACCAGCACTGGCTGGAAGACAGGGCCACAGACAGAAGGGACAGGCCACATGCAAATTCCTTCTGACGAGGTATCTGCATCTCATTCATCCAAACAGACTCTGTTTAAGGTTGCAAACAAAGAGACAGCATGACCTGAATGGGGGCAAATCTAATGGACATAAACTCAAAAAAGAGGATGACTAAGTAGAAAAGCGATGATTCCGCACCAGACACCTGAAACCAGGTGGGGAGTGAACACAGTGCGGAATGAACGCTGAGCTGCAGCCATCAGGAGGCCAGACGCTGGCGGTCTCCCAGAAGAGGGCAGAGAGGACACCAGCGGTCTCCCCGGAGAGGGCGGAGAGGACGCTGGCGGTCTCACTGGAGAGGGTGGAGAGGATGCCGGCGGTCTCACTGGAGGACGCCGCCTTGCACTGGGCCTGCCAACTGCACAAGTGGGCACCGGAGGTTCACGGAAAGTCAGCCAGAGCCTGCTCAACAAAACTGGCCCCTGGCCACCACCTGACGGGCTCCTGCACTGGGGACTCCGATACTTAAGACAGCAGGACGAATCTCTACGTGCGCAGGTGGGACGCACTAAACGCTGCCCTGACAGGGATATGTGGCCAGGACGGGAGCCACTTTCTCCCAGGAAAACATCGTGCCTGTCACCTTCCTTGGGACGGAAGGATGGGTGGTTTTCAAAGAGCACACAGCAGTTCTAACAGCTGCCAAGCCAAATGGCAAGGCGCACTCGTGAAAATCACCCACACTTCTGTGCTCAGCTCTGGGCTGCTGCTGACGGGGAGCTGTGGGCCCCAGCAGACGTGGCTGTGAAAGACCACGCTCAGAGGCCCAACCACCTCCACACACCGGTGTGCCACACCCCAACTCATCACACAAATGCACAGGGCAACAGGGGAGGTGTGTGTAGAAACCCATCCGCTCGGGAACAGACTGAAAAACATGATGTTCCCTTTGGGACGTCAGGTAGCGAAGCCTCAGGAGCACGTCAGGTGCCCTCCAGGCACACGGCAGGGTCCTGGGCATGCTGTGACATAAAGGCTCACATTCATTCTGTGGATTAAGCCTAGAAATGTCCACACGGCTCACAGCATTGAAGCCAAATCTGGACGGGCTTTGGAGAAAATATTTGTTCATTCTGTTTCCTCTGGTCTCCTTCAAAATCATAAAAACCCATCTCCAGGGAGGCCGTGCTTGGGTGAGCACAGCCGAGGGGCCTGCAAGAATTCGCACAGGAAAGAAAGCCAGGCAGAGCGAGGAGCAGCTCACAGGGCTCCGGAAGTGAAACGTCACCTGAGGCCAAATGAACAGAACAAGCTAAACTGTGAATCAACCATGGCTATTTCTTTATGTTCACTGCTTCAGTGATTTTCTGTCAAAAAATGCTAACAAGCATGAAAGTCCTTAAGAGCTTTACAATTTTTCAGTTTGTTCGCCAATACCTTTCGTGCGGCGTGTTTGTTTCCTGGGCTGCGTGTGACACGGCACTCGATCACGCCTGTCAGCCGCCTGATGGATCGGCCGCCCACGAGGCATCTTGGCCCAGCCTTTGCCAAAGAGCCTGTTACGGATTTCCCACCCGGGGAGAGCGGGAGAGGAATGATGTGAGCGCGGCCCTGCCCAGCTCACGGCTCAGAAGAGGGGCAAGATGACTTCACCCCCAGGGGGCGAATCTGCTCACAGAGCACCAGGGACCCTCCTCAAAAGGGAAGGAAAGCATACTGACCCAAAGCCCTGCAGACAGCTGCCACAGGCACAGACTCCACTGCAAACCAACCCCAGCCAGAAGCGAGAAGTGGCACCTGCTGGCTCAGAGTGCAGAGAAAGTGCAGGTGAACGTCAACCAGAATCACTCATTGAGTGGGAATAATGTTACATTCAAAATCAACAAAGCCGTACTTAACCTAAAGAATGTCTTTTTGGCAGGGCACAGTGGTTCACACCTGTAATCCCAGCACTTTGAGAGGCCGAGGCAGGAGGATCACTTGAGGCCAGGAGTTGGAGACCTGGCTGGGCAACACAGTGACACCCAGTCTCCATAAACAGTTTTTTTTTTAGCCAGGCGTGTGGTGCACACCTGTATCCTCAGCTACTTGGGAGGCTGAGGCCACAGGATCACTTGAGCTCAGGAGTTCAAGGCTGCAGTAAGCCACAACTGCACTACTGCACTCCAGCCTGGGCGACAGAGTGACATCCTGTGTCAAAATAAAGAAGAAAGTCTTTTCAATTTTATATAACATATGCATATGTGTATATAAAATGGAAAATTACTCACACTCTGCCATTATTTCCTGCGGCGTGCCGAGTTTCCTTAGTTGTAAGACACACAGAGTGATGTGCACAGTCCGCTCGCGGGGCCAGCTCCTGACGGAAGTACTTCCCTTTTCAATTAAATCATCTGCAGTTTGACCACTCACAAGCCATCCACCACAAGACTAGATTTTCCTTCTGGAGTGCTAGGATACGTGTAAGTGGCACTGACAGAACCGCACCCACGTGACGTGGAACTGGGTGAATCCTGACACATCTACACTGTGAAACCATCATAATTAGAAGACAAACATGCCCGTCGCTCCAGAAGGTTCCCTGGGTCCCTTTGCCCCTTGACACAATTTACACTTGGCTCTGAATTGTGTTTGCTAAACTACAGCACGAAGGGGTGGGAGCAGAGCGGCCAGGCTGGAGCGTGGGTGGGGTGGGCAGTGTGGAAGGGACAGCTGCCTTCCGTCCAGCATCCTCACCTTGGCCAAGGTGCGGGGATCTACCGTTCTCCCCTCCTGGGCTTGACCCGGCTTCTCTTTAGTGCTCACTGGAATCCCTCCAGCCCCTACCGCAACCCCTTCCCTGGGAAACCACTATCTGTGTTCTGTCATTACAGACTCGTTTGCATTTTTAAGAACATGATATACATGAAATCGTACAGAATGCACTTTTTTTTGGTTTGGTCTGGATTATTTTGCCCACCATAATTACTGCGACAAGTGACCTACCGCGGTGTACACAGACGATCCCCTCCTGTTCCCACTCACCTGCTGGGGCTATCTGGGCTGTTGACAGGTTTTGGCTATTCTGAATAAGGCTGCTATGAACATTCAGTTTTAGTGTGGAATGTGCTTTCATTTCTCTTAAGTAAATACCGCGGAGGGAAATGGCTGGGTCATAGGGTGTGTGTATTTTTAACGTTTTTTTTTAAGACCTCCATGTTTTCCCATGTGGTTCTGTGATTTTACATTTCCACCACTAACACGGTGGCTCCAGTGCTGCCACAGCCTCCCCAGCACTTGATACGGTCATCTTCATAGGTCCAATTGACCGGTTTCCTCTTACAGTGGTTTCTGCTCTTGGTGTCGTATTTAAAGAAAGAAGTTCTATGTGATCTTGTGGAACTTGTATAGTTCTAGCTCTTACGCTCGGTCTATGATCCAGTTCAAGTTAAATTTTTATATGGTTTCAAGTAATGACTGAAGTGAGTTTTTTGCAAACAGCCCTCTAATTGCTACAGCACCTTTTGTTGAAAAGATCATTCACTCACTGTTGAAGTCCACTGATACCTCTGACAAAGATCAATAGTGGGCCACTTCCTAGACTCTCCATAATGTTCTGTGATCTGTTTATCTGGTTTTATGCCAATACCACACTGATTTAATTATTGAGATTTATAAGAAGTCTTAATCAGGTAGCATAAGGACTCTATCTTTATTCATGTTCAAAGTTATTTTGGCCCATTCTAATTCCTTTACATTTACATATACGTTTTAGAACTAGCTTAATTTCTACCAAAAAAAAGTCTGCTCAGATTTTGATTAGTAATGCACTGAATCTTTACATCAATTTGGGGAGAAATGACATCTTAACAAGACTGAGTCTTCTGATCCATGAACATAGTATATCTCTCCATTTATTTAGATATGATTTAATTTCTCTGAGCAATATATCATAGTTCTCAGTATACAGGTCTTACACATCTTGACCTAATT
The DNA here is from genome assembly GCF_028878055.3 of Symphalangus syndactylus. Taxonomy (NCBI): domain Eukaryota; kingdom Metazoa; phylum Chordata; class Mammalia; order Primates; family Hylobatidae; genus Symphalangus; species Symphalangus syndactylus. Next base: position 5,852,939 of record NC_072424.2, read on the forward strand.
TATTCCTAAATATTTCATATTTTTGATGCTATTATAAATGGTAATGTTACTTACATTTCAATTTCCAACTGCATCATTTACAAGTTGACAGCTTACAAGCCATTAACTACATAAAGAGATTCTGAAGATGTAAGCAAAATATTTTTATGTTAGTAAGACCCATCTGACTATTCATGAAAGTATTTCATTTTGCCTATTTTTTCTTCCTGAAGGAGGTATTGTCCTCATTACTTTCAATGTAGGCAATTCAGTAAAGTTGATCTCAAGCATCAAACAATTTACACATGGGTGCTGGATTGTGTTTTTGAAACCACATCACGAAGAGATGGGAGCATGCAGCTGGGGACACAGAGAGACCTGGATGGATTGTGGGTGGGGGCACTGTGCAAGGGAGAGATGCAGGCTTCATTCCAGAACTGGCTGTGCTCCATCCGGCATCCTCATCTTGACCAAGGTGCAGGGATCTGGTTTTCCTCCCTCCTGGGTTTGACCCTACTTCTCTTTAGTGCTCAGTATGGGACACTGCCCTAGATGGTTTGGGCTTAAAGAGAAGGAATCTGAGTCAAAAAAAAAAATGTGCACCAATATGGATCACCACTTCTGGTCCTCTCTGTGCATTTACTTCAATAAGAATCTAAAAGGCAGATATCACAGGACTCTACATTTGAAACAACACACTTGTCCTTTCTCCATCTTCCCCCAGTTCTGATTGCCTCACCTCTCTCCCTAAACTCCGTAATGGTCCCCACTGACCACCTAATCACATTCAAATTTCTTTACCTGATACTCAAAGGACAGTCAAGATTCTAGGCTCTTCTCTCACCGCGAATGGCATCCAGACAGCCTCTGCTGAGACACCAGAGCCACTCCCACCTGTTACTCACACAGGTGCCTCAATGCACCAGATCACAAACCGACACACCACCTTCTTGTCAGTGCCACCACCTCCTGCAGGTCTTGTTTGATGTCACCATCAACAGAAGGAGTCTCTTCCTCCTAAGAAGTTTCCTTGAATTTTGTTTTTTAAAAGCTAGTAACACACACACACACGAGCTCTGCAAGGCATCCGATGAAAACAGTAGCTCCTGTCCACTTCAGTCTTCCAGTTTCCAGAGGCAATTATTTTCTTTTAATTGTTTTCTTTTGGTATTTATCTCCATACCTCTAAAGCTTATATTGCTACTTCTTGATTTTCCAGTTTTCAACATTGACTTTTCAATTTTTCCATGGTGGAAGAAGAGGATTTAACTACTTTCTACTATCTTTCCCCTTCACTCAATATCACACACACACTCCGTCTCTCACCCCCACCCTCTCAATATTTTCACTTAAATCAATAATCAGTATTTACATTATTATAATGTGCTGTGTCACACATTGGCGGATGTGGGAACGTGCCGTATGTCACGTGTCAGCAGAGCGCAGGAACGTGCCGTGGGTCACGTGTCGGCGGAGCATGAGAATGTGTTGTCACGTGTCATGTGCCATGTCACAGGGAGTATGCCGCGTGTCACGTGTTGTATGTCACATGTCAAGTGTCAGGAGCTGCAGGCTGCAGGTCCTCAGGTTTCTGGAGCCCAGCTGACAGCACTGGATCCTGCTGTGCGCATCTGGCTGTGCGATGAGGCACTGGACTTCTCCATGCTCCACTTCCCATGAAGCCGTGCAGACCTGACTTGGGACAGTGCTGGGGAGGAGGCCCTGGTCAGTGCCAGGCAAGGTTGCCACCTGCCAAGTGGGTTGTTCTCCCGATCTGGCCCTCGCTGTGGGCCTGCGTGCAGAGGTCTCCTCCACAGGGGATGGTGGGTGTGCATCAGCCACGGCACCCAGCACAGAATACCCATGGACGTGCAGCAGCTGGACCAGGGCATGTTGAATGAATGGACTGCCATCCCATGGGAGCTGCTCACTGAGAAGGAACACTGGATAACCTGGGCACGGTCATCCTTCGAAAGCCTCAGCTTAGACAGCAGCACCTCCAGACCCACGTCCATGGATGTACCCCACAAGGACCTCATGGCCAGCACTGCCCACCACTCCCGCCTCACCCAGAGGTAGGGAACCCTCTGCCCATGGTCCCATGGCTAGATGGCCAGGACCAGCCCCAGAGCTATGGGCCGATGGCAGCTTTCCATCTTTCCAGTTCTGGACCCTTCCAAGGCTGCTCTTGGCAAGGTGCCTTTCTCAGTGCTCCAGCTCCTGACAGGACTTCCTGCTTCCTCAGCCCCGGGCCTCAATCTGAACCCCTGTGCATCTGAGTCTGCCCGGCACCCACAAGGGTACAGCCAGGTCTGCCTGGAGGTGTGGAGGACACTGGCGTGGGGCTGGGGGCCCGCCTGGGCATCTTCGGCTCCTGGGCTGCTCATCCCCAGGGCACAGGTCGGCAGCCTCGGTGGCTGGCAGCTTCCATTGTGGATGGCAGCTGACTCCAGGGGACGGCAGGAAGAGCTTCCCAGGCAGCCTGTTGAGCACCACGAGGAAGCGCAGATGCTGGCGGCACCTGTCTTTTCGAACTGCCCCAGGCCCCGCACCTTCCACTCTCCTGCCGGGCGCATGGAGCCACCGGGAGCAGCTGGCAGCCTTGGTGGTCTCGGCAGTCTCGGTGGTCTTGGTGGCCTTCCGAAAGGAAAGCTTCTCAAGAGACATACAATCCAGCCTCCCTGGAGCCCGAGCATCTGTGCCCAGAGACCACCCAGCTGCGGGCAGCTTGCAGACACGGGGGCACCCCTGAACACCCCCGGGGACCAACAGACTCAGCCCTGTGTGTAAATAGATTGACATGCGTCAAGGCTCCATCCCAAGGCCCGGCCTGCAGCCAGGAAACACTCCCGTCTCCTTAGAACGCACGGAGCCGGCCATGAAATTAACCTCGTGGCAATTGTTTTCCCACCCGTTTGATAGCCCAATGTCAGCTCATCTGTTAGAAGGAAATTAAAAAGTCAAGGCTAAATGTACAAAAAATTATGATGGAAGTCCTAAATAAAGCAGGCTTATTGAGTCAAAAATCAATCAATCAATAAGGGAGTGGATTAGGAGCACCTCATAAGCCCCAAAGAAATAATTTGCCCAAACACCGGGATTTAACAGTGGAGGACCAAATTCCAACACTTTTAGGAAGTAAATAATGAAAAATCAATTCAAAGAAAAAACAGATCAAGAACCCTGGACTCTGACACATTTATTGCTGAATACCATTTCTCGGCTGACCCAAAAACTTCGGAAGGTGTTTATTTACTTTCAACACCTTCCAGAGATCAATATTTTTAATTTGGATCCGAGTTATTATTTTTCACATCACAGCAGCGGGGAGCAGAGTAAAGTGCTCATATTTTAGTGCTAAAAAGATCGATACGACAGTTTCACCTTCACTGCAGCCCCAGCTGCACATCATCACGTCCTGCGGGCCTGCAGGTGCTGGGGCCGGGGAGCAGGTCATTACCTGCCCGCTGAGCAGACAGCCCGTGATTTAGCGGAGCACGAAGGGCCCGGTGCCCTCAGAAAACCAATCTCGTCCCCTCTCACTTCATCAGGCCTGTCTTGCCCCCAGGCAGGTGAGGAGGCAGCGAGCCCCAGGGCAGGGCTGGAGCCCTAAGGCAGATGAGCTTCCTCATCATAAACGCGTTTGCCTTTCCTTCCCCTTCTCTGGATCAAAGAACATCCGTAAACTCCATCAATTTTCCATAAATTCCCCCTAAAGTCTTATTTAGGAGAACAAGAGTGGAAGGGGGAGCTCATGGAGGAGGAGGAGGGAAAGCAGAAGGGCCTCTCCCAGGAAGCAGCGGGCATCCCATTCCTGGGCCACCGCTGGGTACTGGGGACTCCCACCCCAAGAGCACCAGGGCCACTGCCTGGGTGCCATGCCGAGAGCCTGCCTCTTACAGACTCCAGAGCTGGGGGTGGGGGCCGTGAGCTGCCGTGCACAGCACTTGCAAAGGGCATCTGTGCCCCACTTCACTCTCCACAGACCCCAGTTGCGGGGCGGGCAGACCCTGCTCTGCAGGAGGCCTGGGCCCCTGGAAAAGCCTAGAAGCCACCAAGGCACGAGCAGAGTCCACCACGGCGGTGCTTGCAGGTCACTCATGGTGCCAGCAGAGACCTGCCCTCCGAGAGGGGTAAGCCCCTGGTTGGTGACCAGCGGCCAGGTGCTGTGGCCACCCTGCCCAGCAGGCCTTGTAGGCTCAAAGTTCTGCTCTGAGCCCAAGAGCCGTGAGTTAGCGGGCGGCGCAGCTTAGCACGTGTACAGGGCCGTCCTGGCTGAGGCGGCCTCCTGCCTCTGGGGCCACTCCACACGGAGGCCTCCTCCACAAGGAGCTCGGACTTCACTCTCTCTTGCTCAACGCCTCGGCTTGTTGCTGCCCCAGACCCAACTAGGTCATCGGACCCCAGGCTCAGGCCTGCCCAAGTCCCCACACAGCCCTGTCGCTGCTGTCTACCCAGAGACTCCTGGCACATGGGGTCCCACAGTTCCCCACATGCACCATCTGGGCTGAGTGCCCAGGCCCGTGGAGCCCTGCTGCATAGCAAAGGGTGCACACACCTCTGGGCCACCTGAGCAGCTGTGGAAGGGCAAGGGTCTGCACCGCCCTGGGCCCCTCCAAACTGTCTCCATCTGCTGCATGTGAAAAACCATCTCAGGAGCCCGGGGCAACCCTGCTTGGTGCTCTCCAGGACCGGCTCCCCCGGCCCAGCTGGCTGGCTGCACCTCCAACCCCTCCTTCTGTCTGCCTATGTGGCCACAGAGGGGCTCAGGCAAGAGGCGAGGTGGGGTGGCCCACACAGCCACCTCCTGTCCCCAGCCGCTCCTCCAACCCCCTTTTCTGCTGACTCCTTGACTCCAGCTGGGGTCCTGTGCAGCAGGTACCTTCCCAAGCAGGAGGGACCCTCCGAGGAGCAGGCATTCTCTGAGCAGGCACAGCTGGCGGGGGCAGGGGTGTCCCTGGAGGCAGTGTGTCCGCCAGGCCACACCTTCTCAGCCCTCTCCCAAAGCTATCTTTTTTTTTTTTTTTTTTTTTTTTTTTTTTTGAGATGGAGTCTTGCTTTTTCACCCAGGCTGGAGTGCAGTGGCTCAATCTCGGCTCACTGCAAGCTCCGCCTCCCGGGTTCACGCCATTCTCCTGCCTCAGCCTCTCTGAGTAGCTGGGACTACAGGCGCCCGCCACCACGCCCGGCTAATTTTTTTGTATTTTTAGTAGAGACGGGGTTTCACCGTGGTCTCGATCTCCTGACCTCGTGATCCGCCCGCCTCGGCCTCCCAAAGTGCTGGGATTACAAGCGTGAGCCACCGCGCCCGCCCCAAAGCTATCTTAATTGTATCAGCAGATAAACCCTTCTGCTCCAACTTTAAGCCATTTTAAAGGCATGGTTTCTTCAGACTTCTTCTGGATGGGCGGATGAAGACGAGAGCGGGGCCTTCCTTCTCACACCCTGACCCCACCACCACCTTCCCTCTAGGAGCCAGGGCTTTCAGTCCGGTCAGGACAGTCCTGGGGATGGGCCCCAGCAGTGCTCACAGCTCCCAGCAGGAAAGCTACTGAAGCAGCTGAGGCTTTGAGAGGCCACAGTCAGTGCTGGGAGGCCTTGAAGAACCTGCTGCAGGTGCCCACGCCAGGCCCTCCCGGCCCCACCAGTCTGCGTGGGACCCATGCCCAGCCAGCCACAAGGCTTCAGTGGTACTAGAGCCCAGGACACAGGCTGGGACCTACACTCAGGCGCCTGCAGCCCCACGCAGCCTCTCTGGGAGGGGTGGGTGACAAGTGAGCCAGGGCCATGAATGGTAAGTCACCAAGCCGAGCTGGGAGGATGGGGTGGCCTTGGCTCCTACCAGGCCCCACGCAAGCCTCAAGTCACTAAAATAAATCGGGCCCCCCATTCATCCTCTGGGCTTACCAGGTAGGCCAAATCAGCAGCAAAGCCCAGTGACAGGCCCCCCACCCCTCCCGCTACAGGGCTCCACTCTCATGGTGAAATTAGACGCGGGTGAGGTTAAACGAAAATGAATTCGCAACCTCTTCCTCACATAACCCTCTTGGAAGCTGGAGTTCAGGAAAGCCGTTACCCTGCGTCCTCTGGCCGACGTCGGCTCTCCGGGCGCTGAGTGATGTGTTCTTGGAGCTCCCTGCGTGCCCGGCAGACGAGACACGGGATTTCTGTGATGTTGGAGCTTTGGATCAATAGACACTTGGCAGCCCTGGAAAGCCTCGCCCAGGCACTTCTTCAGTGTCGAGGCCTGTGTGGAAGGATGCACCGCGGTGGCTAAGAAATTTCTCTGGGTACCAGCGTGGTACTGAGACCTCCACGGGGGGGGGCTTCCTCCGAGCCCTGTCTCCAGGTGGACATGTGTTCCGGGGTAGGGACACCAGGCTGAACCCAGGAGCAAGGGCTCTGACAAAGGCGCTTCAGGGATGAGGCACACGGACCGCCTGGCACTCAGGTGTCTTCCAACCTGGCTCTCGCCACTTTTCCATCTTCCATGTGGGTGCAGAGCTCGGGGCTCAGCCTGGGCACCTCCTGGGGCCCTCTGCCCTGAGCCAGGCCCACCTCGCCTGGCGGAGTCGGTGCATGTCCATCCCAGCCTCAGCCTCCCAAAGTGCTGGGATTACCGGCGTGAGCCACCGCGCCCGGCCTAATATCCTCATTTTTTAAGCATTAAAAGTTGCCTTCTGATCATCTCCGGAAGGAAACTCTCAGGTGCTGCGTGGGCGCCATCTCCTGGTGGCAATGGGCACCTGCAGGTCGCTCAAAGCCCCTCAGGCGCGTCCCCCCCACAGGCTCACGCGCCAGGCGCAGCTTCAGCTTCAATCGCCTTCTGGGAACAGGCCACTATTTTCTGATCCCTATTAATACCCATGACAGCATTTATGTACAAGATAAATTCATTTCAATTTCCTTTTTCAATTAATGGCCTATTATTTGAACCAGACTCAGCTAAAAATATTGCTCCAATACCATCAATCTTGTTAAAGTTAAATTTTCCTCCCTCTGACAGCCAGAGGGCACCCGGCTGGGGCAGGAGGGTGATTGGCTGGCTGGCCGCTGCTGCCCAGCTCTACCCAGGACCCCGGGGGAGTCGGGCCCCGCCACACAGACACCCCGAGGGCCGCCAGCAAGACCAGGCCACTGAGGCAGCCAGTGGTGGCCCAGGGGGCAGCGTTCCGGGGTCTGCCGGCCCAGTCTCAGTGACAAGACAGGGATGACAGGCCTGCCTGGTGCCAGCTTGGTATGAGCTCCTAACTCGGCATATGGGGCATCCCGGACCCTCCCACCTGCCAGGCAAGGCTGCCCTCCACCATCCACCCGGCCTAAAGCCTCACTCAGGGCCGTGGCTGCGGGACAGACCAGGTCCGTGCCCAGACAGGGAAGCCGGGGCTACAGCCCACTGAGCTGAAGGGCGGCAGCAGAGTCACGGGAGCTCCCGCCAGGGCCCAGTTCCCCGAGAGCAGGCCTGAGACCCACTCTCACTCCCAAGCCTTATCCTGTCCCATTCTCTAGAAACCTCCGTCATGAGGGTGACTGGAGTTACAGCCTCGGGGCCTCAGACCCAGCACAGCTGCCTCTGGGTGGCCTGTTCAGCCGCGCTGGTGCCCCGCACCCTGGTTTCAGACATCTCAGAGACCTAATCAGGAAGCGTGTGCGCTGAAGAATGGGCTGCCAGGCCCACATCACTGTCGAGCACTTTGAGGCACCAAGTACACAGCAGCTTCTTGAGGGGAGGGGCCCGGCCCAGCCCCTGCGCTTCCTCCCCCGAGAGGCACCTTTCCTTTCACAGGTGGGGCCGTGCTCCCCTCGCTGAAGGCTGCTGCAGGATCTATAGCGGGTGCAGACTATTTTGGCATCTCACAGATTTTGAAGGTTCTAGCTTTTCACATAATTTAACATACTTTGTAATTTCTTTGGTGACATTCTCTTTGACTTGGGATTATTAATAAACAAGTTAATTTCCAAATATTTGAGACTTTTCCGTAAATCTTTTTTATTTACTTCTAATTTAATTCTTTTTGGTAAGAGAATGCGTTTGTATCATTTCCTTCTCACAGAGGCGGGGGCAAGGTCTTTCTGGAACCAGACTCACGTGCCCTGGCGACTGTTTTGCTGGAACCACCTAGGGCCAGGGAGGACCCCTGGAAAGACGGGAGAATGACCCCAGAGCTCGTACAGGGCTGGCACGGCCTGTGCCCGGCAGCCAGGTGCAGATGCCCAGACACGCACGCCAGGCAGTCTCAGGTGGACCTGAGCCCTTAAGCACAGGCTGCTCCGGACCCACCTGGAAAACCCTGAAAGCCAGGTGTGGAGGCAGCCACAGCCCTCGGGGGCCTAAAGAAGGTTTTGCTGAGGCTTTCGCCCTCCTGTGGAAAGACGTTTTGGTGGAAACAGAACCACAGCATGACGGCTGCCCCTCCGCCAGCCCATGTGTGCCTCACTCTCAGGTATCCCAGCCAGGCTCAGACAGACGGAGAGGCCTGCTCTGGCCAGGGCCCAGCACGCGGGTGCCTTCTGTCTGTGGCTGCATCCACCACGGCTGTGGCTGGAGAGCCTCAGATGCCAAGGGTGCGGGTGGCGGGCACTGCTCCTCCGCCCACCTGCACATCAGCCAGCAGGAGGGGACTGTGGGGTCCTCCCGCGGTGCAGAGCCTCCTGTCTGTCTCCATCCAGCCCTGTTGGTTTCGCGTCTAAGTGAGCTCTGGTATTAGGGGCGCACATTCACGACCGCTATGTCCTCCCAAAAAGCTGACCCCTTATCATCGTGAAACGACCGCTCTCAGCCCCAACAACACGCTCGTTCTGAGGGCACCCTGACATGCAGACAGCCACTCCTACTTTCTTCTAACGACTGTTTTGCAAGGTACATCTTCCTCCGTCCCTTCACTTTTAAAATACCTGTGTCTTTATATTTAAAGGAAGCTGGAAAGAGCTGAGCGATGGTCCCATGAGGAAGAGGTAGCTGGCGACTGGCACAGATGAGGCTCCCACAGCAGGACGGCATGCAGAGGTGGGGAGCAGAGCCCCACTCTTCCGAGGATGATGGGTGGCAAGGAAGGGCCTTCACGTAACTTGCTTTCAGCAGTTGGACCTTGGCCTGAGTTGGTATGTTTATTCGGCTTGAAGCTTGTTGCAGTATTTGGATCTTTTTGCAAGTTTCAAGAACTTGTGAAGATCTGAGCCATGACATCTGTAAGCATCGCCCTGTCTGCCTCCTTTTCCCGCTCCTCCTGGGGCTGCAGCCACACGTGTTAGGACACCTGGTATTTCACGGTGATTTCTATCCACTTTTCAGTCCTTCTCCCTGTTTCACTTTAATTGTGTGGCTGTCTTCAAGTTCAGTCACCTTCTTTTTTCTTCTGCATTGTCTAATTTGCTGCTCACCCAGTGGTATTTTTCTTTTTCAACTGAATAAGCCCCCACTTGGGAAACACAGGACATTGGGTCATGGCAGAGGAGAGTGACAGGGTCAAAGAAGCTGCCGTTTTACGGAAAGGATGGCAGAGCTGAGAGAAAGAAGCCGGTAGGGAGGAGGGACCAAGGCGGAGAGGGAGGAGGGCTGACAGGAGGAGCTACATCCTGAGCACAGGGGTAAGAGCCTTGACTCTGGTGTGAGTGGGGGCCCTGCGGCCCCCATGTGCCCCACAGAGCATAAGGAGAGGCCGCTTGTGTGTGGGCAGCTGCTTGATAGGGTGAGGCTCGAAGACCGAACAGGGGATTCCCAGGATTGTACAGACTCCACTACTGGTGGGGACCATGCGTGGCAGCTGCGTGACCATCTCAGGGACAAGGACATTGATTAACTGGCACTAGATGCCCAAACAAGTGAGATGGACCTTGAACCCAAAGAGCAATGAGAGTCCCTCCCGCAGGGCAGGGGGGCACTGGAGAGCGAGACCCTCAGCACTGCGGCCCATGGGGGCCTACCTGGGAGAGGGCAGATTAACAAGGGCCTGTCAAGCGACGGCAGGATGACGGCTAGTGGGCGCTGATGCTGGGGACAGATGGCCAGAGATGGAGGAGAAGGATGCAGGGCCTCCCCAGAGATGGGGGAGATGAACCCAGGCCGGGGGACCCAGGGCCTCCCCAGAGATGGAGGAGATGGACCCAGGCCAGGGCACCCAGGGCCTCCCCAGAGATGGAGGAGATGGATCCAGGCCGGGGCACCCAGGGCCTCCCCAGAGACGGGGGAGATGGATCCAGGCCAGGGCACCCAGGGCCTCCCCAGAGATGGAGGAGATGGACCCAGGCCAGGGCACCCAGGGCCTCCCCAGAGACGGGGGAGATGGATCCAGGCCGGGGCACCCAGGGCATAAAGACAGGATTTAAGATGTGGGTCTCTGAACCAACAGCAAGTTATTCAAGACCTGCAGAGTGTCCCCTCCTCTGAGGAGCTTCCTGCCCCTTCCCAGACACCTAGTGCCTGTATCTCTGTGGCTGCCACATCCACCGGGGCCACCCTCTCATGTGTCCACCTGACAGAGGACCACAGAGGAGGGACAGGTCTTTCCCAGCCCTGTGGAAGGCTCTGTTCCAATCCCCCTGTGCTCACCCCGAGGAACAGCCTCTCTCCGAGGCAGGACGCCGCCCCACCCCTGCACACTCAGGGCTCAGGAAGGGACAGACCCAGCATGGGAACAGGGCTGGCGACGGTGGCTCTTGAAGCAATCCCGGCTGCCGTCCAACCTCTCATCTACACGCCTGGAGCCACGGACTCCCTCTTATTTTCACGCACGCTGAGGCCCTGGGCCTCTCCCCAGCTGTCACTCCCCAGCTCCCGCTTGGGCTTGGTCTGGAGCCCCAAGACCCTGTGCGTGCTGGGCCACCTTCCCTGCCAGGCCAGCCATGGGCTCAGACCACCAAGCAGGCTGCGGGAGTGCCAGGCAGGGCAGCGTGAGCGAGGCTTCAGGCAGGGAGCACCCCGACCCCTCTCCATTTACACAGGCGAAGGGCTGGCTTCCGCCAAGGCCAGCCTGTCTGACCCCTGCACCAGGCAGCGGGAGAGACTCACCGTGAAGTGCTCCTGGGATTTGTAGTTTTCGTCCAGGTAGACTCGAGCCCTGTTATATTCTTTCATCGCATCACTCGACAATAGTTCTCTGGAAGGAAGAAAGTAAGTTCCTGAGGAAAAGCCACACAGATGCCGTGCACCTCATGAGACGCCCACAAGGTATAAGAGGGGCCCCAGCGCATGGGCACATCACCGTGAGACCGTCTACCTGTGACAGGCAGAGGGCAGGGAATGGCGGCAGCCACCGCAGGAGCTGGCCTCACGTTCAGCTCTCAGCATGTGCAGAGCTCAAGCTCCCGCAGGCTCTGGTCTCCACGCAGCCCGTGAGATGCCGGGGTCTGAGGCATCCCAGGGACGGAGACATTGAGAACTCACCCAAGGTCTCATGCCAGGGAAGCGCAACTCCAAGCTCTGGGGGCTCTCCTGATAGCTCACACTTGGTCTTAAGAGAGAAACTGGACCCCCAATAGCCACCAGCACACACAGGTTGGGGCACATGCACCCCAGGGCCCAGGTAGTTCTGTCCCCATCTGCTCCTCCCAGAAGTGGCAGTGAGGATGGTGGCTGTTGCCACGGCCTTGCAACCACACAGGAGGGAAAGGACCTCTGGACACGCCATTGTCCCCGATCGTTCATCCTACTGGTCACATTTTATCATCAGGAAGGCCTTAAGGAGACCAGCTCGCCACCATCTCTGCAAAGCATGGCTGCACAGGAGGCCACCACACACCCCCAGAGCCCGTGAACGGAGGACGAGGCCCCATCTGCCCGGCCCCTCCACGGAGACAGTACATCATCCCCCTACCCACGCTTGCTTATTCAAGCCCGTGGGGAGAGAGGAGACCAGCACCCTGTGATCCAGCCAGTCCCTGTGTCAGGAAGAAGGGGGGTCCACATTGAAGAAAATAAAACTGCACCAGTAGAGAAGGCAAGGCAAAGAATGCCTTGACAGACTCACACTGCTCCCCAGGTGGCTTAACTGTTGGCAAACACAACCTTCAACATGCTTTAAAGGAAGAAAACAGGCTCAAACACTAAACAATGTAACGTTCGCAATGTCTGGCATCCTATCGAAAATAACTTGATGTGAGAAGCGGCAACACTATGTGAATGTGTCCCGTCATCCTGTGAAGAAGCCGTCAACAGAAACAGACCCGGAAGAGGCAAAAATGACGGAGTGAGCTGAAAGCAGCTGGAAACAGTCATTGCAACTGTGACCAGAGAGCGAAGGGAACGCACAGACGGAAGGAGACGCGAGGACAGGGAGAGCACACGTGAGGCTTCTGGAAGGAGCAGACAAACACAATGTCAGAAATAAAACGAATTGACTGCATGGACCTAAGAGAAGATCAAAATCTGCAACAGAAAAGAGCCCGGCCACTTAAAAATACAGCAACAGAAGTGATCCAAACCGAAACACAGGGAAAATGCGCTGAAAACAATCAGAAGAGCTTTAGGGCCCTGTGGGGCAGAACCAGGCAATCTAACATCAGGTAACTGGAGCCTGAGAACAAAAGAGAAGGGAAGGAAAAGAAAAACAGTATTTAAAGAAATAACGGACAAACTTTCCGCAAATTGGATTGAAACGATAAACGCACAAACTGCAAATGCTCAAATGGCCCCAAGCAAGATAAACATAAAGAACATCAAAGCAAAGTACAACATAATCAGGTTGCTGCAGACCAGCTATAAAGACAAAACCTAGCAGTGGAGGAAAGGGCACATTATATACAAGAAAATTAAGACAGAACAATGGTGAGATTCTCACCAGCAACAATGCAATACAGAAGACAATGGGGCGATATCATTAAAGTAGTGAGAGGAAAAAAAAATTGACAAGCTAGAATTCTATTTACAACAAAAACAGCTTTCAAAAATGAGGACAAAGACCTTTTTCAGATAAACAAAAGCTGAGAAAATTCATGAGCAGCTGACTTGTGCTAAAATAAATGTTAAAGAACGTTCTTCAGGCAGAGGGAGAAGGGTGCCAGATAAAAACCAGAATCCACACAAAAGGGCAGAAGGCACTGAAGGCCAGTGAACTGGTCCACATCAAGGGCGTTTCTCTCACGTCTTAATCTTTTAAAAAGAAAATTGTTTAAAGCAAAAATCGTAACGCTGTACATTAGGCGTAAAGAGCGGAGGAAGGAAACACACATGGCATCGCAGGGGCACAAGGCCGTGGGGGCCACACTCCGCTGTGAAGCTCTCACATCAAACACAGCGGCATCGTTCCCATCCGGCCCGCGGCGCCCCTGCCTGCTGTGAGGGCGGTGTCCTCCGTGCTCAGGGTCCATCCCCACTTTCTCTCCTCTGGAAGGTGCCCCGCTTCCCAACAGGGGCTGCTTTCCTTCTGTTACTGACTTACTGAGTTCTTCATATATTTAAACACTAGTTTTTGTCAGTAAGGTGTGCTGCAGATATCTTTTCCCGAAGTGGCTGAATTTTGACTTCATTTTGAGTGACTTCATTTTGAGTGCCTTTTCGTAAGCAAATGCTTAGTTCAAACATGGCCACATTTTCATCCTTCTATTCTGTAGGCTGCACTTCCTGCACATTTTAAAAGAAATCTCTCATCCCAAAACTAGAAAGATTTTCTCCTATATTTTAGACCGAAATTTTTAATGTTGCCTTTTATATTTACATAATTAATACAACTGACATTCGTCTTATGTAGGGTGAATGAGAAGGGGCTGCTTATGACACAAAGCAGGGATCCAATTTCATTTTTCCCAACACAGGACACCAATGATCCCATGCCCCTGCCCATGTCCCCACCCATCCTCCTCCAGGTGCAGCCGTGAGGGTCTGGGCGGGGCCTCGACTCCGCTCTCCGCTCTCTGGGCTGCGCACCTGCCTCTATCCGCTCTCCTCTCCCGGCCTGCGCCATGCCACCTGCCCCACTGCTTCTTCGGAATGAGCCCTGGGATCGAGCTGGGTGAGAACCCACCTTGCTTTCCTTCAGGATTCTTTTAACTATTCTTGACCCTTTGCTCTTATATGGCAATTTTAGTATTAGTCTGTTGAGTGTTAGGAAAAATGCCGCTAAGATTTTGATTAAAACTGCCTGAAACTGGCCGGGCGTGGTGGCTCGCACCTGTAATCCCAGCACTTTGGGAGGCCAAGGCAGGCAGATCACAAGGTCAGGAGATCGAGGCCATCCTGGCTAACACGGTGAAACCCCATCTCTACTAAAAAAACACAAAAAAATTAGCTGGGTGTGGTGGTGGGCACCTGTAGTCCCAGCTACTTGGGAGACTGAGGCAGGAGAATGGCGTGAACCCAGGAGGCGGAGCTTGCAGTGAGCTCAGATCATGCCACTGTACTCCAGCCTGGGCGACAGAGCAAGACTCCGTCTCAAAACAAAAAAAAAGAAAGAAAGAAAGAAAAAAAAACTGCCTTAAATTACTGATTATTCTGGGAAGTTGTGGCAGTTTTTTTTAGCAGCTGAAACCACTTTGTTCTGCTCAAGGACTCTGCGCTGGGAGTTCAACACGGAGAGCTATGTCACTCCACGACCGCCGGGGACAGCAAGGATGCAGTGGCTGGGATCGCCTGAAGCCTCGCTCACACTCACACTGCCACCAGACCAGGAGGGCGCGACGGCTCTGCCCACAGCTCCCAACTCCGGGTGGCTGCGTCGACCCACAGAGCGTGGCAGCAGCATCGGCCCACAGAGCGTGGCAGCTGCGTCGACCCACAGAGCGTGGCAGCAGCGTCAGCCCACAGAGCGTGGCAGCAGCGTCGGCCCACAGAGTGTGGCAGCAGCGTCGACCCACAGAGTGTGGCAGCTTTGTGAAGCTTTGCGATGTTGGGGGCTGGTCCCAGAAGCCCTCATGCTATGAAGAAGCCAGGGCTTGCCCAGGGTCTGGAGGTGGAGACGAGCCCCCAACATGGGAATGTGCCAAGGCCACACTGTAGGAGACAAAGAGGATGGGCTTCACGGCTGCAGCCTCAGGAAAATACAGCAGCCACTATTAGCAACAGCCTATAGGAGGCCCCATGTCTGAACACGAGCCTGCCCACCCCTACCTACTCCTGTCCACTCCTGGATGCCCCAGGTCCGGGCTCCCCCTCTTCCCAGGCAGGACCCAGTTGGGCTGGCCCTGTCAGAAGCCTCAGGGCGTGAACATTGGGACTACACGTGGGGCACCTTCCTCCTAAACGATGGAGATTTCGCCTCCAAGGAGGATGGGCACTCCCAGCCGACCTCCCTGAGACAGACTCCTCAGTGGGACGTGAACCCCGGCCACTGCAGGCCCAGGCCTCAGACACACACACACAGAGACGGCTCCACTGGTCTCTGGGGCTCACGTCCCCTGGCCCGAGAGCAGAGACCCTCGCCGTGTGGAGGCAGCAGGCTGTCACTCCGTGGCCTTCTGTCACCGCCCCAAGGAGGCTTGCGGCCACACGTCTGGGCCACTCCTCTCTTTGGAAAACTGAAACTCAGCCAAGATGACCCCCAGGTGAGTCCTGAATGGTGAGGCTGGTGATCATAGTACCATGAAAACACCCCCGCCGGCACCCCACACCCCCGGGAAGTGGACACGCACCAGCACCTGCCCCTAGACTTACTTGACGAACTTGTCCACGTGGGACATGGAGGCCTCGTAGTTCTTCCCTCCAAACTCCTGACAGTGCAAGGCCATGAAGTGCGGCTTGTGTGTGTGCACGACCTAGAGGGAGAGAAGCACACTGTCAGGGTCGTCGGAGCCGTCCGCAGAGCCACACGTGGCACCACCTCCTCCACCGCCCCCACGGCCTGGGAGCCACCAGGGTCTAGCAGAGACGGGGCCCCATGTCTGCGACCATGGGTTCTTCTGGACAGATTCTAGGAGTCACCTCGCCTTTGTGCTTCCAGTTATTTATATTTCCAGTGCTTTTCATTTTCCCATTACTATAAATTCCACAGAAAAGAGTCCAGATTTCTCAGAACCCTCTTCAATCATCTAGAGGCCTTTTTTCTAGTTAAAAAAAAAGTGACGCATGTTTACTGCAGAGCATCTGGGAGCCTCAGGATCAACTGATCACAATCTCACCAGGAAGTCAGCCATTAGCAACACCCAGGCACAACCCCAGCGAGGGCGCACACATGTGCATGCGTGTGTGGGAGCACGTACCAGCACGTGTGCCGGAGCATGTGTGTGTACACATGTGCCTGTGTGTGCATGTGTGTTCATGTGTATAGGAGGCAGGCACTCCGCCGCCTGTTCATAGCCTGGGAGGACGCCGACACACAGCCGCAACTCACGCAAGGTCACTTCCACTGAGTGGCAGAGCCGGGAACCAGAGCCTGGCATCACGGCCACTGGTCCCTTGGTGGTCCCGCCCACCCCACCAAGACTCCCAGGCCCCCGACAAGGATTCTGACTCAAGCAATCACCACTGCAGCATGCTGAATCTGTCCCAAATTTTTACAGCTAAAGAGCAGTGCAGGCCAGGCGCGGTGGCTCACGCTTGTAATCCCAGCACTTTGGGAGGCCGAGGCGGGCGGATCATGAGGTCAGGAGATCGAGACCACGGTGAAACCCCGTCTCTACTAAAAATACAAAAAAAAAAAATTAGCCGGGCATGGTGGCGGGCGCCTGTAGTCCCAGCTACCCGGAGAGGCTGAGGCAGGAGAATGGCGTGAACCTGGGAGGTGGAGCTTGCAGTGAGCCGAGATCACACCACTGCACTCCAGCCTGGGCAACAGAGCAAGACTCCGTATCAAAAAAAAAAAAAAAAAAAAAAAGAGCAGTGCAACAGATATCCTTGTCAGTGTGGCTTCCTGTGTGACCTGGCGGCTTCCACCAAGAGGCTCTGAGAGGACGCGCAGGCAGAGAATTCGGAGAGCGGATGCAGTATCAACATGGCTTCCCCTCCTTCCAGGTCCCCGTCTATTTCCCACTGTCAGTCCAGCCACTGCCCCGCACCACACACCTCGCCACTCATGGGAGCCCTGACAGCCGCAGGCCAGGACACGAACCATCTCACCCGGGAGGAAACCCTGGGTGGGACACACGCGAGGCAGCCGGGGAGCCACACGTCACTTGAGCAGGACGAGGGGTGAGGCACCAATTGGCCCCGCTCTCCTGGAACAAAGGACGCGCAGCGCTTCCAAGGAGCAAGCCCCCCACAGGGCTCACTGTCCGGTGCTGGGGTGGCGGCGCCCCAACAGCCACCAAGGGCCCAGCAGGACAAGCTTCCTTCGAGGAGGGGAAAGGCAGGGAGAGAAGGGGCCGGTGCTGTCTGTCTGTGCTGGGCTTGGGAGCCTGGAGGTGCTCATGACGACACGGCACTCACCGTGAGCCAGGTGGAGCTGTGGGCATGGCCCACCTCGGAAGAGCCCAGCGGCCATGGTCCAGGGCACAGCTGAGCAAGTGGGCAGCCAGCAAGGGAAGATGGACTCAGGCTGGGGAGGCAGAAACTGGGCTCTGACCATGCACTCTGGGCAGGCCCTGTCTGTGCTGCAGGTGAAGACAGGGCTCAGGCTAGGGAGACAGAAACAGCTCTGACCAGGCCCCGTGCACAGGCCCCATCCGTGCTGCAGGTGGGAGCGGCAGCAGGAGACAAGGGCGGCCATGCCTGAGTTCGCAGCAGCCTCTGCGTGGATGCACCGAGTGGGCCCCTCCCTCATGGGTGTGGGCGTGGGCTCCCCGGGCACTCAGGAGGCCAGACAGCCCACTGCCTTCAGGCCCAGGCGATGCACTCTCCCTAACAGACGGCCCAACGTGGTTCCCAAGGGCCAGCTGTCCCTCTGGGCTGTGCTCAAAACAACAGAAGTTCTGAAAACAGACAACCCTTGGTGCCGGTGGTCTGAGTGTTTCCGGTGGTCTGTTTCCAGGCTGTCTTGATGCACAGCTCTGGTTTCATTGTGGCGTCTGAGGGTGGGGGAAGAGTGGGTGGGCTTGAGATCTGCCACGCCTCCCTGGCACGGAAGAGGCCTCACTGTGTCCACACGCCCTAGGACACCATGGGGCGATCGGCTGTGGGGTCACCAAGCTCCGGAGCCTCCACGACCTCCTGTGAGTGGGAGGCGACATCAGCACTTTCCTCTCTCACAGGGCGCTGGGACCCAAGGTGACGGATGCTGTGGGCATAGTGGCGCAGGGCTGGGCACAGGAACCGACGCTGGCTTTTGCTTCTATGCCAGAGCTCCTGGCCTTGGTCACAGCACCTCGAATGCACCAGCAGAATTAGTAACTCACAGCATCCTCAGACCTGGGCCAGGCTGACGCTTTTATGCCCTTTGACTTCCTCTCATCCCCCATCCCTTCACCATTCCTGCCAGGTCTCAGAATCCAAACACTAAGCTGCCCGTCCTAAGACAACATATTTATTACACTTATAGTTTATTTTATTTTATTTCATTTGAGACAGGGTCTCACTCTGTTGCCCAGGCTGGAGTACAGTGGTGTGATCATAGCTCACGGCAGCGTCCAACTCCTGGGCTCGAGTGATCTCCCACCTCAGCCTCCCAAAGTGCTGGGACTACAAGTGTGAGTCCCCACATCTGGCCTCAAAATCCTTTGGACCCGTGACTTCTCTCACTAGACTGCCTCAACTCCCGTACCACCCAGAGAAAGACAGTGGCAGTAGTACAATATTCAGTGATAACTTGGATGTGTTTAGGTTTATTTTGTGCCTTTCTTAGTCTTTAATAGTTGAATTCCTTCTATATACTAGCAGAGCTAACTGATTAAACCATACCTCTGTGGGGGAAAAAAAAACCCTATATTCAATATATCTTAATTGGTAAACCCAATGACCTTGCTAATTAATAGTATTTGAAACTAAATTTTAATAAATCACTAAGTTTAAATAAACAACTGAGGAAAATGGCTCCTCTCTCCATGACATTCATTTAAAGTCAACAGCTCCCACAGAGCGACCTCACAACACCTGCTTTGTGCTGGACGGGACATGAGCTCAGCTACGTCAACACCACGTACCCTCAGTTTCCCCAAGCTGGCAAGGTTTCAAGCACGTGACAGAAAAGCAGGATGATGAAGAGTTACGACGTAAAATTGCCACCGAGCTTCATCGGCAGGTCTTTATCCTCACGTGCGGCCGCCCCTCCACATGGACAGTTGGGTCAGAAGTCTTACGTATATATTTTCATGCAGTTATTGACAAATGGTCCCACTAATTTAAACCAGAACAGCTTGGTTTCTCTGAAAAGCAAGTGTACGTTACATGGATGTGCTCCTAAGCACAGCCCCCACCAACAAAGGCCAGGCCTCCGCAAACAGAGGGGACCCCTGCTCCCGGCATGATGGGGGAGGAGAGGGGGCTGTGACACACACAGCTCTGTAGGCAAACGCCATTACAAGAAAAGATGTGTCCTCGGATTCCAACGACCCCACGGATAACTAGATTTTACAGCATTTCCCGGGCTGTCATGGCAGGAGTGAGGCGGTGGACAAACTGCAGCTATGCTGGCACAGCTGCCACATCAGGGGCCCTGGAACACCAGACGCACAGTGAGACACAGCCCTGATGCGAAAGGACTGCCGGCGAGCCGCGTGGAGAAGAACCGAGGACACCAGGGCTTCTCAGATGTCGTCCCCAGCCCGCCAGACACCGCACAGAGTAAGTGCTGCACGCTGGGGCTCTGCTGCCGCCCCTCTGCTGGAAACGCCTCCACCCACTCCCCACGCCCCGGGCCTCCTCTGCAGACGGGCTCCAGGCTGTCTCCAGACCGCAGACAGGCTCCCGGCTGTCCCAGAAGGCCGCCCCTTCCCGCTGGACTCCCAGATTGCTTTGTGAACCTCCTTTCCCTCAGCAGTCACAGGCCGCTCTCCACATCCCCTCCCACTGGACCATGAGCCCTCTGAACCCTGACGCGCCAGCGCTGCTCCACACTGGGGAGCCCTGCTAGTGTGCCCCACACCCTGCCCATGCACGGGGGTGATGACGCCCTCAAAGCTGAAGTGAGAGGACGCTTCAGAAACACAAAATGTTGCATCAGGAGAAGCCCAGGGTTCCCACACATCTACAACAGGCTACGGAGATGGGTACCCCAAACAGATGAAAGGCCACACTTCCTTTGAAAACCAAGTTATCAAAATGATAAGATCTTTACCATGAGAAGTTTCAGAAGAAAAGCAATGAACGACTATCGAAAAGAGCAGGGCACTGACTGGCAGCAAATGATGCTATTGTTCCTCCACACCCACAAATCAAACCACCTCCACGCATAGTTTACAACACGGGGCCCTTGCGAAGCTGTCCTGGAACAGACTGCAGGTGAGTTAACACCCAGTCCCTGGAGCTTCTGCTGAAAGACTGGGCTCAGAAAATTGCCCTCTGGCACGGGGTCATCTCACTCCACAAAGGCACAGGCAAACTGTCTGAAGAATTCATGAAGGAGAAGGAAGACATCCTGGTTAGATCTATCCGGATAGCTGGACTAGTTAGCTGTATGGAGAAATGTAACTTCACATATTATAAACTCCGTCTAGGACACAGAATTATGGTCTAGCATGGATCAGCACAACAAGAAAGTTTATATCCATCAGTACATAATGAGCCTGAGAGCCTCCAGGCATTGGGCATCTTGAAATCAGGTGTTATTTTGAATCCCGACATTGTTTGGAAAACTGGCAAATAAGGGGAACGGAGCAACGCATTATCCTGCCTTTCTTGGACAATCGGTGTCTCTGGAAAAGCACGGAGGACACAGTCCCTCTTTACAGAAACACTCCTACCAAAAAGTGAAAAAGAAATGGTAGAATTAGAATACAGCCATTTTACAATTCTTAATGACGCGATGGACGCGATGAATCGAGGCAGTGAACACCAGCGGCTGCTAATACCACAAAGAGACACAGACAGAGGGGTGAGCAGAGCACATGCCTCCCGATGAAAGCTGTACCGCCACGGCAAAGCATCCTGGCAGAAAAACTGAACCCATGTCAGATCTAGACGGAGGCTGATTCCAGGAAATGGGAGACAGCACGTTGGGCACAGCCACAGGACACCTCCAGCCACAGGACCACGGACACTGCGTGGGGGACACTGGACGCCTTCCACAGATAAGCGCTGGCAAAGAGGGGTAAAGAAGAACAGGAAACGGCCGAGAGAAAGGAAAGTGTACAGAGACATGCATCAACTAAAAGGCACTGCAAAGGCGTATCAGCAGGGGCTCCGGTTTTTCCATGGGAGCATGAGGCCCTTGGAGGCCATTGTTCCCGCCGAGGACAACCACACACTAAAAACAAAATATGCACCTGAGGAGGCTGAGAGGTAAAGAGAGGCAGACAGGCAGCGCCGGGAGTCAGAGCCTGGAGAAGTGATACACAGGGCAAGTCTCTTATTCTTTCCCTCTTCGGGCTTTGCCCAAGCCTGGGCCACACTTACGGGAACAGCAGAATGTGGACCCCACAAATCCAGAGGAAACCCACCCTCTCTCTGGCCAGAAGAACAACAGAAAGAAGCGCAGGCTAGCTGGACGGTGCGGGGCAACCCTTGAGGGAAGAGCTAGGAAGAGGGAACACTAAGTCTGTGTATGAACCTGCGTGAGTCTCCAGTAACCCCAAACACACACGTGTGTGACAACCCACGTGGGCGAGCAGAGGCGCTGAGTGGTGAGGTGGGCTCTGACCAGCACCCAGCATGAGACTGAGCTTATGGTCTGTACCTCATCAGGGTGAATGCGTGCGTGCTGAGAAGAACTGTAAGAAAAGCCAGTGTCTATACAACACAGCATCCACAACGACCAGGACACAACCCTGAGTTATCGGAATCTGAAAACGTGGCCCGCGTTTAATAGAAAGAATGACAGACAGATGCCACCACTAAGACAACACCAATGCTGGACACAGCAGAGGAAGGTTTTCAAGCAACAACTACAACATGCTCCATGAGGTCAAAGTAAATACTCTTGAAATAAATGAAAAGATAGAAAATTTCAACAGAAACTATAAAGGAAACAAATGGAAATGTCGAAAACTAAAAACATTTATACAATATCTGAAATAAATGACCAGAAGGACTCGATGGTAAAATGAAGATGACAGAGAACAGCTGGGAAATCTGAAGATAAGTCAATAGAAATTACTGAAATCAAAGAACAGAAAGCACAAAGGTTCAGCAAAAGCCAGCAGAGCCTCCGGAAAATGGCATCACGTCTACTCTATGCATAGTCGGAGTGACAGAAGGAGAGGAGAAACAGATGGTGCGTGAGAAAAACACTTGCAAAAAACAACGGCCAAAATGTCCCCAAATTTAGTGAAAGACATACATTTACAGATTCTAGAACCTCAGTGAATGCCTAACAAGATAAATTCAAACAAATAACAAGATAAATTCAAAGAAATTCCTATCTAGGCACATCTGTGCCACATTTTATCATAATCAAATTGAGGAAAACAAAGATATATTAATAGAAAAAACTTCTGAAACCAACTGGACAGAAGTAACAGAACACACATACAAGAAGGAGTCAACAATTCAAATTACCATGCATTTCTTATCAGGAAACCTGGAGGCCAAAAGACAGTGGAACAAGGCCTTTCAAGTGCTGAAGGAAAAAAAAAAAAGTCAACCCAGAAGTCATTATCTATTGAAAATATCCCTCAGGAATGAAGGCAAAGGGAAACATTTTCACACAAAAGAAAACTAAGCAAATGTTCCACCAGCAGGTCTGCTGGAAACTGACGGCCGGCGGGGATGGAGGGGAATGATCCCGGGGCAGCTTGGATCTCCAAGAACAAGGAAAGGCAGGAAAAATGGGAGGTATCTGGGTAAACATAAAAGATTACATTTTTTCTCCTTGGGTTCTTTAAAATACATAGAATGAGCCTCCAGGGTAGCTGAAGACAGCCTACTCCCAAAAATTTGCTCCCCAATTTTCTATGTAGGCAGGAGATGTGATATATAATGAATGTAATATATAAACTATGTTATATATATATATATGTATGTATATATATACATATGTAACTTATATATATAGAAAAACCCAAATTGCAGCCTCAGCGTGGCTTGAAGAAAAAGTGGAAGCTGCCAGGCTCAATGGCTCACACCTGTAATCCCAGCACTTTGGGAGGCCGAGGCGGGTGGATCACCTGGGGTCAGAAGTTCGAGACCAGCCTGGCCAATATGGTGAAACCCTGTCTCTACTAAAAATACAAAAATTAGCCAGGCATGGTTGCAGGCGCCTGTAATCCCAGCTACTTGGGAGGCTCAGGCAGGAGAATCGCATAAACCCAAGAGGCAGAGGCTGCAGCGCTCCGAGACTGTGCCACTGCACTCCAGCCTGGGTGACAGAGCGACATTCTGTCTCAAAAAATAAATAAATAAAATAAAATAAAATTGGAAGCTGCAAATAGCAGTGAATAAAATGAGGAAAAATCCAGACTGCAGAAGGTGATCTCTCGGGCTCCAGGACTGTCCCCGCTGGGGTGCAAGGCTTTGTGAAGCACAAAGGCACAGCAAGAAACACCACAAGAGAGGGAAGGGAGACGCCAGGGAAGAGACACACAGAGAGTCACACAGGCAGCAAGTCCGGAGGCTGAAGATTCTGGAAGAGCATCCCAGCACATCTGAGCGTGGGTCGGAACACAAGGCGAGACTTAGAGGCCGCTGTGATTGAAAGTGGGAGGCCCAGCCTAGCAGGACAGCCATGATTCAAGGGCACTACTGGGACACTACCAACGAAGAAGAGAAAAAGATTTTTAAAAAGAGGGAGAAGTAGCAGCCCTGAGTCACCAGGTGGCAAAGGAGAAAGGAAGAAAAGGCAGGAAAAGAGGGACTTGAAAGAGAAAGAGCACCAGCAAATCAGAGAAGGAACAACCCCCAGACCCCAATCACTGCCCAACTTCCAAAGCCAGCGAATGCGCTTGGACTTTGCAATACCGACAGAAGAGGGTGCTATTAAACTAGGAATCTTGCAAAACCCCTACTCCTGCTAAAGATGAGTAAAAGGAAGTCCCTACAAAACAGCTGTAAAAAAAAAAAGACAAAAAATTGTACACACACAAACTGAGGGAAACGTGCCCGACCAGAGGAAAACGACCGTGAGGCAGAACAGGACGGGAGGCCCCACTGCAGATAAAATCAAATCTACTCAAGCAGTTGAGAATATGAAAAACCACCTCACATCAGAGATGCGAAACTAAAATACAGAATGGACCACAGGGAGAGAGAGACAGAGAGCGCCCATCAACCTCGGGGGCGGCAGAGGCAAAGCACAGAACAGTCATGACAGAGGACGACAGCCACAGCAGGCGCCAGGAGAGTCGCTGGAAGGAAACCCCGACATGGGCATCAAAGCCAGAAAAATCCACTGAGAAAGCAAAATCGTGCAGAGAAAACAGCGTGAGAGAAGGAAGTGACCATGGGAGACAGGCAGAGAAGAGGAACATCTGGAGGATCGGGGACCCAAAGGACACCCGAAACACCTACCATTTAAAACTATAACCCAGGAAAACTTCAAAACAGAAAAAGACCTGCACTTACACACTGAAAGGCTCACTGCATACTTGAGAAAATTAACCCAAAGCAATCAACTGCAAGATTTCAAAGATAAAGATAAGACCCTCATGGTCTCCAGGTAAAAAAGATCAATTAAACAATAGTGGCTCACGCCTGTCATCCCAGCACTTTGGGAGGCCGAGGCGGGCGGATCAATCACAAGGTCAGGAGATCAAGACCATCCTGGCCAACATGGTAAAACCCCGTCTCTACTAAAAATGCAAAAATTAGCTGGGTCTGGTGGCGCATGCTTGTAGTCCTACCTACTTGGGAGGCTGAGGCAGGAGAATTGCTTGAACCTGGGAGGCGGAAGTTACAGTCAGCTGAGATCGTGCCACTGCACTCCAGCCTGGCGACAGAGCGAGGCTCCATCTCAAAAAGAAAAAAATAAAAATAAAAATAAAATGTAAAGAATCGGACCAGCACCAGTCTCTTCAAACCCAATATACGCACTAAGGCAACAACAGAATAACCTTTCCTAAACATCTCAGTGAAATGAGGCCTAAACCAAGGGCTATTTATCCACCAAAGCATCCTTCAAATTCCAAAACTATACAAAACAGTTCTCAACATACAAAAATTCGGGAAATTTTGTCCCCATCAGCCCTTTCTGAGGAATCCAGGAAGGCAGGGCTGGTTCTTTTCTGTAAATAACCAGATGGACACGGGAGCTCTGTGGTCCCTGCTCAGCAGCGCAAGGGCAGCCCCAAGGGACAGGAGCGACTGGGGATGGCTGTGCATCCACAAACTCGATTTCCAAAGGCATGCAGCCGGGCACGATGGCTCATGCCTGTAATCCCAGCACTTTGTGAGGCTGAGGAGGGCAGATCACAAGGTCAGGAGATCGAGACCATCCTGGCTAACACAGTGAAACCCCGTCTCAGCTAAAAATACAAAAAATTAGCCGGGCGAGGTGGCAGGCACCTGTAGTCCCAGCTACTCAGGAGGCTGAGGCAGGAGAATGGCGTGAACCCGGGAGGCGGAGTTTGCAGTGAGCCAGGATCACGCCACTGCACTCCAGCCTGGGTGACACAGCGAGACTCCGTCTCAAAAAAAAAAAAAAAAAAAATCTTTAAAAAGGCAAACAGCCAATGAAGAAATAAAAATGGAACGCCAAAAAAAAAAAAAATAATAATTCAAAAGACAGCAGAAGTGGGGGGAAAAGGGTAAAAAAAAAAAAACAGTGTACAAACAGAAAAATAAAAAGTGGCAGACCCAGATTCGACCACATCAACAGTTATAAAAGGGTTAATGGTCTAGACTGGCACTGTGTTATCTAGATGTCACAAGTCAAATGTGGCTATTTAAAAGAAAATGAAATAAATGTTTAAAATTGAGTTCTTTGATAGCACGAATCACATTTCAAATGCTCAATCAAAAGCCACAGGTGGCCAGAGGCTGCCATTGTGAATACCACAGACTGGAACTCTCTGTCATCAGGAAGTTCCGTTAGCTGAGGCTGTTCTGGACATTCCAATTGCAAGGCTGGGAGCTACAGGGTGGATAAAAACCAAGACTGAAGGACACACTGCCTGTAAGAGACACACTTGCAGGATAAAGACACAAACAGACAGAAAGCAAACAGACAGAAAAGCACACACCACACCAGCCACGAGTCTGGGAGGGCCGCCGTGAGCCTAGGAGGGCTGCAGTGGCGGCAACATTCATTGGACCAAGGCTCCAGGAGACGAAGAAGAACACTCGTGATGACCGAGACAACTCTCAGGAAGACAGCACAACCACAAATGTGTATGTGGCTAATAACAAAAAACACACTGGGCAGAAGTTGACAGAACAAAGGAGAAACAGACAATCCCACAACCACTGGAGGAGACTTTAGCGCCCTCCCTCGGCAATCAGTGGATCTAGACCAACACACACAAGCAGTCAAGACGCAGGACACAGTCAAGCTCCGTGGTCCACTTGGTACCACAGAAAACCACATCTGACACCTGCAGAACACAGAATGCACACTCTTCTCCGTGTCACACTCACCAAGGGAGATGACACGCCTCTCTGTGGCACACTCACCAAGGGAGATGACACTCCTCTCTGCGGCACACCTGCCAAGGGAGATGACACACCTCTCCAGGGCACACCTGCCAAGGGAGATGACACGCCTCTCTGTGGCACACCTGCCAAGGGAGATGACACTCCACTCTGTGGCACACCTGCCAAGGGAGATGACACTCCTCTCTGTGGCACATCTGCCAAGGGAGATGACACCCCTCTCTGTGGCACACCCGCCAAGGGAGATGACACACCTCTCCATGGCACACTCACCAAGGGAGATGACACTCCTCTCCAGGGCACACCTGCCAAGGGAGATGACACTCCTCTCTGTGGCACACCTGCCAAGGGAGATGACACGCCTCTCTGTGGCACACCCACCAAGGGAGATGACACACCTCTCTGTGGCACACTCATCAAGGGAGATGACACTCCTCTCTGTGGCACACCTGCCAAGGGAGATGACACTCCTCTCTGTGGCACACCCACCAAGGGAGATGGCACTCCTAACCTCACGAAAGCTACAAAACAATTTCTATCAAAACACGGATTAATTGTAACACATGAACTGTAAAAAACCATTGTGAGACAACCGAGAACATCTAAATCCTGACTGGATATTGAATAGGTTGGAATTACTGATCATCTTTTTAGATATAAAGATACTGTGTAGGGTCTGTATTCTTTGAAATACCTACTGAAATAGTCACAAATGAAGGGATGCACTGTCTGGTTTTTGCTTCAAATGATCAGGGGTGGGATGAGCAGGTGGAGGGGTCTGAAACAGAACTGGCTACAAGCTTAACAGCTGAGTGTGGGTGCTGGGCACAGAAAGGATTCTCTCCACTTTTATATGGGCTTGAAATCGTCACAATAAAAGTTTGCTGAACGTGCTCATTGTTTAACTAACTCAGTAGGAACAAAACCAGAAACCCAAAAAACACATTCCCTCCAGCCAGCAACACGCAAGGCAGGAGCCCCGGAGCTGCGCGAAGCCACCCCAGGGCCCTCGAGTGAGCGCCTCTGAATGATGGAAAAATCATGACCTTCTCTGAGGTCTCTCATCTTTCCTGGTCTCATAATGGCAAGGCCAGGGAGAAAAGAGGGAATCTCTGTTTCTTATCGATGTCCTGCTTGGGGATTCAGCTTGAAAACGCTTCTGTTTGCCAGCTCTGGAGGAGGTGCGGTGCCCAGGCTCAGACAGTACGAACCCACTCCACACTTGGGCACCTGCAGTGGCCTCACCAGAGCTGACAGATACACACATCAGAGACTTCATTTTAAAACAGATTCAATCACTGCACAAGGCAAGAAACTCAAAATAGCTCTTTAGAAAAGGATGGTTTTTAGTGACCTACTATTGGACACTTTTGGCTAACAGAAAAAAAAAAATTCCTTTGCAAGTTAGTGAAGCTGCAGAATGTATAGGGTAAATGTAAATGCTTCACTGACGAGCAACGAATCCCAACAGCCAGGATTCAAGCACCTCGCCCACCAACGGGAGCCAGGCAGGGGCTGAGGTCCGGGAGCTGAGGCTCACTACTGAAGCTGGTGGGTAGCTAGCACCACCACAAAAGGCAGCCAGGGACAGGGCATCTTTGTTGCAATGTCTTTACCTGACTAAGTAAGCCAGCACTCAGGAGCCCCTGCCCTGGGGACAGAGGCCTCCTCCACGGGGAAGGGAGACAGAACCAGCCCCCCAACTCCCCAGGCAGTGGTGTGCTCGAAAGTGCTCAATACTAGCTCTCCAGGCGAGGCCCTGGGTCTGCCCTTCCGAGGTGTGAATGCCCCGCCATGACCAACGCTAAGCCACTGATGTGGCGTCACTGAACCTGGGGCAGGAGAGGTGCTTGGCAAGGCACCGTCACTCACACACCAAATACTGTGTGAGTATTTCCCTCACCCAGACACAGAGCTAAATAGTCAAGATCATATGTAACAGTACAATAATTAGGAAGTGATGAGTGTGGGGCATTTATTGCCTTTGGTTTTAATATACTTGCTTTATTATAGGGTTATATAATTTGATTTTTCATCACGGCTGCATTTCACACCTGGCTACCAAGTTCCTGATCAATTCAGTCAGTGCCCGTGACAATCTGGGCTGGGGGCAGTGGTGGTGGGTGGAAGTGTGGGCTTTCCAGGAATCACGCCGGGCACAGGCTCCTTCCAGACCCCTTCCTGGCGGGGACTCCGGGGCCTGGTTCCCGCCTCTCAGAGGGTCTTCCTGAGACGGTCGCTGTGAGGTGTCGACAATGCTGGCGTCCAGGCTCAGCACAGGCTGGACAGAGTCAGGTGACACCAGCCGGACACAGCCACTCACACCATAGGCGTTGGCCCGTGCCAGAGAGATACAGCCCCAGGGGACACAGGAGCCCCGGCACCTGGGAGGACAGGGACACACAGAGCTCTAGGCAGCTGCAGGAAGCCAAGCAGCTCCCCAGGGCTGGTCTGGGAGCCTCTGCAGCCTGCACTATCCTGGACAAAGACCCTTCAACAAAACATCTTGCTGGACCGCAGAGGATGGACAGGAAAGGCCACGCCACAGTGTCGGACAGCACGCTTGGGTCAGGCCTGGCTGGAAACACATCGCTGCAAAGCACAGATGTGACAGAGTGTCCCCAGGTCTGTGAAGAGACACAACCCCCACGGAGGTGCACATCCCCACCCATGAGTCTGAGCTTCTGCTCAGCACTTCACGCCGAGTGACAATGACATGGCATGTGTGACCTTGGAACGATCGGGGAAGTCACGGCCCAAAGCTGTGCATTTTCTTCACCAAAATTCTACAGTGAAAAAGCAGGTGCTCCCACCTTAAAGGAAAAAAGGGCAGTCAATAAAAACACATAGGTTGTTTTATTATAGTGTCCTTGAACTGGATGCTTCATAGGAAGGCCCAGGAAAAGTATCTTGGAAAGGCATGGCAAGAAAGAGCACGTTCACTGGCCAAACAAGCAGCACCCTGCTTCTGCCGTGGAGCCGGGCCCAGCACGAAGGGCCCCTGGTTCCCAGGAAACAGGCAGCACAGCCCTGCCCAGGCCATGTCCATCGGCACGGCCAAGACTCGGTGTTAAAAATAGCAACAGCCAGGCCTTGTCAGGCGTCCTCCAAAGAGGAGTATCGGAGTGACCTAAAAAGGAATTACATCCTGCACAGCACCCCAGTGGAAGCCCCGTGCCAAGATAAGGCGTGCAGAGGGACACGGGAATTTCTTGATAGAAAAAGGCCGCAGCTATTTGCCAACGATGCCTAGAAAACACCCTGTTTAAAATCCCCGCTGCCCACCCTTGCCCTGGGTGGGGGCTCTCCTCTCCAGGTCCCTCTGGGGCTGGGCTGGGCTGCAACGGGTGCTGGGACCCCAGGAAGAGGCCTGTTTGTGACCAACCAGAGCCAGGTTCCCACAGGCCCCTGGTCAGACGGCCTCCTCAAGGCACAGCTGATGGGACCGGCCAGGGCGCACGGAGCAGCTGTGTGGACAGGGGCCTGTTCTTCTCTCTGCCCTGCACACAGGACACCATGAGTTTCCATGACCTCACTGCAGGCAGCCTGGCCAGCCTGTGTGATCTGGAGCTGCCTTTCCTTGGCCCTGCGTGGGGCTGGGCCGCCATGGGGAGGGGTGTGGGACCCAGGGGGCCCCACCCAAGCACAGCCTGGAGTTTTTGGGGGAGATCGTGGGTTCTACCACACTGACCACACGCAGCAGCCTTCCCCCCCAGAGATAGGGCAAGTGACTTAAGCAATCTGCAGATGGAGCCAGAAGCTGCTGCTGCTGGAGATACCACAGGCAGAGGTGGAAACGCAGGGCTCTAACCCGAACAAAGTACTGGCTTGGGCCATCGAAGCTCCCGCAAATCAGCTCTAGTTTAAGAAGCACGTCCCCTCCACCACTGCCCCCCGGCCCCCACCACCACACAAGGCAGGGCAAGGTTAAGTCCAGGGTCATGGCAGGTGCGACCAAGGCCCCACCTGCTCCCCCACCCTGGCCTGGCTTCCATGACGACAATAGCAACTGCAGCTTCGCAGCCATCACATAAAAGAACACCTTCTGGAAGCCTCTTTCGCAAGGCCAGCTGCCACACAGATTTTCACGACAGCCCTTTCTCACTCTGGCCATGGCAAGCTCCCAGGGGATGATGCAGGGACCGAAGGGAACCCTGACGCTTCAGCCCATCTGGAGCAGGGCAATGGGACCCAAAGTATGAAGAGCCTCATAAAGCCACCGACTCAGCTCCTGGCTCCCCATCTCAGCGCCCTGATGATCCTCTCTCCCCTCCGACCTTCCCAGTTCCCCCTTTCCACAAGGCCCCCACCCACCAAAGCTTGCCCCTTGGCTCCACAGGCTCCTCAAACACCTCTGTCTCCCTCTCCCTTCCTGGGCTTCACAGGATCCCGAGAGTTCTCACTGCGTGCTCTGCTCAGCTGTGCTGCCGAAAACCCCTAGACGCCTTCCCCTTGCAGACACCTTTCCATAAAAGATGCTCTCCCCTCATGGACGCCCTCCCCTCATGGATGCCTTTTCCTAATGGATGACTTTCCTTCATGGACGACTTTCCCTCATGGACACCTTTCCCTCATGGACACCCTGCCCTCATGGACGCCTTCTCCTCATGGACGCCTTTCCCTCATGGACGCCTTTTCCTCATGGACGCCTTTCCCTCATGGACGCCTCTTCCTCATGGACGCCTCTTCCTCATGGACGCCTCTTCCTCATGACGCCTTTCCCTCATGGACGCCTTTTCCTCATGGACGCCTCTTCCTCATGGATGCCTTTCCCTCATGGACGCCTTTTCCTCATGGATGCCTTTCCCTCATGGACGCCTTTCCTCATGACGCCTTTTCCTCAAGGATGCCCTCCCCTCATGGACGCCCTCTCCTCATGGACACCTTTCCCTCATGGACGCCCTTCCCTCATGGATGCCTTTTCCTCATGGAAGCCTTTCCCTCATGGACGCCTTTTCCTCATGGACACCTTCCCTCATGGATGCCTTTTCCCCATGGACGCCTTTTCCTCATGGACGCCTTTTCCTCATGGATGCCTTTTCCTCATGGATGCCCTCCCCTCATGGATGCCCTCCCCTCATGGATGCCCTCCCCTCATTGATGCCCTCCCCTCATGGATGCCCTCCCCTCATTGATGCCCTCCCCTCATGGATGCCCTCCCCTCATGGACACCCTCCCCTCATGGATGCCTTTTCCTAATGGGTGACTTTCTCTTCATGGACGACTTTCCCTCATGGATACCCTGCCCTCATGGACGCCTTTTCCTCATGGACGCCTTTTCCTCACGGACGCCTTTTCCTCATGGACGCCTTTTCCTCATGGATGCCTTTCCCTCATGGACGCCTTTCCTCATGACGCCTTTTCCTCAAGGATGCCCTCCCCTCATGGATACCCTCCCCTCATGGATGCCTTTTCCTAATGGACGCCTTTCCCTCATGGACGCCTTTCCCTCATGGACACCTTTCCTTCATGGACGCCCTGCCCTCATGGACACCTTTCCCTCATGGACGCCTTTCCTCATGGACGCCTTTTCCTCATGGACGCCTTTCCCTCATGGACGTCTTTTCCTCATGGACGCCTTTCCCTCATGGACGCCTTTTCCTCATGGACGCCTTTCCCTCATGGACGCCTTTTCCTCATGGATGCCTTTCCCTCATGGACGCCTTTTCCTCATGGATGCCTTTCCCTCATGGACGCCTTTTCCTCACGGATGCCTTTCCCTCATGGACACCTTCCCCTCACGGATGCCTTTTCCTCATGGATGCCTTTCCTCATGGACGCCTTTTCCTCATGGATGCCTTTCCCTCATGGACGTCTTTTCCTCATGGATGCCTTTCCCTCATGGACGCCTTTCCCTCACGGATGCCTTTCCCTCATAGATGCCTTTTCCTGGAGGACATCATCCCCTCAGGGATGCCTTTCCCTGAAGGGTGTCTTTCCCTAGAGGGTACCCTACCCTCGAGGACACCCTCCCCCATGAACACCTTTCCCTCATGGATGCCACCTTCCCCTGGAGGATGCTTTTCCCTCAAGGATGACTTTCCCTCAAGGACGCTTTACCCTCAAGAACACTCTCCCCTCAAGGACGCCCTCCCCTCTTGGATGCCTTCCCCTTATGGATGCCTTCCCCTTATGGACACTTCCCCCTTATGATTGCCTTTCCCTGGAGGGCAGCTTCCCCTGGAGGACACCCTGCCCTCGTGGACACCCCTCCCTCATGGATACCCTCTGCTCATGGACGTCTTTTCCTAGAGGACACCCTCCCTCATGGATGCCTTCCCCTGGAGGACGGCTTCCCCGGAGGCCACCCGGCCATCGTGGATGCCATTCCCTTGTGGATACCCGCTCCTCATGGACGCTCATGTGTGGAATGCGTGTGGAGAACAACCACAGCACAGGGCTGTCTGCACGATGCAGAGGGAAGGGCCAAACCACGCGGCAGCCAGTGAACACTCATTCCACAGCCACTAGCACCGATTCTGGAGCCACACTGGAGACTTCTGGAAAAAGAGGACACAGAAGAACCTACTGTTCAGGTCTCCTGTCGCCCCACAGCCAATCTTCCGCTATGCATGCAAATGTAACACAATTCCCTTCAAAGACGTACAATGAGATTTTTATGTTCAGCCACTTTCCTGAGTCACTGAAAGTTCATGAAGACACTGAACAGCTGCAGGGCCCTGGCTCGAGAGGATGGGGCCATTCATCACCTGAAGTTGAGCAGGCGGGCAGCGCACTGCCCTATAACGGAACTGGGGCTCCCTCAAGCAGAGTCTGTGTTTCTGGAGCTCTGCTTAGGAGTGGAGGGCTGGGGTCAGAGGGCAAGAGCAAGTTTGAGGCCACTGCTCTATACCACCTGGTACCTTAAAGAGGAACCCCCCATCTGCAGTGCTGGGGACACATTTCAAGCAGCCAAATGGACCCACCCTCAGCACCCAGAGGCCAAGAATGGGAATGCCAGGTGCTGCTTCAGCTGTAAGCAAGGAGGGGGCACTGCCTGACAGCCGCCTCCCCTCGCTCCTGCCATCTGTGCAGCCACGGCTCAGTGTCAAACACACCCGGTTCTGAAGGCCACACAAAAACAGATAACGTGTCTCACTAATAACTGTATACTGATTACATGTTGAAATGATAACATTCTAGATACATTGGGTGAAATAAAATACATTATTAAAATAATTTCACCTATTTCTTTTTGCTTTTTAAAATGTGACTCTTCAAACTTTGAAAAGACATATGCACTTTACACACCATTTCTATTGGATGGGGCTGGGCTAGATTCTAAGGGAAGATTTTGACCATCTTTCTATTGGAATTTTACATGTTCTCTTTCATTTATAAGAGCTCTTTATAAAAATTGTTAAACTAGCCCATTGTTGTTTTTAAAGATGTATTCCCAGTCTGCCTTTTAATCACATTTAAACTCTAAGAGCCTAAGAAAAGTCCTGCCAGTTTTATTTACTCAAATCCATCAGTCTTTGCCTCCACAAATTCCTTCCACTATGTGGAGTTTAGAAAAGCCTTCCCCATCCGGAAAGAAAATAAACAGCTACGTTTCCTTCTGCGTGTCCCCCACGCCCCCCAATAGCACATGTGGAGGGAGAGGGGGGCAGGCACCACAGGGCACAGGGCTCCAGGCCCTCACAGCAGTTAGTGCTTCCTGAACGGTGCCACCGGCCCGGTGGAATTCACTCCGTCACTCCTCACAGTCATTGCCAGCCATGGGTGCGTGCTCACGAGGAAGTGGGGACACGGTGAGGTTACGCAGCCCAGAAAGGAGAGCCTCCCATCAGTCTCCTCCCAGGGTCCATGATGGGCTCTCAGCCAGGCCGGCCCTCACTGAGCTGGGAGGAACGGGCCTGAGCTGCGTCAGGCAGACAAGGATCACACTGTCTTCCACAGGAGACCAGACCAGGCAGGAGGTCTGCTTCTAGAATCTGGTTTGCGGTTAATTTCCACACTTGAGCCTAATGGTTGCTCTTCACCAAGAGCAGATCCGCAGCTGCTGATCAGAGCGCTGTGCTGTAAACACCCTCCTGGGCAACGGCAACCAGTGAAGACATCGACATCAACAACAAAGTCCCCAAGTCAGGTTCACGTCCCTTATCTCCAGTTTCTCTCCACACCCGACGCTGCCACTCCGGCCTGGGCACCTCCCACACGGCTCTCTCCACGGCCTCACCCCTCCGGTTTCCAGTACTCCAACCAAGGGTCCTCACAAATCTGACCGTCCGTGGCTGCCGTTACCCTGAGGATGAAGAAAGGCTGAAGCTCTTCACGGGGAAGAGAAGGCCCTGTGGCGCCTGCCCGTCTGCATCCCCTGTCTCGCCTCTCACTACGATCCCAGCAATCTCACACCCCCAGCCCCGGACCACACTGTGCTTGCTGCTTTCACCGCGATTCCCGGAAGGTGTCTTTTTCGGCTCTCACTCCCTCGTTCATTTCACTGTCATCCGCTGCATGTGGCTGGCAGCTGGGGACACAGAGGGAGTCGGGACAGACCAGGCACTGGCCCTCAAAGCACCCACTTCTGGCAGGGACACTGCTGGGCGAGGCAGCCACCGCGGACAGCTGCACACATCTTGGGAGCCGCGCCCAGCACCGCCAGCCCCACCGCCCTCCAGATCCACCTGCTCAGCGGCCAGGAGAGACCATCTCAGGACAGGTGTGGAGCCAGCAGCAGCTCCCAGCCCCGGTCTCCCCGTGAAGCCTCCTGGGAGCACCCAAGGTGAGGTATTCCCAGCCTGTCCACCCTTAGCCCCTGCCTCGGTCAGCTCAGGCTCCATCACAAAATGCCAGACCAGAGAGCCTAAACAAGACATGTATTTCTCACAGTTCTGGAGCTGTAAGTCTGAGGCCAAGAAGCCAGCTGGTTTGGTTCCTGGTGAGGGTCCTTCCTGGCTCACAGAGCTGCCTCTGCGCTCTGTGGAGAGAGCCTGATCCCGTGTCCCTTCTTGTAAGGGCACCCATCCCATCCCGGGGGGGCCACCCCATAACCTCATCTCACCCCATCACCTCCCAAAGGGCCCACCCCCCAATACCATTACATTGGGGGTCAGAGCGCAACCTGTGAACTTGGGGGACACAATTTGGTCTATGACACCCACCCTGCCCCAGTGCCAAGCACAGGACCAAACTACAGCCACACAGACTCTAGCAGAACAAGCGACCCCTCGAGGGCAGTGGGGCATGAGCTGGGAGGGCCTCACACAGAGCCAACAAGGGGACTCCCACAGTCACCACAGGACCCCCTGCACTGCTGTGAGCTCGGGCTGTCCACACGGCACAGCAGACTGCTAACGTGTGCATTCCACAGCAAGCCTTGACAATCTGTCCATAAAGAATCTAAGTGCTGGCTAAAATGAACACCAAAATCCACCTTGTGGATACTGACAGAGGGCTCCGTGCACACCACAAAATCTCACTTCAGAACAGAGAGAAAGAATTGCACGATCTGCAATCTTGAACACGCCAGCTCCCACAACTGTATATTGCTACGAGGCACTTAGCAGTGTCAGGGAGCCGAAAGGCAAAGGACAGCACCAACTGTGGGAGACGCGTGGAGTGACCAGGACTCCCACCTACTGGCTGCAGGCGTGACCAGGCACCTCACCTGGGCAGTTCCTTGAAGCCTTCAACACACACCCACCCTACAGCCAACAGTCTCCCTGAGGAATGGACCCAGGCAGAATGAAGGCGTGTGTCCCGGGAAGCCTGTGCATCCACATCCACGGCAGCTTTGTTCACCAGGCGAACCTGGATATAGTCCAGGTGTCACTGAGGGGAGAGTGGGGAGCTCAGAGTGGGCCCCACACAGCAGGATCCAGGACCAGTGCTCGTGAGGACAGCACTGAGCCACACTGTGCGACAACGCGGAACCGGCTCAACACACTCGCCCAGGGAAAGCAGGCGGGCGCCGCCACGTTCCCTGGGTCTCAGCGTGTGACGTTCCGGAATGGGCAAAACGGATCTGTGGTACCCAAGGGGCGGGGCAGCAGGGAAGAGGAAGATGGAAATTCCCCATCAGAGTCGGGACAGGCACCATACAGGTGTGTGCATTTGTCAAAATCGAAGAAACGTGCACCAAAGATTAACACATTTTATTGTGTATAAACTACCTCCAGTTTACAAACACTGCACACACACATGCACACACACACACACACACACACACACACACACAGAGGTCCTGCCAGCCCATGCCGAGATGCAGCCTCGGGTGAGTGGGAAGCCGGGCCAGGCAGGATGGCACCTCCCCCTCCAGAACCCCCTGCTCCATGCAATGCCCAGGGCCAAGGCACGCCCCTGACCTCAGCCAAAGAAAGGAACTGAGAGTCACGGAGCCTGACCTTGGTCAAGAAGCCTCAGGACTGGCCAGGGGTCACCCCTTGCCCCTGCAGCAGAGGCTCCCATGTCCCCGGGCCTGCCCTTCAGTGCCCCTCAGCCAGCTGCTGGCCAGTTTGAGACCCCTGTGCCTCAAGGGCTCCCAAAGCCTCCCCTCCTAGTCTCATCTACCCACCCCCCAACTGGTTTTTCCTGTACCTCCCAGCTCAACTGCTTTCACTGGAATCCTGCCTGGGGTGTGTTTTGGGAGACCTCAAACCAAGACATGAATATTTATTGACCGCCTCCCTCCCTAGCCCAGGCATTGACTCAGAAGCTGGGAAATCACACAGTAATTCAGAAAAACACAGGGCCATAGAAAAAGATCCTGCCGAGAAGGGGTGTGGGGTGGGATGAGAAGAATGGAGTGGGGAAAGCCTTGGGTTGAGCCATGTGAGGGACAAGGACAGGGACAGGGAGGGAGCAGAGGTGCCGTCAGAGGGAGAGGCGGCCTGTGCGAGGTCCTGAGATGGCAGAGCAAGGCCAGCTGGAGGGAGGGAAGGAGGGAAGGAGGGAAGGAGGGGGGAGGGAGGGAGGGAAAGAGGGAAGGGGCGGGGCCTCCAAGGCTCAGCCTGTGAGAAAACTGAGGCAGGAGTGGGAGGCCCTGCAACCAACCAAGGAGAGTAGACTGTGGCATAGGCAGGGTGGCAGCAGGGACAGTGACCAATGCCAGATGTCAGGGAGCCTCTGAGGGTGGCGGGACAGCACCTGCTGACAGGTGGGATGCCACATGGGAGAAGAGGCAGACGCCACGGTGTGGGCCCTGGCACTGGCGGCATGGAGCTGTGTCAGCCAGGAGGGTGACACTGTGGGGCAGGCCAGGGCCGGGGTGGGGTGTGGAGCAGAGGACAGAGAAGCCCCTCTGGACATTCTAAGTCTGGCAGGCCACAGGGCATCCAGGCAGCCGGAACCAGGAGTCTGGAAGGAAAGGAGGGGTTCGGGCTTGAACAGAATGGTGGGGAGTCCTGAGCATATATGGGGGCGCTGAACAGGCAGAGACCACGGCCTATATCCCAGGCACCAAACAGGTGGGAATGGGAGGAACCGCATAGAAGACAGGAGCTGCCAAAGGAAAATGCACATTCCCCAAGTGCAGATGCGCTGGTGCGAAGTGAGGGTGTGCCGGTGCAAAGCGCAGACACGCCAGTGCAAAGTGCAGACACGCTGGTGCAAAGTGCAGATGCGCCGGTGCAAAGTGCAGATGCGCCGGTGTGAAGTGCGGGCGCCCCAGTGTGCGAGTGGCACCACAGCCAAAACAGCGAGCTCACACTTCAAACCCCTCCAAAGACCCCAGGCCCCTGTAAGAACCACTCATTTCCACGCCCACAGTCCACCCCCCACACTTCCACGTGACCCAGAAATGGAACCACGCAGCGGAGGCGGGGATCACAGGTGAAGCAGCTGTGAACATTTGCTTCAGGCTTCTGCGCGAACAGGCGCCATCACGTCAGCCAGTGAGCAGGAGCAATGTGCGTGGGTCACAGGGTAGACACACGTCCAAGTTCATGAGAAATGACAGATTCCCCAGTG
Source organism: Symphalangus syndactylus (assembly GCF_028878055.3). Taxonomy (NCBI): domain Eukaryota; kingdom Metazoa; phylum Chordata; class Mammalia; order Primates; family Hylobatidae; genus Symphalangus; species Symphalangus syndactylus. Next base: position 5,891,310 of record NC_072424.2, read on the forward strand.
GCCATATGGAACTGCAGGGCCAGCAGCAGGCAAAAGACTTCCGGTGGCCCTGCGTCTTCATGGACACTGAGTATTGTCAGGGTTTTGTACTCTGTTTTTACAGCCAATCGAATTTTAGCCAGTCTAATAGGTACATACTGATTATGTTGCTGTAATCTGCATTTTCCAAGAGACTACCGACATTGAGCACCATCTCATGCACTTACTTGCCATTTGTATTCTCTTCTTCGGTGAAGTATCTAGTAAAATCTTTCGCTTATTTTAAAATTGGGTTCTTTGCTTTCTTATTATTGGCTTTTCAGAGTTCTTTGTATATTCTAGATACAAGTCCTTCATCAAATATGTAATTTGCAAATATTTTCCTCCAATCTGTGATATGTCTTTTCATTCTTCTCACAGTGTCTTAACAAAGAGCAGAAGTTCCTAATTAGGATATATTCGAATTTGCCAATTCTTTTCTTTTATTAATTGTGCTTTTGCTGTTACATCTAAGAAATCTTTGCCTAATCCAAGGTCAGAAAGATTTTCTCTTAAGTTTCCTTCTAGAACTTTTGTACTTTTTAAGATTTATATTTAGCTCTAAGATCCATTTTGAGTTAATTTTTGTGTATGGTGTAAAATATTAAAATTATCAACTTTTTGCATATGGATGTCCTATTGTTCCTGCACAATTTGTTGAAAAAAAAAAACTGTTGTTTTCTTTAACAAATTGCCTTTACCCCCGGTCAATCATAACTGTATGTGCAAGTCTAGTTCTTAATCTCTTTTCTGTTCCACTGATCTGTATTTCTGTGCTTTTACAAAGAGCACACTGTCATGATTGCTGCAGCTTTATGGTATGTCTTGAAATCTGAATATAAGCCCCCAAACATTAGTATGTTTTTACTTTTTAACTGTTCTGGCTATTCTAGTTCTTTTGCTTTCCCATGTATATTTTAGAATAATATTATAGACTTCTGCAAAAAAAAAAATCCTGCGAGATTTTGGTTGCAACTGTAGTAACTCAGTAGATTGGTTAGTGAAGAATTAACATGTCAGTGTAACTGAGTCTTCCAATCCACAAACATGGTATATTTCTCAAGTTTTAACATGTCAGTGTAACTGAGTCTTCCAATCCATGAACATGGTATATTTCTCAAGTTCTAACATGTCAGTGTAACTGAGTCTTCCAATCCATGAACATGGTATATTTCTCAAGTTCTAACATGTCAGTGTAACTGAGTCTTCCAATCCATGAACATGGTATATTTCTCAAGTTCTAACATGTCAGTGTAACTAAGTCTTCCAATCCATGAACATGGTATATTTCTCAAGTTCTTTATATCTTCTCTGATTCTTTCATCAGTGTTTCATAGTTTTCAGTACACAGATATTGATATATTTTATCAATTTGTACCCAACTATTTCATTTTACTGCTATTGTAAATATTTTTTAAATTAAGTTTCCAATTATTGATAGCTTATGTAAACAAGATGTTTTCATACTGACCTTGTATGTTGAAAACTAAATAAATCCACTTAATAGTAAAGTTTTATGGATTCCTTAAGTTTTTCTAAATAGTCCACCATGTCTTCTACCAATAAAGTTCTATTTCTTCCTTTCAAATCTGTATGACTTTTGTTTCCTTTTGTGAAAGGAAAATAAATCTTGGGAACACAGAATCACTAAGCCAATGGGAAAAGTTAAGCTAGGAACTGTGTGAAGCAAACCTGCCTCCTATTTTATTCTTAAATAAGAGAGCTACACAAATTAAAAAAAAAAAAAAAAAAGGATATACTCCCCTCACGATTTTCCCACAAGGTAATTCCTTACGGACAAAGGACAGACAGAACTCAAAGTCATCCCTCTGAGGCTCCCCTGGGACAAACACATGACTGATGGCTTCCTCTGCCCTATTGCTTCACTGAGCCAGACTAAGGTATAAGCGATTATTCCTCTACCTCCTCACATGTAAACTGTGTATTCAGCAAAAGGCTAATCAGAGACTCAAAAGAATACGACCCTTTGTCTCTTATCTACCTGTGACCCGAAAGCCCCCTCCCCTGCTTCAAGCGATCCCACCTTTCCAGAACAAACCAATATACATGAACACACACTGATGTCTCATGTCTCCCTAAAGTAGATAAAATCAAGCTGTGCCCCAATCGCCTTAGGCAATGTCATCAGAACCTCCTGAGGCTATGCCACAGGAGTATTCTTAACCTTGGCAAAATAAAATTTCTAAATTGGTTGAGACCTGTCTCCAATATGGTGGGTTCACACTTTCTTGCCCTGTTGTGCTGGCTAAGTCCTTTAGTACCATACTGCATGAGAGAAGTAAGATCAGGCAGCCTTACCCTGTTCCCAGTCTTCAGGTAAATAAGCACTTCCTCTATCATAGTTTACGTGTGGCATGAGCTGTGGGGCTCTCTAGATGCCCTTTACAGGCTGAGAATGCTCTTTTCTATTCCTAGTTTGCTAAGAGTTTTTATCAGAAATGGTTACAGAATTATGTCAAATGCTTTTTCTGCATCTACCGAGATGATCATACGGCTTTTCTTCCTCAGTCAGTTGACATGGTAAATTCTGTTGATTGATTCTTGAATGTTAAACCAGGCTTGCATCCCTTGATTTACAACACTGAAAATAATTTTTGCCTTTATTTTCATGGGGAACATTGGTCTGTATTTTTCTAATGTTCACATCACAGAATAATTCAAAAAGTATCATCTGTGACTCAATCTTCTTCTAAAGTCTCTGTAGAATTTCTATTGTTTCTTGTTTAAATATAGAATTCACTAGTGAAGCCATCTGGGCTGGGTTTTTGTGGAAAGGTAATGGGCAAAATTTTAATTGAATAGATATAGGACTATTGAGTTCATTATTTCTTGATACTTTTGTTTTTCAAAAAAAAAGTTTCTTTCATATAAAATTTCAAGTTTGTTAGCATAAATTATATTAATATTCCAATAATCCATGTTATGCTTTAGCAAAGAACTTGGCTGCATTCTGTTTATGCTCTAGGGATCAGTGGAAATTTGAAGCAGAGTGATGATTTAGGGTATCTGATGGAAGAAATTTCTAAGTGGCAAAGTGCTCAAGAAAGATGTGGCCTGGCTGCTTCTAACAGCCTACACTCAGATGTGGGAGCAAAGAAACGACTTACAGTTGGAACTTACATTTAAAAGGGAAGCAGAGCATAAAAGTTTGAAAACTTTGCAGTCTGGGCATGTAGCAAAGAAAGAAAAAGCTTTTTCAGGAAAGAAAATCAAAAAGGCTGTAAAGCAACCACTTGCTAGAGATATCTGCATAACTAAAAAGGAGTCAAGTGCCAACAGATGAGGCAATGAAAAAAAGGCCTTGAAGGCATTTCAGAGACCTTTGCGGCAGCTCCTCCTGTCACAGGTCCTGAGGCCTAGGAGGAAAGAATGGTTTCATGGGCCACGCCCCAGACCCTGCTGTCCTGTGCAGCTTCAGGTCAGTGCTCCCCACATCTAGGCTGTTCCAGCTCCAGCCTCAGCTCAAAGGGGCCCAGACACAGCCCAGGCTGCCACTTTGAAAAACGCAAGCCCACGATGTTAAGCCTGTAGGTGCACAGAATGCAAGAGTGAAGAATGCTGGCCAGGTGCAGTGGCTCACACCTGTAATCCCAGCACCTGAGGTGGGTGAATCACTTGAGGTCAGGAGTTCAAGACAAGCCTGGCCAATATGGTGAAACCCTGTCTCTACTAAAAATACAAAAATTAGCCAGGTGTGGTGGTACACGACTGTAATCCCAGCTACTCAGGAGGCTGAGGCAGGAGAATCATTTGAACCTGGGAGACTGAAGTTGCAGTGAGCCAAGATCATGCCACTGCACTCCAGCCTGGGTAACAGGATGTATAAGAAAACCTAGGTGCCCAGGCAAAAGCCTGCTGCAGGGGTGAAGCCCTCACAGAACCTCTACAGGGGCAGCGTCAAGGGGAAATGTGGGGTTAAAGCTCCCACAGAGAGTCCCCAGTGGTGCACTGCATAGTAGATCTGTGAGCAGGCGGCTGCAGTCCTCTGGATCCCAAAATGGTATATCCAGGGGCAGCTTGTACCCTGTGCCTGGAAAAGCCACAGCCATTCAACTCCAACCCATGACAGGCACTTGAAGCTGGGAGGATAAGAGCGAGGCCAGCCCATTCCACGAGGAGGGTCCACTCCTCACAGATGGCACCTTCTTGCCGTGTCCTCACAGGACAAGGGGTGAAGCAGCGCTCAGGCCTCTTCTTTCAGGGCCCTGATTGCATTCATGGGGATGGAGTCCTCTCCTTGTGATCTCATCGGCCCCCAGGGCCAGGCCTGAGGCCACCACCTGAGGGGCAGGATGTTAACACAGGAATGTGGGAGGTGCCATAAGCATTCTGAAGACAGCAGTGGGGGCTGGCTCTTAAGTTTGGGGCCTGAGCCCCTCCTGACATGGAGAAGATTCTGGAATCCCTGGTGATGAGTCTGTGAGTCTGATTCTCAGGAGAGAGGACGGAACCTGGATGGGTGGACAGGACAGCTGAGGAGGCCAGCATAGGGTGAGCCCAGGCTCTGCAGCTTTGTTCATCCATTTATTTTTTTGAGACAGGGTCTCACTCCATCACCCAGGCTGGAGTACAGTGGTGCGATCTCGGCTCACTGCAACCTCTGCCCCCTGGGTTCAAGCGATTCTCCTGCCTCAGCCTCCCAAGTAGCTGAGGTTACAGGCGCCCACCACCATGCCTGACTAATTTTTTGTATTTTTAGTAAAGACGGGGTTTCATCATGTTGGCCAGGCTGGTCTCGAACTCCTGAGCTCAAGTGATCCGCCCGCTTCGGCCTCCCAAAGTGCTGGGATTTCAGGCGTGAGCCATCGCGCCGTCCAGGCTCTGCCTGGGGACTCGAGACTTGAGAAGGCGTGCCAAACTCTCCAGTGCCAGGCTGAGTTCTGGACCTAATCTTCAAAAGCTGTGGATCCCAAAGGCGTCAAGGGTGCTCAGGACTGGCGATGGAGGCACACACAGGCTTTTATGTGCTGCCTCCTGCACTCTCTACAGGGATCAAGTTTTACAGAAAGGGTTTCTAAAAGACCATGAAGGTCATATTTAGTTTTTCCCTATATAGAAGCCACTTGTTCAAGGCTATTTTGAAAAATAATTGTATAATGGAAATTCCAGGATTTAAAAAAACCCAAAACAGTCAGAGGCCCAGTGTCGAGGCATCTCATCCACCCCTTGCCCTTGAGGTGCTGGTACAGTGGGCTCTGGTCACGGAGACCACCAGGTGTCTGATCCAGCCCTGGGCGAGGCCCACTCACTGCCGGAAACCCACCAGCCCGAGGCCCCTCAGTGCAGCCGCTGAACTGGCTGACGGCCTAAGAAACCAAGTCAGGCTAAAACAAGCATGAGAGTGGGGATTGGCGTTGAAATCGAGAGTGGGGATTGGTGTTGAAATCTCACTTTTGAGAATTGTCTTTTCTAAGTGTCACCGAAATTTCTTCCTTCTGAAGAGGCTTTTTCCAAGAAAACCAAGAAAATTTGGTTTTGCAACCAGGAAAAATGACACACTGCACAGAGCAAACCATCATCCATTATTTTTCTTTACAAATGACTCTACTGTCTTTCATAAAGGCTGAGTCCCCAGAAAGGAGACAGGTACTGCTGTCCACCACCAAGAGCCCTGCCCGCCCTTCTGTCAGGTCCCACAAACCACCCAGCAGGGCCTCTGTTCAGTGGGGGACTCGGGAAGGAGGGGGCCCTGTGGGGGGAACTCAGGAAGGAGGGGGTCCTGCGGGGGGACTCGGGAAGGAGGGGGCCCTGTTGGGGGAACTCGGGAAGGAGGGGGCCCTGTTGGGGGAACTCGGGAAGGAGGGGGTCCTGCGGGGGGACTCGGGAAGGAGGGGGCCCTGCGGGGGGACTCGGGAAGGAGGGGGTCCTGCGGGGGGACTCGGGAAGGAGGGGGCCCTGTGGGGGGACTCGGGAAGGAGGGGGCCCTGTGGGGGGAACTCGGGAAGGAGGGGGCCCTGTGGGGGGAACTCGGGAAGGAGGGGGTCCTGCGGGGGGACTCGGGAAGGAGGGGGCCCTGCGGGGGGACTCGGGAAGGAGGGGGCCCTGCGGGGGACTCGGGAAGGAGGGGGCCCTGCGGGGGGACTCGGGAAGGAGGGGGCCCTACGGGGGGACTCGGGAAGGAGGGGGCCCTGCGGGGGGACTCGGGAAGGAGGGGGCCCTGCGGGGGGACTCGGGAAGGAGGGGGCCCTGCGGGGGGACTCGGGAAGGAGGGGGCCCTGCGGGGGGACTCGGGAAGGAGGGGGTCCTGCGGGGGGACTCGGGAAGGAGGGGGTCCTGCGGGGGGACTCGCGAAGGAGGGGGCCCTACGGGGGGACTCGGGAAGGAGGGGGCCCTGTGGCGGGACCTCAGGAAGGAGGGGGCCCTGTGGCGGGACCTCCGGAAGGAGGGGGCCCTGCGGGCCGTGGCGTTCCAGGGGCTGCAGGTCACAGGAGGAGAACCACCTCGCTCAGAACTCACTTCCAGCACCACTGGCAAACTCTACTATCAACGTTCACAGTAATGTAAGTCATAAGAAAAAGAAAAAAAGTAAAAGGGAAAGAAATGGAAGAAATGGGACACGTACGTGGGGATTCTGGGTGGCCTGAGCCTTGGGTCTGAGGTCTGTCAAGTTGGGGTCTTGCTGCCCGCTCCCCAAAACTGCCCTCCCCCATGGCCTCTGGTGCAGACGGTCCCACGCTGAACAGGCTGCAGACCCGAATGCGCAGGAACTATCTCTGCTCCATGGGACAGAGCAGCCAGGACCCATCCCCACTGCTGGCCCCTCCTGGATGTGCCCAAAACCCAAAAAGAATTCCAACCCCCCCAATGCCCCAAGGCCTCCGTTTTAAAAGAAAACAAACAAAAGCCTGAGCTTAATAACGCAGCTGTTCCTGCCAAAATATAACACAAACCAGGAAGCCTAGAGAGCGGACACGGGCTCCAGCCACAGCCCAGCCCCTCACAGCCAAGGGCCAGGCAAGGGGCAAGGGCCCCTCCAGCCAGCCCCACTGTCCCAGATTGGTAAAACCAGGAGGGGAACAGGGCCTCAGCCCAAACCACCATCGGCCAGCTTGGAGCAACCCTAGAAGCTCCAGGCCCCCTGCACAGCCTCCCCGAACCTCCAAAACAGGGCACCTGCACAGCCTCCCCAAACCCCACAAAACACAACATCACAATTCTAACTCAACAGGACAGAAAATGGGAAAGACAGGCTCACCATGTGATGAGACACCATTTCTCTACCGCAGGTCTCCTCTGACAGGAGCTGTCCCATCAACTCCTCACCTTCCTCACCCTCCCCTGACAGGGCCTCTCCCTGCCCACCTCCTCTCCCTCACCCTCCTCTCACAGGGCCTCTCCCCTGCCCACCTCACCTCCCTCCCCTCCTCTCACAGGGCCTCTCCCCTGCCCACCTCACCTCCCTCCCCTCCTCTCACAGGGCCTCTCCCCTGCCCACCTCACCTCCCACACCCTCCCCTGACGGGGCCTCTCTGCTGCCCACCTCACCTCCCACACCCTCCTCTGACGGGGCCTCTCCCCTGCCCACCTCACCTCCCACACCCTCCTCTGACGGGGTCTCTCCCCTGCCCTCCTCACCTCCCACACCCTCCCCTGACGGGGCCTCTCCCCTGCCCTCCTCACCTCCCACACCCTCCTCTGACGGGGCCTCTGCCCTGCCCTCCTCACCTCCCTCACCCTCCTCTGACGGGGTCTCTCCCCTGCCCACCTCACCTCCCACACCCTCCCCTGACAGGGCCTCTCCCCTGCCCACCTCACCTCCCTCACCCTCCTCTGACGGGGCCTCTGCCCTGCCCTCCTCACCTCCCTCATCCTCCTCTGACAGGGCCTCTGCCCTGCCCTCCTCACCTCCCACACCCTCCTCTGACGGGGCCTCTGCCCTGCCCTCCTCACCTCCCACACCCTCCTCTGACGGGGCCTCTCTCCTGCCCACCTCACCTCCCACACCCTCCTCTGACGGGGTCTCTCCCCTGCCCTCCTCACCTCCCACACCCTCCTCTGACGGGGCCTCTGCCCTGCCCTCCTCACCTCCCTCACCCTCCTCTGACAGGGCCTGTCTCCCCTGCACTCTTCATCTCCTGAGATCCTCCTGATGCTGACCTCTCCCTGTCCCAATCTCAAAAGACCTCTTTCCAGATGTTTTTCCTGTTCAGGCCTCAGCTGTTCTCCAAGGGATCTGCCTACATCCTCATCTCAAACCCAACTGTAAACCCTGGGGAACAAGAGCTTCTTCAGTTAGTGAGCAAAGACACCAGCTCCAAACCCCGCGGCAGATGCAGCTGTCTGGGTGGTGACGAGCGGAGCAGAGGAGCTGCCACGGCCCAGCCCGTGGGTGCCTGAGCATCAGTGGGATGTGGATGGCTGACCCAGCCAACACTGGGTGGTCCCCACGCTGGCCAGCATAGGCTGCAGATCCTGGAGCAGCCCCAGGTCTCCCCACCACACCTGTGCCCTGCAACGAGCTGGCTGGGGCCACAGGCCAACGTCCGCTGGCAGGTCCCCTGGGTTTTTTGCAGCTCTCTGTGCTCAGGTCACATGTCCCAGGGCCAGCACCTCGCTTGGGAAGTCCAGCACATGGCCCAACCTGAAGACAACCCACCAGGTGTGCAGGCCTAGAGCTAGGCCCGGGGCAACCCCTACTTCCTGTTCACGAACCGCCCCCAACCCCCACCACTGGGCTCCACAGAGCTGCAGGAGCAGAGGGGACCCAGGATTCGGGAGGCCACGCACACAGGGAAACAATTGCCGGGGGCTGGAGCGTGGGGACAGGGGCTTCTTCCACAACGACCTTTCCGATCCCTCACAGGTGGGGCTCACGTGCCCCTCCATGAGGCAGAAGAGGCCTTTGGAGCCCCAGGTAGAGCCTGGCCACCGCCTGGTGTGAGGAAGCCCAGGGTTTGTTGGGAGCTGTTGCCGGGACCTTGGTGTCCGCCATGGCTGCACCGTACCATCAGGAACTACGGGTCAGGCCCAGCCACTGTAAATGTCTCCTAAAACTCTGCTCCTGCGGGACAGCCGCTGGCTTGATTGGGACAAAATTAAAATATGATTAAAATAAAATAAAACAAGAAAAAAGCGGCAGACAGGCCAGGTGTGGTGGCTCACGCCTATAATCCCAGCACTTTGGGAGGCCAAGGCAGGCAGATCAGCTGAGGTCAGTTCAAGACCAGCCTCGTCAACGTGGTGAAACCCCATCTCTACTAAAAATACAAAAATTAGCCGGGTATGGTGGCGGGTGCCTGTAATCCCAGCTACTAGGGAGGCTGAGGCAGGAGAATGGTGTGAACCCGGGAGGTGGAGCTTGCAGTGAGCCGAGATTGCAACACTGCACTCCAGCCTGGGTGACAGAGCGAGACTCCATCTCAAAAACAAACAACAACAACAACAAAAGTAGCAGACAGTTTTCAAAAACGAAAAACACCAAAACACAAGGGCAGATTCTGATTTGAGCTGTGTAGGCAGCAGGTTCTGCTCCTGGCTGGTCACACACACCTGAACATTCAGTGAGAGAAAACCTGTGGACCCTTGGAGGGGAGACACGCCAGCAGAGGACGAAGGTTCTACAAGGATGTGGGTCTCCCCGACAGGCACACGCAGCAAGACCCCACCTCACCAGGCAAACCCGCCTCCGCCGCTGGCCCCCCACGTGCAGTTGACATAAAGGACGGGGATGACAAGAGCACTGTGGATGGGGGTGGCGCGGCAGCTTCAACTCCTGGAGTGTCCTCTTTTTCCAAGTGAGCGCTGAGCAGATGATGTCACACGTTACAGCTAAATTCATCATATCTATTATTTCGATTTGTAAATATATGTTTCCAAAGGGGAAAAATGTCTCTCTTTTGCACATCTGACCAAAGACTCTACAGAGAGAGATTTGTCAGGTCCCTGTAGAACAATGGCTTCCTCACCACATAGGTGCTAAGCACATACACGTACACACACGTGTGCGCACACACACGCATGCACACATGTGCACACACACGTCCCTGTAGGACAATGGCTTCCTCACCACATAGGTGCTAAGCACATACACGTACACACACGTGTGCACACACACACGCATGCACACGTGCACACACACGTCCCTGTAGGACAATGGCTTCATCACATGGGTGTTAAGCACACACACGTGCACACACACAACGCACACATGTGCACACACACATGCACACGTGCACACACACGTCCCTGTAGGACAATGGCTTCATCACATGGGTGTTAAGCACACACACGTGCACACACACACACGCACACATGTGCACACACACGTCCCTGTAGGACAATGGCTTCCTCGTCACATGGGTGTGTGTGTTAGGCACACACACATGCACACACACGCCGTTGTCCCTATGGAGGGACTTGGATGCCGGCTACAGAAACACCATTGCATGCTGGGGGCCTCACCACATGGGAGCACTGGCAGGCAGGACACAGGCCGCAGGGTACAGAGGTCCCCAGCCCTCCCGGCTGCCCCAGCTCCAACTCTGGCCCAGCACCTCAGCCCCAGGTCGGGCCACCCCCCAGATCCCACATCCCCATGCCCCCACAGAGGGCCCCTGGGCCTCCACTCTGGCCTCCCCAGCCCATCCCCAGTCAACAGCCAAACACACCTGAAACAGGATTTCAGTCCCCGGCTCAGCCCTTGCAGTGGGTCTGAGTGTGGCAACAGCTCCACCATCCAGGCCACCCCACTCTGAAGCTGACCTCACCGCCAGCCCCTGGAGCCGAGCCTGGCCACCATCATGCCCATGGCCATGTTGCCCTCCTCGCCCGCCTGGCCTCCCCCGTGCACCCAGTCCTCAGAGAGGCCTCTGGCGCCACCCCACAGGTACACACGCTCGGCCACAGGCCCCAGGTGGCTCCTTCCATGAAGACCTGTGAGGGCACCAGCCTGTCTCTTCACAGTGGCATCTGCAGTGTCCGCACCAGAGCACAGCACCATACCGGGCTCCATAAACACCGGCCCATATTAGACAGGGGGTCTGTGCCTTGGCCTGGCAGTGCCAGCCCAAAACCCTCCAACCGGTCACCTCCCCCAGCCCAGCGCCCACTCTCTGTACAGAGTGCACTGCACGGACCGGGCCTGCTGAGAGGCACACCCAGCCTCGCTGCCAGCTCTCCATGGCCCCACTGGGGATGCTGACCCAGCCCTGGAGGGAGCCCCCAGGTTCTCTGAACCCCGCAGGGAGCGGGGAGGGAGCCGGAATGTGAACAGTGAGCCGGAGGAGGATCTGGCCAGGCTCACCCGCAGGCGGGCAGTGGACCGACTGTGACACAGAAACGTGTTGCCCAGCACAGGCAGCGGAGCCGAGACCCAGCCACAGCGAGGCCTGCATTCCCCACAGACACACCAGACTCCATGAGGAATGCCAAAGCAAAAAGGCACCTTATGGCTAAGTAATGAATCCAAAAGAAGATGTTTCAGTGGTTCTTACCTGGTAAAATTCCCGAAGCCAGTTCTTCTGCAGGTTTTCTGGCTGTAAATTAAGAAGAAAAAGAAAAGTCAGTCAGACCAGTGGCACAGCCCCAAACAGAGCCAGGAGAAGCTCCTGTGAAGACAACGTGGGCAGGAGGGGAGGCGCAGCCCAGGCCCACCCTGCATGGAGGAGCTCCACCCGCACGCGGAAACCCCAGGCCCACGCGGGGACCCCGCTCTGTATGGGGGCTCCGCTCTGAAGGCTGTCCCAGGGACATGGCGCACGATGCGGTCTGTCTTCGTAAAGCGCGGGCAGAGTCCCGTGGCCCCCACACGGGTGGCGAGGAGGGGAAGGCTCTGTGTTGCGCCAGCCTCCAGCCTCCCAGGGAAGAGACGGCTCAGCCAGTAACCCAGCCCCAACAGGTAAGACGGTGGCACCTTTCCACACCTGCCGTGCCTGAGCCAAAGCCCCTTCACGGGCACTAGACAAAGCTGAGCTTTGTAGAGTACAAAACATCACGGTGGCACATGGCATTTCTGTGTTTGGGGTGAAGAGCAAGGGGCTTTTACAGAGTCTGTCACAACCGTCAGAATCTTCAGGAAGCACTTGCTAGAGCCATCAACAGAAAACTACCCCATGCCACAGGCGTGCACAGGCGTGCACACACATGCACACACACGTGCACACACACGCAAGGAAACTCCAGCCCCGCCACAGAGACCCAGGCCCCAGGAAGCTCCTGGACAGAATCGGAGGAGCCAAGCACGAGCCTGAAAATGCCACTGCTTCAGGAGAAGGGACGGCCCAGTCGCTCTCCACCCTGACCGCTCCGCTGAGCCCCAGGCCACCTGGCGGCTCCTGGGCTCTGTGCCAGCTCCGGCCGAGGGCAGCACAGCCATTCAAACCCACAAGGAGGGAGGTCGCCGCGGACGAGGCTGAGAGCGAGCACTCAGCGCGAGCCGCCCACGCTCAGGAAGCACCCCAGCTCCAACATCGCCCACCGTGGGGGTACGAAGTCAGCGTCTAAAAGGGTAGAGTTTCCATTCTGCGAGATAACAAGTTCTAGAGACCTGTTCAACAACGATGTGAATGTACTTAGCACTAAGGAACTGCACACTCGGAAACGGTTAAGGTGGTAAATTTAACGTTGTGGGTTTTTGCCACGATTAAAAACAATAAACAAGGTCCTGCCCCCGCTCCCATTGGGACTAAAGCCCCTGCCCTGGTCTCAGCCTCCGTGGCCGTGGGCACGGGGCCAAGGCGTGCAGGCGGCCAGTGCAGCTGGGCCCAGACTCTGCGCCCACGCAAACGCAACAGCATCACAAGGCTGGCCACACGCCAGGCGCGCTCCTCCTCTCACTTGCTGACGGGTCTAAGAACCCTAAAAAGCAGGAAGGCTGAATTTTAGATAAATTAATGAAGAAAAAAAAACCTGACCAAGAAACAAGAGCCTCACAGATCACAGGACGGAGCCGAGAACACCCTGGCTCCAGGCTTCAAGGACACACAAGCCCAGCACACGCACACACAAAGGGAGAGAATCACCCACTGTGGCTCCGAGAGCCCCCATGCCCTGCCCTCTGTGTCCAGGGACCTCCTCGTGGGACCCACACAACCGCCCCAGCAGGAGGGGAGGCCATCAGCCTACATCACTGTCCCACCACTGAGGACCTGGCAAAAGGAGAATCTACTGGCCCACGCCACTGTCCCGCCACTGAGGACCCTCAGCCCACGTGGACAGCCTCCCTTGGCCCCAGCTCCTACCAGCAAGTCCCCGTTGAGGGTCCCAGCCCCACATCCAGCTGCAGCTTCGTGCCCAGCAGCCCTGCCCAGGAGCCGCCCTAAACACCAAACGCACAAATGCAACAGCGGACACCCAGACACACCGTTCACTGTGCACACCTCACCCCAGCAACACACGCTCCAGCCCAATTCATGGGTCATGACCTCATTTAAATCGTGGATATGACTTCCCCCAACATTGACTGTGGATCCACTGAGGTTAATAAGCCCAGACAGTCCTAATACAGTGCTCTAAACAAAGACATCCATGTTTGCTGACTGTTTATGAGGAGGCACTCAAAGGCTGTGAAATAATTAGACCAAAAGTCTAAATGAAAAATGAGAGCAAAAACACTCCAAAGAAGGAAGAGAAGAAACACGAAAAAAAGACGAGGCCCTCAAGGCCTTCAGTTCTTGTCTTTGGCATACACCCCAACACTAGTCGGGGTCACTGTGACGGCCGCGGTGACCATGGGGCCCTGCCCAGGGGCCACTTTCTGGCCCGAATGGCACTGCTGCGTCTGCCTGGCTGACCCCAGCTTGGAAGCTCTCAGGGCCTCCTGGGCCTCATCCAACCAGCCTCGCCTTGGCCTCAGTGCCACCGTGTCACTTCCGGGACATCCCCCAGGGGATCCACACCCTCCCCCTCCCCTCCCCATCCCCAACCCCTTCCCCATCCCTCCTGGGGATCCACCCCCTCCCCGTCCCTTCCCCATCCCCAGCCCCTTCCCCATCCCTCCTGGGGATCCACACCCTCCCTGTCCCTTCCCCATCCCCAGCCCCTTCCCCATCCCTCCTGGAGATCCACGCCCTCCCTGTCCCCTCCCCATCCCCGGCCCCTTTCCCCTCCCTCCTGGAGATCCACGCCCTCCCCATCCCTATCCCCTTCCCTCTCTCTCCTGGGGATCCACTCCTTCCCTGTCCCCTCCCCACCTCCCCATCCCCAGCCCCTTCCCCCTACCTCCTGGGGATCCACTCCCTCCCCGTCCCCTCCCCATCCTCAGCCCCTTCCCCACTCCCTCCTGGGGGATCCACGCCCTCCCCATCCCCTTCCCCGCCCCCTCTTAGCAGATTCACCCACTCCCCATCCCTAGCCCCTTCCCCACTCCCTCCTGGTGGATCCACCCACTCCCCATCCCCAGCCCCTTCCCACTCCCTCCTCGGGGATCTCCCTGCTCTGTCCTCACCTGCTTCCAGTCTACACTCCACAGGCAGCCAGGATGATTCTCAGAAAACACAAGTGGATCCCCCCTCAGGGCCCTCCTGCTCTCTCAGGGTAAAGGGCAAAGGCCTTCCAGGTCTGCACAGCCACCAGGCCCTGAGCCCGTGGCCTCCCTGCCCTACCCTCCACCTGCTTTGCTCTGAGTCTCAGACATTTGGTCCTCTGGCCCCAGGGCCTTTGCACTCTCTCTTTGCAGACTGGCAACGGCCCGCATGCCTTCACTGCTCACAGGTCTGGTCAAATACCGTCTTCTCCATCAGTTCAATTTTCCCTGGGTCATTGAGCTTCCCCAGACCAATAGGTGACCCCTAATCCCAGCGTTTTTCCATCCTGAGCAGTGAGGCTGCATCATATTCCTTCCCTGTCTTCCCTCCGTCCAGGAAAAGGACATTTCACTCTGCAGCCCCACAGACCACAGTGTGCAAGTAGGATAGCTTGAGGAGTTGATATGACAAGAAAACTTTTCCAACTACTATCGAGCTCTGGGTAAACACACCATAAGGAAGATTAAGACACCCCTTTCCCCCCAAACCTCACCAAGTAACAAACGGGGGGAAGAGGAAGAGAAGGATGCTCCAGGGGCAACAAAACAGGGTCTGACTGCATCCTCACTCCTGAACGTAGCAGTCACGGGAAGGGAGGATGCTTGCAGGGCAAGCGTCAGAGAGGGGACCCTGACAGCACAGGGTGTGCCAGAGAGGGGACCCTGACAGCGCAGGGTGGGACGGAAAGCGGACCCTGACAGCACAGGAGCACAGGGTGCACCGGAGAGGGGACCCTGATGGCGCAAGGTGGGACAGAGAGGGGACCCTGACAGTGCAGGGTGGGACGGAAAGCGGACCCTGACAGCACAGGAGCACAGGGTGCACCAGAGAGGGGACCCTGACGGCACAGGGTGCACTGGAGAGGGGACCCTGACAGCACAGGGTGGGACGGAGAGTGGACCCTGAGGGCGCAGGGCGGGACGGAGAGCGGACCCTGACGGCGCAGGGCGGGACGGAGAGGGGACCCTGACGGCACAGGGCAGAACTCAGGTGACACAGCAGAGCCCAGAACTCAGAAAGGAAAGACCACAGTGACCCACACCATGTCCAGACAGTACAGAACCAAGGGCTGAAAACGGAGGCAAGGAAAGGTGGAACAGAGTGTCTCTGTTACAAACTAACAAAACACAACTAATAGAATCTATTAAGTCTGCAAGTGGGGCCCCGGAGCTGAGAGGCTGCCTAAGAATCATGATACCTTCCAAACCAGAGCATTCATAAATGTGCTCTAAAATTAAAATGTATTCTTAAACGCTACATTCTTCAAGTTTAGAAAAGTTTTCTTATCCTTAGAGGAATTGTAGAGCTTTATCTCTTGCACCAATAAATATTTATCTCAAATTCAGAAGTTCCCTGAGTTTCACTTCAGTGTCTGTTTCTCCTGACAATCTGAGCGGGATTAAATTTAACTGGTGAAGCACAGCCTGTCCTCCTTGCTGGAGCTCTGCAGACTGGGATGACGTTTATCCCACGTGGACAAGGGTTCTTTCTGGGTAGTGGGAGCTGGAGTGATCTGTAATTTTCTATAGTGCATATTCTTAAGGGAAGGGGGAAATAGACCTTATAAAATGATTCCATTTTAGCGGGAAGTACTAAAAAACTGAGATGATCCTTAGCGTGTTTGCTATACAGCCCCTAATAGAGAACACCCGCATGAGA
This sequence comes from Symphalangus syndactylus, assembly GCF_028878055.3. Classification (NCBI taxonomy): domain Eukaryota; kingdom Metazoa; phylum Chordata; class Mammalia; order Primates; family Hylobatidae; genus Symphalangus; species Symphalangus syndactylus. The sequence continues at coordinate 5,907,470 of NC_072424.2, forward strand.
GACCAAGATGCCAGAGGCAGCCTGGCCCACAGCCGCCCAGAAGGCCCAACTCTTCCCATTTGTAGCTTCAGAAGGCGGAGACGTCGGCAGGCGAGATTGAGGCATTTCACACTGCTGAGGGAAGAGGCATTAATTGACAAGCAATACTAGGACTATTTAAATATTTACTTTTAAAATGCTATATTAGATCCTTTATTCCACAAAGAAATTAAACTCCAGATGGATTCAGAAGATGTGAACATAACACTTGAAACCACAAAGGAATCAGGAGAGAAAATAAGCAAATGGCTGCCGTCGCGGTAGAAAAACAGCCTTTCTGGACACAAAAGGAAAGAAAGGACCTCTGAGAGAGAACGTGCCTGTAGATTACCACCCACGGTGACCGCACTCAATAGTAGATGACAGAAAGCCTTCCCCGTAAGAGCAGGAACACCAGGACGCCCGCGCTCATCACTGCCATTCAACACTGCACCGGGAGGCCCAGCCTGGGCAATTAGGCAAGAAAATGAAAGAAAAGGTACCCGAATGGGAACGGAAGAAGTAAAATTATCTCTTCACAGACTACATGCTCTTACGTATTCCATCAAAAAATTGATAGAAATAAGGCCAGGCACAGTGGCTCATACCGGCAATCCCAGCACTTTGGGAGGCCGAGGCGGGTGGATCACCTGAGGTTAGGAGTTCAAGACCAGCCTGGCCAACATGACAAAACCCCGTCTCTACTAAAAATGCAAAAAATTAGCCAGGCATGGTGGTGCGTGCCTGTGGTCCCAGCTACTCAGGAGGCTGAGGCAGGAGAATCACCTGAATCCGGAGGCAGAGGTTGCAGTGAGCTGAGACTGTGTCACTGCATTCCAGCCTGGGTGACAGAACGAGACTCCATCACAAAAATTCAGCAATTCAGCAACGTGGCAGGATATAAGATCAACACACAAACAACACTAACAATGAACAACGTGAAAAGAAAATGTTTTAAAATCCCACTTATAACAGCATCAAAAAGAATAAAAAACTTAGAAATAAACTTAACCAAGGAGGCAAAAGACTTGAACACTGAAAACTACAAAATGTTGCTGAAAGAAATTCAGATATCCATTCCGTGTTCACAAACTGGAAGAGTTAATGTTATTAAGATGCTGATACTACCCAAAGAGACCTGTAGATTCAGTTCCATTTATAACAAAATCCCAATGACTTTCTTTTGCAGAAATAGAAAAATCTGTGCTAAAATTCATATGGAATCTCAAGGGACCCTGAATAGCCAAAAATAGCCTTAAAAAAGAAGAACAAATTGGAAACCTCATACTTCCTTATGTGGAACTTACTACAACCTACAGTAAGCAGTCAAAACAGTGTGGTCCTGGCACAAGACAGACATGTGGATCAATGGAATGGAATAAAGAGCCTTGTATATATGGTCAAATGATTTTTGACAGTGGTGTCAATACCATTCACTGGGGAAAAGAACAGTCCTTTCAACAAATGAGGCTGGGAAAACTGGATAACCACATGCAAAAGAATGAAGCTGGTTTCTTACCTTACACCACAGACAAAAATTAACTCAAAATGGATCAAAAATCTAAAACTATAAAATTCTTAGAAGAAAACATAGGGGAGAAACTTTGTGACACTGGATTTGACAATGACTTCTTAAAGGCAATATCCAAAGCACAGGCAACAAAAGGAAAAACAGACAAGCTGGACATCAAACTTAACAACTTTTGTGCATCAAAACCACTATCAATAGGATGAAAGACAAGCCACAGGATGGAAGAGAACATCTGCAAGTCATGTGTCTGGTAATGGGTTAATATTCAGAATATATTTTTAAACCTCCTACAACTCAACAACAAAAGGACATACAACCCCATTAAAAATGGGAAAAGGACCTGAACAGTTTTCTAAAGAAGACATATGAAATGGTCAACAAGCACATGAAAGGATGTTCATTATCCCTAATCATTAAGGAAATGCAAATGAAAACCATAATGAAACACCATTTCACACCCATTAGGATGGATAGGATGGATATTATACAAAATAAAACATTAAAATTGAAAACAGAAAATAATAAGTGTTGGGATGAGGTGGAGAAATGGGACCCTTGTGCACTGCTGGTGGGAATGTAACATGGTGCCATCACTACGAAGAAAAACGGCAGCTCCTCTAAAAACTAAACAGAATTACTATACAGTGAAGCAATTCCACTGCTGGCTATATTCCTGATGTGGTTTGGCTGTGTCCCCACCCAAATCTCAACTTGAATTGTATCTCCCAGAATTCCCATGTGTTGTGGGAGGGACCCAGGGGGAGGTAATTGAATTATGGGGGCCAGTCTTTCCCATGCTATTCTCGTGATAGTGAATAAGTCTCATGAGATCTGATGGGTTTATCGGGGTTTCTGCTTTTGCTTCATTCTCATTTTCTCTTGCCACTGCCATGTAAGAAGTGCCTTTTGTCTCCTGCCATGATTCTGGGGCCTCCCCAGGCATGTGGAACTGTAAGTCCAATTAAACCTCTTTTTCTTCCCAGTCTCAGGTATGTCTTTATTGGCAGTGTGAAAACAAACTAATATGGTAAATTGGTACCAGGAGTGGGGTATTGCTGAAAAGATACCCGAAAATGTGGAAGAGACTTTGGAACTGTGTTAACAGGCAGAGGTTGGAACAGTTTGAAGGGATGAGAAGATGACAGGAAAATGTGGGAAAGTTTGGAACTTCCTAGAGACTTGCTGAATGGCTTTGCCCAAAATGCCAACAGCAATACGGACAGTAAAATCCAGGCTGAGGTGGTCTCAGATAGAGATGAGGAACTCATTGGGAACTGGAGCGAAGGTGACCCTTGTTATGTTTCAGCAAAGAGACTGGCAGCATTTTGCCTGTGCCCTAGAGATGTGTGGAACTTTGAACTGGAGAGATGATTTAGGGTATCTGGTGGAAGGAATTTCTAAACAGCAAAACATTCAAGAGGTGACTTGAGTACTGTTAAAGGTGTTCAGTTTTATAAGGGAAGCAGAGCATAAAAGCTTGGAAAATTTGAAGCCTGAATATGTGATAGAAAAGAAAAACCTATTTTCTGGGGAGAAACTCAAGTCAGCTGCAGAAATTTGGGTAAGTAGCAAGGAGCCTGGTGTTAATCCCCAAGACCATGGGGAAAATGTCTCCAGGCCATGTTAGAGACCTTCATGGCAACACCTCCCATCACAGACCCAGAGGCCCAGGAAGAAAAACTGGTTTCATGGGCCAGGCCCAGGGTCCCCGTCATGTGTGCAGCCTAGGGTCTTGGTGACCTGCATCCCAGCCACTCCAGCCGTGGCTAAAAGAGGCCAACATACAGCTCGGGCTGTGGCTTCAGAGAGTGGAAGCCCCAAGCCTTGGCAGCATCCAGTGGTGTTGAGCCTTCAGGTGCACAGAAGAACTGAGGTTTGGGAACCTCTGCCCAGATTTCAGAAGATGTATGAAAATGCCTGGATGTCCAGGCAAAAGTTTGCTGCAGGGGTGGGGCCCTCATGGAGAATCTCTGCTAGGGCAGGGCGGAAGGGTAATGTGGGGTCAGAGCCCCCACACAGAGTCTCTACTGGGGCGATGCCTAGTGTAGCTGTGAGAAGAGGCCCACCATCCTCCAGACCTCAGAATGGTAGATCCACCAACAGCTTGCACTGTGTGCCTGGAAAAGCTGCAGACACTCAATGCCAGCCCATGAAAGCAGCCAAGAGGGAGGCTGTACCGTGCAGAACCGCAGGGGCAGAGCTGCCCAAGATTGTGGGAGCACACCTCTTGCATCAGTGTGACCTAGATATGAGACCAGGAGTCAAAGGAGATCATTCTGGAGCTTTAAAATTTGACTGCCCCGCTGGATTTTGGACTTGCATGGGCCCTGTAACCCCTTTGTTTTGGCCAATTTCTCCCATCTGGAATGGCTGTATTTATACCTGTACCCCCATTGTATCCAGGAAGTAACTAGCTTGCTTTTGATTTTACAGGCTCATACATGAAAGGGACTTGCCTTGTCTCAGATAAGACTGGACTGTGGACTTTTGGGTTAATGCTGCAATGAGTTAAGACTTTGGGAGACTGTTGGGAAGGCATAACTGGTTTTGAAATGTGAGGACATGAGGTTTGGAGGGGCCAGGGGTGGAATGATATGGTTTGGCTGTGTCCCCACCCAAATCTCACTTGAATTGTATCTCCCAGAATTCCCACCTGTTGTGGGAAGAACCCAGGGGGAGGTAATTGAATCATGGGGGCTGGTCTTTGCTGTGCTATTCCCACGATACTGAATAAGTCTCAAGAGATCTGATGGGCTTATCAGAGGTTTCTGCTTTTGCTTCTCTCTCATTTTCTCTTGCTGCAGCCATTTAAGAAGTGCCTTTCACCTCCTGCCATGATTCTGAGGCCTCTCCAGCCATGTGGAACTATAAGTCCAATTAAGCCTCTTTTTCTTCCCAGTCTCAGGTATGTCTTTATCAGCAGCATGAAAACGAACTAATACAATTCCCAAAAGAACTGAAATCAGGAACTTAAACAGATATCTGTACACCCACAATCAGCCAAAAGCTAGAAGAAACCCAAGTGTCCATCCACGGATAAATGGATAAAATGTGGTCTATCCACATAATTCAGCCTTAAAAAGGAAGGGTATTCTGACTACGCAACAACCTTGAGAGCATTATGCTAAGGAAAATAAGCCAAACACAAAAAGACAAAGATTGTATGATCCTACTCATGTGAGATATCTGGAGTCATCAGATTCATGGAGACAGAAAGTAAAATGTTGGTGACAAAGGAGCCGGGGGCAGACAGGGACTCAGTGTTTAACGAGGACAGAGCTGCAGTTTTACAAGGAGATGGATGGCAGTGATGGTTACGCAACATTATGAATGCATTTCATGCCACTGAATTGCACCCTTAAACATGGTTAAGATGGAAAATTTTACACCTATGTTACCACATTAAAAAGGTGGAGGTAATCTCCATAGCCACAGCGCCACTCAAGCAGCCGAGCCACACGCCGAGGCTCCACACGTCTGAGAGCTGCACTTTACTCACCTCATATAAAAATGAAAAAAAAAGAGCAAGTCCTGACTCTAGCAGCAGGAAGAGTAGGTCCCAGACGCCCAAGCGAAATCAAACAGAAACTGCAATTGAAATTAAAACAGGCAGTAAATCTGAGACCTGCCCAAAAGGCCCAGAGTCACTACATGTAGCACAGCCCCACAGCACGCACCACAGTCCCAGTCACTACGTGTACCACAGCCCCACAGCACGTACCACAGGCCCAGAGTCACTACGCATAGCACAGCTCCGCAGAACACACCAAAGGACAAAACACTGGAAACAGAGGAATAAGCAGACACGCGCAATGCACATAGACGTCAATACAGTTTTTACAAATGCATACAAACATATGCCCATCCAACATGTAACACTATGGTTTAACTTGCCTAATGCATTCCTGAAGATGTGTAAGAAATTATATAATTTCTTAAAATTCACAACTGAAATGACAATATAATATCCTAATATGTGACTCAAATTTTATCCTACTGTATGTAAGGACTTTCACAACAAACCACAATATCCTCAATGAAGAAAATCTGGATATAGAAACTTCCCACCACCTGCAGGAACAGGGGAGATGGCCTGAGTCCTTGTGGATGAGCTGACAGACCACATCCAGACACCCTGACACATCTTCTGAGACTCTGAGAGAAGAGGGAGAGGACAGTAGCACAAACACTGACAAGAACAGAAAAGGTTCTGTCACTTAGGGCTTCAAATTACTAGAAAATAAACCCTCGGCCATGAAAACACAAGCAAGTGCATGTGCATACACACACACATGCACACACACACTCACATGCACACACACACACACGCACACACACACACATGCACACACGTACAGGAGCCTGCACACACACATTTGCATGCACACACACACTCACATGCACACACACACATGCACACACGTACAGGAGCCTGCACACACACGTGCATGCACACACATGCATGCACACATGCACACGCACACATGCACACACACACAGGAGCCTGCACAAACACACATGCATGCACACACACTCACATGCACACACACGCACACACCCACACGCATACACACATGCACACATGCATGCACACAAATGCACACACGTACAGGAGCCTGCACACAAACACACATGCATGCATACACAAGTACACAAACATGCACACACACGCACACACACTTGGGCGTCCTCTTCTGCCAAGATCAAAGACAAAAAAAAAAAATTTTGAATGTGCATGTGCCAGAAGCTTTTATAAAATTAGACCCTGCCTACCACGACACCCTTTAATTGAGGGCCATTCATCCTGCCCAAACTGGTCTTTGCTGGGCCATGCCACCACGCCACCACACCGTCACGCCACGTCCATGTAGCTGTCCCACTGGGTGATGGGCACAAACTAGAGAGACTGGACCCTTTCCCAGGAGCAACTCTGGCAAGAAGTCCTTGGAGGCACAGCCATGTTTGGTTAATGTAGTTATTTTTAAAACCACTGAAGTGAGAGTAAAAGATAAACAAACTAGGTCTTACAGAAATGCTCAAATTTCAGCCCACAGGCCAAGCAGCTCTGTGTGTGTTCGGCCACCATATGAAAGAAAGCACATGCCTTCTTTTTCTCTTAGACACCCAAAAATTCTTCTCTTGGTCTCAAAGAATAATACAAAAACTATGAAAATACGGGAAATGTTAAAAAAAAAAACTCATTCCTTTCAAATGTGGAACTCTATTTCTGGGAGTCAGTCCTTAAAAAAGTAATTCTAAAGAGCAAAAATGCTGTGTCAACAAAGAAGTTCATAATAGCATCATTTATAAGAGAATTACAATTAGAATACTACAGAAGAATATTACAGAAGGCACCTCAATAAAGTTACACAGGGCATCCACGGAAGGAAAGAAGAGGGAAGCATCAAAAACAAATTTATTGGATAAAACATGATGTGGAGATAGACAGGGTGCCAGTGACAAACACCACAATGTGGGTAAGAAAGTGAGCTATCCACTCACCAACAAACACCGCAATGTGGGTAAGAAAGGCAGTGAGCTACACACTCACCAACAAACACCGCAATGTGGGTAAGAAAGGCAGTGAGCTATCCACTCACCAACAAACACCGCAATGTGGGTAAGAAAGGCAGTGAGCTACACACTCACCAACAAACACCGCAATGTGGGTAAGAAAGTGAGCTACACACTCACCAACAAACACCGCAATGTGGGTAAGAAAGGCAGTGAGCTACACACTCACCAACAAACACCGCAATGTGGGTAAGAAAGGCAGTGAGCTACACACTCACCAACAAACACCGCAATGTGGGTAAGAAAGGCAGTGAGCTATCCACTCACCAACAAACACCGCAATGTGGGTAAGAAAGGCAGTGAGCTACACACTCACCAACAAACACCGCAATGTGGGTAAGAAAGGCAGTGAGCTACACACTCACCAACAAACACCGCAATGTGGGTAAGAAAGGCAGTGAACTATCCACTCACCAACAAACACTGCAATGTAGGTAAGAAAGGCAGTGAGCTACACACTCACCAACAAACACCGCAATGTGGGTAAGAAAGGCAGTGAACTATCCACTCACCAACAAACACCGCAATGTGGGTAAGAAAGTGAGCTATCCACTCACCAACAAACACCGCAATGTGGGTAAGAAAGGCAGTGAACTACACACTCACCAACAAACACCGCAATGTGGGTAAGAAAGGCAGTGAACTATCCACTCACCAACAAACACTGCAATGTGGGTAAGAAAGTGAGCTATCCACTCACCAACAAACACCACAATATGGGTAAGAAAGGCAGTGAGCTACACACTCACCAACAAACACCGCAATGTGGGTAAGAAAGGTAGTGAGCTACACACTCACCAACAAACACCACAATGTGGGTAAGAAAGTGAGCTATCCACTCACCAACAAACACCACAATATGGGTAAGAAAGGCAGTGAGCTACACACTCACCAACAAACACCGCAATGTGGGTAAGAAAGTGAGCTATCCACTCACCAACAAACACTGCAATGTGGGTAAGAAAGGCAGTGAGCTACACACTCACCAACAAACACCGCAATGTGGGTAAGAAAGTGAGCTATCCACTCACCAACAAACACCGCAATGTGGGTAAGAAAGTGAGCTATACACTCATCAACAAACACCACAATGTGGGTAAGAAAGGCAGTGAGCTACACACTCACCAACAAACACCGCAATGTGCGTAAGAAAGTGAGCTATCCACTCACCAACAAACACCGCAATGTGGGTAAGAAAGTGAGCTATCCACTCACCAACAAACACCACAATGTGGGTAAGAAAGGCAGTGAACTATCCACTCACCAACAAACACCGCAATGTGGGTAAGGAAGGCAGTGAACTATCCACTCACCAACAAACACCGCAATGTGGGTAAGAAAGTGAGCTATACACTCACCAACAAACACCACAATGTAGGTGAGGACGGCAGTGAACTACACAGTTACCAGTGGTTAAAATAACAAGTATTAGGTATATGTTATCAAAGTAAAGATTTACAATGAGCACACAATGACACGGAAGTCACTTATACCCTAAAAAAAAATGGATTGAACACAAAATAAATCAGACCTCACACAAGCCCCCACCGGCAGCGAGCAGCCCACATGGCCACCTGCAGACGCGGCCCTGCAGAAACTGCATGCCCTGGCCCCCTTCCTCGCTGTGGCCAATGCAAAGGCACAACTGGCCCCCAAGGGTCCGCAAGGACTCCAGAAAGGGCGCCAGCACGTCACAGGAGCCCCTCATGCCGAGCGCTGTCAGCACTCCCAACAGTATTCTCAATAGGAAAAGGGAAAAAGACAGAAAAAAACGCCCAAAGGTTGGAGAGGGTATTTGAGGCAGAGGTATTTCTTTTTCTCTTCTTTATTTTTAACATGCCTATAATCATCATGCATTACTTTCCTATTTTTTAACTCTTAATTTTAAAGGCTTTAGGAAGAAGAAAACAATGAAAGCCACTTTGGCCAGCATCTTAAATAACTGCCTGTCACTAAGAGCAATAACAAAGGGCAAATGGCAGACAGGGAGAACCATGGAGAACCTCACACAGCCTGCAGGGCTGGCAGGGGGACCGCCTACTAGAGAGCTCAGGCAGGCAGCTGTGGGGCAGAAGTCCCACCTCAGGAAGAGCTGCTACAACTGAGCCAGCAAAGACAACCACCCAAACACACATGCCACACACGTGCAGCACACACACCATCACGCCACACATACGCACCACACACACACGCATGCACCACACACCACCCGTGCACAGGCATGGAAACACACCCCACACACTCACATACCACACGCTTATGTGGGCGGGCACATCTACACACACACGCATGCACCACACACCACCCGTGCACAGGCACACAAACGCACCCCACACACTCACCACACGCCTATGCGTGCAGGCACACCTACACACACACACACACACACGCATGCACCACACACCACCCATGCACAGGCACAGAAACGCACCCCACACACCACACGCCTATGCGTGCAGGCACACCTACACACACACACACACATGCACCACACACCACCCATGCACAGGCACAGAAACGCACCCCACACACATACCACACGCTTATGCGTGCAGGCACACCTACACACACACACACACACACACACACACATGCACCACACACCACCCATGCACAGGCACAGAAACGCACCCCACACACCACACGCCTATGCATGTGGGCACACCTACACACACACACACACACACACACGCACCACACACCACCCATGCACAGGCACAGAAACACACCCCACACACTCACATACCACACGCTTATGTGTGCAGGCACACCTACACACACACACACACACACACACATGCATGCACCACACACCACCCATGCACAGGCACACAAACGCACCCCACACACTCACCACACGCCTATGCGTGCAGGCACACCTACACACACACACACGCATGCACCACACACCACCCATGCACAGGCACAGAAATGCACCCCACACACCACACGCCTATGCGTGCAGGCACACCTACACACACACACACACACACACACATGCACCACACACCACCCATGCACAGGCACAGAAACGCACCCCACACACCACACGCCTATGCATGTGGGCACACCTACACACACACACACACACACATGCACCACACACCACCCATGCACAGGCACAGAAACGCACCCCACACACATACCACACGCTTATGCGTGCAGGCACACCTACACACACACACACACACACACACACGCATGCACCACACACCACCCATGCACAGGCACACAAACGCACCCCACACACCACACGCCTATGCGTGCAGGCACACCTACACACACACACACACACGCATGCACCACACACCACCCATGCACAGGCACAGAAACGCACCCCACACACCACACGCCTATGCGTGCAGGCACACCTACACACACACACACACACACACACATGCACCACACACCACCCATGCACAGGCACAGAAACGCACCCCACACACCACACGCCTATGCGTGCAGGCACACCTACACACACACACACACACACACGCATGCACCACACACCACACATGCACAGGCACAGAAACGCACCCCACACACATACCACATGCTTATGCGTGCAGGCACACACACACACACACACACACACATGCACCACACACCACCCATGCACGGGCACAGAAACGCACCCCACACACCACACGCCTATGCATGTGGGCACACCTACACACACACACACACACACACATGCACCACACCACCCATGCACAGGCACAGAAACGCACCCCACACACTCACATACCACACGCTTATGCGTGCGGGCACACCTACACACACGCATGCACCACACACCACCCGTGCACAGGCACACAAACGCACCCCACACGCTCACCACACGCCTATGCATGTGGGCACACCTACACACACACACACACACACACACACGCACCACACACCACCCGTGCACAGGCACACAAACGCACCCCACACACTCACCACACACCTATGCATGTGGGCACACCTACACACACACATCCAAAAACCACCTAGGCTGTTGCTACAGCACTGGTCGGTGCAGATGACGGAATGTTTCCACCGACGCAGGAAGTCTCAGTACGTTCTGCAGTGATGGACACGTTCTAGACCTGCACTAGCTACATCTGCCCTTTAAATGAGGCTACTGGTGACTGACCAATTTTTTTATTGTATGTAATTTTAGTTCATTTAAATTTTAATAATCACATGTGGTTAGAGGCTACGTTACTACACAGCACAGCTCCAGCCCACAGCACGAGAAGGAAAGCTCTAAGGTCCTATTATGAGACAAACATAACAACATAACCTTGGCATATAAACAAGATGAAGACGGCGTACGTGCAAAAGGGAAACCTTCAAACCAGCCTCATGTGTGCACTCGTGTGTGTGCCGCAACACACACACCCCAAAGATCCAGCAGCACGTTAAAAACTTCACACACAGTAAGCAAGCGAGTGACTATTCTATACATACATGGATGATTCACTGTTAGGAAAACTGCTAATACAACTGATCATACCAACAGATCTAAAAAAGTCTAATGATTCTCTTTATAGTTCCTGGCAAACTTAAAGAATTCCAGTTATGGTTGCAACATATAAGAGCTTTGAAAATTTCCAAAATTAGTGCCAGACACCAAACCACAGATCCATGAAGCCCAGAGAATATCAAGCAGAATAAATACCAAACAAGCTATACCTAGGCAGATCATATCCCAATTGTAGAAAATCACGAACAAAGAAAATCTTGAAAGCAGCAAGAAAAAAATACATCTTAGCTACAGAGGAACAAGGACAAGAATTAGAGTGAACTTGTCAACAGAAACCACACCAGCAATCAGAGAGTGGAGGGACAACCCCCCCACCCCAGTCATGTGCACAGCAAAATCATCCTTCAAAAGTGAAAGAAAAATAAACTTTCTCACACAAAAAAGTAGACATGCCCTGTAAGTCATGTTTAAAAAGTTCTTCAGGGAGGAGAATATGACACAAGTCAAAATTCCAGATGTACATAGGAAAGGAAGAATGATGGAGAAGGAATAAATGAAGGTTAATTTTTTTTAAGTTTACTGAAAAGTTCTTCAATTAAAGTCAACAAGCATCTGTCATAAAATTGTAATGCAGGATTCCAGCAGGCCCACAGGGCTCCCCATGCCCCAAATTCGCATCCAGGGTAATCCCCGTCCTCAGTGCAGGTGGGACCTGTGAACCGGGGAAGACGGCGCGCCCATGCATAGGCGGAGGCAAGGGTGAAAGGGTCAGGCAGGCGTAATGAAGCTCCATCTCCAGCTGATCTTAGGTTAATCAAAAGGGAGATAATCCTAGGTGGGTCTCATCTTATCGAAGAGCCACTTCAGAGTGAGTCTAAAGGTCTGAGGCTGTAAGAAGAGGGCAGTCTCTCCCCCATGGGCTCTGGCACGAGAAGCTGTGAGTCCTACAACTACAGGGAAATGATATCTGCCAAGCACCCGAGGCAGTCCGAGAGCAGGCCCTGCCTAGTTGGGCCTCCAGATGAGAACACAGCCCCCTGAGAACAGGCAACCTGACTGCAGCCGTGTGACACCTGAGCGAAAGACCCAGCAGGCTGAGCCGATCTCCACCCTACAGAAGCATGAAACAACAAACTGGTGTTATTTTAAGCCACGACGTCCGTGGCCACCTGTTACACAGCACAGAAAGTCCTGCGTGTGCCTCAGATTAGGACTATACATGTCTGTATCAGAAAATAAAATTAATATTATTTTAAACATTTTTGGCCAGGCACAGTGGCTCACGCCTGTGATCCGAGCACTTTGGAAAGCCAAGGCGGGTGGATCACCTGAGATCAGGAGTTTGTGACCAGCCTGGCCAACATCGTGAAACCCCATCTCTACTAAAAATAGCTGGGTGTGGTGGCGCACGCCTGTAGTCCTAGCTACTCGGGAGGCTGAGGCAGGAGGATCGCTTCAACCCAGGAGGCGGAGGCTGCAGTGAGCTGAGGTGGTACCACTGCACTCCAGACTGGGCCACAGAGCAAGACTCCATTTCAAAAAAAAAAAAAATTTTGCCCCACTTAGATTTTGTTTTGGTATTATGTCTACAGTAAGACCCCAATTTAAACCTTTCCCCGAATAGTTAACAAACTATCTTACAATAGGTTGTTAAACTGTACGAATCCTCCTGTTCCTCACACTACTATGTAGTCCACCTGTCCCTCCCTCTCTCAGGTAGCTTTACCAAATGTGTGCTTCATTTATGTTTTCAAACTGTTGCCATTTCCTTAATTTACTGTCTTTCTGGGGTTTTTTTCTGTATTTTATTCAATAATTTTTGGATTTATATAATCCTTCCATAATTCCCTCATTTATGGCACAGTTCTATACTCATGCTTTATGAGTGAAACGCTTTGTCTGTTCACTGTTATTATTTCTTGTTTAACAGCAACAACGCTGAATACCACGCTGAATACCATATGAGACGTGGATTCGAAACATCCCACCCCACACACGCTGACGCCTCATCCCAGAGCCAGCTCCTTCCTCCTGGGCAAACCCAGCATTCCCTCGGACACCGAAACACAGCAAGCGCGCCTGTTACACCCAGGGCCATTTCACCTGACATATCAGGGGAGGGAATGAGACCCGAAAGGGAACACATGCGGAGGCGCAGCTCCGGGAAAGGAGACCTGAGCTCCCTGCACCTGCGGACGGCGTCACAGCACACCTGGAGGAGCAGAGAAGCAGGGAGAAAAAGGACAGACAACAAGAGAACCCAGGAAAGCAGGAGGTCCCGAAATTAACAGACAGAACAACAGCCATCACAGACACCAACAGCAACCAGGCAGAAGGCCTGCTGGAAGAGAAGACCCGCTTCCAATGCAACAAGGAAAAAGGTAACCTCATAAACCACCTTTTGCACATGTGAACATTGTGTAAGAGAAAAACTTTAAGACATTCCTGAAGGAAACAAAAGCTTTGAGTCCATGAAAAGACCCCTCTTGTTTCCAGGGACCATGACTCAGCGCCATAAAGCTGTCAGTCCTCTCCAAGCGAGCGCAGAAATAGCCCTGGCCCCGTCCCACCGCCTGCCAGCGGCCCGCCCCCGCCCAGCCCAAACGAGACAAGGTGATTCTAAAGTTCATATGGAAAAATAAACTATGACTCAAAATCCAAACACAATCTTTAAAAAGAGCAAGTCAACTCTAACTTTTTTTAAACTTTGGCATGGCAAAATCAAAAGACAAATGTCAAACTGGTTAAAAATATTTGCAATATATATCACAGATAATTAATCTTCTTGCAATTGAAAGAACTCTTAAAAGTCAAGGGAAAATACAACAACAACAAAAAAAAACTGACGGAAAAACGGGCAAAGGACCCATAGAGGAGTCACAGAAGATCCCCGAATGGCATCATACACATGAGGAGCCTCCTCCCACCAAGCTGGGCGTGGGGAGATGCCACCTTCCCTGTGACAGCAGCCTGGGCCTCCAGAGCTGGCGGCACGAGAAGCGCCCAAGCTCACCTTGGTAATGTTCCTGCCCAAAATCTCTAAGTGAAAACCATGGAGCAACCAACTACCTACCTAACCATGGACAGGACACAGCTAACCACGGAGCGAGCAACGACCACAGCGACCCACACGGTGGGCAGCCCTAAAGACAAGTGGGCTAGACTCTTTCAGATGGCAGTGCCAGAAAGAGCAAAGCAGGGGGCCGAGATGAAAAGACTCAAACACTCACGACCTCCAAAGATGGCACGTGGCCCCCACGTACATCCAGGAAGAGGAAGAGGGGACTCAACACCACCGAGGCTGTCTGGAAGCAACAGGGTGCGGTGATTCTAGACGCGACGCTTGAGATCACTGCACCGAGGACCCATCGCTGGAGGGTGCGACCGGCATGGTGGTCGGAACGTCCCCAAACGCAGGCCCCGCTGACATCTTTACACGTGTCGCAATGTCCACACCTGTGTTCCAACAGTGTCTCCCCCACACTCCTCTGTGCCCCAGGAGGTGTTGGACACAGCCAGCCTGACTTCCCGGCCTCCCTGACGGCAGACGGCTGCTGGAAACCACTTGCACTCCTAGCGCAGACAGTGTGGGGGACATCATAGAGGCTGCACTGTCCCTCCCCACACAGAACGGCATCACCACAGACGGAGACAACATTGTCCCTCCCCACACAGGCTGGTGTCACCACGGATGGAGGCCACACTGTCCCTCCCCACAGCACAGCATCTGACCACTGCAGGAGGCCCCATCCCTGGCGTCCCTCGCCAGCCACACACCTTGACCAATTATTTCAAGCCAACTTCTGGAAAGCCCAGGTGCCGTAACTCTCAGCCCCCTTCAAGCCTCCACTTGTAAGACCCTATCCTTTTCCAGCCATGTTGACGATGTGAAACCATCCATGCAGGAGCCGTGGGTCCTGTCGAGGGGCTCCCCGAGGCCCGGTGTGGCATTGCACGTTGGCGCCCTCCCACCACGCCCTGCTGCCCTGCTCCGGCCTCCTCTGTGACCTCCCTGTGCTGGCGCCAGGCATGGCCCTGGGTGGAGGCTGTGGGCTCCCTGGCATGGGATAACCTGCGTCACCCCCTAACCCCACAACAACCTCGCACTGCTGGTCTGCACAGGGAGAGAGTGGAAAGCCAGGAGCGTCTCTTGGACTCTGAGGCCACCTCTGGTCTGCTCTCTGAAGGCCGTGAGACAACACCGTTTGGGAGGACAGGGCAGCACAGCCATCCCTCTCCCACTCACCAGGCACTGCCTGGGCCCTGGCTGGCAGGGAGCACACGGGGTGCTGGGACACACATGGCCCACAAGCTGTGCAGTGGACACTGGCAAGAAACCTCTACAGGCAGAAGGCTTCCCAAGGCGGGACTCCATCCCAACATGAAGAAAATGCTGGAAGCAGTGGAGGCTGTGGCCAGTGGGGCCTGAGGAAGGACAGGAGGAGCGAGTGCCTTGGCTTGGACCGCGGCCCCTGCTGGAGGCCCTGGCAAAGGGACCCTCAGTGTTACGGACCAGGTGCCCACATTCTGACCCACCATCCAGGACCTTCTGCAAATTCCACCTTCCCTTTGCCTCAAGAACCCGCACAGCAAGCCCAGTGGGAAGGCACTCCCACGGCTGTCCTCCAGCCCGCATGCGCACGGGGCCTTGCAGGGTGTGGGTGCCGCCTATCAAATGACCCCCGCGCTCCCTCAGCAGGCAGGCACAGTGAACGCCTGGTCAGAAGGACTAGTGGGCTTCAGAGACTGGGCAGGAACCCTGCACGTGGCGCAGATGTGGATTCCAATCCACAAAAGCTGGGAGGCCTGAGGCAGCAGCCCCCACACCCTGGACCACACCCCACGCTCCAAGAAACAGTGACCACCGATGGCGACACACACCAGAACGTGGGACCACATCTCACACTCCAAGAAACAGTGACCACCATGACAACACACACCAGAACGTGGGACCACACCCCACACTCCAAGAAACAGTGACCACCGATGGCGACATACACCAGAACGCGGGACCACATCTCACACTCCAAGAAACAGTGACCACCATGACAACACACACCAGAACGTGGGACCACACCCCACACTCCAAGAAACAGTGACCACTGATGGCAACATACGCCAGAAAGCGGGACCACAACCCACACTCCAAGAAACGGCAACCACCTATGGCGACACACACCAGAACGTCAACTCATTTCCTTCCAAAGACTTCCTTAAAACTTTCAAATACAAGTCATTTAAAAAAAAGCACTGTGGGTGCCTTAACCCTGTAGATGCAGCGCAGGGCAAGGCCTCCTGGGGACACAGGGTGGGCGCCCCGCTGGGGGGCGGGAACCCAGGGCCGTGCTGCTGATTCCTCAGGAAATCCTGCCCCGCGCGACTCGCTTATCCCTGTGGAAAAGCATTTCCTTTCATGAGAAAAGTCCTCTTGTCTATGCAGCCATAAATACATTGCAGCTAAAAATAGTTTTGTAAAAGGAAGTAACGACTGGGCCTTCCACCAAATGAGAAGCACAAACTGTGTCCAGGCGGTGCGGGACGAAGGCCCGTGCGAAAGGACCCAGTCTGCAAGCTGCGTCTCCCGAGTAGGACAGAGAGCTGTCTCGAAATTCAGTTTTCTCTCACAATATTATTCCTGTTAGCTGAACCTCACAGAGCAAGAGAACTAAAAAAGAAAACGGGGACACAGAGGAACAGATACCTTCCGATGAAAGATAATTCAGAAATATCCTCCTCTTTCATCAAATACAGAGACAAAGTCAGCTTAAGTCTCTACACATGATGGCAAATTTCTACAAAAGATGTATGCTAGCAAACTTAATCCACTGGGAAAAGGGCTGTATACCCTAGAATATATTTAAAATGACAACTTATCATTAGAGAGGATCAAATTCTTTTTTTTTTTTTTTTTTTTTTGAGATGGAGTTTTACTCTTGTTGCCCAGGCTGGAGTGCAGTGGCGCCATCTTGATGCACTGCAACCTCCGCCTCCTGGATTCAAGCTATTCTCCTGTCTCAGCCTCCTAAGTAGCTGGGATTACAGGCGTGCACCATCGTGCCCGGCTGATTTTTTGTCTTTTTAGTAGAGACGGGATTTCACCATGTTGGTCAGGCTAGTCACGAATTTCTGGCCTCAGATGATCTGCCCGCCTAGCCTTGGCCTCCCAAAGTGCTGGGGGATTACAGGCATGAGCCACTATGCCCGGCCAAATTCTAAGAAACAACACAAGTGTAACTTTGAAATCATGGCATACACAAAACGCAATTATCTACAGGCCCCGTTTCTGAACGGAATCCTCTGGCTAGCTTCTGAGCACGGCATACAAACAACACAGAGGAAGAGGCTGGAGTTCAGGCAGATTTAAACATCGGCCCGGAAATTTCGCCTGCTCCCCGCGTCGCGGCATCTCTGGTTACAGGGACCCTGTGGACAAAGGTTCCTTTTGGTATGGCCGCATCCTTTCCCCGTCATGATTTCTGACCTCGAATCACGCAGGCCATGCCAGGATCCCTGCCAGCCCCACAGAGCACACCATGGGCCGTGCTGGCAGCAGCAGAAGCAGGCTGGGCCACCCAACTGCTCCTCAGTCGGACCCCCTGCCACCCCTGTGAGAACGTGCCAGCTCCTCCCGCCCAGACATGGCCCTCACTCCTGCTGCCAGCAGGTAGCAGGTGAGTAACAGGCCCGAGCTGCCCTGGGTCCATCTCCTGTCCACCCTCTGAGTTCTGTGGACGCTATTCATTGCCTACTGTTTTCACACTGGCTCTCTTGTTTTTTAAATGTGTTTGTATTATTTTTTAAAACTGAAAAAATCAAGTCATAGCACACTACATGGCTCAGCTGTGACTGGAATACACACAGTCCTAGTGACAATGATCTTGGTGATGACAGCGTGACAATGGCAGGGGGAGGGGCCACCCAGGAGACAGGGAATGATGACATCGGTCTGCAGAAGCCGACAGGTGATGAAAAACTAGCTCCAGCTCCGACTCGCTATTTACAAACACAAAGTGGGCACAAGCAGAGAACCACAGCCTCGCCACGCTGCGCCGCCTTCTGATGCGCAAGAGAACCGCAGCCTCGCCATGCTGTGCCGCCTTCTGACGCGCATGCATGTTTCTTTCTCTGTTCAACTTAAATGGAAATTGCTTTTCAAAAGTCAATCATACTTGTTTCAGAAATTTGGGGAAATTCAGCGGGAGGGACGCACAGAAGAGTTAAAATGACCGGCAGCGCCATCACCACGAGGCTCTGGCGCACGTATCCGTAACCAGCCATTTCACTCCAGATTCCAGTGACTTACAGGAGCCTGTTGTCACCAGCCACCCTTCCAGGCCACCCATGGTGACCTCCGGTCCCCCGTGCCAAGTGACGCCTCCAGATGTTTGGCAGCACCAGACACTCGGCTGACCACTTCCCACAGAGGAAGTCAACTGGGTTTCTGGGGAACGGCGTGTCGTGCCCACCCTGCCAGCCGTGCGGCACTGTGTGGGGAAGGGTGACGAGGTCACCACGGAGCTGTGAGCCCCTAGGGAGGCAGCCCCGCCCATGGTCCAGAGAGCCCTCTGCTCTCCTCACAAGAAACCAAACGTGTGCCAAGTCCCCGTCCTGGAGGGTGCTGGCTTCTGTTCTGCTGCTGACAAAACCCAGCCGTGGTAACAGAGTCAGAGGCGGGGGAGACGTGGAGAAGGCCCGAAGTCTGCTTCTCCTGACAGAGGGCCACCTCTGATGGCCCAGGAGGGTCAGCACCCCAGAAGCACAGGGCGCGTCCAGCCCCAGCTGCACGAGGCCAGTCTCTGCCCGGGTCTCCAGAGGCACACCCATTTCCCAAAGGGCAGATGTGTCCCTAAGATCACCTGACCACTGGACCACGGACAGAAGTGCAGGCCGGGTCTCAGGGACAAGCGGCGAGGTCCAGGGAGGCCTCCAGTTCCAAGGAGGAGAGGCTGCTTCACGGTGACCCAGAGGGAAGCCCAGACACACACAGCACCCTCAGGGTGGGATCCACGCTTGGACAGAGGCTGCAGTGTCATCCGCTCCTACTAGCAGGAACCAGCAGTGGACACCCGAAAGGACACTCCACCTGCAGGGCAGCTGCCGATGACACGCATCTGTGGGGAGCGTCACACAGAAAATGAAATAATCCAGGGGCCACCCCAGAAGCAGAGGATGTGGAAAAAGAATGAAGTGCAAGAAACGGATGAAGAAAGAGATGGTGGTTTCTGAGGCTCCATGAGACCTGGGAATCCAGGGGTGTCATCATTGCTCCCGGCTTTGCCCTGGTAATACTTCTCGCCATTGTGGAGCTTCCAGTCCAGCACACAGGCATCCCCCGTAGCTGAGGGGACACATTCCAGGACCCCCCAGTGGACATCTGTAACGGCAGCTAGTACCAAACCCTACATACACCATGGTTTTTCCTAGACATATGTACATATCCATGATAAAGTTTAACATTAGGTACAGTAAGAGATAAACAATAACTGATAATAAAATAGAACAATTAGGACAATAAACGGCAAAAGAAGTTACATGAATGTGCTCGCACTCGTGCTTTCTCTCGCTCTCTCAAAATATCTCACCTAGTTCCTGACCGCAATGACATAAGGTACCTGAAACCATGGATGAGGGAGGACTACTGTACTTGTATACAAATGATTTCATTTTATTTCATTTTTAAGAACATATTTTATTTAGGTACCTGTTAATAACTTTGTATAAAGAAACTTTTGGCTCAGTTACATGACTTCTAATTTCATTTTATTGTATATGTAGTCAATGAATTTTAAAATTGCTTCCCCAAAGCACACTTTTAATCAAAACCTGGAATCAACTACAGTCCTGTTAAAAATGCGACTTTCTAGAAGCCCCTGAAGGTATGATTAAACAACTTCCTTGGAAATAACTGTTCTATGTCACCAAGAAAACAGAATACAGAAAAATCCCAGCACTTTGGGAGGCCTGAGGCCAGGAAAGACCAGTCTAGACAACATAGTGAAACCCCCATCTCTACAAAAAAATTAAAAGCTTAACCAGGCTTGTGCCTATAGTCCCATCTACTTGGGAGGCTGAGGCAGGACGACTGCTTAAGCCTAGGAGGTTGGGGCAGGGAACTGTGAGTGGGCCACTGCACTCCAGCCTGAGCGACAGAGGGAGACCCTGTCTCAAAAATAAGTAAATTAACACAAAAAACAGACAATTTTAAAAATTAACAATTTTTTTTAGTTCTTAGATTAGCAAAACTAATAAGCCAGTAAGTAGAATGATCAAGAATAAAAGACACAAATTACCACTATCAGGAATCAAAGAGAGGTTATCACTATAGACATTAAAAGAATAACATGAAAATATGTGAACACTGTATCAACAAATTGATAATTTACATGAAGTAGACTGATCATTCCTTTAAATAATTTTTAAGTTTATGTTTTCCTCAGAAAATAAATTTAAAATATATTTATTCCTTAAAAAACAAAACTTGGCACATAATGAATAGAAAACTTTTATCTATTAAAGAAATTTGATTCATATCAAAAACCTTCCCACAAAAAAAGGCACAGATGGTTTCACTGGTAAATTCCATTAAACACCTAAAGAAGGAACAGCATCAATCACAGATGGCTCTTTTCAAACACAGAGGAAGGATGACACTTTTCAAATAGTTAGTGTTTTCCAAATGGTTAGCGGTTAATCTCTGAAGCCAGCATAACCCCAACACCAAAACCGGCAAAGGCATCACAGAGGCAAGGCAAAAAAACAACATCACAGGTCAACAGCTCTCACTGACATGTACACAGAGCAAGGGCAGAAATACTGTTTTTTCGTTTGTTTGTTTGTGAGACACGGTCTTGCTCTATAGCCCAGGCTGGAGTGTCGTGGTGCAGTCACAGTTCACTGCAGCCTCTACCTCCTGTGCCCAAGCAATCCTCCCACCTCAGCCTCCGGAGTAGCTGAGACTACAGGCACACACCACTGCAACCGGCTAATTTTTTAAATTTTTTGAAGAAATGGGGTTTTACCACGTTGCCCAGGCTAGTCTTGAACTCCTGGGCTCAAGCTATCCGCCCCCCTTGGCCTCCAAAAGTGCTGGGATTACAGCAATAAACCACTGTGCCTGGCCCAAAATACATTTTTTAAAGGAATATAATGTGACCAAGTAGGGGTTAGCCCAGAAATGCTAGTTTCGTTTAACTAAACATCGATGTAATTTACCAAGTTAGCCAAATAAAGGAAAAGGTATGGGGTCACTTTAGCACATACAGAAAAACCATCTGAGCACATTCGACATTCCTCGACGGCGAAAACGCTCAGCAGAGTAGGAAATACAAGGAAACCTCCTCCCTTTGATAAAGGACATTTTTTTTTTAAAGGAACAACAACAAAAACACTCCAGATACTCACATCCTTACTGGTGAACCACTCAATACTTTCCCCAAAAGGAAGAGCATGGCAGAAAGGCCCAGCTCCTCAAGCCGACTCACCCGATGCCAAAGGTCCTGACCAGCTCAACGAGGCAGGAAAAGAAAGGAACGGCCTCAAGCCTGGAGAAAAAGGTGCTCACATGGCTCTATCTGCAAATGCCAACTGTTCACAACTGTCACCCATGGCTCCACAGAAGCTACAGTTCAGAGGGGCCACAGGACACGAGATTAGTACATAACCATGCATCTGCATCTCCGTTCACTAATAGTAAACAACTGGAAAATTACATGTTTAAAAATACCATTTATAATGACATTAAAAAACACAAATTACGTAAGAATTCATTTACAAAAGACACAAAACCACTACACTGAAAATCACAAAATGCTGCTGAGAGAAATTAAAGACACCCTCAGTAAATGAGGTGATAACCATCTTCATAATCAGAAGACTCAGCACTGTGAAGACATCACTCCCTGCCATACTGATCTACAGATTCCAGGCAATACCAGCCAGAAGCTCAGCAGGCGCTCTGCAGAAATTGACAAGATGCTCTAACATCTATGTCGGAATGCAACCAGCCTGGAATATCCAAAGCAGCCTCTACAAGAATCAAGTTAGGGATGTACACTGATTCTAAGACTTACTCTAATGCCACCATGAATGTGCTCGCACTCGCGCTTTCTCTCGCTCTCTCAAAATATCTCACCTAGTTTCTGACCGCAATGACATAAGGTACCTGAAACCATGGGTGAGGGAGGACTACTGTACTTGTATACAAATGATTTCATTTTATTTCATTTTTAAGAACATATTTTATTTAGGTACCTGTTCCAGGGCCACAACTGAGGCAGGTGGCCCTGGAATAAAATTCAGTGGACTGATGGAGCAGAATAGCAAATCTAGAAATAAAGCACACTTATACTTTGATTTTCAACAAAAATACCAAAGCAATCCAATGGAGAAAAACAAATTATTGTGCCTGTAAACCCAGCACTTTGGGAGTTCGATGCAGGAGGACTGCTTGAGCCCAAGAGTTTGAGACCAGCCTGGGCAAGATAGTGAGACCCCATCTCTACAAAAAATATTTTTAAAAGTAGCTGGGCATGGTGGCACATGCCTGTAGTCCCAGCTACTCAGGAGCCTAAGGTGGGAGAATCGCTTAAGCCCGGGAGGTCAAGGGTGCAGTGAGCCGTGTTGCCACTGTACTTCAGCCTAGGTGACAGAGCAAGACCCTGTCTCTTAAAAAAAAAAAAAAAAAAAGTTATCAACAAACAGTGGTGAAACAGCTGGATTCCAAGTGGAAAAAAAAAATAATAAACTTCAACCACTATCTCACATCATACACAAAAATTAACTTGTGATAAGTCAAAAACCCAAATGTAGACAGTAAAAGCATATAGCTTCTAAAGAAGGCAAAAGGGAAGAAGGTCTTCATGGCCTGGCAGTGAACACAGATCTCTTCTGCCTCAGAAAGCGAGAATCATAGAAGAATCATAACTAAAAACTGCTGATCATGGAAGCTGCCATTAAGAAAATGAGGCCAGGCGCGGTGGAGAGTAGAATTCTTTGGCAACTTGCAGTGGGTTCTGTTTAAGAAGGAAAAGAAAGCCTGCTGGGTCCCTGATATGGTTTGGCTCTGTGTCTCCACCCAAATCTCATGTCAAATTGTAACCCCAGTGTTGGGGGAGGGACCTGGTGGGAGGTGATTGGATCCTGGGGGCCCAGCACTTTGGGATAACAGAGACGGGCAGATCATGAGGTCAGGAGATCGAGACCATCCTGGCTAACATGGTGAAACCCCCGTCTCTACTAAAAATACAAAAAAATTAGCCAGGCGTGGTGACAGGCACCTGTAGTCCCAGCTACTCCGGAGGCTGAGGCAGGAGAATGGCGTGAACCCTGGAAGCAGAGCTTGCAGTGAGCCGAGATCGCGCCATTGCACTCCAGCCTAGGCAACTGAGCAAGACTCCGTCTCAAAAAAAAAAAAAAAAGAAAAGAAAAGAAAATGAACAGGCAAGCCACAGACTGGGGGAAAGTATCACAAAACATACATCTGACAAAGGACTGGTATCCAGAGTACATAAAGGTCTCCCACAACTCCCTAATGAAAACAAACAACTCAAAAAAAATGGGCAAAAGATATGAACAGACACTTTGCAAAATAAATACATGAATGGTCAATAAGCAGCTGAAAAGATGCTCACCTCCTTAATCCTCAAAGAGATGCCAATAAAACCTGCAGTGAGGTCCCACTGCACACCCCCCAGAAGAGCTAAAACTGAAAAAACAACACCACCAAATGGGGGAAGGATGAGGAGCAGTCAAGGCCTCCACGCACGGTCAGAGGAACAGACACAGCAGAATTGCCCTGGAAAAGTTCCAGAGCCTGTGATAAAACTAAATGCACATCTATTCCAGGACATTGCCACTTCACTCATAGGTAGAATTGCTTAAGAAAATAAAAATAGATGTCCGCAAAAAATGTGTACAAGAATGTTCATAGCATCTTTCCTCATTATAATTAAAACATGTTATCATTGTAAGTTTCCTGAGGCCGGACAGGAGTCTGTCGACAGGAGAACAGCTAAATGTGCTATGGCGTAGTCACACACTCCTACAAAGGACTACTATTCAGCTATGAGAAGGAACAAACCTCTGGTTCGGACAAGAATATGGACCCATCTCAAAAATGTCTGGCAAGAGACTGAAGCCATACAGAGAGAGGGCATCTGTGAATGTGGCGTCCTCCAACAGGCGAAGCTACGTGAGGGAAAACCCACAAGAGCCGCCTCCCTGGAAGGGCCAGGGAAAGGTATGGGGGAGGGGTCTTGGGTGATGGTCAAGCTTCGTGTTTGTTTTGATAACAATTTTGGTTAAACAGACACATCAAAACTCAGCAAATGTGTACTTACGATTTGTACATTTTGCTGTGTATAATTTTTATGTCAAAAGAAAAACATTAAATACTGAGCTCTAGCTAGTGATATTCACACAGAAGCATTTGGGGGAAGTATGCTGATGTCAGCAATTTACCTTGAAATGCATCAAAATCAAGAATGACTGATGGACAAACAGAGGAAAATGTGCTAAAACAAGTATAGTAAAACATTAATGATAGAAGCTAAGTGGCAGATAAACAAGTGTTAGCTATAAAATTCTTTCAGCCTTGTAAGTCAAAATTTTTATAAAACAATCTCACATATGTCTTTAAGAATCAAAAATAAAAGGGCTGAAGTTGATGATCTCTAGGGCCCTTCCTGTGACTTTTTCCCCTAAGCATGGCCAATTCCAGGACAGTATTAGTCCGTTCTCACACTGCCATGAAGACATACCTGGGACTGCTAATTCATGGAGAATAGAGGTCGCATTGACTCACAGTTCCACAGTCTGTACAGGAAGCATGGCTGGGAGGCCTCAGGAAACTTACAATCATGGCGGAAGGCAAAGAGGAAGCAAGCACGCCTTACCATGGTGGAGCAGGAGAGAGTGTGAAAGGGGAAGTGCCACACACTTTTAAACAACCAGATCTCACAAGGACTCACTCACTATCACGAGAACAGTAAGGGAGAAATCGGCCCCCAGGATCCAATCACCTCCCACCAGGTCCCTCCCCCAACACTGGGGTTACAATTTGACATGAGATTTGGGTGGAGACACAGAGCCAAACCATATCAGGGACCCAGCAGGCTTTCTTTTCCTTCTTAAACAGAACCCACTGCAAGTTGCCAAAGAATTCTACTCTCAAGCCACCCAGATGCAGCCCCTGGAATCTTCTGGGCAGATTATTCAATGAAAACTCAGCCCTGGGAGCTGCCAGCAAAGCCCCTGCCAGCAGTGGGAGGAAGGTGGGCCACAAGCCGGGGGCAGACTCCACTCCAGTATCGGGAGTGGACCAGCCTGGGCAAGATAGCAAGACTCCATCTCTACAAAAAAAAAAAAAAAATCTAAAGCAGGTCAGGCATGGTGGCTGAGCTTCAGGTTTGCAAAAGGGGAGCACCAAGAACCAGGCGCCACGGAGAGGCAGGTGGACGACGAAGCAGGGGTCAGATGAAAATAGGGCCCTGTGAATTAAATACTGCTCAATCTTCCGGGCTTCTCCTCTCCTTCACCCCATCAATCGCTACGGGAGGCCAGCCCTGGGCAGCACCAGAGTATCATCTCCCAGCCTCACTGAGGCCCCACCTACAGCAAAGGGACAGGGCAGGATGGCTGGGGAAGCGGGCCCCACCACTGCAGGGCAAGGCTGGAGCCAGCCCCAGAAGCACCTCTGGACACAGAGCTCCCTGGAGAATGGAGCTCACCCTTCTAGTGTCCCTGGCCCACAGCAAGCATCAGCCCAGTTCATCCTCACACAGGCCATCGGGATGCCCAGAGCCCACTCCTTGGCTCCGGCCCCCTCTCCGCCCCTTCCCTGCCCTGCACGATCCCACACCCCTACTGCTCCCACTAGAGCCACCAGTGCAGCTGCTTTCACCACAGTGCTGGGGCAGAGAACTCAAAAGGAGGAAAACGGAGTTCACGCCCTCACTTCCCAACAAGTACGCCTCACTCAGGGGCATGACAGCCACCCACAGCTGCGGCCCCAGACACCAGGAGCCCCACTCGCCACCCCGCCCCACGGTCCCCTCCGTCACCAGCCCACAGGCTCCACCTCCCCCCTCCCCCTACACTCTCCTTCCCCCGCCTCCAGCTAGCCCGGCTTGGAGCCTGCAACTGACCCGGCTCTGCCTCCCTGCCACTCAGAAGCCCAGCTCATTTCACAGCTGCCCGGCACGCACCAGCCTTGAGCCACGCAAACGGGCATCAGGCCCCTTCCTACATCACTGCAACCAGCTCAACCATACAGGTGTGGAAACCGAGGCACAAGAGGACGAGCAGCTTCCCTAGGGCCAATGAGAGGCAGCTCCAGCACTTAAACCCAGAGCCTGTGAGGCCCGACCTCTACTCTGCACCACAGAAGGCAGGCGGGCTGAGCACCTCTGCAGTGCCTGCCACCCTCCCCAAAGCTACGGCCGCAGCCCCTCTGCTGGCACCCCCTCCAACCACCATGCCATTCCCTGGGGCTGCCCACCGTCGAGAGTCTCCTTTCCTCTCTTCTCCTGGAGCCCAGACCCAGCCCCTGCACACTCTCCTGGTGTCCTGGAGCCTGGACCCAGCCCCCACATATTCTTCTGGGTGTCCTGGAGCTCGGACCCAGCCCCCACACACTCTCCTCCCCTGGAGCCTAGACCCACCCCCGCACACTCTCCTGGGTGTCTTGCCCCTAACAGAGCCCGTACCCAGCCCCCACATACTCTCCTGGGTGAGACGCCCCACACACTCTCCTAACAGAGCCCCTCCAGCCCCCACACACTCTCCTGGGTGAGACGCCCCACACACTCTCCTAACAGAGCTGCTCCAGTGCAAGGTCTTGCTCACCTTCACCTGCCGGTGACTGGCATGGGGGCGGCACGCAGAGTGGGCAATGAATGCCAGCCGAGGTGCTCCACATGCACCCAGTGGAGAGAACCAGGGTCTTTGATAAGGCTCTGGCTTGTGCTACAAAGACCACCATAGACAGGGCACCACACAGCCACAGGGGTGGAGGCGGAGTGCCTGGACTCTTGAACCTTCAATGCCCAGGTTTATACGGCACTGAACTAAAACCAGACACAAAAAAGAGAGGGCTCATTTTTATTGCTCTCGAATCAAAGTTCTGCAACACTTTCTGTAGACAGCATAATAATCTCCCAATGGTGAAATAACTTCCCCTCACATGTTAATTTTAGAATCCTGGTTTACTTCATTCAATGCAAGTTCAATATTGAGCCTAATCTCAAAACAAATTTTGAGTGAAGCCAAATTGCTGACATTTAGCAAACACGCCCACAACTAAAATAACCCAAGAAATACCAGTGTCATGGCTGTCCAGCTGCCAGCTTCATGGAGTGCCCCCAAATGGCACAGCTGAACCCCTCGAGGACAGGAAGCCCACACTCCCTTCTCAAACCAGGAGTCTGATGGCTACCGAGTAACCGACGAGGCTGGAACCGAGAGCAGTGGCCATGGGCGAGAGAGGCTGCTGTCCGGCAACCAGGAGAGGCCACTGGGAGGCCACGAACCACCGCTGCCCACAACACCCAATGCCTCCCTGAGACAGGCATGCTGGCTGCACTTTCCCACCTCATCCATCTCCTCAGGGGCCCTCTTGTCCTTCCTTTGGGTCTCAATATCACCTCCAAGGGTCTCAATGTCACCTCCAAGGGTCTCTGTCACCTCCAAGAGCTGCCACTTTCCACCTGACCCCATGGGGGGCTCAGGCCCCTCCCTGATGGCCACCAAAACAGGGGCCACCAAAAGATGGGCCTCAAGACAGCCGGGGCCCACTGTTTTCATGGCCCTGTCCCGTTCCCTGGCCTGGGGCCGGGCATGCGCAGCCCAAGGTAAACGTGTGAACAAAAATCACAGACACAAGAATGCCGCCTATAGGATGCCAGGTACACCCCCACCCCCACATCTCCCATGCCAGGTACCCCACCACCTTTTGACTCCACATCTCCTGTGTAAACTTAACTCAGATACCAACTAGGATATGCAGGCCGGCTTGGAGGATGATCAGAGTCCCGTCCTGAAATGCTTAGGAGCAGACACGGCAACAGAACATGATTCACCACAGGGTGAGGGGGTGGGGGGGCAACCCGCCTGCACTCAGGGTACCACAGCCCAGTCTTTGCCTTCCAGCTTCTCTCCAGGTGCAGCGGCCCTGCCTGGGGGTCCCTCTGCCCCCTCCACTCCTGGCCCCTTCATTCTGCTGAGCCTCAGCCAAAACCCCTTCCCCACAGCCCTGCTACCTTTCAGAGGTCCCTCAGAGTTTTCTGGAGCCCAGCACAAGCCCTCTCCCCATGAGTCAGAGGCACCACAAGTGCGTTCAAACCATGGCACTCAGCCCACCACTGGGCTCACGGCAATTCAGCGGGTGTGACCAGCATTCTGGGAACAGGGCAGACACCAGCAGAGCACGTCCTGGTGGCCCTCGTCAGACTCACTCTAAAACCCAGGTTCTGGGGTGTGAGTCTGGGTGAGACCCTCGGCTCCCCATCCCAGATGGGGACTCTCCCAGGGTCTGTGGCCGGTCAGCACAGGCAAGACGCTGGGTGCATCAGAGATCTGCTTAATTCAGAAGGTAAAATGAGGTGACAACCATTTATTTAAGAAGGTAAACATTTAATGCTTGAAAGTAACGTACGCAAGTTTGTGTTCCAAGATCATTTAGAACACTCTCATTTGCATCCTGTTAGCTGGTTGGGAGAAAAGGTAATGAATGATCTCATGTGCAGTTTAGGCCCCAGAGAGGGTGGATGCAGTGGGGGGCGCAGACTGAGGACAGGAGCGGAGGACCCCTCCCAGCCGCAAGACCTCAGGGAGCCACCACAGCCCACAGCCCAAGGCTAGATTCTCTCCGTCTTTCCATCCAGGGCCAGGGTTGTGTCGAGAATCCACTAGAACCTGCAGCCCCACACCTGAAAGGAAAACCCGCTCAGGAGTGCCACCCAGCACCTGTGCAAGGCCGCATTCTGAACCTCTCCATACTCTCCTCTCCCTGCAGACAGGAGCTGTGCTGTGAGCCTCAGGAAGCAGACAGAGAAGTGCTGTCCTGGGGGCGGGAGGGGCACACCAGCACTTCCCACCTCTGGCAAGAGGGCTGGAGAGGGGCACAGCCACAGCCCCGGGCCACGGCTCCCTCACCTAGCCTCAACCTGGAGCCTGACCTGCACAGGGAGGGCCCAGGGCTGGGCCGTGATCTCAGAGGCTCAGCACATACATTGGCAGGGAAGGGCAGAGTCTGGTCACCAAGGAGCCACAGCAGCCCAGCGGGTGGCTGCAGGTCAGGTGGCATCTGTGGTGGAGGGATGTGGGCAGGGGGCAGTGGGTGAAATCATTTCCCCAGAAAGTACTCGTGGTTCAGGAGGAGAGGGGAGCCACCAGCTCCACAGTCCACAAGAGCTGCGATGTCAGTGGCATCAAGCAGGTCCTTCGGCAAGGAGTGTGAGAAGCAAACAATCATAAAGAAAGAAAACAGCCACAGAGCAGGCGGGGTGTCACTAGGGGACCACACACTCCCCACTGCCAGGGCCCTGGGCCGCACACACCACGCGGGAGCCCACGGCCAGAGGGACACAGGGAACCGGGGAAAGGCTGTCCTGAGGGCCAGAGGCTGAGGCGTCAGGAGTTCCTTGTCTAAGCTGGTGTAGGATTCCTCCTCGCCAAGATAAACACTGCTTACGGATTTCAAATACATGCACTTCCACAGAGAAGCTGAGAAATAAATGGCTCCGCTGCTTGTGGTTTGGTTAGGGAAGTAGGATAGTGCTCATTGCTTTCCCCTTTTTACCAGTTTCCAAATGATTGTGAATGTGGTTAGATCGGTTTGGTTACTAATTTTATGATGTTTAACCAGACTGACAGTGACATGCAGGCCCCAGTGGTGCCTGGTGCCTCAGCCTGTACTCACCTCCCATCCTGACCCTGTGAGCTGCGGGGGGCTGGGAGCAGGCTAGCCACATGTCAGTTCTGCACAAGCCTTTCTGGGAGCTACACGTCAGGTAAGAGGACCAATCCCTCCCTCAGGCAGAAAGCAGGTGTCATCCAAATGCCAAAAGCAGGCAAGTATCAGGCGGCCGCCCTTCAGCACACAGATCAGGGCCGGTGCTGGTGATGTGTCCGGGCTGGTGCAAACGCCAGCCTGCAGAGGAAGAATGCAGCATTCAACACAGAGTCCCAGCAGCTGGACAGGGAGCCTGAGGGCTGGGTCACCTGTCACCTGTCACCCTGTGGACCTGGCATCATGTGTTTTCCACGGACACCCCGAATCCGAAGCCCCCGAGAGGACTCCGCAGACCATATGCTGTGGTGTGCTTTGCGTTTCTATCATCTGTTGGGCTGCAGGCTTCCAGGCTAGAGGGCTCCTCACCACCAGAAGTCCGTGCCTACCAGCTGCCTCACGCCCTAAGGCCCAGCAACAAGGACAAGCCCCTCCCCAGAGCTTCCGGAAGGCTCTCACAGAAACCACATTCCAGGCCTTTTAAAAGGAAAAATACCCCCCAGCTACTCCGGAGGCTGAGGCAGGAAAATGGCTTGAATCCAGGAGGCAGAGGTTGCAGTGAGCTGAGATCGCACCACTGCACTCCAGACTGGGCAACAGAGCGAGACTCTGTCTCAGAAACAAACAAAAAACAAACAAACAAACAAAAAACATACTGAGACCCCATCTCTACAAACAAATAATAAAATAAAATACAAAATTACAAAAAAAGAAAAAAAGAAAAACACCCTCCCTAAGACCTCTGTTCACCCCTCCCTGTGTGAGGCCCAGGAGGCATCAGTAAACAGAAACAAGGCCAGCCCTCACACAGCAGGCACACCCCAACATCTCAACAAAGCCTCACAGAGCACGCACACCCCAACATCTCAACAAATCCTCACAGAGCATGCACACCCCAACATCTCAGCAAAGCCTCACAGAGCACGCACACCCCAACATCTCAACAAAACCTCATGCAGGACGCACACCCCAACATCTCAACAAAACCTCACACAGCAGGCACACCCCAACATCTCAGCAAAGCCTCACAGAGCACGCACACCCCAACATCTCAACAAAACCTCACGCAGGACGCACACCCCAACATCTCAACAAAACCTCACACAGCACACACACCCCAACATCTCAACAAAACCTCAGTATCTGCAAAAAGTAGCTGTGCATGAAATAAACTGAGCTGATGTTTCTTTAAACAAGTTCTTTCACTGGGATTCCGGAGACCCAGGTCTTGCATTTCAGCAATCAGCAGAGCAAGGGAAACACTCCAAGGCACGCTGCAGACAGACGCCCAGCAGGGGCAGGGCCAGAAGCAACACCAGGTTAAGTGGCACAAACTTTCCCTCAGCAACAGTGTCCTCTGAATCCTGTCCTGTTATAAACGCTACCCTGTAAAGCCAGAAAGAGCACACAAGCCCATTACGAGGACTAGGGCATGAGAACCAGCAATACCAAAAACACTTCCCAAGGGCTAGACACGTGAAAAAGAGCAAACAGCACAGCCCCACCAAGAGCGCTGGGTCATGCTGCTTCACAGGGAAAGCAGCCCCGGGCGTGCCCAGCATCCCTCACAGGGAAAGCAGCCCCGGGCAGGTGTGCTCAGCATCCCCCTCCCCCAGGACGGCACCAGCACAGCCCTACGCAAGGCCCCACCCCCAGAAACCAGGACTCCTCCCAGGAGAGCGTGCAGCTCAGGCACCTTCCTGCAAAACAGAAGCTCAGGGAAGGCACCTGGTCCAGAAGGTGAGGGGCCCCACACCAGGGGCATCTTGCCAGCTGAGAAACTCCGACATTCTTCTGAAGCCCCCTCATGGGCCACAGGCGTTTTCCTCTGAGTATCACAACGGTCCCTCCGGCCAGCCTCTCGGCACACCTGGACCAATACCCTGTGGGTTTCCGGCCAGGCTCTTGGATGAGTCACCTTTTCCTAGACTATCTGTGGTGCCAGACATGAGCTGTCAAATCCCCAGTGTGTAAGTCCCAGGAGGGCTCTGCAGGCTTGTCCTGTGCTGCACGCTACTCAGCAGGCCTGAGGTCTCTTCTAGTCAGGAGGGACCACAGGAAACAGTGAGACAGAGGGGCACAGCAGTGGGGGACAGAGGTGGTGGTCAGGGTGCGGCCCACTCTGCCTCTAGCCCAGTTGGTCATTAACAAACTTAGATGCCAGAGCCAGCCCCAGCTCAGTTCACACCCTGCCCCCTCCACCTGCTACCTCAGGGCCTCACACTGGCTGCTCACTTGCTAGCCCCTATGTTTCCATCTGTGCAATGGAGCAACACAGCACAGGCATCAGGGCTGTGGGGATGACAGGTCTCCCTGCAGATACTCGAGGTCCTTACAGCACGCACGTCAGGGCTGTGGGGATGACAGGTCTGCCTGCAGACACTCGAGGTCCTTACGGCACAAACGTCAGGGCTGACATACCTAGAGACACACCACATCCTTACAGCACTATCTGGCACATAAAGGACATAAATATCAGCTGCACGTTTTTTTAATTTAGCTAAGCTCCTTAATAGCTCTGTGTAGTCCAAAGTTGGTGGTTTTATCAGTGGTCATGAGTGACCCAGAACCACACACAGCGGCAGGGCCAGGTGGGCAGCAGGAGCTGGGCCTCTATGTTCACCCAAAGGGAACTGAAAGAAGCCCTTTCCCACAGCTGGGGAGGACAAGGCCCAGACAGGCCCATGTGGCAGAGCCTGGCGTAACAGCAGAGAGGGTAGGCAGGTCCCAACAGTGTGATGAGGGATGGGTGTGTCCTTGCGCCGATGGCCCTTCTCCTCTGCTCGGCAGGAGCCTCTGGCCTCTCTGCTTTGCTAGGTGATCTCTCCTTTTCTCCCTCTTGCCGTTCACCTCATT
This sequence comes from Symphalangus syndactylus, assembly GCF_028878055.3. NCBI lineage: Eukaryota > Metazoa > Chordata > Mammalia > Primates > Hylobatidae > Symphalangus > Symphalangus syndactylus. The sequence continues at coordinate 5,940,926 of NC_072424.2, forward strand.
CAGCAAAAGGCACCAGCCTCATGCTGCATTCCCAGGTAGCTGCTGTCAGGGCCAGGGAAGGTGCCCAAAGGGCCCAAGGCGGAGCCCACGGTGAGGACGGCCCAGCAGGTGGGCGTGCACTGTGCCCAGCTGGACCTGGCCAGGCAGCAGGAGGGGTTTGGAGAATGTTCCAACCCCCCCAAACCCATGGGAGTAAGCTGCGGTAGGGAGGGAGTGCCTCGTTTTCATCCCTCAGCCCCCATCCACCAGGAGAGCCAGGCAGGCTGCTGCCGTGTGATGCGCCGCTGTGCCGATGAGAGGCGACCTGAGAGCAGCAGCGGCCGGAAGGACAGCCCGCTATCCACATCGCAGCACGAAGCTCACTGGCACAAGACACCCACCTCCTGCTGTTCTGGCAGCCCGGAAACACCCAGCACCAGCCAGTCACCCAGAAGTGTCACCACCGCATGGGCATCCCCCGCCTACACGGTTACCACCACTTCCAAATGGCTCAGTTGGTCCCTTGGTTTTATTGTTGGTGCACTGGAATTCTTAAAAAAAAAAAAAAGTGTTTTGGTACTTAGAAACACAAGAGTTGAAAACGAAATATTCAAAGCAAACACCCACAATGAAGATTCAGTGGCCAAGTTGCCCAGTTCTCCCATGAGTCTGTGGTCAGCACCAGCAGCAGCACCAGGCCAGCGGGGGTCCGAGGACCCAGTGACAGCTAGAGAAGCCTTCCCACCCCTTTCTCCCCTCCCCAGACAGGATCGCAGAGGGACTCCATATACCTCATCGGAAGGAAAACCCTCCAGCTCCACCTGAACTCCTCCCGCTTCCCAGGGCCAGAGATGAAACTGATGGATACGAAGGTGCCCACAGGGCGTCCACAGAAGGGCTACAATTAACAGTGAGCCCCAATAGTCATCTGGATCTATGAGAGCTCACAGCTCAAAGCAAACGTGCAGTCACCAGCAAGAAAACATCAGCAGAGCATAGGCTCACACCTGTAATCCCAACACTCTGGGAGGCTGAGGCAAGTGGATCACCTGAGGTCAGGAGTTCGAGACCAGCCTGGCCAATATGGCGAAACCCCGTCTCTACTAAAAATTCAATTAAAAAAAACAGTGGGGGCCTGGCGAGGTGGCCTACGCCTGTAATCCCAGCACTTTGGGAGGCTGAGGCAGAGAATTGCTTGAATCCGAGAGGCGGAGGTTGTGGTAAGCCGAGATCGCGCCATCGCACTCTAGCCTAGGCAACCAAGTGAGACTCCATCTCAAAAAAAAAAAAAAAAAAAAAAAAAAAAAAGAATGCCAGTAAGAACATATTGTGAGCTACGCTGCCTTGCTCTTTGCAAATATATGTAGTAAACTTACATAGTTTTGACAATAAAATTTCTGTACTTATTCACTAAGCTTCAATTGTCTCATAAAACTTCTTTTTTGTTTTTTGTTTTGTTTTGTTTTGTTTTGTTTTTGAGACAGTTTCACTCTTGTCACCCAGCCTGGAATGCAATAGTGCAATCTCGGCTCACTACAACCTCCACCTCCTGGGTTCAAGTGATTCTCCTCCCTCAGCCTCCCGAGTGGCTGATGTTACGGGTGCCCAACACCACGGTTGGCTGATTTTTATTTTTATTTTTTGCATTTTTAGTAGAGATGGGGTTTTACCACATTGGCCATGCTGGTCTCAAGCTCCTGACCTCAGGTGATCCACCCACCTCGGCCTCCCAATTACCAGCCTCCCAGTAATCCCAGTAGCTGGGATTACAGGTGTGAACCACTGCGCCCAGGCCACAAAAATTCTTAATTTACAAATGGAAAACTCGAGGCTTTAACTGAAGGCAGCTTAATAATTCTGTTATCTCATGGAGACATGAAGGACAACTTTTGAAATATTAAAACAAACTTCGCTATTGATACACATGGAAATGGCTTCCAGAGAAACACACGGGAACCCTTAGCAGGGTCCTCCACAGGTGGTACCAGGTGAACACCAGGAAGAATGTCTGGTGTTTCAGCCAAGTTTTTTTTTTTTTTGAGACGGAGTCTTGCTCTGTCACCAGGCTGGAGTCCAGTGGCACGATCTCAGCTCACTGTAACCTCCACCTCCTAGGTTCAAGCAATTTCCTGCCTCAGCCTTCTGAGTAGCTGGGATTACAGGCGCGCACCACCACGCCCAGCTAATTTTTGTATTTTTAGTAGAGAGGAGGTTTCACTATGTTGGCCAGGATGGTCTTGATCTCTTGACCTCGTGATCCGCCCACCTCGGCCTCCCAAAGTGCTGGGGTTACAGGCGTGAGCCACCGCGCCCGGCCTCAGCCAATATATTTTTTTAATTTTTTGCCAGATGTGGTAATTAAGCACTAAGTTACATGATCATTCAAAAAGGAAAGCATATAATTCAGTATAATTCACATTAAATCTTTTCTGAATAAGCTTTGTATGTAGAGAACATTAAATATGTTTTAAATAACCAGATACTGGAATAAAAAGCTGGAATCAGTTGGACTTCAGGCCACAGGTGCAAAAGCAGCTTTGGAAGTCACACGGAGCCCCGCATCTTCACCACAGACACGTTTACATGGAGCGGAAAAGGGAGGGGGATGGAAAAACTGGGAAAACCCAAATAAAGCCTGTAGTTTGGTCAACAGTAGTGTTCCGTGTTACCATCCTGGCTCTGACAAACGAAGCATGGTTATTTATGATGTTCCTATCAGGGGAAACACAGGAACCAAACCTAAAATTATTCACCATACAAAGGTTTTTAAAAGTTGCCCAAGGGGCTGTGCCCAGCAGCTCACACCTGTAATCCCAGCATTCTGAGAGGCCGAGAAGGGAGAAGTTCAACACCGTCTTGGGGAACATAGTGAGCCTCCATCTCAAAAACTTAATAAATAAAATAAAAGTTGCCCAAGTAAAAGAGAGTTATTTTGTTTTGGTTGTTTGGGTATTTTTGCGTGTTTCCTTCCTGCTTCTGCAGAATGTGGGATGAGAATCTGACAGTGGCATCTGAGAAGGACGGTGTCACCTGCACAGGAGGGTGGCCGGATGGAGACAGGAAAAGAACTGGTTCCTGGTGACATCACTGAGCTGCTTGCCCTCCCGGGAGCCTCCCTCCTACAGACATTCCAGGGCAAATGACACCAACGTCCATGAGGGGTTCTGTTACTGTAGCAGACAGGACCCGGACTAATACCCTGTGCCTCCTGAGAGATCAGAGCTCAAGATTAGCAACAGTTACTATTTCTCCATAAACCACTATTACAGGTTTTCAATAGATTCTCGTGTTTTCCAGATGCACAATCATATTTGCAACTAGCGTCTCTCCATTCTAGTATTCAATATTTACATTATTCTTTCTCTCGTTAAATTGTTAATCTCACTAGCTAGAGCTTCTGAAACTATATTACACAACTGTGGCTATGTGGGGTGTCTTGTCCCTGACACTAGCGGAAATGCCTGATTCTGTGTTTTAAAATTATATTATGGAAATACATGTTTTAACTTTATTAAGAATAATCATTTTTCAATCAAAAGTAGGCATTCAATATTAACAAATACATTTTCAGCATCTATAGAGATAACCTAACAAGGTTTCTCCTATTGATGAATTATTAACTTATGAAAACAGGGAATTACATCCCTCAACCTTTCGGAACATGAACTTATTCTTACGTTTCTAGTACGAACACACTGGATCGAGTTTATTTGCTATTGGGTCTTAAGCCGAGATGGTTTCACTCACAAGCAACAGCAAGACAACTGCACAGCTGTTTCCACGGTGCCACCTTCTGTCGGGCCTCCGTATCCCTGCATTTTCCTTCTGCCTGATAAGAGGGCTGGTTGAAAGGGAACTAGGGCCGGATGTTCCTCAACAGTTTGGTAGAATCCACTCTGGAAATACCTACATCTGGAGCTTTTTTGGGACAGCAACTTTAACAAGTCGATCAATCTTTTTAATTTTTTTCCTAATAACTGGTCAATTTAGTGTCTCCCTCTCTTCTGGAGTCAGTTGGATCATGCATACCTTGCATACATACCAATTTTTTCAAAAGTATTTGAACATCGCTGAGCAAATTAATGTCTTAAAACTGTTTTAAGTTTGACAGGTTTCCTTGAAGAACCAAGGACAACCACACACGTGGCCAGGTGTGAGTCACACCCAGAGAACACTCCTGAGGCCACAACACCTCCCTGAGACCGACCACAGGGCTCTCTTGTCTACGACTGCTCCAGGCTACGAAACTGAGCAAAGTGGTCTTCACTCCTGGAAGACTCCACTGAGGGTACCTCCACACACAAGCCTCCAATTCAAAGAGACTCAAAACTAGGAGGAAATGGCACACACAAACACACACACACATTCACATACATACATGCACACATACATGCACACACAGAGACCTACACACACTCTCACACACACACACTCACACATTCACATACACACATGCACACACAGAGACCCACACACACCCTCTCACACACACATACACACATTCACATACACACACGCAAAGAGACCCACACACAATGGCACACACACACACACACACACACAAACTCAGGCACACATTCACATACACATGCACTCAAACACACCCACACATAGACCCACATACACACACATGCACACATATACATATACATACATACACGCACACATACACACATGCACACACAGTGACGTACATGCACAAGTGCACATGCATACAGACATACACACACATACATATATACACACACAGGAAGGCTTTTGTCTTGCCTATTTTAGACATCTGGGCCAAAAGGTAATGCCTAGGCCTGGATCTGTTCCACTGTCTAAACACACAAATCCAAAGCTATCTGGGAAGGTTGTGTTCAGATGGGCCCATAAACTCCAAATACCTAACAAACCGTGCACATCAGGGAGTGTGTTACCACACACTGTGGGGTTAAAAGTCACCGGATGAAAGTGCTTCAGAGAAGCCTTTGGCTTATTCCTTGAGTTGTTTAGGGTCAGACTTAAAACTGGCCAGGTGTGGTGGTGCATGCCTGTAACCCCAGCACTCAGGGAGATGGGGGCAGGAGGATCCCTTGCAGAAGGTCAGGGCTGCAGTGAGCCGTGGCCATGCCATGCACACCAGCCTGGACAACAGAGCTGAGACCTTGACTCGAAAACAAAACAAAACAAAAAAATTTTTTAAGAATTAAAATAAATCTTTAGATATGTACCATCTCACTCTACAAAATACGCAGGGACATTCCGAACTCTCTATTCAGGACAAACGTAGAGCAGTGCTGTGAATGGCTTGCTGGTGTTGGTACTGCTGCTCTGGGGAGCGGGGTGGCGGAGGCTCATACCAGGTGACCCAAGTGGCCTCCCCAAGCACAGCCCAGAGCCCATGGGTGGAATTCTCATGGCCAGCACAGGCCCAGGCATACGGGGGCACGCAACAGACATGTGCTGCATGAATAAGGAGCCCCAGGTGACACCATCCTACCGACCAGAACTCCCAGACCTCATAGAAGAACCCGTCCGCCACCAGGAGCTCCAAACAAGAGCTGGGCCCAGCGGCCTCTGGCAGGGCCTGGGCACCCAAAAGTCACACTGCACACTCCCGTCTGCCCTGCACTCACTGCCATTTGGCACGGTCTGTTTATTTTTAATCGTAAATTTTCATCCAGTTAAAATACACTCTTGTTATATAAACTTCTACTCCAATAACACTGAACTGCTGGCAACGACCCTCCATCGCCAGTGGTACTTTCATGGCCACCAACTCATAATGAGCCGAGCCCTGGGCCGGTGACTATGAGGAGGAGGGGCCACACAGCCCAGGGAGGCAGCCAGGGGCTCTGGGAGACCCTGGCTACCATGAAAAACCATTTGTCACTCACCCATTGAGCAGGTCAGGGCCTTGAAGCCCACCAGAGACATGCTCGCAACCCTCTTCAAGAAGCGCAGTCCCAGGCTGGGCGCGGTGGCTCACGCTTGTAATCCCAGCACTTTGGGAGGCCGAGGCGGGCAGATCACAAGGTCAGGAGATCGAGACCACAGTGAAACCCCGTCTCTACTAAAAATACAAAAAAATTAGCCAAGCGTGGTGGCGGGCGCCTGTAGTCCCAGCTACTCGGAGAGGCTAAGGCAGGAGAATTGCTTGAACCCGGGAGGCGGAGCTTGCAGTGAGCCGAGATTGCGCCACTGCACTCCAGCCTGGGCGACAGAGCGAGACTCCGTCTCAAAAAAAAAAAAAAAAAAAAAAAAAAAAAGAAGCGCAGTCCCTGAATCCCTGAATCGGGGTGGAGGGAGAAGTCCAACTCCTCCATAAGAGCCATAAGAGGTCCCCTGGGACTGTTGCCTCCCCTCCCCGGGATCATGTGTCACCCCAGGGACCAATCACAGTCTCCCCACTGACGATGGCGGCCACACCCACAACGTGCACACCACATTTCCCCAAACAAGCCGAGACAACGACAGCGACGAGCAGGACGAAAAGTCGTGACGTCCACAATGGTTGAACTAGTTTACAGTCCCACCAACAGTGTAAAAGTGTTCCTATTTCTCCACATCCTCTCCAGCACCTGTTGTTTCCTGATTTTTTAATGATGGCCATTCTAACTGGTGTGAGATGGTATCTCATTGTGGTTTTGATTTGCATTTCTCTGATGGCCAGTGATGAGGAGCATTTCTTCATGTGTTTTTTGGCTGCATAAATGTCTTCTTTTGAGAAGTGTCTGTTCATGTCCTCTGCCCACTTTTTGATGGGGTTGTTTGTTTTTTTCTTGTAAATTTGTTTGAGTTCATTGTAGATTCTGGATATTAGCCCTTTGTCAGATGAGTAGGTTGCAAAAATTTTCTCCCATTGTGTAGGTTGCCTGTTCACTCTGATGATAGTTTCTTTTGCTGTGCAGAAGCTCTTTAGTTTAATGAGATCCCATTTGTCGATTTTGGCTTTTGTTGCCATTGCTTGAAGTCAGTGTGGCGATTCCTCAGGGATCTAGAACTAGAAATACCATTTGACCCAGCCATCCCATTACTGGGTATATACCCAAAGGACTATAAATCATGCTGCTATAAAGACACATGCACACATATGTTTAGTGCGGCACTATTCACAATAGCAAGGAGTTGGAACCAACCCAAATGTCCAACAACGATAGACTGGATTAAGAAAATGTGGCACATATACACCATGGAATACTATGCAGCCATAAAAAATGATGAGTTCGTGTCCTTTGTAGGGACATGGATGAAACTGGAAAACATCATTCTCAGTAAACTATCGTAAGGACAAAAAACCAAACACCGCATGTTCTCACTCATAGGTGGGAATTGAACAATGAGAACTCATGGACACAGGAAGGGGAACATCACGCTCCGGGGACTGTTGTGGGGTGGGGGGAGGGGGGAGGGACAGCATTAGGAGATACACCTAATGCTAAATGACGAATTAATGGGTGCAGGAAATCAACATGGCACATGGATACATATGTAACAAACCTGCACATTGTGCACATGTACCCTAAAACCCTAAAGTATCATAAAAAAAAAAAAAAAAAAAAAAAAGAAAAGTCGTGACGTGAGAAGCCCAGGGGAGCGGCAGCAGCAGCTGATCCGCCCAGAGGCAGCACTGCAGGGCAGCAGGCTCCTGAAGCAGCTGCTGAAACTGTCCTAACTGAGGAGGGCATCCTCAAGCCCATCTCCCGTGGCTAAAAGACGCAGAAATGGCTTGGTGAGTTTGCAGCCCACAGCCGCGGCTGGGCCTCTCGGTTTGAACCAGGACGACTTTGCTCCCGCTCTGCCCTGACTCAGCCGCCAGGGCTCGGGGCTCAGGGTAGAGTGGACATGAGCCACCGTGGAAGTGAATACGCCTCCCTGGCAACCGGCCACCACTACAGGGGGCAAACCACTAAAGCAGTGAGAAGGCGAGTTACAAATCCCCCAGGGGCTGTCCCACCAGCAAGCGCAAGGAAAACCAACAACCAATCTGTGGGCCAGGGTGAACGTACGGTGTGCTTTCCTTTCTCTCTTTCCTTTCATTTTTCTGTAGGACACCCACTCGCACTTCGTTTTTCAATAGCAGTCCTGAGAGAGAAATCCTTTTGATCCTATTTTCTGCTGCTTTTCCTACCCTGTATACGTTCTACATTCACCTAATAAAACATAAAGCAATAGGTTTTTGTGAAGCATGAAGATGACGGCGCTGCTGTTCACTGTCCTTGATTTAATCACAGCTGGTGCTCACATTTGCAGGACCCACATCCTCACAGAAAAGGCTCCCGCAGCACCCGGCAGACGCTGCGCTATCCACACCCCAGAGCAGAGCCTGGCCCCGGAGACCCCGCTTCCCTAACAGATTGGCCAAGATCCTCAGCAATGCCACAGCCAGCCCCCAGGGACTGTGAGGGTGTGCAGGGACCTGGCACTCAGTAGGACCCTGAGGCCAACTCACAGCCACCAGGTGTGGCTGCTCCAGGGCCCAGCTCCACAGCCTGGAATCTGAACAGAACGTCAGTCTCCCCCAGCCCCTCCCCATCTGGTCTCCTCCAGCACCTTGCAGTCTCTCTGCCTGGGCAGGGGCATGGCACCTCCTCACCTCCTGCCAGCTCTGGCCCATGAGGGCACCTCCTCCCCACAGCCCTCTCCACAACCCTCCCCGAAGCCCTCTGCAGAGCAGCCGGCGTGGCCAGGGAGGAGCACACGGGGAAGGGGGCACCAGGGAGCAGACGGGACCTGAGACACCCGGGCAGGGGAAGGAGGGCACCACCGCCCCGAGCCTGCGACTTCACAGAGCTCCAAGCTCAAGGCTCTGTCCCTCTCGAGGGGCCTCTGCAGCTGCCGTCCATCCCCACAGGCCTGCAGAGCCAAAGGCTCGTCCTGGCGTGGGGGTGACTTTAAATCGCCCTCGAGATGAGCCGTGGAAGCGTGCTGCTCCTCACAGTGCCGTGGGCTCTGAGGGAAAGAGAAGCCAGCAGGGCTTTCTCCACCTCAAGAAAACCAGCTCCAGTTCATTCTGGCCACACTCATGCCATGTGTGCACACGCACCATGTTTCACATGCTGGGAGCTGGAGGCGGCAGCCACATCCAGAATGCAGTCTCTGCCTGTCATGGAGAGGTGTGATGGGTGTGCAGGGAGCCGAGTCTGTGCCTCGCTATGACCCAACGAGCTGCTGGGTGCACATTCCTCACAGGAACTCTACACGCCTCATGGGGGGAGCCACCCCAAGGCCCGGGTTCACCTACGTGTCCTCCCACCTCCCAACAACACTGCCAGGTCTGTGCCCACTTCCAGAAGGGCCGCAGACAGGCAGCAGACAGGCCGGAGGTGGCGAGCAGGCCACGCAGAAGGTGCGTCCCAGGTTCCCTGGGCGCCAGGCCTGGCCCAGCCGTATCAAGCCCTGGACGCCTGTGATGTGCAGAGGTCATGCCTGGCACCCATCTGGGCCAGGGCGGTGCAGCAGGAGGAGGACGCCAGCCCCAGAAGCCACAGGCAAGCCTCACAGTGCACAGTGCAGATGAATGCACCCCTCTTCACAGGAGGCCGCCAAGCCTGGCTCTTTGGCCCTTCCTGGCCACCACCTAATGTTTTTTGTTTTTAAACTTCCTTTCCTGCTTAAACTGCAGACATGAGTTTGCCCATCATAACTAGAACCCTGAAGCTGACAAACCCACAAGGGAGGCTTTAAAATCATCTTGCCGGGATCTCCCAGCCACATCATATGCTCCTGAGGACAGGGTCAAGCCATCTGCTCCCCTCCCCAGGACCGACCCCTATTAAGTAAGAACTGCATCTACAGATCCAACACAACCCCCAAAATTCCAGCAGGGTGGTGTGTGTGTAAATTCCAGCAGGGTTGTGTGTGTGTAAATTCCAGCAGGGTGGTGTGTGTGTGTGTGGAAATTGACAAACTAATCCTAAAATCAAAACAGCAATGCAAGGAAACCAGAATAGTCAAAACAATCTTGAATAAAAGACAACAGAGTTGGAACTCTCACTTTCTGATTTCAAAACCTACCTCAATGCTACAATGATCAGGTCTGTGGTACTGGCATAAGGACAGACACATAGATAATGAAACAGAATCAAGAATCCAAAAATAAATCTATATATTCATGGTCAATTAACTTCCAACAAGGATGCCAAGAAAAATTCAATGAGGAAGAATAGTCTTTTCAAAAATGGTACTCAGACAACCAGATACAGACATGCAAAAGAATGAAGACCCCTACCTCACACCAGATACAAAAATTAACTCAAAATATTTCAAAGACCTACATGTAAGAGCTAAAACTATAAAAATCTAAAAAGAAAAAATAAGGGTAAATTTTTGTGACCTTGATTAGGAAATGGCTTCTGGTTATGACAGCTGAAGCACAAAACTTAAAAAAAACTAGCCAGGTGTGGTGATGCAAGTCTGTAGTCCCCGCTATTCCAGAGGCTGGGGTGGGAGGATCACTGGACCCCAGGAGGTCGAGGTTGCAATGAACCATGATCACATCACTAAACTCCATGAACTCCAGCCTGGGCAACAGGGCAAGACCCTGTCTCAAAAAAAAAAAAAAAGTGCTTCAAAGGACATTATCAAAAAAGTGAAGACAATGCACACAACAAGAGAAAACATTTGTAAATTAAGTATCTATCTAATAAGGGTCTAGCATCCAGAATATGTAAAGAACTCTTAAAACTCAACAATTAAAAAAAAAAAAAAGCCTGGGCATGGTGGTTCACACCTATAATCCCAGCATTTTGGGAGGCCAAGGCAGGAGGACTGCTAGAGGCCTATAGTTTGATACCAGACTACAACATAGCGAGACCCTGTCTTTACAAACTAAAAATTTTAAAAATTAGCCAAGCATGCTGACGCATGCCTGTGGTCCCAGCTACATGAGATGCTGCTGCATGGGAGGCGGGAGGACACCTTGAGCCCAAGAGGAGGCACAGTAGCTATCATCGCACCACTGCACTCTGGCCTGGGCAGCAGAGCGAGAACCTGTCTCTTAAAAAAAAAAAAAATTAAAATGTGCCATGGATTTGAATAAGCGTTGCTTCAAAGCAGATCTACAAATACCCAGTAAGCACACGAAAGACACTCAACATGATTACTCATCAGGGAAATGCAATTCAAAGCCACCAGGAGATACCACTGCACACCCACCAGGACGGTTACAGTAAAAAGGATGGACAATCACGAGTACTGTTCTGTGACGTTGAAAGTCTGCAGCCCTCAGACACTGCTCGCAAGAACGAAAAATGCTGCAGCTGCTGTGGAAAGAGTCTGGCAGTTCCTTAAAAAGTCAGAATTATCACATGACCCAGCAACTCCACAAGCAGGTCTACACCCGAGAGCTGAAAACACAGGTACACACAGAAACTCCACAAGCAGGTCTACACCCGAGAGAGCTGGAGACACATCGTGACCCAGCAACTCCACAAGCAGGTCTACACCCGAGAGAGCTGAAGATACAGGTTCACACAGCAACCCCACAAGCAGGTCTACACCCGAGGGCTGGAGACACAGGTTCACACAGCAACCCCACAAGCAGGTCTACACCCGAGAGAGCTGAAGACACAGATTCACACAGCAACTCCACAAACAGGTCTACACCCGAGAGAGCTGAAGACACATGTTCACACAGCAACCCCACAAGCAGGTCTACACCCGAGAGAGCTGAAGATACAGGTTCACACAGCAACTCCACAAACAGGTCTACACCCGAGAGAGCTGAAGACACAGGTTCACACAGCAACCCCACAAGCAGGTCTACACCCGAGAGAGCTGAAGATACAGGTTCACACAGCAACCCCACAAGCAGGTCTACACCCGAGAGAGCTGGAGACACAGGTTCACACAGCAACTCCACAAACAGGTCTACACCCGAGAGAGCTGAAGACACAGGTTCACACAGCAACTCCACAAACAGGTCTACACCCGAGAGAGCTGAAGACACATGTTCACACAGCAACCCCACAAGCAGGTCTACACCCGAGAGAGCTAAAGACACAGGTTCACACAGCAACCCCACAAGCAGGTCTACACCTGAGAGAGCTGGAGACACATGTTCACACAGCAACCCCACAAGCAGGTCTACACCCGAGAGAGCTGAAGACACAGGTTCACACAGCAACCCCACAAGCAGGTCTACACCCGAGAGAGCTGAAGACACAGGTTCACACAGCAACCCCACAAACAGGTCTACATCCGAGAGCTGAAGACACAGGTTCACACAGCAACCCCACAAGCAGGTCTACACCCAAGAGAGCTGAAGACACAGGTTCACACAGCAACCCCACAAGCAGGTCTACACCCGAGAGAGCTGAAGACACAGGTTCACACAGCAACTCCACAAACAGGTCTACACCCGAGAGAGCTGGAGACACATGTTCACACAGCAACTTGCACATGGGCACTCATGTCCATCAACTGATGAACGAATACATGAAATGTGATCTCCGCACAATAAACAGCATTCAGTCATGAGGAAGAAGCACAGGCGAGCCTAGAACACACGTGCTGAGTAAACGGAGTCCCTGGAACACACATGCTGAGTAACTGAGGTCCCTGGAACACACGTGCTGAGTAACTGAGGTCCCTGGAACACACGTGCTGAGTAACTGAGGTCCCTGGAACACATGTGCTGAGTAACTGAGGTCCCTGGAACACACGTGCTGAGTAACTGAGGTCCCTGGAACACACATGCTGAGTAAATAGAGTCCCTGGAACACACGTGCTGAGTAACTGAGGTCCCTGGAACACACGTGCTGAGTAACTGAGGTCCCTGGAACACACGTGCTGAGTAACTGAGGTCCCTAGAACACACGTGCTGAGTAACTGAAGTCCCTGGAACACACGTGCTGAGTAACTGAGGTCCCTGGAACACATGTGCTGAGTAAACAGAGTCCCTGGAACACACGTGCTGAGTAACTGAGGTCCCTGGAACACACGTGCTGAGTAACTGAGGTCCCTGGAACACACGTGCTGAGTAACTGAGGTCCCTGGAACACACGTGCTGAGTAAACAGAGTCCCTGGAACACACGTGCTGAGTAACTGAGGTCCCTGGAACACACATGCTGAGTAACTGAGGTCCCTGAAACACACGTGCTGAGTAACTGAGGTCCCTGGAACCCACGTGCTGAGCAAGTGAGGTCCCTGGAACACACGTGCTGAGTAAACGGAGTCCCTGGAACACACGTGCTGAGTAAGTGAGGTCCCTGGAACACACGTGCTGAGTAACTAAGGTCCCTGGAACACACGTGCTGAGTAACTGAGGTCCCTGGAACACACGTGCTGAGTAAACAGAGTCCCTGGAACACACGTGCTGAGTAACTGAGGTCCCTGAAACACACGTGCTGAGTAACTGAGGTCCCTGGAACCCACGTGCTGAGCAAGTGAGGTCCCTGGAACACACGTGCTGAGTAAACGGAGTCCCTGGAACACACATGCTGAGTAAGTGAGGTCCCTGGAACACACGTGCTGAGTAACTGAGGTCCCTGGAACACACGTGCTGAGTAAGTGAGGTCCCTGGAACACACGTGCTGAGTAACTGAGGTTATTGGAACATACGTGCTGAGTAAACGGAGTCCCTGGAACACACGTGCTGAGTAACTGAGTCCCTGGAACACACGTGCTGAGTAAGTGAGGTCCTTGGAACACACGTGCTGAGTAAATGACGTCCCTGGAACACACGTGCTGAGTACGTGAAGTCCGATGTGAAGGCCACACACTGTTTGATCCCATTTGCATGAAACATCCAGGTCAATCCACAGAGACAGAAGCGGCTTCGTGGTTGGGGGAAGGGGGGAAATGAGGGTGTCATCAAATGGGTACTGGGTTTCTTTCAGAGGTGATAAAAATATTCTGAAATCAGGGATGATGGTCACACAGCCTTGTGAATATGCTAAAACACTCAACTGTTTAGGTTTTGTGGTGCCTGAAAATTGTCCTAATTTAAAGGTAATATCAACAACAATAAATGCAGCCAACACAGGCTTCCCCAAATGACAGGACTAACCCCCCACTGATGGGGCAGCTTTACCATGTGTGCGCTTCACTCAGCAGGGCCGGGGGAGGGGGAATGGAGCTGGCCCTAAGAGAGCCGCCACAGCTCCGAAGCCACCGACAGCCCCGCGTGGCGGGCAGCCTTCCTCCAGAGGCGAGCACAGCACCACGCCTGTGTGTGATCCAGGACCATGAGGCAGTGAGCGGCCAGCCGGGCAAGCTCAGGGCCCCTCAGGCAGCTGGCTGGGCAGGAGGCGGGGACAGAGAGGGCGTGGGCTGGAGGACGGGGCTGGACCGTCCCGAGGAGGCCGATGGTCTGGGAGAGAGGCTCCAGCTGGCTGGGCTCGGCCAGGGTGGGCACCGTGAGCAGAGGACTTCCCTAAGGGGTGTGGAGGGAACGGCAGCTCCCAGAGCCACACACCCATGGCCCCGGAGGCTGCGGCGCACAGCTGCCTGGGGGCTCCACCTGGGAGTCACCACTGCAAGGCGACTGCCAGCTCCAAAAGCCACATGGAATATCCTGGTCCCACGCTGACCCTGAGGAGTTTAGGCAAAGGATGTCAAGAAGCCGGTCAACTGCGTGGGATGGCAGCGAGGCTAGGCTAGCACTGAGCCCAACGCTGCCAAGGCCACCGCCTCCCCACCTGGAGCGTCCCCCAGCTCCTGGGAGAAGGAGGAAGGGCTCCTCCCACGGCACTCCTCGTCGGCAGCTGCAGCCGGCCTCTCTCCACACCTGGAGCTCTTCCAGCCACAGGAGACTGGACGTGAGGGACAAGTGGACCCCATGCATATGCACCACCCCTCCCCAGAGGGAGCCTGATGGAGACTCCAGTCTCTACTGCACAGGAGCCGACATGGACGTGGCTTCAGGAGGCAGAAATACCAACACACCATGCAGCTGTCAGGGCCTGAGGAGGGGGACTGGATGTCAGGCGAGGATCATGTGGGATTAACCATGATTAGCCCAGGAGCGAGCGGCCTCTCAGGAGAGCCACGGCCGTCAGCGAGCATGTGCACGCGTGCTCAGCACGTGGGCCGGGGACACCCACAGTGGCGTGGGGAAGTCGTGGCTCTGCGCGGCCCTTGGCACACCCCATCACAGGTGCAGCTGGCGGGAAGGCTATCAGGACACAGAGCGCCCCTTCCCTACTGACACCTCCACGTACTCTGGCCTGCCCTGCGGATCCTCCACCCGGACAGCCAGGCAGCTTTTACTACCAGTTAAGAAGACACAGCGGCCACGTTTAGGTTCTACAGCGATTTAATTTTTCATGGGTGAGAATCTTCTCACTTTCAACAGTGAAAATGACCACAGTCCAGCCCCCAGGTCCACTGGGAAGACAGGGACTGGAATTCTCACAGCAGGAGGCGGGCACGCAGGACAGACTGAGGGAGCACAGGCCTCACCTGGCTCTGTCCAACTTGGCGTCACTCCTACCATAAGCCATGGCTGCTACACTCTGAACAGAGACCCAGGGTAAGATACACGCATTAAGCTATGGCCCTCCCCGCCCAGGCCCACACGCATTCAACAGAGAACTAAGGCACGTACCCCCGGGAGGCCTCACCTCCCTGCAGCCTGAGGCACTTGGCCCCCTTTTATCCCAAATATGGTCTGACCCCCCAAAATGACCTCACAACCTGTGGTTACACCCTAAGTCTGACAGACATCAATTCCACAGGCACCAGGTTCAAACCAGCACTCAATGACCCTCTCCACTTGTGGGCATCAACATCAACTCAGAAAAGAGGCAAGAAGAAAAAATTGACTCCGCCCTACACAAAAATGTGCATCCAAACCAGCAACTGAGAGCGGCCATTCTCTTCTGATTTCTGTGCAGGTCTCTTGTTGGCATTAAGCAGTTGGGGAAACCCCCTCGTGACTCTGCATGGGGGCTCCTCAGCGGCACGGTGACACTGCGCAGGTGTAGCACAGGCCAGGTGCCTGCGTGCTGCAGGAGGGCACTGCTCCAGGAGCCCGCATCTGCCCGGCACCGAGCACTGTGACCCGTGGCCTAACCGGAACAAATCCCAGACTCCACAGGAGTCACAGTGGCCCCGGGTGAGGGTGCCCGAGCCTGGACTCCATCCCTCATGTGAGATAGTCGGTCACGGCGGCAACAGACACCAAAGGATACCCCTCTCCAAGGGAAAACCTTCTCCCCAGAAAGCCGGGCCCGTCAGCCTTTAGGCGGAACTGACCAAATCTCCACTCAGACCTACCAAACCGGTGTCACAGCGTACAAAAGAAACACACACACAAAGGCCACAACATGTGCGTACAATGAGATTCAGGAAGAAAACTTTCAGCCAAAAGTGCCACAGAAAGTGACCTCTCTACACCCATCAGTAAACACCGTCCTGAGAAGTCACAACCCTAAGTCACTCAGCATCAGGAAGTACAATGACAGAAGTGTCTGTTCCACAAACCCTACAGTCACTGCCTCATCAAATAACTTATCAGCAACCTAAATACAAGATCTGCAAGGGCTCCAAAGTTCTAAAATCAAAATCATAGAAAACCAAAAAAAAAATCCCAAAAATGATAATACAAGTAACCAAGGCAATGCAAATTAAATTATAACAGATGCCATTTTACACATCTAATAGGTCACATTTTAAAGCCTGACCACAACAAAAGTTGTAATGCAAATTAAATTATAACAGATGCCATTTTACACATCTAATAGGTCACATTTTAAAGCCTGACCACAACAAAAGTTGTAATGCAAATTAAATTATAACAGATGCCATTTTACACATCTAATAGGTCACATTTTAAAGCCTGACCACAACAAAAGTTGTCAAAGATGTGGAATATCAGAGACTCTCCTCCAGCCTGGTGGGAGTATGTGATGAGCATGTGTGTGACGCACACGTGTGTGCCTATGTGGTATGCATGTATGTGTATGTATATTGTGCGTGTGTATGGTGTGTACATATGCACCTGTGTAGTGCATGCTTGTACATGCATGCGTGTGCCTGTGGTGTGCAAGTGTGTGATGTGCATGTGTGTACAGAAACTTGGCACACTGAAGAGCAGCTTCCACCAGCCCCAACAGGTGCCCAGGGATTCTGGCCCTGGTCGCCGTGGAGGTGCACGGAGAGAGCTTGTCACATCAGCCCATGTGACAGCCGAACAGGAAACAGCCTCAGTGTCCACTGTGGGTCTGTGGATGCATTCTGCTGTGTTCACTCGGTGGAGCAAATTTCACAGCAGTTAAAATGCTGCATGACCTCACAACGCCTGCAGGACAAAGCCACAGGAGGACACAGTTGGCACAGTGACAGTCCCCGGAGCGTGCCATCAAGGAGGACCTATGCGTCTGGCAACTTCAGCATGGGGGCCGGCCCGGGCATCTGCACAAGGAAGGCAGCCTGCAGGCTGGGACAGATGCCTGGGCGAAGGCAGCTCCTCCACTTCAGGGGCCGGGCAGCCCCCCGAGACACCAGGGCACGGCAGACCCCAACTCAGGTTCCACCCAAGTCCGGAACTGAATTTTCTCCATCAAAAGCACCAAGCGCTGAGCCAAGGTGAATTCCAGCAGGTGAGAGGCTGTTCATCCTCTTATAGAAAGGTGAAACACGTGTTTTTCATCTGTGATGCGCATTCCTAATGCAGCAGCTGCCATAAAACGCTGAAGTCACCCTCTGGTCTGTGCAGGCCACACGTGCTGAGGGCAACAAAACACCCTGCAGAGTGTGACAAGGTGTGTCAGTGTTGTGCCTGTCTGGGTCACTCTGCACAAAAACTAAACTAAAATTGTCAAGGTTATCGAAGTTCATAGACCAATTTTCTCCGAGACGCTAGGATACACTTGACCTCTCTCCCTGATAGGATAGAAGCCCCAAGTGTGTGCATTTGAGTTTGTGACCCATGGCTCTCAGGAGGCAAGTCAGGACGGCCCCACTGTCCAGAGGCTCCTGGTCACCCCGTGCACTTTGCGAGCACACACCAATGGCGCCGGGTCCCCTGAGTCACTTCAAGCTCCTCATCCTCCCAGCATAGCCACAGCCCAGCCCAAGCCCCCCTTCTTCCCCTTCCGGCCAGGCGACTTATCAGAAGTTCAAAAAAACAGATAGGCCCTGGCAGCTCCACTGGGCCAGCGCCTGTAAAATGGGGTGACCGTACCCACGGGACAACAGCCTCTCCTACGACATCTTCTCACTGGTCACAGAGAGGGATCAGGAGCCCCCTTCCCTAACACGGTGAAGGAACAGGGGCCTGAGCACCATCACACATCACCACCCAGCCTGCAGCACCTGGTCCTGCTGCTTGCCATCCACACCCCCCCACCCCACCATGCCATCTATGCCACCCACACTGACCACGCCAGCCACACCACCTATGTCACCCACAGTGGCCACACCAGCCACACTGCCCATGCTACCCACACTAACCACACCAACCATGCCACCCACACCAACATGCCACCCATAACACCCACGCTACCCACATCAATGCCAACCACGCCACCCACATTGATCACACCAACCACACCAATCATGCCACACATAATACCACGCCACCCATACTACCCACATGGACCAACCATGCTACCCACATCAATGCCAATCATGCCACCCACATGGAGCATGCTACCCATGCCACCCACACCAACCATGCCAACCACAACACCCATGCCACCCACATCAACTGCACCAACCATGCTGACCACGCAGCTTCCCAGGCAGGCTCAGCTCCCATTTCCCGCCTCTCAGTAGCCTGAACAACTGCCCCTTCCTTATTCTCCAGTTGGCTCTGATCCTCTGAAGCCCTCAGAACCCAGCCCCGCCACTTGCCCAGGAGCCCATCTGTGGTGTCCACCTGCGCTGTGGACTCTGCGTGCCCTAAGCCACCCTCCAGTCACTGGACAAATCCCCCATCTCCTGCTGGAGCTCGGAGGCCAGGGCAGCTGGTGACCACAGCCGTGGAGCCAGGCAGCACCGTCCACTACCCCGTGCCCTGTGAGCACAACAGGCTAGTGAGGCCCTGAAAGTGACAACAGATATTCCAAATACTTCCTATCTGAATAAATATTTAACCAAGGCTCTGAGGAGGTGCCCACCAATCCTCCCTCCCTATCCCACTTAATATTCCACCAAGGCTCTGAGAAGGCGCCCACCAATCCTCCCTCCCTATCCTACTCCAACTTCACCAGGGCTCCGAGGCAGCACCCATAAACGCTCCCGAGTGAATGGGAGACAAGGATGCAGGAGGACACAGCCTCACACAGAAGCTCTCCTGGCCTCGGGCCTCCCCCTCCACCGACAGACTCAGCATAGCAGAATCAGAGGACACCTGGAGCCCTGTGTGGGGGAGTACCACCAGGCTGGGCCGCAAGGCAGGCAGAGCTCCGAACTCCAGGGACTCCCCGAGCAGAACCCAGTTTAATCGTGCAGCCGACTATTCAGAGAAGACCCCGGCTGGCTCTTCTGACAGTCTTGGTCAGTCCTGCCTCTGTCCCCCTGGGTCCTGCCTCTGTTCCCTGGCTGGTCAGGTCCATTCCCGCCCCACGTCCCTTCAGCCTGGGCCCAGGCCTCCACCTTCCACCTGTGTACGATGCACACACTGCCCACTGCAGCAATGAGGGAGGCACAGCCGTTACAGCAAACAGGAAGTTGCAACAGCTCTGAAAAACCGTAACGGTGATGGAGAAAATTAAAGCAAGCCGTATGTCCCCACAAGTCTGTGTGCTACTTGGACAGATGTCTTTCTCAAGAGAACCAGCTCCTCTAAGAGTCCCACCCAAATCTCCCCACATGACCCACAGTGGCTGGTCCAGTTTGCACCCAGGCGCATGGCAAACACTTGCTGACCTAGAAGCCCGGTGTCCCCCGACCACCTGGAGGGATGCTCCAGGCAGATGACGGTGGGTTGGTCTGTCCCCTAACTAAGCCACTCTTTGGAAGAAACAAAGCAGCAGACAGTCAACCCAGTTCTCAGCTTCACACTTGCAGGCTCATCCATGTGGTCAGAGCGCCAGGGGCCACAGGAAGGGGCTCCCCAATCAACTCTGCAGTCTAACATTTCACAGTGCCAGCAGGTGGCAACTGACAGCCCCTCAGAAGCCTGAAAGGTAGGCAAGGGAGGGCGCTCAGGGCTAAGGCTCTGCAGCTGCCCACCAGGCTCCCACTCTGGGCCTTCTCCCCCTCATGTGCTCAGTGGGTTCAGGCAGGAACCTGGACCAAGCAGCGTGTGGCTACTGAAGCCACTGGCCCAAATGGACCACAGTGCAGCCCCTTTCAGGTGGACCGCTTTCCAGGTGGGCTGCAGAGTCCCCAGCACATGGCCCACTGTCACCCAAGGATGGCCAGGTCCACCCTAGAGAGCCACGCACCCAATGACCACCCCGAAGGCCAAACGCCGTAGGGGCCAGTTGGTGGCCAAAGAGACAACAGCTACGTCTGGCAGAACTGCCCCTGCAGTGCCAAGGATCTAAGACAACAGGAGGCGAGGTCAGCGACCATGGCCCCTCAGACTCTGGCGGCTGCCACCTCCACCATCTTCCATGAGGTCAAGTGAGACAAAATTAGTGTTTCCACTTGTTTTAATAGTGAAATAGCCAGACAACCCCACCCCCAGCTGTCCTACAGTGGATGCCCTGTGGCCAGCGAGCCCAGCCAGGATGCCGGCTTGGCCACGTGCATTCAGAAGGTTCGTACCATGCGGCTCACAGCCAGGCCCTCTCAGCACGTCAAGGGACACAGCAGCTGGTTCACGGAAATGCTCAGCCCAAGGGTGTCACTTCCCTCCTCTCACAGGCGCTGCTCCAGGTGTGGTGAGGAGCACCTTGGAATAACAGCAGTGTCACAGGTGCACTAGCTATGCAGAACCAACAGAGTTGCTGCTGAGACCTGCACCTGGACTCCCAAAGACCACTGACACTCAGGAGAGAGCGGTCGCTGGAGAGGACAGGGACTACAGGCCAGCGGCCTGAGACAGCCCCTGGAGCAGCCTCAGCACATCCCCGAAGGGCTGGGTGAAGTGAATTAACCTGCGGGACCACTCTGACCCTAAACAGTGGCAATGTGGTCTCCTAAGCTCTCTCTGCTCTCCCCCATAAATACTAATAACTCAAGACTGACCCCATCTTCTACTGCCTGGTTAGTAACTCGAGGCTGACCCCATCCCCTAATGCCTGGTTAATAACTCGAGGCTGACCCCATCCCCTAATGCCTGGTTAGTAACTCGAGGCTGACCCCATCCCCTAATGCCTGGTTAGTAACTCGAGACCCCATCCCCTAATGCCTGGTTAATAACTCGAGGCTGACCCCATCCCCTAATGCCTGGTTAGTAACTCGAGACCCCATCCCCTAATGCCTGGTTAGTAACTCGAGACCCCATCCCCTAATGCCTGGTTAGTAACTCGAGACCCCATCCCCTAATGCCTGGTTAATAACTCGAGGCTGACCCCATCCCCTAATGCCGGGTTAGTAACTCGAGGCTGACCCCATCCCCTAATGCCTGGTTAATAACTCGAGGCTGACCCCATCCCCTAATGCCTGGTTAATAACTCGAGGGTGACCCCATCCCCTCATGCCTGGTTAGTAACTCGAGGGTGACCCCATCCCCTAATGCCTGGTTAGTAACTCGAGGCTGACCCCATCCCCTAATGCCTGGTTAGTAACTCGAGGCTGACCCCATCCCCTAATGCCTGGTTAGTAACTCGAGGCTGACCCCATCCCCTAATGCCTGGTTAGTAACTCGAGGCTGACCCCATCCCCTAATGCCTGGTTAGTAACTCGAGGGTGACTTGTACTCTAAGGCATAGTGACTCAGTCGTCACATCAATCCTATAACAGAGACACACCATCCCCACCATTCAGACCAGGTACACAGGGTGGGGCTGCAGGAACCCAGGCTGGGCTGGGTGGCCCCGACCCTTGTCACAGAGCCTCACGGAAGCCCCAGCTCCTGCCCTGCAGCTGCAGAGCTCCAGGACACTCACCTGTCTGCTCCTGCTTCACCTGCACTCACCATGCTCATCACACCTGCCACCTGCCAGGCAAACGGAAGCCTCTTAGCAGAGGCCTCGCATCCCACAGGCCCTCCTGGAAGGGTGGGCAGAGGGCAGCCCGCCAACACTGTCAGCCGGCTGTCAAAGCCATTACCAACACGGCAAGATAACCATCCTTGTGGGGAATTATTATTTGGAAGTAGGACCAGAAATGCAAGTTAAACCGCAAGACGCCACCACACAGCCATAATTAAAAAGACAAATGCCACCAAGTGCTGGCATGATGCAGAAGAGCTAGAGTCCTTCCACACCACTCAACGGGGCACGAATGGGGCAGCAACCATGGGAAGAATTGAGCAGCTCCCAGAAAGACAGCCACAGAGTGACCACTCGGCCAGCCCTAGAGCAGTGACACCCTCGTCCACACAGGCACGTGCATATTCACAAACAGCACACTAGCCACGATAGCCACGACGTCCATCTACGGGTGACTGGAGAAACGAGGTATGCATCCACTCAGGGGACACTGCTCAGCCATGAAACAGGGCAGACAAGCCCAGGCGCAGTGGCTCACACCTGTCATCCCAGTGCTTTGGGAGGCCAAGGTGGGAGGATCACTTGAGGCCAGGAATTCAAGACCAGCCTGGGCAACATAGCGAGACCCCATCCCCACAAAAAATTGCAAAAGCCAGGCATGGTGGCCGCGCCTGTGGCCCCAGTTACTCAGGAGGCTGAAGCAGGAAGAATGCTTGAGTCCAGGAGTTTGAGGCTTTGGTGAGTGGTGACTGCGCCACTGCACTCCAGCCTAGGTGAAAGTGAGACCCTATCTCAAAAAAAAAACAAAAAAACAGCCAGGTAAACTGCTGATATGCAAAGCATATCAATACAAACCTTGAAACACTGCGTTATGCTAAGTCAAAGAAACCAGACGCATGAAAACAACACAGCCTGTGGTTCATGATACGGCGCCCTCCTCGCAGGCAAAACTGGCGGGACAGAAAGCAGTTGTGGCCCACGGCCGGGAGCAGGGACTGAGGAGGGAAGTGTCTCAGAACTGAGCTGCGGTGATGGTTACACACCGTAAATATTTTCTCAAAGTCAATGAACCATATACTCACATTGGGTGAACTGCACGCTATTCAAATCCCAGGTAAATAACACTGTTAAACGCGCAAACACAAAAGCCAACCAGATCTCGGAACCCCCCAGGCCTCTCCCTCTTCACCGGGTGCGAGGCAGGAGCAGAGCTGACTCCAGGGCTGCCGGCAACGGGCAGCAGAGGCCTGGCCTGGCCTTTGGTGACTTCAGCACCCCTTCCCCTGGCCCCACTGACCTCCTGAGCATGGCATCTGTGACCGCAAACACCACCACGGTCCAGGGACTACCGGATCCACAGCTCCTCCAACTCCCTGCCAGATGTATCAGCCCCACCCCACCCCTCCAACCATTTGAAAAGAACCCGAATGAAGACACCATGGCCAGGCACGATGGCTCACACCTGTAATGCGGGCGGATCACGAGGTCAGGAGTTCAAGACCAGCCTGGCCAATATGGTGAAACCCCGTCTCTACTAAAAATACAAAAAAAAATTAGCCAGGTGTGGTGGTGGCACGCCTGTAATCTCAGCTACTCAGGGGGCTGAGGCAGAAGAATTGCTTCCAGGAGGTGGAGGTTGCAGTGAGCCGAGATCACGCCATTGCACTCCAGCCTGGGCGACAGAGGGAGAGTCTGTCTCGAAAAAAAAAAAAAAAAAAAATTTAAAAAGACACCATGGTCCCCGCCCCAGACGCTGCTGCTCAAAGGCCAGCACACCTGAGTGTGATGCCACAGTCATGGTAAAACACAGTATGACGGGCAGGGAGCTTGGGACTCACTCAGTGGGTCACCAAGAACGCTTCACGGGGCTGGGGGCACGCGGGCTGTCCCTGGAAGGAGGGAAACCCTGCTTGCCTAGGCGAGGCGTCCAGGAGGAACCCTCTGAAAAAAGAGCCCCTCAAGCTGAGGCGTGAAGGCGTGAAAAACCAAGTCCTGTTCAGGCCACGGGCGCTTGGGTGGAGAAGGAGGAGATGGGAGGTCAGCCCAGGGCGACGGCGGGGGTGCAGGTGCCCGGCCTCCCGGGAACCCCAGATGCCAGGCAGGTGGGCAGAGGCAGGCGCTCCCTCCCGGTTATATTCACCACAGGCAGCTGGGCCCGGGCTCACAGAACCTCACACCACCCAGGCAGCCGAGTGCACTGCTCAGCCTGGGCCACACGCCCCGGACAGAAGCAAAGGCCAGGCTGTTACCCAGAGACCGCCGAGAGCTCCTGACGCCAGGAAGAGGATGGAGAGAGCCCCTCCAGGGACACCTGATGGCAGTAACGCCTCACTCGGCCCAAAGGCTGACAGTCCAGAAACCATGTGACAGCCACGCCCTCCCTGACCACCCTGAGCCACCATGCAAGGTGGGATTCCTACTCCCTGGCACAGACAGGCTGACAGGTGAAACGCAGCCCAAGGCTGCACATGCGAGGACAGGTGGTGCCCGCCCCGCATCCACGTGAACCTGGACTGTGGCCTCGCACCTGGCACTGAAGGCGGGATTTCCTCTCCACGGGGACTTGGGCCAAAGCCAAGTCTCAGGTTCTTCAATCTCCTCTGGTTCCTGGAATGAGGACCAGTCATGCAGGACCCCGAAAAGGGAGGATGCAGAAAGGAAGGCTGTATGCGGCAGATGACAGCCTGCTAACCACTGCCAGGCCTGGGCTCTGCTGAGCAGGAAACAGAGTCTGCCCCTGCCAGAGTGCAGTCCTGGTGCCTGCAGGACCAAAGGCAGGGCCAGGCAAGACCAGCCAGGCAGGCCCAGGCAGCAACGAGAGGGAAGGGCCAGGGACAACCTTGGTTGGGCGGTCACGTGGGGACAAGGGGACAGGCCAAAGCCCAGGGGGCCGGGGATCTGCAGTGCACCCAGGAAGAGGGGCAGTTCAGTGCAGGCTACACAGATCTGCAGAGCCAGGAGACCCCACGCAGAGACGCCTGGGACAATTCAGAGTGGGAAGGAGGCAGGGAAGGGGCCGGGGAAAGCCACCCCAGCGGCCGAGGCAGTCCTACTAACCCCTCACCCACCTTCCAAGACAGAGAAGGGGGAGCACGGCCCCCCGACACGGCAACCAGCTGGTCCCCAGCAACCCCTAAAGAGGAGTCTCACGCTCCTGTCGGAGAGAAGGATCAAGAAGACAAGCAACCGGCTTAAGGTCACCAAGACCCACCGGGGGTCAGGGTTCAAGTAACAGGCTGATCCGGAGGTCATGCTCCTGGAGGTGGGGCTGTTCTCACTCACGACAGGGAAAAACCAGAAGCGGCATCTTCTGAGCCTGGAGTGGCAACAGAGGGCCTTCCCGACACTCAGGGCACGCCGCTGGGAAACCACTTCTGCGCCAACACCAAGACCCCTGCAGGCTGGGAGTGCCATCACCCCAGACCCGCCCCAGAAGTGGTGTCCAGCCCCAACCCATCCAGGACTGGTGACTTCCACATCCTCGGAAGCGTCCTCAGTCACATGAGCACATGGCGTGACACGGCCGAGGGCTGCAGGCTCCAGGACGTTCCCAGACGCCTCGGCCACTTATCCCAACATCCCAGAGTGGCATGTGGAGAGATGCCCACCCTCCTCTGCCTGGACCCCATTCCCGGATGGAGGCCACCTTCCTGGAGGCTGTCCCTCCGTGAGCCCCACAGATCAGAGAGACCTGCCGTCTCCTGCCCCAGGCAGCCCCCTCAGCCGCCCCGATCTGGTCAAAGCCTTCCGAATGCCCCTCCAGCCCCTGGACAGAGGGGCTCTAAATTTGATGCTTCACGGTGGGGCAGGCCCGGGTCTGGATTTCTGTAACTTCTGAATCAGACCCAACAAGTCCACGGAAACACCCCAGTACCAGCCTCTTCCCCCAAAATCAGGCCCCCACCGAGCACAGCCATCCCAGAGCTGCGCGGGGCCCTCTGCCCTGTTCCACCTGCCCCACATCTCCACACGGACAGACACTCCTCAGTGGCGCTGGCCAGAGCGGGGCTTCTCAGAGCAGTGCGGGCGACGGGGATGGACATGACCACGCCTACGTGCAGACATTCTCGCAACACTGCCCGACAGGTCCATCTGGGTGCTTACTTCAAAACATGAGGAATCGTTAATATTTCAAACCAAAGAAGTCCCACCCCCACCCCCAACCCGGGTGATCTAAACTCTCTCCTCGGCAACTCTAGAGACTGATAAAAAACAGGAAGTAAACGGGGGATGACAGTTTGTGAGCAGAGAGAACACGGCCGGCCGTTCTCAAAGGCTGAATCGGTAACAATCCAAAGAGCACAGCCTGCTGCATCCCAAATGCCAGGGCCAGAGGGAGAGGGGCATGCAGAGCTGGGAAACGGAGAACTGCCAGGTTTATTCCAAAAGTCTAAAAATCAAGGACAGACCCGAAATGACGCTGTCTAAGGTGAGGAGGTGTTCAAGATTTAGACGTGCTTCCCTGAGGTGGCAGAAGCAGCTCCTGTACCCTGCAGCCAGGGCTGGGACCACAGTCATATTTAACGCTCCCTGCCCAGCAGACAGACGATCCTGCCCCTTACGAGCCCTGGCAAACAGGTCATAATTCTCCCAGGGAAAGTGCACTGAGATCTTGGGTCAGAGACAGCAATGCAAAAACAAGACTGCTGAGACACCTCCAGCCACGCCCACTGCCGCACAGGGGCAGGGAGGGCACCTGCAGACCACAGGCCGCCCCCATCCTCTGTGCCCGGCACACAGGGAGGAAGACAGCTGCCTCCGAAATGAGGACGCCCCAACCTCCTTAAGAGCTGGCACTCTGCTCTGGCCAGAGCGGCAGAGCAGGGCCCTACCTACTGCAGGCTGGCATCCTGTGCGCTTCTCCCTGGGAGTGGGCACCCACACAGAGATGGCACTTACGGCTGTGCGTCTAGATGAGGTCCCAGGAAGGGAGAAGGGTGGCCAGCCTGAGCCCGGGGCGCCAACAGCGAGAGGTGCAGAAACCAGAACCCCGGGACCCCGCTGGTAGGGATGTGACATGGGGCAGCCACCGTGGACTGCCTGACAGGCCCTCGAGGGTTAAACACAAACTCACCACGTCACCCAGCAATGCCAAGACTATACACACCCAACAGCACTGAGAACGCATGTCTGCCTAGGGATGTCTGCAAAGATGCACACAGCAGCACTGTTCACCAGAACCAGAAGGTGGGAACAGCCCAAACATCCACTGTTCACCAGAACCGGAAGGTGGGAAGAGCCCAAACATCCACTGTTCACCAGAATCGGAAGGTGGGAAGAGCCCAAACATCCACCAGCTGATGAACACAGAAACAAAACTTGGTGTATCCACACAATGGAATATTATTCAGCCATAAACAGGAATAAAGAGACTTGGCACTGTGGCTCATGCCTGTAAGCCCAGCACTTTGAGAGGCCAAGGCCAGGGGATCACTTGAGGCCAGGACTTTGAGACTAGCCTAGACAGCATAGTGAGACCTCATCTCCTCAAAAAGTAAAAAGAATTAGCTGGGCACAGTGGTGCATGCCTGTAGTCCCCGTTATTCAGAAGGCTAAGGCAGGGGGATCACTTGAAGCCAGGAGGTCAAGGCTACAGTGAGCTGTGATCACACCATTGTATTCCAGTCTAGGTGACAGAGCAAGACCCTGTCTCTATAATTTAAGAGAAAAAAGAAAGAAAGAAAGAAAGAAACGAAGGACTGATGCACGCTGCAACGTGGACACTTTTAACATACGCTCAGTGAAAGCAGTCAGGTCAAAGGGCAGACAGTGTCTGATTCCATGTATGTGAAACGCCCGGGACAGGCAAATCCACAGAGAGGAAAACTGACTGCAGGGGGTGGGGAGGCTGGGGGACATGGGGCTTGGGTGCTAATGCAGCTTCTTTTTGAGGTGATAAAAATGTTCTAAAATTGCCTGCGGTGACAGTCGCACACCCTGTGAATATACTGAAAAGCAGTGAATTGTACACCTCATATGGGTGAAAGGGCTGGGTGTGAGGGCCCACACCTGTGATTCCAACACTCCCGGAGGCAGAGGTGAGAGCATTGCTTGAGCCCAGGAGTTTGGGCCCAGTCTGGGCAACACAGCAAGACCCCATCTCTACAAAAAAATAAAAATAAAAAAATCAGCTGGGTGTGGTAGCGTGCACCTGTGGTCCCAGCTACTTGGAAGGCTGAGGCGGGAGGATGGCTTCAGATCACTTCAGCCCAGGAGTTCAAGGCTACAGTGAGCCACCACACTCCAGCCTGGGTGACAGAATGAGACCCTGTCTGAAAACAAAAAAGAAAAGGAAAAAGAAATGGGTGAGGGGCATGGTGTGTGAATTCTGCCCCAGCACAGCCATTACCAAGTGAAACATCCCTGAAGAAGAAGGAGGATCCACAGAGGAAGCAAAAGTTCGGGCCTGTCACTGTCAGCTGGGCACAACCCACACCCAGCCCTGGGCCCTGCTGTGCAGGAGTGCTGGGGCAGAGGCCTGGAGAAGGGCACGGCGGGGAGATCCCCCACCCCACTCGAGGGCTGCCACGGTAGAGAGTCAGGATGCCCCGCAGTGGCTGAAGGAAACATGGAGTTCAGAGTTTTCAAGGTGGGAGAGAGGGCAGTACCTTTGGTGTTGCCAGGAACCACGTGGCAAAGAGGGCAATGCTGATGCTACCAGAGAGAGACGCCAGCCTGCACCACTGACCATCACTGACTCCATACCCACAGCAGCTCCGCCACCTCCACGCTCTTCCAGGGCTCATCAGCACCTGCTGACTGCAAGGCTCAGGTCCCTGCCAGCGAGCACTTGCAGAGCCCACTCTCACAGCCGTTCTGCAACCCCAGGTCTGGGCAGAGGGACAGGGCTGCCTGGGAGCTGACTAAGCAAAAAGGCAAACTGGCTCAGAACTGACTTAGCTGTGAACAAGTGGCAGGAAGGGCCGCCAGACAGATACCCGCCAGCAGGCTGTGTTCTCAGGACCAAACAGCAGCCTGACCATGCAAGGGTGGGACGCAGTTATGAGGCCACAGCTGGCAAGAATTCACCTCCTCAATTCCCTTCTCATAAAAATGGAAGGAACCAAAAGCCAGAAACTTCACTTGTCAAAAAACCAGCCACATCAAAGCAAAACAATTAAATATGGACCCCTGGTCACCTCTTTCCAAGCAAACCAAACCAGTAGTGACAGCAGGAGTCCAATCCAGGAATTAAAGACCAGCTGCAGGGCTCACCGAGGGCAGTCTGGCAGTCCGTATAAGCCTGGGCAAGTCTCAGGCACCCCAGCCACCTGGCCAGAGACAGGGGTGCCCATGACAGTTTGGGGAGGGAGGACTGGGCTGAGGAGGCCTTCTCACAGGTTGACTAGGTCAAAACTATTTCCATAATACTACAAAATGACTCCTCTTTCCGTTCTCATTGTCTCCTAGGGGAGAACGGCCAACACCTGAGGGGGTGCCTGTGACGTGGGATGATGTCATCGTTCTGCCAGCTACTGCAGTGAGCTACGTATTCTCGTGCAGTCTCAGCTCCCAATATGAGAAATATTGGTAGTTATAACCAACATAAACAAGAACTCTTCCGGGTCCTCCTTAATTTCTAGGAACGTGAGGGATAAGGGCTTGGGGACCGGTACACTGTTAAGGCATTTATGGCAACACTGTCTGCACAGGGTCAGACGCAACCCCAGTGGGGACAGCCCCGCAGCCCGCAGCACGGCCACTCTGGGGTCACAAAGATGGAGTAGTGATGAGCAAACGGGGGCTGCCGAGCAAGATTCCGTGTGGATCCCAGGATGCTACAAACCACAGCTGAAGTTTATGCACACAACGTTTTGAGAGGGGTTACCTCTGGACCAGGGACGGTGGCTCACACCTGTAATCCCAGCACTTTGGGAAGCTGAGGCAGGCGGATTGCTTGGGCCCAGGAGTTCGAGACCAGCCTGGACAACACGGTGAAACCTGGTCTCTACAAAAATTAGCCAGGCATGGTGGCGCGCGCCTGTGGTCCCAGCTACTCAGGACACTGAGGTTCACCTGAGTCAGGGAGGTCGAGGCTGCAGTGAGTTGGGATTGCACCACTACAGCACTCTAGCCTCGACGACAGAACGAGACCCTGTCTAAAGCAAAAACAAGAGGGGGAGGAGGAGGGGCCTTATGAGGGGAGACTTTCAAAACTGCAAAAGCAAAAGCAAACCACCTATTACTTGTGCACAAAAGGAAAACAGAGTCCGTCACAGTCCAGGATATCTGCTTCAGATTCAAACACCTTCCTCCTCGGAACTGTGACCAGCTCCAGCACTGGTCACAGACGAGCTTGGCTTCCAACACGATGAGACTGGGCAAGAAAGATTCCTTCACAGCCTGAGCACTGCCTGCAGGGTGCATTCGTCAGCACGGCACGGGCTGCACAAAGGCAAACAGAATCTCAAAGCAGGTCCCCTGAAATCCAGGACAAACCAAGGAACCAAAACTTCCTTCACTCATTAATTTCCTTCCACTGGCCAGGCTTCTGGCCCACAAGTACCACACCCCAAACCTCAACCAAGGAAGGGGGCCTGGGAATGTGAGTGCCTGGCTGGTTTCCACTGAAGGAGGCTGGGTCTGGCCCCCGGGGACTGAGCTGCACACATTAAGAAATCTTCGGACACGGACAGATACTTTTCCACTCAGCCCTGAAATCACAATGCACCTTTCAGAATCAACCTATGTACCGTTGACCAAAACAAATGTTCCTTCTAAACGTAAACATAATGCAAAATTCCACATAGTCTTTAAGAAAAATGAAAATTCAGAGAGAATAGGTTGCTAAACAAAAGTGAATTAAGTTACCCAGTTTAATATCAACAGAGATAAATACGTGTATACAATTGAAACACAACAAAAATGCTAGAACTCAGAATCAAAGATTACTGGAAAGAATGTCTGCACAGTAAAACTTGTTTCCCTTTGAGACTAAAATGCCCCAACATGCTTAATGCTCCTGACATTTCTGAGGCTTTGAAGCCGCAGCTAACGGATCTGAATCATCTGAACAAAACCATGCTATAGTGACATGTTACTGGAAAGCCTAGAATAGAACACCAAATATACAGACACACACCCATGCCAGGCACTTTTGTAGAAAATGATCAAACATAAACCTAGATGAAGTTGTCCATAATAAGGTGTGAGGGAAAGCAGTTCCTCCCCAGCAGGTCAGTATAATACATGGGCACCTGGAAGTTAAAATAAGAAAACAGAAAAACAGCGCGTTTCGTTAATAAAAACCAAACCTAGCCTGTGCATGAACTGAGCTTCATCAAACACTTCACCCATGCTTGCTGCCAGCAAAGACACAAGACCTCCTCCTGAAATGGAAACCACGCGTGCATCAGTGGCACACATCCCTCATAAAGCTGGTGCGGCGCCCCACTGTTCACCTAGGGAGGGAGGGAGGGAGCGTCCATGGCTCCACCGCCTCCATCTGGGCCACTTGGAGCCGCACTCTGCTTTATTTGGGTTGGCAGCACGAGTACCAACAGCAGGGTGGCACCGTGGCTGAAACGCCAAACTAGGTCAGCCCGGCCTGCCTCTGGGGAGCTCCCAGTGCGCCCTAGGCCTCAGCTCCCTGGTCTCTCCAGAGATGGGGGCGCCCCGGGATCCAGGGTGGGACTGAGGCTTGGGTGGGAGGGGCCCTAGAAGGTAAGGCCATAGGCAGTCAGCATCCCCTTTCTGGCCCTGAAGAGCTTCTCAGCATCTTTTTCTTCAATAAACAAGAAATATAAAGTCCTACAGTGCTTTCAACAGACTTCCCTTATTTAAGAACTAAAGAGATACTAACCAGCAGGGTTAAATGAGGGCACCCTACCCTCTGGCCCCGCAGGGACAGACAGACAGTGAGGCCGGCACCAAGGCATACAGGAGCTGGGGCTGACAGCCAGAGTGGAGGGCCTAGGCTCAGCGGACAGGGGCCAGGGGTGGGAGTCAAGGGTTAGGCTTTGGGAATTCTGCAGGCTCAAGGCCCAGGCTTTAAGACCAGGATTCAGGATTCAGGGGCAGGAGCTTGTTGGAGGAAAGGGCCAAGGATGGGATCTAGGAACCAGAGTTAGGAGCAGGGTCCAGAATTGGGTTTGGGGCCTGATTCTGGAACCAGGGTTCCAGGTTCAGGGGTCAAGGACAGAGGTTCAGGGCCATAAGCTGGGGCCTGAGGTTGAAATTCAGGGTTCAGAGTCAGGCTAGATTGGCTTTAGGGGCAAAGGACCACAGTATGAAGGCTGGGATTCTAGGGCTAGAATTCAGTGATTAGGGAACAGGGACAGGAGGTTGGGGACACAGCCCAGTGTCAGAAGTTCCTGGGTTAGGATTTGTGGTTATGTTTCAGGGTTTGGGGTCCAGGGCTCAGAGACCAGAGACAGACGTTTGAGAGCAGGTTCTGTAACCTGGGTTCTGCAGTCAGGATTTGTGGTTCCAGTGACCATGGATCTGGGGTTCAGGGCCAGGGTTGGGGATGGGCATTCCAGGGCCAGGGTTCTGAGGATTCGGAAATCAGGGCTGGGGCTGGGTTTGGTGCGCACAGACCAGGTTTCTGGGGTTTGGGTTGCAGGGACTGTTAACAGGGGTTCTGACAGGGTTTTAATACTGGAGTTTCGAGGTCGGGATTTGGAGACAGTTCAGAGGCAGGGTCCCAGGGTCAAGGGTCAGCTGCTGGAATCTAGAGGATGGGGTTCGGGGATCCAGGGCCCAGGTCTTCAGGTCTCGGGCTTGGGAATCAAGACAGGGGTCTGGGCTCCCAGACTTGGGAATCAGGACAGGAGTCTGGGGTCCCGGGTACAGGGATCAGAGTCTGGGGCCTCTGGGTCTGGAGGTTCAAGGTCCAGGGTCCAGGGCTTGGAGTTCGGGGCCCCGGGGTCAGGGTCGGGGGTCCCGGGCTCGGGGCCTGCCGCCAGCGCGGGGCACTTACGTCGTCGAAGAGCGAGCCCACGTTGGCCGTGACCAGCAGCACCGCGGTGCCCGGGGCGGCCGCCTTCCCCGCCATGGTGCCCGGGCGGCGCGGGCGCTGGGCTGGGCGGCTGCGGCGGCGGCCGCTTCCTCCGGGACCGGCCGGCCGGGGTCTTCGCGGGGCCGCGGGGCGTCAGCTGCGCCGGGGGGCGGCCCCGGGGCGCATCGCGGGCTCGGCGGGTCGGCCGGGCCTGGCCGGGGCTCCGGCCTCGCGCTCGCTCGCTCTCTCGCTGCTCCGCGGCCCCGCGCCCGTCGCTCGCCGCCGCGCCTCACAGCGGCCCGCGCGCAGCCATTAGATCCGCTGGGAAAGTTCCCGCAGCCGCCGCCGACTCAGGCTGAGGGCAAGTCCCGCCCCGCGGAGCCGAGCCCGGGGCGGGGCTTGCGCGGGGCGGAGCCTGACTCGGGGTGGGGCCTGCGAGGGGCGGAGCCTGACCCAGGGTGGGGCCTGTGCGGGGTGGGGCCGGGCCAGGGGCGGGGCCTTCCTGGGGGCGGAGACTTTGGGGGCGGGGCCTGAGCTGGGCCTAGGTCTGAACAGAGTGGGGCGGGGTCTGAAGGGGGCGTGGCCTGTGCGGGACTTGGGGCCCTCATGGAGGCGGGGCCAGCCCTGGGGCGGGGCCTCCTGTCGGGGCGGGGCCTACGCGGGGTGCTCCTGCGTCCGGCGGCCTAGTACTGGCCGCTTCTCGACCGCGCTCCTGTCAGTCAGGCCCGCAAGAACGCCGCGCCCCCGCCCCGCCCCCCGCGCCGCAGCTGCGCACAGACTCCGCCCTTCGCACTTCTATGACGTCACGGCCCTGCTCCGGCGGCACCTCTTAAAGGGGCCGTGCGTTCCGGGCGTCGGCTGCGGGTGTGCTCTCTTGCGGCTCCTAGGGGACTTTCCCGCCCCCGCGCGGCCGCAGTCGTCCAGCCGCGTGCCGGGCGTGCCGGGCGTGCCGGGCGTGCCGGGGAGAGGAGCCCACCGGGGCGGCTAGAGTCGCGCCTGCAGGGGCCAGGCCACGCGCGCCCGGCTCTCTGCGCAGACGGAGCGTGGATTGTGCAGCTTCCTGGCGCGTCCACCCGGCTCCCTAGCCGCGACTTCACTCACGAGGAGCGGCTGCGGCCCAGAGAAGACGGAGGGGAGGTGGCGTCAGGCCGGGCGCACCCTGACGTCGCGGAGGGCTCCGACTCTAGCCAGGCTGGGTCTCAGCGCGGGGCGTGCAGGGAACCCTCGCAGGGACGAAGGGGGCTCGAGGGGAGAGGGGCTGGTGAGGGCCCAGGAGCGCAGAGCGTGGTGGAGCAGCCGGCTCGGCGCAGGGCAGCGATGCTGACCAGAGCACGGGCTGGACTCTGGGTCTGAGGCCGCGGGGACATAGCTGCCCTGAACGGGACATGCCTGTAGATGGAGGAGGAGAACCACATTTGTCATCTTAAAGCTTCTAGTAGCTACATTTTTTAAAGGTAACAAGTAATAACCAAAATTAACAATACGTTTTACTTAACCCAATGGATAGATACATCATTCAACATGTAACCAATATTTATCAACCTCAGTGAGATTCCTTCACAGGAAGGCTTTGCACGGGCACCTGCCTCTTGGCAGCAGCTCACAAGGCCGCTTTCAGTCCTCAGCAGCCCTGTGTGGCCAGTGGCCACCAGCGGAGCAGGCACTCCGGAGGGTTTTGTGGACACAGATTTAGGGGCGGCCAGGGCCTGGCAATGGGCTCTAGCGAGGCTAGCCTGCAGCTTCTGAGTAAACCGCCAAGGCAATGCCCAGTGACATCAAAAGGGGCTTGTTCTGTTCTGGAAAGAAACCTGCTGCCAGGGCGGGGCGGGAGGGATGGTGCTGCAGGCTCGGGCCCCAGGCCTGTGCTGGGGTGACATCACTGGCTTGTGTTAACACCTCCAGGGTTCCTCCTTACAGCCACCACTGAGCATGACTCCAGCAAAATCCATCTGATGTATAAACCAATATCTACTTTATTCAGTAGGTGCCTGCTACAGACTGAATTCCGCCCCCCCCACCCCACCCCGCAAATTCATGGGTTGAAGCCCTAACCTCCAATGTGACTGTATTCGGAGGTGTGCTAGCGGGGGTAATTAATGTTAAGTCGTGCAATAGGGCTGATGTTTAATAGAAAGAGCTCAGTGCTCTCCCCACCCTTACATGTGCAAAAGAAGCGGCAGTGTGAGTGCACAGTGGGAAGCTTCAGCCACAAACCCCGCACCAGAAACCCAACGCTGCTGGAACTTGATCTTGGACTTCTAGCCCCCAGAACTGTCAGAAGTAAAAGTCTTGTTTCAGCCTCCCAGGCTGTGATATTTCGCTACAGCAGCCGAAGCTGACTGACGTAGTCTCTTATTTTTCTTTTTAACAAAATCAGCACATGCCAAGAGTACCCTTAGTAGAAACCAAATGTGGGGGTGTCACTGATACCTGGAACGTGCTTTCTGAGAAGGGGCATTGCCTCCTCACCTCTCCCCGCAGGCTGTGCCCTCACACCCCGCTAAGGCAGCGTCCCCCACCCCCTGTGCCCTCCCTGCTCCCCCCCTCCTCCTCTCCTCACCAGCCAGCTCCTGCCATGCCTGGACGTTGGCCTCTGCCCTTCTTTCAGGCAGCCACCTCCTCTTTCCCATGTACCCCTCACCCACCACAGGTTCAGCCCTTCACAGTTCTCCTGCCTCCTATATTCCATGCTGGCTACCAGAGCCTCCAGAACCCAAGGGGGTGTGGCCTGGACCTCCCACTTCTGCATGCACTGCCCTGGGCATAGCCTGGATGTTCTCATCACCAATGACCACACCAAGCCCGAATCCAGGCACCTTGCCCTCTCCGCCACCTCCTCTCCTTCGGTTTCACTTCCGTGGGGCCTCATGGAAACCTACAGCCCATGCTGCTCCCATGCCTGCGTTAGCCACCCCCCACCGCCACACATGTGCACACCCACACAGAAACACATGCACACGCATGCACTCGCACGCACACACACACATCTGCACACGTGCACACACGACCACGCATGTGCACACCTCTTTTTCCTGCCTTACTCTGCTTCTCTCTGAGGGTAGAGTCACTTTGTGCACCCACTCCCTCCCCTCTCCCTGCCCCCCAGCACTCACCCAGCTGGCCCCCAGGACTGATTTGCTTGCTTACAGTGAACCTGCGCCTAAATTAGAGAAAACTAAATTGGGGGAAAAACTAGATAACACCTTATTCCCATGCCCCTGGCATCTCCCAGGTCTCAGGCACACCCACGCTGAGCACTAGGCCTCCTGACTCTGCGCATGTGCACTCTGCTACTGCAGCTTTCGCCTTCTCTAAACACCAACCACCCTCCCTGGAGAGTTTGCCGTTTGTTGAGGAAGGATTTGCAGTCTGGGATTTTCCCACTGTCAACCTAAATAACAGAGAGAGGCTCTCTAAAAGAAAATGAGATTTACTCGGGAACATTCATTGCAATACAGTATGTGTGCCATCGTAAATTGGGTGTGGGTCAAGGAAGGTAAAGGAAGACAAAGATTTTCAAAGGAAACAGGACGATGACATCATTGTTTTGAATCAATGATCCTTGGCTACAAGGATTGCCAGGAAGGATGGTGCCAGTCTGAGGCTGGACAGGCAGCTACTGGGCAGATGTCCTCCCAGAAGTGTTTGTGTGTGTAAGTTGTGATGGTCTTTGTGCACGGCTGTGATTTTTGCAGTCTTTTGTGATTGTTCTTGCTATCAAGCATGTCTGCATAAGAACCCTCCCTTCATGCCCTTCCACAGTCTATATTCAGGGTTTTTAATACCAGTGACTCCATTTGGATTCTGACTGTGTTAACGCCACTAAGTCAACACATCCAGCATCTGGTGTCTGTCCTGCACATCTTCCATGCTGCTACATGGAATGAGGTGCCTGTCCCTGCCCAAGGCCACCCCCTTCTGGGTCACGTTGGCAGTTCGCAAGCATGCTGCCGTCTCTCAGATCTCCAGAAGCCTCCAGCCTATGCCCCGCCATTTTCCTCCCCCTCTCTCTGCTCTCCTTGCTGCAAACCTTGTCCTAAAAGTCTGCCCATCTCTGCCCTGCATGCGAATGGACCACTCTTTTCCAGGCCCTCGAATTGTGCTTCTCATGCCCACACCCCATGGGGCATCCTAATTCAAGGGCCAGCCCCCCAGGCCTGATTGCAGCTGACCTTCCAATACGGTTGACCACTGGCTCCCTCTTGGAAGTAAGCTTGGCCCTGGCATCTGTGGCATTCCTGCTCTTCCCTCCCACCTGCACTGACCATCCCCAGTCTCCTCTGCTGGCTCCCTTCATGCTCACCCGAGTTCTGGGGCCCTGGGGTCCTGAGTGTGCCCTTCCTGTGTTCACTTTCTCCCGGCTGACCTGGCTGGGCCCTCACCTTAGATCATATCAGCATGCCGACTGCTGCATGGGCATGGCAGACCTGTCACTGTGCCCGGGGCCTGGCTCTCCTATGTTCAGAAAGACATTGGCCACTTGTGTCACCTATGTTAAAAGCCACACTCATGAAATCAGGTGAGAGGGAGGATGCCTCTCCCTTGTGTGCCCTTCTTCACCCTTGAAATATTGCCCTGTGTATTTGCTCCTTTGCCAAAATAATAATAATAACGAGTTTCCTAAAGCCCTGCTTACCTGGCTTAAGGAGATCCTGGGCCCACCTAGTCTGCAAGGAGCAGAGAGGGAGGTGGGGAGCAGAGCCTGCCCGATTTTCCTCCTCCTACCATGGATGAATTCCTCAGCAGCTGCCAACCCTCTTCAACCTGGTCAGCCACTTGGCCCAGTGCTCTTGGTCTCCCAGGAGGGAAATTTGGCCCAAGACTTTTATTAGACAACAATATATTGCGAGCTTTTGAAAAAGGACAGCACTAATATCACATGGTTACTTCGTTTAAGACAGTAACCAATTCGCTTATGGATTCATAGTTACCAGAGGCTTCCAGCCAGCATCCCTCATGCATGTCCACAGCACATTCAGAAGGTGCCCTGCGGCATGTCTGTGTCTAGCACTGCGCAGCCGCAAAGTGCATTTCTATCATCTAATAATCATCGATCTTCAGTACTCCTACCGGGTGGGTCAAACTTACTCCACTGCGTATAAAAACACTGAGGTTAAGTGACTCACTCAAGATAATTGTCTGCAGACAGAGCCTGGCTAGATGCACAGTGAAAGGAATCCAGGGCCCCGTCCTCTTTGGGAGTGGCTAGACCTGGTCACTTTAGGCAGAGGTATTTTGCCATTAGTAAGCTCTGACGTCACCCGGAATTCATCTAGAAGGGAGCTGATGAATTATGGGGATACTTTCCTCATTAATCAGCTTAGTAACAGTTACCATTTTTCAGGAACCAATTGTGTATGAGGGGTTTACATTTCGTATTTCTAATCCTCACAATGGTCTTATAAGGTATGTGTGTCTGTTTTACATATAAGGAAACCGAGGCTGTAGAATTAAGAAGTTTACCAACCTCACACAGCCTCTAGGATACCTAGCCAAGAACAGAGCCCAACCAGGACCCCAAGCCAGCTGACGCAGGCAGCACTGTGCGGCTTAACCTCCATGCACGCATGCATTCATTCAATTTATTTAATGCATTCTCTGTGCTATGCACTATTCTAGACACCAGGGATGAGATGGTGGAAAACAAAAAACAGAAAAAGACATTGTCCCCAAGAAGCTGGCATTCCAGCAGCAGGAGCAGGCTCGAAGCAGGTGCAGGGTCATTCAGATCACATGACATCATGCCAGCCTCCTGCACGTTTCCTTGTAAAAGTCACATGCTCATCGTAGCATGATGAGCCTTTAAACTTTTCCGTATAGAAGTCATCTGCTCAACATTTTACAACTACAGAGCAGGATACAGAGTATTCAAGGAAGAATATTCACTCACAATTTCACTCCAAATATACCAAGCACTGTCACTATTTTGATAATATTTCTGTCGAGTTTTATTTATGCTAGCTCTATAGTGAGCACTCTGATCATTCCATATACACAACTGTGATGCCTTTTTTAAAAAAGCCAACATTAGAACATACATCCTTTCTCATTCAACTGAAAACTCTAAATGTTTTTAATGCCTATAGACACAGTGGTTTACCTAACTGTTAACACCGTATTGTTGTAAGTTAAGGTTGTTTTCAATGCTGCATGATTAGAAATATGGCAGGATGAACATCTTTGTACTTAAGCACTTTCAGTTCTTAAGATTCTTTTCTCAGTATAGTTTCCAAGAATTAAAATGTCTTAAAGGGTACAAATAAAGAGCATGAAAACACAAAATGTGTAAGATGCAGGTAAAGCAGTGCTTAGAGGAAGATATGTAGCTTTAAAGGCTTATTTTAGAGAAGAAGAAAAAGTGTAAAATAAATGTCCTACAGTTCAAATTAATAAGCTATAAAAATAAAGCAAATTAAACCCAAACTCAGTATAAAAGAGGAAATAATAAAGTCAAGAGTGTAATCAATGAAATACGAAGCAAACAAGACAGGAAATAAATAAAACCTAAAAGCTGGTTATTTAAAATAATCAATAAAATTTAAAAACCAGGCCAGATGCAGTGGCTTAAGCCTGGAATCCTAGCACTTTGGGAGGTCAGGCAGGCAGATCACTTAAGCCCAGGAGTTTGAGACTAGCCTGAGCAACATGACGAAACTCTGTCTCTACAAAAAAATACAAAAATTAGGCATGGTGGCATGCACTTATAAACCCAGCTACTCAGGAGGCTGAGGTGGGAGGATCACCTGAGTCTGGGAGGTAGAGGCTGCAGTGAGCCATGATTGTGCCACTGCACTCCAGCCTGGGCCGCAAAGTGAGACCCTGTCTCCAAAAAAAAAAAAAAAAATTAAATTGATGAGCCAAACCAATATCTAGAATGATGAGGGTGATGCAGAAAGGCCGAAACAGAGACATAAGTTACTAATATGTGTAAGGAATGAGAAAGGAGACATTACTACAGACCCTACACACTTTAAAAGGTAGTAAGAGAATAAACAATCTTCTGTTGACATACCAACAATTCAGATGAGATGGACCAATTTCCTGAAAGACACAAACTACAGAAACTCATTCAAGAAGAAATAGCTTCTCTGAATAGCACTCTATTAAAAATTTTGAATCTATGATCTAAAATCCTCTCACAGGGAAAATTTTAGTCCCAGATGGCTTCACTGGTGAATTCTGTCAAACATTTGAGGAATAAATAGTAACAGTTCTAGACAAACCCTTCCAGAAACTTGCGGGGAGGGGTGGACTATTTCCCATTCAGAGAAGTTAGATTTCTCCAATCCCAAAATTAGACAAAGACAATACAAGAAATGTAAACACCAATATTCCTCATGAACACTATTGCCAAAATCCTCAGGAAAATATTGGTAAATCTTGTCAATATGCAAAAAGAGTAATACCTCATGCCCAAATAGGTTTTATCCAAGGAAGATAAGATTGGATTGAGATCTGAAAATCAATTTAATACGTCATATTAATAGATTAAGAAAAAATATGATCAGGTCAATAGATACAGAAGAGCACTTGACAAAATTCAATATCCTCTTATGATAAACACTCTTCATGAACTAAAAATAAAGGGGACTTCTTAAATCTGATGAAATACATCTATTGAAAAATTACAGATAACATGGTTAGTGCTGAAAGATTGAACACTTGCCCCCAGGGTTAAGAGCAAGGCAAGGATGTCTGCTGTCACCCCTTGTATTCTACTTGACATTGTACTAAGGTCCCAGTCTGTACAATAAAATAAGAGAAAGAAATGTCATACAGATTGGAAAGGAAAAAAATAAAACTGCCTTTGTTTTCAGCAACAGGATGATATGCATAGACTATCCTAAGACACCTGCAAAACATACATACCACTGGATAAGTGAATTTAACAAGGTCATGGAGTACAAATCAATACTTTTAAAAATGTTGTATATTAGAAATGAACATTGGAAAATAAAGTTTTAAATAATTTTCATTTATAATAGCATAAAATTTAAAATGTCTAGGAATAAGTGTAATATAAGATATATGAGACTTTTACAAAATCTACAGAACATGGCAGGTTAAAACTTAAGTATCTAAGTAAATGGAGATAAACCATGTTCACAGATTGGAGGACTCAGTGATGTTAAGATGTCAGTTTTCCTCAGTTGATCTGTAGGTTTAACGTAATCTCAGCTTCCTCCTCCTCCTCCTTCTTTTTCTTTAGAAATGACAGGTTAATTCTAAAATGTAGATGGAAGTGGAAAGGTCCTAGAATAGCTAAAAGAGTTTTAAAAAGAACAAAGATGAGATAAACTACCTGATTTCAGGACTTATACAGCTGCAGTTGAGATGGTTTGTGCTGGCATAATGGTAGGCACACACGCAGATCGATGGAACAGAATAGAGAAGCCAAAAGGAGACCAAACTGATTTCAACAAAGGTTTCAATTCAGCGGGAAAAGAGCCGTCTTAACAAATGCTGCTGGGGTCACTGCATATCCATGTGGAACAAAGTGAACCTTGACCTACCCTCAATTCACAAAAATTAGCTGGGTGTGGTGTTTCCAGACCAGCTTGGGCAACATGGACTTTGCCCCCCCCCAAAATAAAATTAACTAAAAATGGATCATAGTCCCAAACACAAAAGCTAAAGCTGAAAATCTAGAAACATGTGAGAATATTTTTGAGACTTTTGGGCAGGCAAAGATTTGTTAGAAAAGACATCAGAAAACACTAACCATAAAAGAAAAAATTAATAAAGTTTTAAAACTGTACTCTTTGAAAACACTATGAATAGGCCAGGCGTGGTGGCTCATGCCTGTAAGCCCAGCACTTTGGGAGGCCGAGGCAGGTAGATCACCTGAGGTCAGGAGTTTGAGACCAGCCTGGCCAACATGGAGAAACCTCGTCCCTACTAAAAATACAAAATTAGCTGGGCGTGATGGCAAACGCCTGTAATCACAGCTACTCGGGAGGCTGAGGCAGGAGAATCTCTCGAACCCGTGAGGGGGAGGTTGCAGTGAGCCAAGATTGTGCCATTGCACTCCAGCCTGAGTGACAAGAGCAAGACTCCGTCTCAATAAAAAGATAAAC
This sequence comes from Symphalangus syndactylus, assembly GCF_028878055.3. Classification (NCBI taxonomy): domain Eukaryota; kingdom Metazoa; phylum Chordata; class Mammalia; order Primates; family Hylobatidae; genus Symphalangus; species Symphalangus syndactylus. The sequence goes on from NC_072424.2 coordinate 5,982,902, forward strand.
ACCATTAATAAAATAAAAAGGTCCACCAAGGGCTACACTTTTTTTTCTCCAATGTTCATCAAAAGAATGGAGAGAAGAAAAGAATTGTGGTTGACAGAGCCAGCCACTCAGAAAGTGAACATTCCCATCTGAGCTCCCCCTCTTGTCCTATCAGTGGCAGCATTAGATTCTCATAGGAGTTCAAAGATGATTGTGAACTGCGCATGTGAGGGATCTAGGCTGCGTGCTCCTTATGAGAATCTAAGGCCTGAAGATCTGTCACTGTCTCCCATCACCCCAGATGAGATGGTCTAGTTGCAGGAAAATAAGCTCAGGGCTCCCACTGATTCTACATGATGGTGAGTTGTAGAATTATTTCATTATATATTACAATGCAATAATAATGGAAATAAAGGGTATAATAAATGTAATACACTTGGATCATCCTGCAACCAACCCCACTTTCCCCTGGGGAGAAATTGTTTCGAACAAAACCAGTCCCTGGTGCCAAACAGGCTGGTTGCTCTAGAGACACAAGGTGGATCAGCCATTGGCAGGTCGGGTCAGGGAAGGAGCAAAGAGCACGAGGGAAGAAAATATCCTGTTTCTTGATTGCAGTGACTGCGACGTGGGTGTATACATTTGTCAGAATTCATGGAATGTCCACTTAACACAGGTGCATTTGATCATATGAAAACCATACCTCTGAAAAGTTTATCTTAAACGTTTGAGGGCCGGGCATGGTGGCTCACGCCTGTAATCCCAGTACTTTGGGAGGCCGAGGCAGGCGGATCACCTGAGGTCGGGAGCTCGAGACCAGCCTGACCAACCTGGAGAAACCCCATCTCTACTAAAAATACAAAATTAGCTGGGCGTGGTGGTGCATGCCTGTAATCCCAGCTACTCAGGAGGCTGAGGCAGGAGAATTGCTTGAACCCGGGGCAGGGGGTGGGCGGGGTGGCACCAAGGTTGCAGTGAGCCAAGGTGGCACCATTGCACTCCAGCCTGGGCGACAGAGCAAGACTCTGTCTCAAAAATAAAATAAATTTGAAAAAAGAAATGATTACATCTGCAATTCTTACATATAATAATGTAAATCAAAATCCTCTAAACACAAAAAGTTGTTTTATTTGTTGACATAACCTGAAGTCAGGAAAAATCGTGTCTTTGTGCCTGCACCGAGTGTGGTTGTCCACGTGTGCTGCTTTGGAAACATTGAAACGTGTGGACATTCGTGCTGCTGAGGCTGCCTAGCAGGTGGGATATGCAAGCTACCCTCTTTCTAAAATCCGAAGGGAAGAAAAACTGAATTCTGAATTACATCTGGCCGCAAGATTTCGTATAAGGGGTTGTTGAGCAATATCTCAGAAGACAGCTGCATTCAGACCCGCACATCTCATTCTGTAGAGAAATCACTCCAAGGGTTACACATCTGGAAACACAATAGCAGGGGCTGCAGCTGCTTCTCTGGTTCCTGTGCAGATTGGACACATTTGTTTCATCGTCAACCTAGAACCTGCAGAAACGGAGCGTCTTGGGGGAGGAGCCTGGAGCAGGACCTGGCACACAGCAGCCTCGCATGTGGACGGAGGGACCCCCAGTTCCCAGCCAAGGAGCAGCCCTGCACACAGGGCAAGAGCAAAGGCAGCTCGCGTCCTGCCTCCCTGCTCTGCCAAATGAAATATGATCTTCCCTGGAAGCGAATCACTAGTCAGGGGCTCTGTACACATCTATGCACGTTTCAAAAGTTCCGACAGTGAGAAAGGATCCCTGGGAGGCACCAGCAGCAGCCGGACCCTCAGTTTCTGCAGGGTTCCCTCTGCCCTCATAGGACTCCCACAGCTCTTCCTTTTGGTTGGTTCTTGATCAGCACCATAAAATCAATGGCCATCTTTGCCCCCGACAGGTTTGAGGCCGACCCTGCCCAGCCCCGCTTTGAACCTGAGTGTCCCCAGCCAGACACACCCAGCCTGTGTGATCCTGGCACTTCCCATGGCCCCAGGGGGCAGGAGGTCACTGTTGTGGTTCCACCTGGCTTTGAAGGAAAAGAAATTGTGATTTCGGATTCCTCATGGCAAAAGCCATAGGTTTGCCTCTCCAGTCAGATACAGGTGAGGGAACAGGGCACCTGTTCTTTTCGGTAAAGCAGTGAGTCCCTCTCTTTTGGCTGGGACAGGTGGTTGACAGGACCAGATTATTGACACAAAATGTATGTGCGTACCATGAGTCAGGAGGGCAAGCCAGAGGGACACCAATGCGCTCTCCGTGGTAGACTCCCCGCTGGGGCGATGCAGCCCTTGCCAGGACACGCCCTGGTGAGGGGCTAAACCTTGTGGCCAAAAGGACAAATAGCCCAAACCGTGAGCAAAACAACATCAGCAAAAATAGACAAGGAAATTCTGTGTCTGTCTTGGCAATGCTCTTTGAAGTTGTCAGAGCTTCTGGCGTTCTTTCAGCCTGTTTCAAGGGTCAGGCAAGATTTTCTTTTGATGACCAAGTCTTAGGAAAGGGCCGGGCGCAGGGGCTCACACCTGTAATCCCAGCACTTTGGGAGGCTGAGGCGGTGGATCACCTGAGGTCAGGAGTTTGAAACCAGCCTGACCAACATGGAGAAACCCCGTCTCTACTAAAACTACAAAAATTAGCCAGGTGTGGTGGCACACGTCTGTGATCCCAGCTACTCGGGAGGCTGAGGCAGGAGAATCACTTCAACCCGGGAGGTGGAGCTTGCAGTGAGCCGATATCGTGCCTCTGCACTCCAGCCTGGGCAACAGAGCGAGACTCCGTTTCAAACAAACAAACAAACAAAAAGTTTTAAGGGAAGGCCGTCCGGCTCCCACGATCAACATTGCTAGTGCAGGGGGTCACTTTTCAGAGGTTCTCTCAGCTGTCACTTCTATTTTGCAACTCTGTATTTAATAATTAAGCTTCATAAAGATTCATCTCTATTGTCCATTGCTCAAATCTTCAGAAGACTTTGAAAGCATCCTTATGTTGTTTTAAAAGGAAGACACCCACAGGAATGTTAGCCTTTCACCAGTGACTTCGGGAGCTTCACCTCCTTTCCTCTGGGCTCTGGGACTCACGAAGGCTGTAGTCCTAACTGGCAGCGAAGGGAAGATGAGTAAGCAAGCAAACGTGAAAAAGTGACTCCACTCCACGGAAATGTTTTCATGAGAAGATACTACTCTAGTACACGTTTATATTATTTTGAATAGTGGTCTGCTCAAAAGTGAATGTCGGCCGGGCGCGGTGGCTCACACCTGTAATCCCAGCACTTAGGGAGGCTGAGGCAGGTGGATCACCTGAGGTCAGGAGTTTGAGACCAGCCTGGCCAACATGGTGAAACTCTGTCTCTACTAAAAATACAAAAATTAGTTAGGCGTGGTGGTGCACGCCTGTAATCCCAGCTACTCCGGAGGTACCACTGCACTACAGCTTGGGTGACAAAGCGAGACTCCATCTCAAAAAAAAAAAAAAAATCAAGTGAATCTCACTGTATATATACCACATATTTTTGTCTATTAAAGTTTATTTCTCAATGACTTGATTTTGTCAACTGGCTCCATTTTTGCTTTGGTGGATGTGGGTAAATAACTCACCATCAGCCCTGTTATTTCCTTTACGTTTTTTGTTTTCTGTTTTTTGTTTTTTTTTTGAGATGGAGTCTCACTCTGTCACCCAGGCTGGAGTGCAGTGATGCGATCTCCACTCACTGCAACCTCCGCCTCCTGGGTTCAAGCGATTCTCCTGCCTCAGCCTCCCGAGTAGCTGGGATTAGAGGCACATGCCACCACGCCCAACTAATTTTTTGTATTTTTTAGTAGAGACGGGGTTTCACCGTGTTAGCCAGGATGGTCTAGATCTCCTGACCTCGTGATCGGCTCGCCTCAGCCTCCCAAAGTGCTGGGATTACAGGCGTGAGCCACTGCGCCCGGCCTTATTTTATTTTTTTAAATAAGTCATCTACACTTCTTAAATTTAATTCTGGGTATGTTAATCTTTTGTGTTTCACTGGAAATGGGATTGTTGTCTACCATGTACTCAAACTGGTTGAGGTTTATAAATAGAAATGTTACTAATCTAAACATATATTTAATATTTGAAAACTATCACTTCTGGTTTTCTCTCTTTCATGATTTACAGACATTCTCTTACATTTTTCAGGCAGGCAATCACATTAACACATTTGAAATGAAGATTTTCATGCTATTTAAAGATAAATCAAGGTATGCCCAAGAATGAAAAAGACATGGTGACTTTTTTTTCAAACCACAAGTACATTTAGTTAAACTGTTTTATTTTTTGAAATGTGAATCAATTACAATGTTTGCTTTGCAATATGGACTATCATCACTTACGTGATAATGATGTAACTTGAGGATAAGAGATTTCGAGCAATTCTTTAAAAACGAAAAGCCCACCTTACTCTGTAAGGCTCAGCCCTCCCCTCTCAGTGCCTCCCCGCACAGCTGCATTTGCTTGTTGCTTTGCCCCACTCATCCAGCTTCCTTCTGCCAACGCTAACTTGGGCTGGCAGGATTAATTTGCCCAAAATTTAACAGCAAAGTTGCAGATGGTACAATTACCCACTCAGCAGCTGGTATTCCCACCTTTCAACTTTAAAATGAGTCTAGGATCAATTAGTAGAACAGTTGTGTTAATTAAAAGATTCATTCAGAAATCAAAGTCTGCTTAGAAGTGGCAGATTCTGCCTTTTCCAGCCGAAGCCCAGGAAACAAACCAGGAATGAGTCCTTGGTATTTCAGGGAAAACAAAGAACCGGCCTTCTGACCCCATTGCTGGCACCTGCCCAGCTCGCTTTGGGTGAACTTCTCTCTCTGTGGCCCCTCCAGGCTCTGAGGTTCTTGCCCGCCCCAGGAAGGTATTCCTCTTCCACCTTGCTCCCAGCCTTGGTCTGCAGGTGACTCTGGGCTTCCAGTGTCCTTTCTCCACTGAACACCCAAGGCCAGCAGCACCTTGACAAGGGCAAGGGAGGGACACTTCCAGACAGCTCCAGGCAGGCTCCGATCTCGGCCTGGGCAGATTTGGGGAGCAAATAGCAGGGGTGGCTTTGGGTAGACTGTGGTCTTCCTGGAGCTCAGAGTCTAAACTTGTAGGAATATGCAGTTTGCTCCACTTCTAAACACGTGCCCCCAGTGTAGACAAAGTCGAAGGTCCTGGTCTCAGCCGACCCTCAGTGTTTCCTCAGCCAGACTGCTGGGACTTGTTTCCTCATCTCGCCCTCAGAGCACGGTCTCCAGGGAAGCTTCTGAGCCTCTGTCCTCCTGGGCCAGAGGAGAGAAGGTGATTCCTTGGTGCAGACAAGGCTCAGTCCTCCTGCTGGCCCTGGGGAGAGACCAGACCCAGCCCTCATCTCTTCTGTCCTCCATTCCAGGAGTCCACCGGGTGCCTCCCACAGTCTCGGCTGTGAGTGCCCAGCAAGGTTTGTGATGCCCTCCGCTTTGTACGGGCTGCTGTCCTGAACAGCACCCCTTCCACTGCCTTCTGGAGGGGCTGCCCGCAGGCAGGCAGGAGAGAGGCAGCTCGGCTTCATGGCAGGCACATCAGGCTCCCCTCTTCCCTCAGCTTCCCCTCGAGCCCAGCCAGAATCAGCCTGTCTGCTGGATCCCTCTCCTCGGCACCTTGTCCCCACCTTTGCTGGCTCCTCTGGGGCTGCACCGGTCCCTAGGCTGTGTGTGATCCAGAGTGCCCGTGGGGTCCCCTGGGCTCCACTGCCCCAGCTGCTGTGAAGGACGGACTTCAGTCATCTGGGACAGGGACCTGTGGCAACAGTTCACCATGCTGGAGGCCCTTGTGGCATGGAGGCAGCTGTCTACAGAAGGAAAGATGTGACTACAAGCAGAGAAGCAAGAGAAAGAGACAGGAACAGGCGAGTGGCGCTCGAGAAAGCTGGAGTCTCAGAACAGGGATAGAGAGGGACTAAAGACCCACATGGAGAGAAGACAGAGAACCGAGAGGGTCTGACTTCATCATGGAGGCCTGGCCCAGCCCTGCCCATAGCCACCCTGGCCCTGGGCCCCCTGGGCCAGTCTGCTGTGGGTGCAGCCACAGGTCTCTGGCTCCCTTGCAGCTCCTTTAAGTCGGCACCCACCCTGAGGTGCTCTGTCAGGGAGGTCCCAGCCGCCATGCTGGTGCACTAGAGGGCCTGTTTCCTCATCTCAGCCTCAGATCCTCCACACCCTGGGGCTTGTTGTGCAAGCTGGGAGCAGAGACAAAGACTTCAACCACTCATTCATGGGACGGTGTGACCTGGCAACTGCTTTTCTGACCAAAATCAGCGAAGGTGGGAGCTGGGGTGTGGGCAGCAGCCATCTAGTGAGAAAGGATGTGACGGTTTTGGGCCATGGGCAATGTTAATTGCTTATGATGTTAATTAGGCCCATGAAATATCTGCAAGGCTGGGGGCAAAAGCTTTCTAAGAGTGGAATCTGAGTCGAGGGAGAAAACCTGCTCGGTGGATGCACCATGCTTCTGCCGATTTGGGGGCATAGTGGGTGTGTCTGTCAGCCCAGAAGAGCTCCACTAGGTCCTTCAAGAGCCTTTGCTGAAGGGACATCACCCTTGGTGCAGGCAAAAGCACCAGGGGCCTGCAAGGGGCAGGAGCACGGCCAGGGGCGAGGTGGCCGAGCAGAGCCCAGGGATGGCCTGATGTGGAGGAGGGCCACCTGCCTGAGAGGGTCAGGACAGCCCAGGACAGGGACGGCCAGGAAGAAGTACCTAGCCATGATGGGGCCCTCCAGTGGGCTGACCCAGCTAGAAGTCTGCAGGCTGGTGAGCCTGGGCTTAGCCTCCAGGACCACAGCAGAGGGGACAGGGTGGCGGGACCAGCAGGAGATCAGCTCTGTGGGCATCACCCATCCCCTCCCAGACCTGGGGTCCTCTCAGCTGCTAATCAGCCCCTTAGGGGCAGGGAGGGTCCCCACATTCTGTGTGCTCAGTGCCCCACATCTAAGTGGATGAGGGTGGCCCTTGGGCGCCTGGGCTCTGCAGGCTGCTCTGAAGGCACTGCGCAGATGGGAGGGCTGCACTGTGGCTGGGAAGGCCTCCCTTCTCCCCCAGAGTCATGGGGTCTGCAGCCCCCTGGGGTGGCCCTTGGCCAGGCAGGCTCAACAGAGGCTAGTGTTCAGCTGGGAGGTGACTTCTTCTCGTGGGGCAGAATCCCATTAGCCCTGCATGAGATGGGCTAGTGGGTGCCTCTGAGAACCAGCCCAAGAACATTCATTCCTGCAGCCCCTCCTCCTAGGAAGTCTGACAGAGCCGGGGTGCTGCCTCGGAGCTGGCCCAGGGGTGCAAGATAGGTGACTCTTGTGCTGAGGCCTGGGTGTGGGCTGGCCAGGCCCACCAGACCAACTCCTGGCAGCCCCCAGCCAGCCCCTTGTACTTGTTCCAGACTGGGCAGGGGCTCAAGGGTCCTCCCTTTCCAAGGACAGACTTCTCCAGGAATGAGGGTCCTTCCAGCCAACAGGGCCAAGCCTGGTCGCTGTAATGTCAATCTGCGTGGCTCTCCCTGTCAGCAGAGCTCCCAGGCAATGCTCCCATCGTGATCCATGGGCCACCTCTCCACATCCTCAGGCTCCAGCGATGCACCCTCAACAGACCCACGGGGGCTCCCGAGCTCCCAGCAGTGCACCCTCAACAGACCCACGGGGGCTCCCGAGCTCCCAGCAGTGCACCCTTAACAGACCCACGGGGGCTCCCGAGCTCCCAGCAGTGCACCCTCAACAGACCCACGGGGGCTCCCGAGCTCCCAGCAGTGCACCCTCAACAGACCCACGGGGGCTCCCGAGCTCCCAGCAGTGCACCCTCAACAGACCCACGGGGGCTCCCGAGCTCCTGGTCCAAGGCCTCCTTTGGTAGCAGGGACCCAGGAGGGAGAAGAGGGAGCCGTTGGCCACTTGGTCGAATCAACTTCTAGAGGTTATGACCCTTCTGTGCTATGGCCTCCACCAAACCACACATGTTGGGTGGAGGGGAAGTGGCCTCTGTGGCTGCCCCAGCTGGCAGAGTGTGGTCTGTCCTGCTCTGAACTGGGTCCCCAGAAGGCACTGATCTCCAGGTGGCCTGGTGAGACTCCTTGGTGTCCAGCTGCTTATGACCAGCACAGTGAGGGGCTACCGTCACCACCACCAATGGTACCTGCAGAGCCGAGTCCACTCCTGGGGCCGGCTGGGTCAGGGTGCAGCCAGGGTGTGGGGCACCAGGGAGCTCTCCGGGACCCCCAAAGCCAGATGCAGCCCTGTCCACTCGTGCTCTGTGGACAGAGAAGGTTGGGTCCCAGGACGCTGCGCTCAGGCAAGCGAGCCCCAGAGGAGGCTGAGGAGACTTGGGAGTGCCCAGGACAGCCTGGCTCTGTGCAGGTCCATGGGAAAACCTTCCACTCTCCCCGTTCAGGGAGGTCTCGGAGCTTGGCTGCCCCTCAGCGGGCCAGGGCGACTTCTAATCATTTCTGCAATGGATGCAGCTCTGGCCTGTGGGACTGGGTAGGAGCCTCCAGCCCTGGCCCCTCCGCCCCAGCCCTTGCTAGTGGCACGACTGTGGGTGAACAGCGGCACCTGCCAGCCTCAGTTTCCCTGTTTGTGAAGGGATGCACAATGTCAGTTTGACCCCCGGAGGCTGCAGTGAGGACGGGGGCCAGGAGGTCAGGAGAGCAGCCCGTTTCCGGCCAGGGCACCGTGGCGTTTGTGGAACACGGCCCCACTGACTTCAGCTGCTGGGGCAGAAGGAGCCGTGAGAAGAGTCGATCTCCCGGGGGCTTCATGTGTCTTTTTGCTGCATTTTACTTGCACACGACCCTCCTAGTCCATGTAAGAGAAAATAAATTTATGGAACAAACCCAGTATTTACTTAACTTTTAAAATATAAGTCTCACAGTCCAGCGTTACATAGAAAGAAGAGATGCTTTCTGGCCCAGCTTTGCTCCTTGCTGCGCTTCCCCCGCTGTCTTCTCATGGAGCTGAGAGCAAACCGCTTCCAACCTCGGAAAAGGTGAAACAGAGGCCGTGGCGCTATTTTAAGCATGAACTTACAAAGTAAAAGCAGCTGTGACATGAAAGTTTTAGGAACATTTCCATTTCCTGGAGCGATGGAACAGAGAGCCTTGCCAGCAGGCCCTGAGCAGCCAGAATCAGCTGCCCGGATGAGTGGGACGTCCAGGCCTCCGCAGCCCAGCCTGGCACTGCGAGGCCCCGGCTGTATGTAAGGGCCGAGTGTCAGTAATCCATCGTGGTCGGGGAGATGGACCGAGGCTGAAGTCGGTGTGTCCAGCCCGGGTTCACCCCCTGGGCCCCACCATATGCTGGGCTCTGAAGGGAGAGGATGGTTTTAACATGGGCCCTGCCTTGACCCTCTGAGAGCCTGTGTGCATCTGGCCTGTGTGCCCATTCTTCCTGCCTGCTGCCCCATCCCTCCCTCTAGCTGAGGCCAGAGTCCTTGATGGGGCCCCAGGAGACTCATGGGGACCCCTCTGGCCTTCCTTGGCCCCCTACTCCGAAGGTTCCCGAGGTGCCCGCCCAGGAGGCACCCAGGGGCTGCAGTGGGGGGTGATGACTCCATGGGATCCAGGCGTACATGGCTGCCCTGCTGTTGCCTATGGGCTGAGCCAGCTCCGGGGCCTTCACCCCCACCTGGGCTGGAGAAGGGCCCAGTGATCACCTCAGTGGCGCCCGCCTGGGGGCCCAAAGGCAGCAGCACCTGGGCTTGGGGCTGTGTTTCCTGGGGGCGCCCACAGACAACACTACCTCCTGCCCCCGGGGCTGGCGTCCCCTGGGTGTTCACCATCCATGATGGTGTCCCTGGCAGACCCGTTCCAGGGGATATCCTTGTTAGTGTTTGGGAAGTCGAAGCAATTGCAGCTGTGCCCCGCCCAGCACAGGGAAATTTGGGGACAGAGCTGCAGAGGGAGCTCCTGTTTCCCTCCGGGCTTCCTGAGGAACTGGAACCGGAGCCACCCTAGGCTGAGCATGGGCCGGACCCCAGGTTACCACAGACCTCACTCTCTTTCCAGAAGGTCCCCAGGATGCCCCGGCTCACGTGCTGTCTGGACCCAGAGGCCATGTTCTCTTGCACGATGCGTGAACACACCCTCAGCACGGAGAGCTGATCCTGCTGTTTGGAGTGGTCCGAGAGTCCAGCCCTCGGGGCAGGCTCACCTTCGAGGCCGTGGGAGGGGGTTTGAGGTCAAAACATAGAAGCAGCCACGGGGCCTCCTGCTATCTGACCTGACCTCACTCCTGGGAGTTAGCATGAGGCTCCAGTGTTGTCTCTGGGGCTTGCTCAGGGGGGGCTTTGCTCATGGACACAGGGGCCAGGCAGCATCTGGGGTCCCCGCTGAACAGTTGGTAATGAACATAGCAATGCTCTCGCCAGCACCCTCTCCAGAGCAGACGGACCAGGAGGCAAAGTCTGGGCGTGACAACACTGTGTCGGGACACCAGGGGGGAGGCGGCTGTCCAGAGAGGCCGTCTCCTCCATGGGGAAACAGCCCGGTGACTGACAACAGCAGCACAGCCTCCTAGTGCCGGCCCCACAGCTCAGGTGCTCTCACCACCTGGAGGAGTAGCTGGGATTACAGGAAAGGAAAGAGGAGCCCAGCAGGGGTTAGACAGGGTTCCCGGCTGCTGGGGAGTGAGCTGGCCAGCGGTCTGGTAAGTGTGGCTCATGCCTCCAACCTTCACCCCACAGAGCCTGTGAGTCCCTTAGGGATAAAATGCCACATCTCCACCGATCCTTGTAGGTTTCACAACGTTAAACAAGTGTGCTCTGTGACCTGGTGTCTTCCTCAGGGATTTGTCCGGAAAACAATCAGAAGGTGGGCAAAGATACAGTCCCAAAGGCACCTCTGCTGCTTGTTTCAGTGGCCAAAAAAGCAGACGTGATATAAATGTCCATCGGCAGGTCTGGGTGGAGCAAGTTACGGCACCACCGGCCCACGTGCCCTTCAGTGTAGGCGAGGCTTCTCCAGACGGAGGAGCACAGAGACACGCCAAGCTGTGCGGGGACCAAAGACACGGGTGCACTTGGCCTCACGCCCACGCCCCCACCTTTTCCTGCACTGGCCTCAATAGCGGCTGTAGGAACCGCTGGGGAAAGGTCTTGGGGGGACACAACCTGCTTTTACTTTATTGTAGTTTGTATTTTTTACAAGGGGTATCATTTTTATAATCAGACAATGCATGAAGCTACTTTCAGGGTAAACCATCCACACAAACTCTGAGGCCCTACCCCCAGGGTCTCTGCAGTGGAAGGACTGGGGCTGTGTTCTGGGTCCCACAGGCTGGAGGCAGCGCTGACTGGGTTTAGCCTGGGGCCTTCCCTGTTGTAAAAGTGCACCCTCGTCAGACCGGCGATGGGGAGTGGCCTTCACTAGGGTGGTCCTCCTGGCTGAGCAGGGCCGGCCCAGGGTCGGGTGGGGCCAGCACGTCCCCAGAACAGTGCCTGTCCAGGGTCGCAAGGGTTCATTGAAGACTCAGGAGAGGGGTTTAGAGCACAGGCTCCCTCTCCAGGGTCAGGTTCATGGGGGCTGTGGGGGGCTCACTCCTTCCCTCGCAGCAGTGACCACACCAAGGGCCGCCGCCTGGACGTGAGCAGCAGCGGTGAGCTGGGAGCTGCTGGCCTGGTAGCTATTGTTTCCATGGAGACAGGGTCTCGGCTCAGGTGTCTTGGGGATGGCCGCACCCTGATGTATCTCACACCCCTGCAGGCCCCACGTCAGTGGTTTCTGGGGACAGGGTGCAAGGCTGGCTTTATGGGGGTGCAGCTAGGGCCCAGAGTGGGTGTCCCCAAGGCCCCATACTTGCCCCGAATACTTAATCATTGTTGAAGGGTGGCCTCGCAGTTTTGTTTTGCACTGGGCCCTGCGTGAGCAGCAGGTGCAGAGAGTGAATCCAGAAAAGGCCCCACAGACGTGGGAGACTCCCCGGGGCGGGCAGGGAAAGAAAGTCACCCTCCTGATGGAACAGCAGGTCCTCCCGGGGCAGAAAAACCAGGAGCTGCCCCCGTACAGCGCCTGGTCGTTCCTGGGAAGCGCAGGAAGAAGGGGCGTGTGGGTGGGAGTCAGACTGAGGGCCCAGCCCCTGCCCTGCCCCGACTGGAGGTACCTGGCTTGAGTGTCCAGGGCCTGGTGATCTGGCAGCCCCACAGCCTTGACCGAGCCCCTCCCTCTTCCGGGCTCTGAGAGGAGAGGCCACCCCAGGAGGAGGCCCTGCCGCAGCCTAATAATAACTTCCCGGCTGGTCCAGTGAGCGCCAGCGCAGGCTATTTTTAGAGTCTCCTGGCCCAGCTCCCATGTGACTCAGCCAGGCCAGTGCTGAGATGAGAAAGTCACCCTCTGCGTGGGATGCTCCAGGCGGCCAGTGGGCAGCCCAGGCCCAGAGGGCAGCCAGCGGGGCTTCAGGCCTGTGGAACCTGGATCAGCCTCAGCCACCCCACCCCACCCCCCGCTGGCCTCGGCTCCCTCCTGGCTCCCTGCCGGCTCCTCCCCCAAAGCTAGCATGGAAAATCTGATGTCAGAATTCCAGCTTCCGCAGGAATGTGGCCCGACCTTCACCTTCCGGAGCTGCCTTGTTGAGGCCTGAGGGGCTGGCTTGGATCTCACCCCTAGGCGTGCCCTGGCACCTGAGAGCCCTCTTTCCAACCAGCTTGGGGCCACCTGCGCCCCCCGCCCCACTGCAGTCCTGGCTGGACTAGTGCCTGCGTCTAGCCCTGCTACTGAGCGCCCCAAGGTGCCACACGGCAAGTCCCCGGGCTGGTCTCGCCCCAGCAGCCATTTGTCGGTGCATTGGTCCGGGGGAACTTGTCTCTGGGACAGTTTCTGGAGCAGGTGACTTGGGTGCCTGTGTACCTGGGAGCCAAGGGGGCGGGTCCCTGCCCCAGCCATGTGTCACTGAATCACACTGGTAGGGAGGCCCCTGATCCCGCCTTTAAGGTGAGGGGAGGGTGGCAGGATCAGGAGAGAGCGGTTTGTGTGTGTGTGCGCGCATGCGCACACTGTGCACTGTGTACTTGCAGATGCATGCTGACGTATATGGTGTGCATGTGTGTACATGCATGTATGGGCACATATTGTGTGGACGTGCACGTGTGTGTGCACTGTATCTTATATGCGTATGTTTGCTTGTGCACAGCACACGTGTGCATTGTGAACATGAACTATGCATGTATATATACACGTGCATATGTGGGGGAGCCAGTCCCTTGGGAGCAAACCGTTGCTTCCTCAACGTCTTCTGGTCACGAGGAAGCACTGAGTGATGCCTCTCACGGCCAGGCACCTTCCCACCATGGCCAGAGCCCTGCAACCCAGGTCCACAACGCCTCCTGTGAGACTGGCGGTCCTCATGCCCCGGGGTGAAAGGGGAAGAGGGAGACTGCTTCACAGCCAGGGCCAGCCATAGGGCAGAGGGCAGAGGGCAGAGGGCAGAGGACAGAGGGCGGAGGGCAGAGGACAGAGGGTGGAAGGCAGAGGGCGGTGGCTCTGCTGGAGCTGGGACACTTGTTTCTGTAGGGGCGTGGGCACTGGGGGGCCCCTCCAGAGTCAAGGAGGCTTTGTAGTGGTTGGAGAGTGAGCGGACCACCCTGGCTGGAGCTAGAGGCGCAGCAGACTGAAATGAGACACCCAACACCCCAGTTCTCCCGCACCACTTTCCCAGCGGCTCCAAGTGGCTTTGGGCACTGTCCCCTCTGCAAGCAGGAGAACCACACAGGCAGTGGGTGGCAGCCGGGGTCCCCGGCCTCCTCAGCCTCCCCAGCTCTGCCAGAGCTCCCAGGTGCCGTCCAGCTGTGGGGCGCGTTGTCCTGACTGCCCGCAGCTCCTGGGTGCCGTCCAGCTGTGGAACGTGTTCCCATCTATTTCCCGGAACGAGGTCATTCGGGAAGGTGGCGTTGCCGTGCAAGCCCTGGACTCCCAGCATGGGAGCCGTCCCTGGTTGGTTTTCTCTGCTTCAGGCGTTAGGGTACTTTTATATGTAGACAAGAAAATTGCTTCCTGTGAAGATGGATGATAATAGGAAATTGTACCTTGTTGATCCCACATCTTTTTTTTTTCTTTTTGACTCCTAAGTCTGGCTTTAATGAAACAAAGGAAAATAAAAAGATTTATTACAAGCGATTCATATTTTCTAGAATGAAAGCATTATGTTGTTTTTCATTAACTTCAAAATCTCTTAGAGAAATGTTTCTGTTTTAAAGATCGGGCTGGCTGCCCCTGTTGCAGACTTCCTCTTTAAACTTCCCACTGAGGTGCCCTTGGAGACGGGAAAAGCACAAACCCATAACACCTGTGGAGTCCGAGACCCAAGTCCACCGTGAGAGTCAGGCAGCTGCAAGACTGGCGGAATTTGGTGGAAAACATGCTTGGCGGCCCCTCTGCTGTGCCTCCGCCACAGAGGCTGCAGCCCAGAAACGCAGACGGCCTCGGGCCCACCCCACTCCTTACCTCCCGTGCAGGAAGCCGAGGCCTGTGTTCATCAGAGCTCCAGTCGGGGCTGCTTTGGGGGCAGCTCTGTTATTTCCCCAGGTGCCTCTTGTGGTTCCATCCCTTCTGAATGCAGGCAGGGATAGTGGCCGGGGACCTCCTCGTGGGGCCACACAGACCCCCTGCCTGAAAGTGTCTCCAGGAGGGGCCTCGGGCCAGGCCAGAGGGAGAGCCCAGGAGCCATGAGCACAGGGCTCTGTGGCGTTTTTGAGTACGGGGCAGACAGAGGGCTTGGAGGACAGAAGAACTGAGCTAGACATGGATGGGGAGTCCCTAGGAACTGGCTCCCCCAGGGGCTTCATCCAGCCAGGGCTTCCAGGGGGTGAACCAGCCCCAGGTGGGCCTCAGAGGTAGGAAACCCATATATATATGTCCTGTTTTTGTCAAATGCAGAGCTGATCATCTTACATACGTGCACCACATACACACACACAGCACACACACCACACACATACCACACATACACACACCACACATAGACCACACATACACACACCACACACAACCCCCCACACCATACATACATGCATATACACACCACACACACACATGCACACACAGCACACACCACACATATACACACCACACACACACCACACACCACACACATACCACACACAGTCATATACACCACACATGTCACACACACATACTTCTATACATGCATGCACACACCCACCACACATGCACACAATGCACATTCACATAGACCACACACACCACACATATCACACACATATACCCCCATATATACATGCATACACACCACACACATCATGCCACATGCAAACCACACATACACACACATACATACCACACATACACACATACATACCACATGTACACACACCACACACACACACACCCATACATACATGCATACACAAACCACACATAACACACACACACCCCTCAGAAGCCCCTCCTGACATCCACACCAGGGAGTTCAT
The DNA here is from genome assembly GCF_028878055.3 of Symphalangus syndactylus. Lineage (NCBI taxonomy): Eukaryota > Metazoa > Chordata > Mammalia > Primates > Hylobatidae > Symphalangus > Symphalangus syndactylus. The sequence goes on from NC_072424.2 coordinate 5,998,325, forward strand.
ATATAGTCCTGGGTAAGAAAGTGAAACACCTTCATTCTTCATTCTGATGGAAAAACAGCAATAAATTTTAAAATGCATGGCAAATAGAATCCAGAAAATGAAAGAAAATATAAATAAGCAAAATTATAACACCCAGGCAATTAAAATATAAAATCTCAACAAAAATAATTTTATAAAAATATAAATTAACAAAATCACCTCAAGAAGCATGAGAAAAACTAAACAGGCCAATAACTATGGAAGGTGTTTGAAAAATGCTGTCTAGGAATTACCTCTAAATACAGGTTTCATGGACTGACCTTTCATACATTTAAAGAACAAGCAATTCTCAAGCTATGTAAACTTTTCTGATAAGAAACTCCTTTTCAATTCATTTTATGAGGCCAGCATAACCTTGATTGAGACACTAAACTCATTCAAAAGAGAAAATTACTGACCACTCGGAAGCAAAAATTATAAATGGAATCCTAGCAAATCAAATCCAAGAAGATATGAAAAGAATATGATGTCCAAATATGGTTTATCCCAGGAATGCAAAGATAGTTTAATTTCAGTAAATTAATAAGCTCTACAATAGTCAAAGGTGAAAGAAAAAAAATCTTAATGAGTTGCAAAGAGGGATTTGATAAAATTCCAAATCTATTCTTAATATTCTTTTTTTTTTTTTTTTTTTTGAGACAGAGTCTCACTCTGTCACCAGGCTGGAGTGCAGTGGTGCGATCTTGGCTCACTGCAACCTCCGCCTCCCAGGTTCAAGCAATTCTCCTGCCTCAGCCACCTGAGTAGCTGGGACCACAGGCATTCGCCACCATGCCTAGCTAATTTTTGTATTTTTAGTAGAGGCAGCATTTCACCATGTTGGCCAGGATGGTCTCGATCTCTTGACCTTGTGATCTGCCTGCCTCAGCCTCCCAAAGTGCTGAGATGACAGGTGTGAGCCACTGCACCCAGCCTGTTCTTAATATCCTTAAACAGAATAGAATATGGAGGAAGAAAAAGAGCATTTGCTAGGACAATGGTGACCACAGCAAAAGCTGAACCCCAGGCTGGAGGCAGCCCATTGATATGCAGGTTCATCTGGTGCCAAGTCAGGGAAACCAACTCACGGTAGCTGGAGCAAGACAGGGAATTTACCAGAAGGCTCGCTGGGCATCTCACATGCCCCAGAGAAGAGTGAAAGGAGCCGTTTGTCGGTGGCAGCCATGAGCTTCCCCCATGGAGTCCTGCCGTGGGTAAGCTCAGCTCCTGGTCTCTGTGTCCCTGAGCTCAGATTCTAGTCTGCCAGCAGGGTCTGAAAGATGGACCAGGGAGCCGAAACGCATCTGTGGGAGGCCACCCTTATAGAGGGTGGGGGATGAGAGGAGGGCTCGGTGGACCTGGATCATTGGGGATGAGAGGACTCCGGTGGACCTGGGTCACTGGGGATGAGAGTAGGACTCTGGTGGACGTGGGTCATTGGGGATGAGAGGAGGGCTCGGTGTAGCTGGGTTGTTGGGGATGAGAGGAGGAGTCAGGTGGACCTGGGTCACTGGGGATGAGAGAAAGACTCCGGTGGACCTGGGTTGTTGGGGATGAGAGAAGGACTTGGGTGGACCTGGGTCGTTGGGGATGAGAGGAGGGCTCGGTGGACCTGGGTCATTGAGGATGAGAGGAGGGCTCGGTGTAGCTGAGTTGTTGGGGATGAGAGAAGGACTTGGGTGGACCTGGGTCATTGGGGATGAGAGGAGGGCTCGGGTGGACCTGGTCATTGGTGGCACCTACCCAGCTCTGCATCTCTTCCCTCACCTGTCCACCCTAGGAATGGGCAAGTGACCCAGGTGACAATCAGCACATTGTTTTCCTGGCCACAGGTGGGCAAGAAGTCCCAGGAGACCAGTGAAGCATAATTAGACTTTTTCTGGAAATTCTGGAAAAAATACACACATTCTTCCCTTGGATTCATACCCAAGGGGACACGTGGTCTAGAGCTATTGCAGCCATCTTGTGACAGAGAGGGGAAGCACATATACACACTTAGAACCTAGGCTGGGATGCTTGATCCAGCCACACCTGAATCTCACAGCTATGTGTAAATGAGTAAATGCCCTTGAAGCTAATTTGGTTGTTTTTCCTGTCTTTTGTAGGAGTCTAGATGAATATAGGCAGCAGCCAAAGGCCACAGTCACAACAAACCTACCCACTCTCACCACTGTCATCTCATATTGTCCTAAAATTTCCAGCCAGTGCAAAAAACATGAAAAAGAAAAAATACAGCCACTGGAAAAGAGGAAAAGTAATTGTTATTAGCTGATGATGTGAATGTCTTCCTGAAAACCTTAAGAAAACCAGTTGGAAAACAGCTAGAAATGAGAGCATTGATTTAGGCAACCGCTGATCTGCTTTCTGTCACTTTAGGCGAGTTTTGCCTGTCCTGGGATTTCATATCCCTGGAATCCTGCAGTATGTAGCCCTCTGTCTGGCTTCTTGCTCAGTGTAATGTTCTTGAGCTTCATCCATGCAGCTGTGTATACCTACGGTAATTGTTTCTCTTATTGATTGCTGAGAAGGGTTCCATCGTATGCATTTTCCACTTTATTTGTTCATCTGTTGTTAGACATTTGAGTTATTTCCAGCTTGGGACTCTTATGAACAAAACTGTTAAAAACATGCATATTCAAGTCTTTGTGGATATGTGCTTTCTTTTGTCCTGGATAAATGTCTCAAAGTGGGCTTCCTGGGTCTCATGGTAAGTGTATGTTTCACTTTCTGTACCACTTTACATTCTCATTGTCCTCATCCCTCGTTTCCCCGATGACTAAGGATGTCAGTATCTGGTATGGTCTGGATCCTTGTCCTGGCCCAAATCTCATGTTCAGTTGTAATCCCCAGTGTTGGAGGTGGGACCTGGTGGAGGTGATAGGATCATGGGGGAGGATTTCCCCCTTGGCTACTGTTGTCACAATCGTGAGTTTGTTCTCATGAGATCTTGTTGTTTAAAATTGTGTAGCACCTCCCGTCCATCTCTCTTCCTCCTCCTCTGGCCATGTGACGTGCTGGCTCCCCCTTCACCTTCCACCATGATTGTAAGTTTCCTGGGACCTCCCCAGAGGCAGAAGCCACTATGCTTCCTGCACAGACTGCAGAACCGTGAGCCAATTAAACCTCCTTTCTTTATAAATTAGCCAGTCTCAGGTATTTCTTTATAGCAATGCAAGGATGACTGAATACAGATCCTTTTGTGTGCTTAGTTGGCCATTCGTACATCGTTTCTTACAATTTGTCTGTTCAACTTTTTGTCCGTTTATGAAACTAGTTGATTTGCTTTCTTATTGAGTTGTGTTTTTTATGTATTGTGGGGTAGGTCCTTTGTCATTTATAGGCATTGCAAATATTTTCTCACAGTCTGTGGCTTGTTTTTTCATCGATTTAATGATGTCTTTGGAAGACAAAAAAACTTTAAATTTTATGACATCCAATCTATCAACTTTTTTATAGTAACTGCGTTTTCTGTCCTAAGAAATGTTTGTTAACTCAGAATCACAAAGTTTCCTTGTGTGTTTTAGTCTAGAAGTTTTATAGAATTAGCCTCCACATTTAGGTCCATGATCAGGACTGAGGTCATTTTTAAGGGTGTGGTCTGGGTCAGAGCGGCCACTGGGAGGGGTTTGGAGGAGCCAGCAGGACCTTGCAGGGAGGCCACCCAGGAGCAGGGTGGCAGCATTCCGCCCACTTCAGCCCCAACCCTCTGGAGCTTTGCCACGGAGGGCTCAGTGCCAGCGGCGTCACATCACCCCCGGGCTCAGGGGCTCCTTGCCGGGCCTGGCCTGCCTTGTGCTCAGCCCTCACTCTGGGCGTCACAGGGCGGTCCAGGGTCTGCTCTACGACCCGGTCTCTGCACCTGCAAATGTCCCTCAGAGCCAGGCACAGGACCAGGCCCCAGGCAGCCACACTCAGAAGGGTTTGGATGACTGCCGCTCCCAGCCCTGGCCTGGCTCGAGGGTTTGGGGGCCCCAGGTAGGTGGCAGGAGGATCCTGGTAGCTGCGGAGCTAGGCACAGGCTCTGTGCAGGATGAAGGTGGGGATAACACACAGAGCTAGGGAGGGCCCCAGGGCAGGGCTGCAGGAGAAAGATGGGCTTGGCAGGAGGCAGAGGGTGGGGTGGGAACCATGACTGGGCCACAGGGAGGTGGCTGCAGGTTAGGGCTTGCAGTCCGGACACAGGCGTGAGGTCTTCCCCTGAGAGCAGAAGCCGGCTAGGCCCATCCTGGCCTCCCGGGAACTGAGAGTGCATAGGGTGGGGCTGTACCCAAGGAGCAAGGTCCTGTGGCTGAGGGTGCATAGGGTGGGGCTGTACCCAGGGAGGAAAGGTCCTGTGGCTGTCACAGATTGTCATTCCCTGAGAAATCCCAACCTCCAGCCCAGATTCAGCTCTGGTGAGGACTTGGAGCAGCAGAAAAATCCTCAATGCCCCACCTCCGAAGGCTGAGGGACTCTTCAGCACTGACCTCAGCTCAGCAGGGCTCAGCCCCAAGCTCAGGAGGCCCTGTGTGGGCGGGCTGCCCCTCCCCTGCCCCGCCGGCTTCTTGTTTGATGCTCTCCTTCCAGAGGGTGACGGGGCCTCATTCCTGGATGGAAAAGTGCACGGCACCCCCATCTCTGCCACGACGCCCGGTGATACGGTGACCAGCACATCTGAACATAGCAGGCCCCGGCCCACTTGCCAGTCCAGACGTGGTGGGGGCTGCTCCCGGGCCTCTCCCCTTCTCCCCTGGCGACACCCAGGCCTCCTTTCTGCACCAAGAAACTGCCCACTTGACCCAGCCCCTGGGCCCTGGCACCAGCAGTTCCCTCTGTCTTTGGCCCTTTTCCCTGGATCACACGCAGCTGGCGTCTTGCCCCTCAGTGCCCCCTTGGGAAAGAATTTGCAGGTCAGTCCGGTGAGACTCCCATCACGTCCCCTGTTTTGTTGCTATCAAAACATCTGCGCTCGGTGGATGATCCTGTTTGTATGTTTGCTCACCCACGTACCTGCAATCCTTCCCACTAGAGTGTAAGTTCCCGAGAGCAGGGACCCCACCCTCAAGAGTGGCCTTTTCACAGCGGGAGCTGCACGCTTGCTTGCTGGGTGTGTGAGGACCAGAACGGTCCCCTCCTGAACTCTGCACACCTCAGGTTGGCTGCCCTTCGAGGGTGAGGCAGGTCGGGCCCTGGGACTTCTGGGGGGTTCCAGGAGGGAGAACAGCTCCATGTGGTGGGGGCTGTTGGCTGAATCCCTGGTTGCTCTGGGGGGGGTCTGCAGCCTGTGGGGCAAGGCCCATCCGCTCAGCAGCCCTGGAGTCAGCTGTGCTCTCCGACCTCAGGAGCCTCCTTCCCTGGGCCCAGCTTTATTCCGGGTGGCACTCAGGATGGCATTGCTGTTTCCCTGCAGGACCTCACGGGCCGACGTGGCCAGCCCTAGACTTGCCATGGAGAAGGCAGAGCCCGCCCCCTGATGGGTCCCTGTGAGGAACAGCGGCACCAGCTTGTCATCTTTCTGAGAAATGCATTTCGCCTCCTCTAGGAACCTCCCGGATGACCCAGAGTTGTCTCCACACACTTTTCCTGCCCTGTGCTGTCACCTCATTTCTACAGGTTTTGGGAAACAAATGCAAAGTGCTTTCCAGAACGTTTTTGTCTTACACATGACACTTCTATGAAAAAAATGACTTTTTTTCCATTGTTCCTTCCAGAACCTGAGCACGTCCCTCTGCTGGGAGGACGCTGTCTGTCCAAATGTCACTGTCCCCCGTTTAGGAGCAGCAGCAGGCCCTTGCTTCATGTTCTTATGGGTGTTGATTGGGATTTGATGGATTCTTCTGTGTACCTTGGAGGATTTTCTCCTTAGTTTGAATAGTAAACTGTAAACTCAAATAGACCCAGGACCTGGCTGGTGGAGAGCCGGGTCCCTGGTTGGGGCTGACCACGGAGGCCCAGAGTCTGTCTCTCCTTGGAAAATGCCCAGGCTGGGCAGGCAAGGAGCTGGGCTGGCCTCTGCCAGTGACAGTTCCTGGCAGGTACACCTGGCCGGTCCCCAGTGCCCTGGGCCAGTAACCCTATAGCAGAGAATCTAATGCTAGCCAGGCCTGAGCCCTGGGTCATCTGTGAAGCGGCCTGCCCGCTGTCATAAGAGGTGTGCCCCTGTCTGCCTGAAGCCAGGCTCAGCTAGCCGACCGGTGAGCTGCCTCTTGCTCGAGAGCTCAGGTCCTGGTGTTCTGCTGTGGCCACAGGCATCCACCCCCGTATTGGCCTGCACAGCAGGCTTCGGGCTGCTCCATGCATCACACGTGCTCCAAAGGAACGTGGATGCCTGAGTTCCGCCCTGGAGGGACCGGGCATGGCCTGGACATTGGGACGTTTACATCTCCTCAAGGAGTCGCCCTCTGTGACCCTGCTGTGGCTCCAGACTGTTTACAAAGGGCACTCACCTGTGCCTGCTTATTGACACTTCACTGTGTTCCCATTCGACAAGGAAACCAATGCTCCGATGAGCGGCTGAAGTCACAGGTGGTGAGAGGCCAAGCTGAGGCCCCGTGCCCCATCCCTGGTTCCAGGCAGCCTTTACCCCCACCTCTCCCTCACCGTGGCCCCCAGGGTCTCCCGAAGCTTCCTTCCCTCCTTCAATCTCAGTTTGGTCCGTGGTCAGTCAGGTGTGCTGAGTGGACTAAAGTTCATAGCTCCAGCCAGGTACAGCCCCGGGCAGCATGAGCACCCTCAGTTTCAAGGGGTCCAGGGAAGGCTGGCTTGGGAAGACTTCCGAGCCTGAAGGGTACAGGTGGGTCAGCAGGTGGGAGGAGCTGCCATCGCCCATGATGTGTGGACCATGAGCTTCTTCTGAGAATGAACATTTCCCCAGGCAGGTGTGTTGGGGGAAGGGAGTGTGCCCTGCAGGCAGGTGTGGCCCTGGGTAGCTGCATGGTGGGGTGCATGTGGCCCCAGGCAGGTGCATGGTGGGGGAGATGTGCATGGTGGTGGGGTATGACCCCAGGCAGGTGCATGACCAGGCGGTGTGACTAGAAGGCTTGCTCCATCCTTGCTGGAGGGGGAGGCCCACGCTGCCTGGGCCCTGTCTTTGGGTCACAGGCTTGCTGCCCCTCCTGTTGCCATTTCTGGGCCTGTGTCAGCCACGGTGACCTTCAGCAGCCACCATCATGCACAGAGAAGGACCTCTGCGCGTCTCAGAGTCCCCGGCCTGACAAGAAGAAACTGAAGCCGAAGGCAGCCCAAACCTCAGGGCACCATGGGCTCCTTGGCAGCTGCAGCTCATTAAATGCCCTCTTTCTAAGGGTTTCCTCGGAGCCTTCATTCTCTGCCCAGCATTCCAATGGCCTCCTCCGGGATGCCTTTTAATATCCCTGCCAAACTGAAATGTGAGCCACCTAATTACAACCAGAACATCCTGCCCTTGGACGCGCTCCCTTGATCCATGGAGAGACCGTTCCCTCTGTTGTTCATGTCCTGACCGGACTTGGAGATGAGAGACTTGAAACCTGCATCTGTGTCTGGTCAGGAAGGACCAGCAGCTCTAGTGACCACAGAGAGCAGAGCCCAAAGCGCTGACTCAAGCCCCTGCCAGATTCAGAGCCTGGAGGTCCCAGGGTGACCACTTCTATCACTGGCGCTGATCCCAGAGTGACCGTCCCTATCACTGGAGCTGAGCTCTGTACGGGAATGGAGGAAACAAAGGCGCCCACTGCCTTGGAGGCCCATCACCTTCGCACCTTCTTCAGGACTTGCTGTTTTCCAGGGCTGTGGTCGGCACCGGGGGCCTCTGAATGCAGCCCCCCCGGCACCAGCAGCCTGGGCCTTCCGCCCTTTTTGGGACATTGGGGTGATCAGAAAACCAAAGGCCAGGCCTTCAGATAGTGCCTGAAAAGATCTCAGAATTCAGCCCTAAGAGGGGCTCCTTCTCTCGCTGTACCCCTGTCCGAGACAGCGCTCCTTGGTCTGTGGGGGCACCAGGCCCCGGGTCTTCCAAGGGGCCCAGCTCCCCAGGTGTGAGCTCATGGCTGAGAATTGCCCTCCACCTGGCCCGGGGTCTGGCCATTCCACCGGCTGCTCACATCTGGGGCTCTTGTCCACTGGACTCCTGTCCACTGCAGTCCCTCCTCTGCCCTGTCCTCGGATCTGTCTCCCAGCCTGGAATCCCTACCCCAAAGCACACACTTCCCAGGGAGCTGAAAGGACCTCAGGGTGGGGCCCACCCTGCTGGGTGGAAGGAAACAGCAGGGTGTGCAGGGCAGGAACGTCCCTGGAGGGCTCTTGGGGTGCGCCTGCCATCCCTCTATACCCCTCCTCCGTTCCACCCCCACACCCATCAGCCTGAGTGCAGTGGTTAACCGTGGCATTTGGGAGGCCAAGTCTTGGGAAAATCAGGCTATTTTTTGGTCTGTTTGTTTGATATTCTGAGAATTTCTATGAAGAATGAGTTCCTGCAGTCTCCGAAGGCTGAGAGGTTCTGCAGAAGGGCACAGACCCTGCGCTCCCTCTGCCATCGTCAGCAGGGCTGGGATGACCCTGTCTGGGAGGCTGTGGGAGGCAGGACTTGGTCTGGTGCCTGACATCTGGTGCCAGCAGGACTATTCCTGGGGAGGTCTCGGCATGCCACCCTGAGGGAAGGGAGGGTCTAGGCAGGGGGCCGTGTGGGTCCAGAGACCTCAGCTGACCCCAGAAGGAGCTGGCTGCTGTGGCAATCAGGGTAACCTAAGTCTTGGCCAGACTCAAGCCTCTGTGTCCTGCACTGACTGGACACGGGATACAGGCCAGCCCCAGGGTCCTGGGCAGCACGTCTCCCCAGATACATCCATTGGTGGGAGCAGCTGTCCTCCAGGCCTTGTGCCGCTCTTACCGAATGGGGCCAGCAGTCGGGCCACCACCTGAGACCCACACATTTCTTGCTGGCACCTGGGTGTTGGTGCCCTTTGGCCTAAGCAACTCCCTGTGCTTGGCTCAGCCTGGCCTGGAGGTGTGGTGGACAGGTGGTGCATTCTGCCCCTGACACCCCTGCCTGGGCAGGGCCCTTCCAAGCGGTGGTCTGGGCTCGTCATGGAGGCTGAGGGCTGGCAGGGCCGGTCCCCTCAGCCACAGAAAGGATCCTCATGGGGGCTGGTGGGAAATGCTGCAGCAGCCTTTGAGACAGGGGTCCCAGGCCTTGGTACCCCTGCCAGGGAAGCTGTCTGTGCCCGCCCCTTCCTCCACCTGGGAGTCCCGCCGGGGGTCCCAGGCCTTGGTACCCTGGCCGGGGAGGCTCTCTGTGCCCACCCCTTCCTCCACCCGGGAGTCCCACCGGGAGGTCCGCAGATAGGCAGCCCTGGGTATCCCATGCGCTGCTGCTGGAGAGGCTGCCCTTGGAAGCTGCTCCCGAGATGGAGGAGAATGGGGCAAGCAATCTTCCAGGCAAAGAAACTGGAAGCCTCAGGATCCTTATGGATGCTGCTACTTTCTCTTTAACAATTGAGGATTAAGCCGCCGATTCCAGGCTGCATTTGAGGAGACCCCGAACGATAAGCTCACTCCGATTGAGAGAGTCAGAAAAACAGTCTCTGAGCAGATCCTTAATAATCGACCTTCCCAAGGCATCATTATAATAGACAAATCTAAATGAAGATTTCCTTTGCCATTGACTTCTCTTGGCCTAAATATCATGGAAAATTTCCAAGACTGCTCACGCTCGACACACGAGGTGCTGCTGAACTGCACATCGAAATGGAAACTGGGGTGTGGCGAGCCCGGCGGGGCATGCAGAGGAGACCAGGGCACATGAGAGTGCTCCTAAGGGTGCGATGCAGCGGAGCCAGGAAGGCTGGTGAGGACCCTGCAGGTCAGCAGCTCCCTGGACGCCCTAGTGCACAGTGACCCTTTGGGGTGGAATCCAGTTCCTGGCCCGGGTTGGCCTAGAAACAGCCTCTGAAGAAGCTCTCGTTGGGATGCTACCTTTTCTCTTGACACAGCTTTCCTGAGGTAGAATTCACACGCCAGCCCCCATCCCTCTGACGTGTGCAGTTCAGCGGTCGTTGGTGCATGCACAGACATGCTCAGTTCAGCGGTCGTTGGTGCATTCACGGAAACTCTCTGAGGTGTGCAGTTCAGTGGTTGTTGGTGCATGCGCAGACATGCTCAATTCCGCACATTTTCATCTTCCTCCAAAGAAACCCCGGGGCTGGGCACAGCAGCTCGTGTCTGTAATCTCAGAGGAAGGAGAGTGAGGCTGGAGGATCCCTTGAGCCCAGGAGTTAGACTAGCCTGGACAACATAATGAGACCCCACCTCTACAAAAAATACAAAAATCAACTGGTGGTGACATGTGCCTGTGGTCCCAGCTACTCGGGAGGCTGAGGCAGGAGAATGGCATGAACCCGAGAGGCAGAGCTTGCAGTGAGCCGAGATCACACCACTGCACTCCAGCCTGGGCGACAGAGCGAGACTCCGTCTCAAAAAACAAACAAACAAAAAAACAAAAAAAAACAAGTCACCTGGGATTCCAACTTAAACAGGGTAATTGGGTAATTGATTTTGACTTTATCAGTAGATACCTTTCCAAATTGATATACAGTTTTGGACATTTATGCTTTGAATGTGTAAAGATCAGCACATGTGTAAGGTTAGCTAGCGTTACAAGTATTTGGGAAAGTCTGTTTTTAGGCAAATAGAGTCGTTTAAAAAGAAGTGGAGTTTTACAGTTTCACAATTTCAGCTTAAAAGGTTTAAAGAAGCTTAGATAAGTACACATGGGACCAAATACCAATCAAAAGTGTTGAAATTAGTTAGGTTTAAAAATAGAATATCATGAAAAAAGATAGAATATGTGGTGTATAAGCTAAGATTAACCCTTAAGAAAGAAACAGTTTGCAGTCAAATGCTCTATCCCTGAACTATATCCCCAAGAACCAGGATTTGCAGTTCTTGTTTTGATAAACTGTACTTTTGTGGGGTTTTTTCAAAGCTTTTATTGTGGTAAGATATGTACAGCAAGCAATTCAGCATCTTACCCATGTTTGCGTGTACAGTTCCGTGGTGCTAGTGTGTTCCCGATGTTGTGACGCCATCATCACCACCCGTCTCCAGATCTGTTTTCATTGTGGGAAACTGAAACTTGGTCCCCATGAAACACCCACTCCCCGTTCCCATCTCCCCAGCCTCAGGGAACCTCCATTCTGCTTTCTGTCTCGGTGAGTTTGGCTCCTCTGGGAGCCGCAGGTGCACAGTCAGGCAGTACTTGCCCTTCTATATCTGGCTTCTCTCCTTTACCACTGTGTCTTAAAGACCCATCCATGTTGTAACACACGCCAGGTTTTCCTTCCTTTTTAAGACTGAGTTAAATTCCATTCTGTGGATATTCCACATTTCGTTTTCCATTAATCTGTGATGGACGCTCGTGTTGCTTCTTTCCCTTGGCCATCGTGACTAATACTGTTGTGAACAGAGTGAGCCAATATTGCCTGAGACCCTGCTTCCGATTCTTCTGTGCATATACCCAGACGCGCACTTGCTGGGTCCTAGGGTGGTTCTATTTCTAATTTTTTCAGGAATCATCATACTGTTTTCCACAGTGGCTGCCCCATTTCACATTGTTACCAACAGTGCGCAAGGGTTCCAATGTAACCATATCCTCACCAACAATTGTTATTTTCTGTTTTTTAAAATAGTAACCATCCTCATGGTTGTAATGTGATATCTCCTTGGAGTTTTGATTCACATTTTTCTACAGATTTGTTATTGTGTTAGTCCGTTCTCACACTGTTAGTAAAGACATACGCGAGACTGGGTAATTTATAAAGGAAAGAGGTTTAATTGGCTGGGGAGGCCTCAGGAAACTTACAATCATGGTGGAAGGGGAAGCAAACACCTCCTTCTTCTCATGGAAGCAGCAAGGAGAGGTGCCGAGCAGAAGGGGGAAAGCCCCTTATAAAACCATCAGATCTTGTGAGAACTCACTCACTATCATGAGAACAGCAGCATGGGGGTAAGCACACCCATGATTCTATTACCTCCCACCGGGTCCTTCCCATGACACGTGGGGATTATGGAAACTACAATTCAAGATGAGATTTGAGCGGGGATGCAGCCAAACCATTTAAGTTATCCAGGAGGATCCAGGCCCAAATTACAATGGACACAGGACCAACCCATGATGGAACCAGGTTCAGCCCACGATAAATCCAAGCTCAGCTCAGGTAGGATCCAGGCTCAGCTTAGGTTGGACCCAGGCTCAGCCCATGATGGATCCAGGGCCAGCTTAGGTTGGATCCAGGCTCAGCCCATGATAGACCCAATCACAGGCCACAGTAGCCCCAAGAGCAGCCCTCAATGGACCCAGACTCAGGCCACAGTGGACCTAGTATCAATCCAAGAGGGACCTAGGATCACCCCGTGATGGAGCCAGACTCAGCCCAGGATGGATCCAGGATCAACCCTGGCAGCTTTTGAAGGAGGAAACTGGGTCACAGTAGATGCATCTCATTCTGGACTCCTGGCATCTGGGAGCTGTTTGATGACAGAATGATAGCTTTAACACTGAATAGGAGTACATCCTATCTGTCTTCAAGTTGCTTAAAAGAAGCATTCTCTCACCTTTCCTGAGATCAGTGGGAACATCCCCAGGAGTCAGTAGGTCTGTGTTGGAGGTCAGTGCGCTGGAAGCTGCACGAACTCTGCCATGCCAGAAGCCCCAAGTGCACAGCAAAGCTACCCGGAGGGAGTGTAAACACATAGGATGAAGCTGGGCTGACGTCCCTCAGTCCAGCACCTTCCACCGTGCCACCCACAAGGAAGGTGCTGTGAGGGACACGGCCTCTGCCCTCAAGAGGCTATCTCCTCCTGTGGTCCAGCGGAGCCCCACTCTCGCCTGCTCACACCACCTGCTGAGGGTGGGCCACCTGCTTCCTGCCGGGACAGTGACCCCCTCTAGACTTGGATTAGACCACCTGAGCAATTGCAGAGAATTCGGGGGCAAGTAAGGCCTCAGGGAGGGGACATCCCACCTGGGCCCCTGTGTCCAGGTGGAAAATGCTGGTCTGGTCCCACCACACTGAGAGCTCTACCCCCGCCAGCTTCCTGTCGCTCAGGCAGAAATGCCGGGGAAATGTCCTGGAACGCAGCTATCAGTGCCTGGCACTTTCCAAGCTAAAGCTACATTGCCAAGGGACTGAAGACCCCACACAGTTTGCGGGCCTTTTTTTAAGAAGACACTGGGGCTGGGTGCAGAGGCTCACACCAGGAATTCCAGCACTTTGGCAGGCTGAGATGGGAGGATCACTTGAGCAGGAGAGTTGGAGGCTGCAGTGAGCGGTGATTGCACCATTGCACTCCAGCCTGGGCGACAGAGCAAGACAGTGTCTCTTAAAAAAACAAATAAAACTTTGGGGAACACTGTGATGGAGCAAGACCCTGAGGAGCACAAGAGCAGATGCTCAGCCCGATGCAGCCGTCCGTGTGGCAGGAAGAATGCTGCACATCACAGCTGGTGTGGCCACCCCTACCTTCTTCTTCATGCTCTCATGACTTCTGTCCTGGCCTGGCCCTGGTGTGTGTGTGCACGTGCACGTGTCTGTGCATGTATACATGTGTTTGTGTGTGTATGCATGTGTGTTTGTGTGTGTGTGTGCATGTGTGTGTGTGCCTGTGTGTGGTGTGTGTGTGGTGTGAGTGGAGGGGCTGGTCGGTTGGGTCAGGGGAGGAGTTTATGTTCCCATTGAGGCGTAAGGGGAGGGTCTTCCGGGGACTTCAGGGAAGGTTTTTCCCGCTCTGGCAGAGAGGCGAGCTAGAGGCTTCTCTCTTGCGTGAACCACACTGTCTGTGGCTGTTCCAGCTGTCTGGTGACCAGGACGGCCTGCCCAGGGCACTGAGGATGATCGTGTGGAAAACGGCGCTCACTCAGGTCCTGGACCTGCTCCACCGCTCGGAAACCACTGCCAGGGCTGCCCCACTCTCACACCGGATGGGCGAGGCAATGCAGCATCCTTACCCCTGCCTGCAGGTCCTCTGACCCACAGATGGTCACAGATGGTATATGGCCTCTGGCCAGGACTGCATGACCGAGTGGCCACATCTGGGGGCTCTGTCGTGGACACACCGAACATCCCGGGGCTGTGGTTTTTAAATCCCTCCTAGGTCCCTTGGGAACCAAACCAGTCTGACGGACCTCTGCTGCAGGGTGTGTCCCCCAAGGCAGGGCGTGCTGCGGGTGCCTGCCTACAGAACCTCTCCAGAGGACAAGGGTTTGGGCCACAGCGGCCCTGCCAGCCTGCCCCATCTGGTCCCCATCACCGCCTGGCTGGTGGCCTTAAGCTCACCCCACATGTGGGTCCTGCTAGGGCCCCTCAGCGTCTTATGCTTGAGGCTTCGGCACTCCTTCTCCTAGGGGCGTGTGGTACTCTCAGGAGGCTGTGGCTGAATTTAGGCTTAGCCGCACCCCCCACCACATTATTTGGTTCAAAGTAGGGAAGGTCATTTGGATGATACACAGCTTTGGGTTCCAGCTGGAGGTGTTCATTTCATGTCTAAAACTCCTCTCAATGCCCTGGTTCTTTTCTGTGAAATATTTTTCAAAATGTCTATAGAGAAGGGTTTAAAATAGGCTGCCCAAGAGCCACAGGGAGCAATGACCCAATTGTTGGTCACAAGAGGGAAGCAGGGGCCCATTTGGCCGTACCCGCCCCTGCCCGGGCCTCCCCGTCGCAATGTCGAGGAGTCTGTGCCACCCCTGGGGCCCCTTGGGGCTGCTGTTTGCTTCTTGGCAAGTTTCCATAGAAACGTGCTTCCGACTTCCCCCATCGTGTCTGCACCTCGTTCAGGGAACTTCTCTCTGTGGATCTGCCACCTGGCCCTCGGGGGCTTAGAACACTGCTGGTCCTGCGACAGGGCCTTGTGCCCACCGGCACCCTTCGGCTCTCACTCGGGGGCTTAGAACGCCGCTGGTCCTGCGACAGGGCCTTGTGCCCACCGGCACCCTTGCTGCACAACCATCCCCAGTGTCTTGGCGTTGGCAAGCTTGGCCCCAGGACAGTTTCTGGGGTTTCCTCCCTATCCCTGCTCCTGAACAGCCGCTCGGCAACAATGCAGACTCCGGGGTTTCCAGGAGTGGTCCCGTTGGAGACAGTGATGGCAGTGGGCCTCCTTCCCTCCCTAAGCCGCCAGCACAGGCATTCCTCAGCAATGAGGGGGCTGCCTGGAGTGGGGAGCAGGCCATGAGCCCTTCAGACAGGTCCCAGACCTCGTGTGTGGCTCAGAGGCCAGAGGGACATATATGTCAGCAAGATAGGAATTACAGAAGTGACAGGTGTCCGGACAGAGGAAGGACAGTGCCATGAGAGGACGCGACGGGAGGACACGACCTGGTTTAGAGATCAGGGTGGACTTTCTGGAGAAGCAACGTCTGAGGGGTGACCTGGAAGGTGATGAGCCCACCCTGGTGTCTCACTCTCCCCGTCTAGCCCAGCCTCTGACAGACAAGGCCAGTTTCCTGGCCCACAAATCCCCAGGAGTGATTTCACTTAGCACCTCCCTTTGAGGTCACACTGCCATCTTCGTCAAGTTGCCTTGTAAATCTGACAAGCCTGCCACAGTTACTGACTCAATGTCTGCTACGTGCCAGCCAAGGGGAAGGGTGGGGAGGCGTATAGGCAGTAGTGCCTCAGTTGTTCAGCTTGGCTCAGTGTGTGTGTGCGTGTGTGTGTGTGCGCGCGTGCGTGCACATGCACACGTGTGTCATGTAACTGTCGTGTGAAGACGAAACTACACGGAACATAAGAGTGAATTAATGCACAGAAAACATCTTTAAAAAATAGAACAAGAAAAGGAGGGAAAAGTAAATTGAAAAGAAATTAAGGAAGGAGTTAAAGTATTAGGGAGAAACTGAAAATACTGAAGATCTGATAGGTGGCTAATAGGAGTCCCCGAAGTGGGAAATCAAAACAAAGCAGAATAAATATTTACATTCAAAGAATTTTTAGCTGAAATAAAAAAATTGAATTACAATATTGAAAAAGCGCACTGTGGACCTGAGAATACCGCCCAGAATCGCCAAAACCAAGACACTGTCCAGTAAAGTCACTGGACTTTAAATAAAAAGAAAAGTGCCTTTGGGATCTAGTAAAAACAGTGGGGGACTTATAAAGAAAAAAAAAGATTTATCATCAGACTTTTGTCTTTGACATTTCCTGCCAGAAGATAGTGAAGATTACAACAAAAATTAGCCGGGCGTGGTGGTGGGCGCCTGTGGTCCCAGCTACTCAGGAGGCTGAGGCAGGAGAATGGCGTGAACCCGGGAGGCGGAGCTTGCAGTGAGCCGAGACTGCGTCACTGCACTCCAGCCTGGGCGACAAAGCGAGACTCTGTCCCAAAAAAAAAAAAAAAATTGTCTTGCTGGGAAAGCTTTTTGTCCAAATGCTATTTTTCCTTGCGGTACCAAGGAACAAGCATTCTGTTTCTAAATAAACATTTGACTTATAACAGTCCTCTAAAACTCTGCCATTGCTTTGTCAACTAAGTTTGTGGAATATTTTAAATCTTTTATGTCATTTCAACAATGTTCATGGCATCTTCACCAGGAATAGTTTCCATCTCAAGAAACCATTTTACTTGTTCATCCATCAGAAAGAACTCCTCATCCATTAAAGTTTATCCTGAGATTGCAGCAGTTTAGTCCCACCTTCAGCCTCCTTCTGATTCTAGTTCTCTTGCTGCTTCCCCCACATCTGCAGTTACCTCCTCTGCTGAAGGCTTGAACCGTTCAAAGTCATCCGTGAGGGCTGGAAACAACTTCTTCCAAACTCCCACTGATGTGATATTTTGACCTCTTCTCGTGAATCATGATTGTAATGGGATCTAGAAAGGTGAATCTTTTCCAGAGGGTTAATTTACTTTGCCCAGATCCATCAGAGGAATCACTATCTATAGCAGCTATAGCCTCATAAAATAGATTTCTTTTTTTTTTTTTTTTTTTGTCTCTGTCACCCAGGCTGGAGTGCAGTGGTGCGATCTCAGCTCACTGCAAGCTCCGCCTCCTGGGTTCATGCCATTCTCCTGCCTCAGCCTCCCAAGTAGCTGAGACTACAGGCACCCACCACCACTCCCGGCTATTTTTTTTTTTTTTTGTATTTTTAGTAGAGACAAGGTTTCACCGTGTTAGCCAGGATGGTCTCAATCTCCTGACCTCATGATCTGCCCACCTCGGCCTCCCAAAGTGCTGGGATTATAGGCATGAGTCATTATGCCCAGCCTATATTTCTTAAATAGCAAGACTTGAAAGTCAAAATTACTCCTTGATCTATGGGCTGCAGAATGGATGTGGTGTTAGCAGGCATGGAAACAGCATTCATCTCCTTTTAAATCTCCATCCAAGCTCTTGAGTGGCCAGAAGCATTGTCAGTGAGAGGTCATATTTTGGAAGGAATTTTTTTTTGAGCAGTAGGTCTCAACAGTGGGCTTTAAATATTCAGCAAACCATGCTGTCAACAGATGTGCTGTCACCAGGCTTTGTTGTCCACTTATGGAGCACAGGCAGAGTAGACTGAGCTTCATTCTTAAAAGCCCTGGGATTTTCAGAATGGTGAATGAGGACTGGCTTCAACTCAAAGTCCCTGGCTGTGTTAGCCCCTAGCAAGAGAGTCAGCCTGTGCTTGGAAGCTTGGAAGCCAGACACTGTCTCCTCTCTAGCTGTGAAAGTCCTAGAAGGCATCTTCTTCCAGTAGAAGGCTGTTTCATCTGCCTTGCAAATCTCTTGTTTAGTGCAGCCTCCCTCATCACCGATCTTAACTAGATCTTCTGGAGAACTTGCTGCAGCTTCTCCATCAGCACTTGCTGCTTCACCTTGCACTTTTGGAGACAGCTTCTGTCCTTAAACTTCATGAACCAACTTCCGCCAACCTCAAACGTTTCTTCTGCAGCTTCCTCGCCTCTCTCAGCCTTCACAGAATTGAAGAGAACAAGGGCCTTGCTCTGAATTAGGGTTGGGCTTAAGGGATTGTTGTGGCTGATTTGACCTTCTATCCAAACCACTGAAACTTTTGACGTATCAACAATAAGACTGTTTCTCTTTTTATCATTCGGGGGGCCACTGGAGTTGCACTTTTAATTTCCTTCAAGAACTTTTCCTCGGCATTCACAACTTGGCCAACCGTTTGGTGCGGGAGGCCAAGATCTCGGCCTCTCTGAGCTTTCTCCGTGGCTTCCTCACTCAGCTTAATAATTTCTAGCTTTTGATTTAAAGCGAGAGACCTGCAACTCTTCCTTTCGCTTGAATGTTAGAGGCCATTATAGGGTTATCAATTGGCCTAATTTCAATACTGCTGTGTCTCAGGGAAGAGGGAGGCCTGAGGAAAGGAAGGGAGACATGAACAGCAGTGGCGGATCGGTGAGAACACATATTTATGCGCTAAGTTCGCCTGCATATATGGCCGTGGTTCGTGGTTCTGTGAAACGACTGTAGTAACTACAAAGGTTGCTGGGCGCAGGTCACTGTAACAGACACAATCATCACGAAAATGTGACATGGAGACAGGAAGTGGGCACCTGCTGTTGGAAAAATGGCCCCGATGAACTTGCTGGACTTAGCGTGGCTACCAACCTTCAGTTTGCAAACAATGTTATTTCTGCAAAAAATGCAGCCCAGCAAAAGCCAGGTGCATAGAAATAAACCTAGTGAGGCACGACCTGACTGGCCATCCTGGGAGGAGGACAGGAGCCAAGTCATTGTCCTGAAAGATGATAAATGAAGGGACAGAATCCTGCATTCATCCTGCCTTTGCTCCATGACCTGCACCCCAGGCAACCTGGTGGTAGTGAGGGGAAGTGACATTTTATAAAAGCCAACGAACAACTAAAGGGACATGATGGAATCCATATGCCGCCATCTTGCAGCCCCTGGGGATGCGAGGGCCAGGCGCTGGACCTTCTCGGTGCCCATGTCAGAGCTGGGGCAATGGCCGGGCGGGAGGTGCCTCCTGGGGACGGTCGCCACTGCTTCAAGTCTTGCTAAAGGGACTGGACCCAGCTGTCATTTGCCTGGAAATGCAAAGGAGCTGGTGCACAGCCCCGTGGGGTGGTGGGCAGAGCATGCTGGCTGGTCCCAGGCTTTGCAGAGAAGCCACGAGGAAGCAGAGTGGGGAGGGGGTCTGTGAGTGAGAGGAGACCTGGAAGGCTCCTCAGATCTGGACACTGGGCAAGACGGCTCTGGTGTCTGGGAACATGTGCTTGGGTGACACACAGCACAGAAGTTCAGGGGAGTGGGGACAGTCATTGGCAGGATAGCCAGGCACCGGGCGCTGTGCTGGGCGGGGCACGTGGAGGGCTGTTGGGATAACTGGCCAGGTTCTATCCAGGCCTGGGAGATCGTGATAATGGTGTTTGCCTTATACTAACTCATTAAGCTACACATCGTTGGTGTGGTTTTATCCCTCTGAGCTTTATTTGGCAATAACTGGGCCTAAGGAATAGATACCACATCTTGCTGGTATGCAGTGCAAGGTGACCTCCCATCAGGTCGGCGGGGGTGTGGCCCCTCTGTGCCTGGCTGTCTCCTCAGGGCAGGGCTGGGCGTTGGGCTGGAGGGTAAGCACCCTGAAACCCCGGAACCTCGGGTCTCCACGGCAACGCTGCGCCCACTTGCACAGTGCCTGACAGCTCTTGCGGAGGCCCTTGCGGGGATCAGTCACTGTCAGGAACATCAGGAACCTGCAGAAAAGGAGCGCCCAGCCTTCCCGAAACCAGCCCACGCCCAGAGAGGGTTTGCAACAACCCTAACGGAGCTCAGCTGATGGACAGGGACAGGCTCTCCGAATCTGTCCAGACTCAGCAGGCCCTAGGGGCCCATGGGGGTCAGAGGAGGTTGACTTTCACACCCTTGCACAAAGAGCTCACGGGGCAGCTGTGTGAGATGGAGACTGAGGGGAATTGAGCCATACCAAGGAGGCAGCTCTGCTGGCCTCACAGGGGGCCACCGAGGTCTCAATGGACGGCCCTTCCTTGCAGAAGGAGGACTTGCAGGATTATGGGGAAAGAGCATGAAACACGGAAGAAGGAGCCTTATTCTGAAGACGTAGAAGAATTTTTGAAGATAATTTTCTGGAGAAAGAGGTAAACTCTTTGATATTTACAGCGCGATGTGGGAGGCACGGCCCCCACGTAAGGCGAGGAGGCAGCCTTCAAGAGAGACAGCTGAGCCAGAAAGACAGGGACGTGGCAAGAGGGAAGTTTCTCGCAAAAACATGAAGATGTAACAATTCAGATCATCTGGGGAGCGGGAAAGAACCCCCAGACAGCTGAGTCAGGGAGCACCCTGTGCCGAGAGAGAGGAGCGGCAGCGAGGACAGGGGCCCAGCAGCCAGAGCACAGAGAGAACGAGGCTCTGCAGGCCCAGCAGGAACAGCTGGAGCCAGGGCAACAGCCAAGCACACAAGCCAGAAACTCCCTTGTTGTGTAAAACACAAAAGAGATGAACGTGGCATTGAAAAGAAGATGCAAACCTTTCAAAGAGCTAGGGAGACAAGGCCAAAGCATGGGAGCCTCCGAGTGCCTCGAACGTGCAGGAGCTCAGAGCCCAGGCGGGCGGCAGTGGATCATGAAGCAGCCTCTTTCTTTCTCTCGTTTGAGACAGGGTCTGGCTCTGTTGCCCAGGCTGGAGTGCAGCAGTGCGATCGCAGCTCACTGCAGCCTCGACCTCTCGGACTCAGGCGATCCTCTTGCCTCAGCCTCCTGAGTAGCTGGGACTACAAGCACACGGCACCACACCTGCCTAATTTTCTAATTTTTGTAGAGACAAAGTCTCCCTATGTTGCCCAGGCTGGTCTCAAACTCCTGGGCTCAAGTGATCTTCCCACCTTGGCTTCCCAAAGTGCTGGGATTGCAGGTGTGAGCCACTGCACTCAGCCTGAAGCAGCCCCTTCCTGTGTGTTCGCTTAGAAAGATGACGGGTAATACAGCTGGTCTAAGATTCTTCACATGTATTTTTGCCTCAAAATTCCGCAATTATTGCTCCATTGCACATTAAATGTAGAAATACATTTATTATATTGTAAATAACAGGCTATTATTAATTATTGATAAATAAAATGAAATAAATATAGCTATTCTCTATTAACACATTGGAAATATTAATGGCAATGATAATTATGATAATATGTACATAATACTATGTGTCCTCAAAAAGTACTTGAAGACATGTTTTGACCAACTGAAAAATGAATTAAAAATGTAAGCTGGGGCAGGCACGGTGGCTCACATCTGTAATCCCAGCACTTTGGGAGGCCAAGGCGGGCAGATCACCTGAAGTCAGGAGTTTGAGACCAGCCTGGCTAACATGGTGAAACTCTGTCTCTACTAAAAACACAAAAATTAGCCAGGCGTGGTGGTGGGTGCCTGTAAAACCCAGCTACTCGGGAGGCCAAGGCAGGAGAATTGCTTAAACCTGGGAGGCGGAGGTTGCAGTAAGCCAAGATCTGCACCCTTGCACTCTAGCCTGGGTGACAGAGTGAGAGTCCATCTCAAAAAAAAAAAAGAAATGTAAGCTGGGTGTGGTGGCAAACAGCTGTGGTCCCAGCTACTGAGGAGGCTGAGGTGGGAGGATCACTGGAGCCTGGGAGTTGGAGGCTGCAGTGAGCTGAGATCGCGCCTGTGAATAGCCACTGCCCTCCAGCCCAAGTGACAGAGTGAGACACGGTCTCTTACAAAAAAAAAAAGGAAGCGTGAATCCTGATGCAAAGCATGGGCTTTGGGCGATTTTGTGTCCACACAAGTTCCGTGTCCACACAGGTTCTGTGTCCACACAGGCTATATCTCCACGCAGGTTCTGTGTCCACGCAGGCTATGTGTCCACACAGGCTATGTGTCCACGCAGGTTCTGTGTCCACGCAGGCTATGTGTCCACGCGGGTGAAACCCATTCTCTACCAAAAAAAAAAAGCATAAGTAGCCGGGCATGGTGACAGGTGCCTGTAATTCCAGCTACTCAGGAGGCTGAGGCATGAGAATTGCTTGAACCTGAAAGGCAAAGGTTGGAGGGAGCTGAGATCCTGCCACTGCCCTCTAGGTTGAGCAGCAGTGAGACTCCATCTCAAAAATAAATAAATAAATGAATTTTTTTAAAATGCAAATATTAGTCAGCCATGGTGTCAGATGCCTATAATCCCAGCTATTCAGGAATCTGAGGCAGGAGAATTGCTTGAAACTGGGAGGCGGAGGTTGCAGTGAGCCGAGATCGTGCCACTGCACTCCAGCCTGGGTAATAGAACAAGACTCTGTCCCGAAAAAGAGGACCATTTGACCAAGGAGACCTAGGTTGGAAGTGCCACCACACTTCAGGCTGGGCAACATAGACACTGTCTTGGCTGGGCGCGGTGACTCATGCCTGTAATCCAGCACTTTGGGAGGCTGAGGCGGGCGGATCACGAGGTCAGGAGATCAAGACCATCCTGGCTAACACGGTGAAACCCCATCTCTACTAAATATACAAAACATTAGCCAGGCATGGTGGCCGGTGCCTGTAGTCCCAGCTACTCGGGAGGCTGAGGCAGGAGAATGGTGTGAACCCAGGAGGTGGAGCTTGCAGTGAGCAGAGATCGTGCCACTGCACTCCAGCCTGGGTGACAGAGTGACACTCCGTCTCAAAATAAATAAATAAATAAATAAAGTTATACAACATACGGCTTTAAGGTATAGACCTAAGAATGGAATTCCTGCATCATATGGTAATTCTGTATAACTTTTTTTTTTCAGACAGGTTCTAGCTCTGTCACCCAGGCTGGAGTGCAGTGGCACAACCAAGGTTCACTGCAGCCTGCTCTCTCAGGCTCAAGCAATCCTCCAACCTCAGCCTCCTGAGTAGCTGGGACTACAGGGCTCTGTCATCACGCCTGGCCATTTTTTAATTTGTTTCTTTGTAGAGACGGGGTCTCTCTATGTTGCCAAGGCTGGTCTTGATCTCCCGGTCTCAAGAGATTCTCTCACCTTGGCCTCCCAAAGTGCTGGGATTCCCGGTGTGAGCCACTGGGTTCGGCCTGTTTAACTTTTTGAGGAACCACAAAACTACTGTCCACAACTGCGGCCCCATTTTACATTCCCACCAGCAATCTGCGGGGGTCCCAATTCCTCCACACCCTCACCAACTGCTGTTATTTTCCTTGTATTACTTGGATTACTTTTTGCAGCTGTCCTCACGGGTAGGACCTGGTGTCTCATTGGGGTTTCTGTTTGCATTCCCCTAACGGCTAATGACTTTGAGCATCTTTTCCTGAGCTTATTGGTAGTTTGTATATCTTCATAAGGAACATGACTCTTCAAATACTTTGTCCATTTTTATATCGAGTCACTTGTTATAATTATTATTATTGTAACTGTCTTTATTTGAATTATGTTTTCTATTTGCTGATGTTAGGAAATACAATGGCTTTTTATGTTGATCTTGTAAGCCGGCTACCTTGCTAACTTTCTTTTAGTAATTTCTCTACAGATTCATTTGTTTTTGTAATAGTCATTGCCTGGAATTTATGAATTATGTTCTTCCTTTCCAATCCCAGTTCTCTTCACTGCTGACCCAGTGAATGACAAGGTGTGAGGCTGCCCCGCGTTACACCTCGGCTGGATCTCTGCCATGCTGCTGAGGGGAGAGTGTTCCCGCCTCGGCTTTGGATTTTTTTTTTTTTTTTTTTTTTTGACGGAGTCTCGCTCTGTCACCCAGGCTGGAGTGCAGTGGTGCAATCTCGGCTCACTGCAAGCTCCACCTCCCGGGTTCACGCCATTCTCCTGCCTCAGCCTCCTGAGTAGCTGGGATTACAGGCGCCCTCCACCACAACTGGCTAATTTTTTTGTATTTTTAGTAGAGACAGGGTTTCACCGTGTTAGCCAGGATGGTCTTGATCTCCTGACCTCGTGATCGGTCTGCCTTGGCCTCCCAAAGTGCTGGGATTACAGGCGTGAGCCACCGCGCCCGGCCTGGGCTCTGGATCTTTAAAGGGGATGCACTGGTGTTTCCCCATTTTCGGTCTGCTGTAGGTTTTTGGTAAGTTTCCCGTTTGTAAGTTTGAAAAGTTTCTTCCTTTTTTCCTGAGGGTGTTTTGAGTTGTATTGAGTGATTTTCAGCATCCACTGGGATGAGCCTGTGTTTTCCCCTTTCATCTGTTCATGTGGCGAATGAAAGCTATCGATCTTCTCATTCTAAATCACTCACATTCCTGGGGTAATCCCAACAAATCCCAACATGGTCATGAGTGTGATCACCTTTTAAAAATAGACACCCTGAGTTCAGTGTGCTAATGATTTGTTTAGGATTTGCACATCTTTGGGAGTGAGATTGTACTAAAATATTATTTTTCTTGGACTATTCTTGTCTGGTTTGTTTTAAAGATTGTAATGGCTTCACAATGATTCAAGGAGTGCTCCCTCCTTTCTACTCTCAGGAAGAGTTTGTAAAAGACTGGAACATTCTGTTCCTTGAAAGTTTGGTAGAACACATCTGTGCAACCCTGGGCAGGGGAAAATAAGAATGCTGTGACTTCTTAGTCGGAACAGATCCCTCTTACAAAACAGAGATGAATAGAAGAAAAACAAGCAAAGGGTTATTAACATGTGTGTTTCACGTATGTGTGGGAGATGCCTAGGGCATGAGTCACTCTCAACGAGGCGGCTTTGAATTCCAGCTTGTAGAGCATCTTTAACAAAGAAGATAGATTTTCAGAGAAGTTCCAGGCAAAAAAGAAAGACTTGGAGTCTCTGTGGGCAGCAACTTGAGGAAAGGCAAATAAATGTCAGATAAAGGCTCTTTGGTAAAGCTTGTTGGTGTAGATTATTCAGGAACTATCTTCAGGTGCAAGCGATGAGGGTGTGAGCCTGTCTTCGGTGGTTAACCTTTGTTCTCCCAGGTAGAGGGGGCAAGATCCCTTCGTCTTTGTAAGCCCGTGTCCTGCGTAGAGGGGGGACCAGGCGCTCTCCCTCAGTTGCTCCTCGCAGAGGCCCTCAGCCCCACAGGCCTGCTCTTCAGGAGGCGCATTCTGGTCTCCCACACCTGTCAACCTGAGTTTTCTTGTAGGCAGATTTTAAATCAATGGTTAAATGTCTTTAACGGCTATAGAATTATTAGGTCATCTCTTCCTTCTTGAATCAATTTTTTGTCGTAATCTTCTTCAAATGTATTCATTTTCCACAATTTTCTGGGAAGGTATCCATTTAAAATCTTACCCGTTTTGGAAAAGATTTCAAACGGACTGGTTCCTGATACGTTTATCTTTAAACTTCTGCTTATGTTTGATGATTCTCCTTTTCATTCTAATACCGACTCGGTTCTCCCTCTCTCTCTCTCTGTTTTTGCCAGTGTTGTCTGTCACCTTCGTCTAATAATCAGCCAACATTTGTCTTTGATCCACCCGATCTGCCTTTTATTTTCTATTTCCTGAGTTTCTGCTCATATTTTTACCTTTGTTCTGCTTTTATTGGTTTAGCCTCTTGTTCTTTTTGTCACTTATGTTGGAGGCTTGGCTCATTAATTTCCACTGTTTCCTCCTTTTAACTCTGTCTAATTTCTGGGGTGAATTAGTTGCACTTTGCAATATTCCACACGCACGTGGAGAGTTTCACATACTCATACATAATAGGCAGTGCACCCACTGTAATCCGGTTCTAAGCGTTTCTCATTTCTATCATGTGTTATTCTTTAACTCACGGCTTTTAGAAGTGTACATTTTATTTTCCAAATAAATGGTAATTTTGAAAGTTTCTTCTTCTTCTTCTTTTTTTTTTTTTTTTGAGATGGAGTCTTTCTCCGTCACCCAGGCTGGAGTGCAGTGGCGCGATCTCGGCTCACTGCAAGCTCCGCCTCCCGGGTTCAAGCAATTCTCCTGCCTCAGCCTCCCGAGTAGCCGGGACTACAGGTGCCCGCCACCATGCCTGGCTAATTTTTTTTTTTATTTTTTTGTATTTTTAGTAGAGATGGGGTTTCACCATGTAAGCCAGGATGATCTCGATCTCCTGACATTGTGATCCGCCCACCTCGGCCTTCCAAAGTGCTGGGATTACAGGCGTGAGCCACCATGCCCAGCCCCTGAAAGCTTCTTCTTATCTCAAATTATTAAGATCAGTTGTAAGATCTCATGTTGACTGTTAGCTCACTGCCTCCTGGTCAGGAAACACTGTTGCTACAGCATGAACTGACTGAAGTCAGCTCACTCACTTCCTGTGGGATGTGCAGCTACTTTTCCCAAGTGCTGCATGTACACTTGAGAACAGGAAGGCCCCGTGGACTGCCAGGGTGCCAAGCCTGGGAGGGATGTCCATTCATTTGTCCACATAGCTAGGAAACCCTACACCACAGCTCAGTGTCTCAGTAGGGCACTGCTCGACGACTCAGGAGGATGCCAACTTCCCCGGTGCCCCTGGCAGGCAGGGAGTGTCTGGGCTCCAGTTGACCTAGACGCTTCTTCAAGTCTTGCCCAAGCTCTCCGACCTTCCTCAGTCTCCCTCGGGGCAGCCTGCACTTCCATATACGGAGGTTCTCATCGGTCCTTGCCTCTGTGCCTGCACTTTTTTCTACCATCTACACCTATTAGCTGACATTTGTCTGTAAAGAAGAGCCTTCCCTTCTCCCCCACCTCTGCCTCCACATCGTGCATCCTAACTGTGGAAGTGCCGGTTCTTCCCTCACTCAGTGCCCTCTTCTGCCCTGTGCTGCTGGCCTTGTTCTGGTCTTGGTCTCGGTTTGGCACATCTGGGAGTTGTCCCAAATGTGCTGGCTGTGAATCCTCACACTGGAGCTGGCACAGGTGAAGAGTTGAAAGAGAGATACCAGCTGTTGTTTACAAAGATGCGATTGAGAAATACCAGCTGATGTTTACGAAGATGCGTATGGATCAGGGCGTGTGCATTTCCTGGGAACCAGCATGGCACCCTGGCCACCAGGACACAGGGCGGCACTCCCTGTTCCCTCCCTGAGTGGTCAGTGTTCTTGGGCCAGTGACCATAGTCAGCTCATTCTCTGTCACCAGCGTGTGGGTCACACAACATTGGGAAGCCCTGTGTGCACATTTCCATGTGTCCGGTGACAGGTGGCAGCTCCTCCCAGGACACCAAGAAAGAGACCAAGGGGCTGGGCTGGGTTCACAGTCGGATGTGAGTGGCCTCCAGGCCTGCAGGACAAGGAGGCCAAGCACTTGCTGTGGCCAAAGGGTGATTCCTGATGCAGGTTCCCATCCCAGCATCACCCGTGGTGGCACCTGCAGCCCCACCCATCGGGAGCTCATCTTCTGCTCCCCAGGGGGGCAATTCAGAGGGGTCTACTTCTTCCTCTGTAGTGTGAGGTGGGGTCGTCTTCTGCATTTAGAGTCCAAGCCAAAAGGCCCCTCCAGAACCAGCTCATGCTGGGGTCTCACGCCTTTCTCCACCCACCCTCAGGCCCGTCAGCCTTGCATGGTCCCGCAAGGTCACTCAGCCACCCTAAGCCCTGGCCTTTTGCCTTCTGTGGGAAGGGGCTCAAGGTGGGGCCCCTTGCCCAGCTCCTCCTGCTCCAGCCAGGGAGTGGGCTCCGTGGATTCATGTCCAGCGAGAACCTCAGGATGTGGCTTTATTTGGAAGTAGGCTTGCTGATGTCATGGGTTAGGGGTGTTAGGGATCTCTGGATGTGGCCATCCCGGACTTAGGATGGGCCCTACAAGGACAGCAGAGAACACAGAGAGGGGTCCGTGAGAAGGCATGGCTGGGGTGACACAGGCACACGCCCAGGAAGGCCAGGAGCCGCCAGGAGCCACCAGGAGCCGGGAGAGTCAAGGAAGGGTCCCCCCCGAGGGACAGAGGCTTCGGAGCGAGTGTGGCCCTGCTGACACCTTGACTGCAGACACATGGCCTCCAGCACTGTGAGAGCAAATGTGTGTCTTAGCCACCCACGTGCTGGCTCTGTGGCGGCAGCCCTGGGACACCGACGGGAGCCCTGAAAGGGGCACAGCCCGAGGCGCGGACGTCTCCTGCTGGGTGCTCTGTGACACCATCGGGGCTGGAACTGTCTCGGTGCCTCCTGTGTGGATGGAGAGACTGAGGCACAGAGGTGGCGGAGGTGGCAGAGGTGGGGTTCAAACCATGCAGCCGGGGTTCCCTCCACCCAGCAGCTGCCCCTCCCAAGTGCTCAGGGTCACGTCCTTGGGGCCCCAGGGGCAGGGTGGAGGCTGCAGGGACAGGTGCGCTGGGGCTGCCAGAGGGAGGATTGCACCCACTTCCTGGAATTTGCAGGCCTCCTCAGCAGCGACCTTTGCCCAGCTTCAATGTCCCCGGGCCCAGAGGGCAGAGGATGCCCGGGGGAAGCCCCTTCAGGCCTCTCCTTGCTCCCCCCTGGACCCCACAGGACCTGCCGCAGGGGATGGGGCCAGGCGGCCAGGAGACTGGACAGCAGGAGGCTCGGGGATCACGCAGATACGGGCCTCGGGAGCACCCACCTCTGACCTGTTCCAGAGGGGGCTAGAGACCTGGAGGCAAAGCCCAGGGTCAGAAGCCACAGATGGCCCCTAAGGCCAGGTGGGCAGCTGAACCCAGCAGAGTGAGAAGCAGGAGGTATCCCTGGGCCCCCCAGCACCCACCCCGTGTGGTGCCCCCAGAGCTGGCATGGAGGAAGGGGCCCCTCCTGCTAGACCTCAGGGCTGACCGGCCTCCTGTGAGGGGCTGTGGGGCCGTGGTGGGGGCTGCTTTCTCCCGGCTCCCTGGGCCCCAGGGCCCCTCTCCTCAGCCTGAGGGCCCACAGGCTCCCGACTCCACGGCTGTGGTTCGTGGCCCACACTCTGGGTTCTGGAGGCTAAGGGGGCTCCGACGGGGGCACACCTGACACCTGCTGAAGCAGGAGGTCCCAGGGCATGGCGGCCACACCAGCTGGAGGCACTGCGAGAGCTGCACTCCCGGGCTAAACAGAGCCAGGCATGTGCAGAGCACAGTGTGCTCCATGGGGAGAGGGCAGGGCACTGCCTTCAGTGGTCTCGGCCCAGGCTGCCTCTGGCTAGTGAGTGAGCACGCCCCTGGGTGGCCTGGCTGCACGGCCGTCCTGCATGGCCCAGCTTTTTGTCTGTGTCCCTGCACAGCCTCATAGGCCCTGCAGCCCCCTGGGATCCCAGGTGCAGGTGAGAGGTGACAGCATGCTGGCAGTCCTCACAGCCCTCGCTCGCTCTCGGCGACTCCTCTGCCTGGGCTCCCACTTTGGTGGCACTTGAGGAGCCCTTCAGCCACCGCTGCACTGTGGGAACCCCTTTCTGGGCTGGCCAAGGTGGGAGCCGGCTCCCTCAGCTTGCAGGGAGGTGTGGAGGGAGAGACGCAAGCGGGAACCGGGGCGGCGCGCGGCGCTTGCGGGCCAGCTGGAGTTCCAGGTGGGCCTGGGCTTGGCGGGCCCCACACTCGGAGCAGCCGGCCGGCCCTGCCAGCGCCGGGCAATGAGGGGCTTAGCACCCGGGTCAGCGGCTGCGGAGGGTGTACTGGGTCCCCCAGCAGTGCCAGCCCACCGGCGCTGCGCTTGATTTCTCACTGGGCCTTAGCTGCCTTCCCGCGGGGCAGAGCTCGGGACCTGCAGCCCGCCATGCCTGAGCCTCCCACCCCCTCCACAGGCTCCTGTGCGGCCCCAGCCTCCCCGACGAGCGCCACCCCCTGCTCCACGGCGCCCAGTCCCATCGACCCCCCAAGGGCTGAGGAGTGCGGGCACACGGCGCGAGACTGGCAGGCAGCTCCACCTGCAGCCCCAGTGCAGGATCCACTGGGTGAAGCCAGCTGGGCTCCTGAGTCTGGTGGAGACGTGGAGAACCTTTATGTCTAGCTCAGGGATTGTAAATACACCAATCAGCACCCGGTGTCTAACTCAGGGTCTGTGA
Source organism: Symphalangus syndactylus (assembly GCF_028878055.3). Lineage (NCBI taxonomy): Eukaryota > Metazoa > Chordata > Mammalia > Primates > Hylobatidae > Symphalangus > Symphalangus syndactylus. The sequence goes on from NC_072424.2 coordinate 6,028,152, forward strand.
ATGCACCAATCGACACTCTGTATCTAGCTGCTCTGGTGGGGCCTTGGAGAACCTTTATGTCTAGCTCAGGGATTGTAAATACACCAGTCCGCACTCTGTATCTAGCTCAAGGTTTGTAAACACACTAGCCCGCACCCTGTGTCTAGCTCAGGGTTTGTGAGTGCATCAATCAACACTCTGTATCTAGTTAATCTAGTGGGGACGTGGAGAACCTGTGTGTCTAGCTCAGGGATTGTAAACGCACCAATCAGTGCCCTGTCAAAACAGACCACTCGGCTCTACCAATCAGCAGGACGTGGGTGGGGCCAGATAAGAGAATAAAAGCAGGCTGCCCGAGGCAGCGGTGGCAACCCGCTCGGGTCCCCTTCCACAGTGTGGAAGCTTTGTTCTTTTGCTGTTTGCAATAAATCTTGCTACTGCTCACTCTTTGGGTCCACACTGCTTCTATGAGCTGTAACACTCACCGTGAAGGTCTGCAGCTTCACTCCTGAAGCCAGCGAGACCATGAGCCCACCGGGAGGAATAAACAACTCCAGAAGCACCACCTTAAGAGCTGTAACACTCACCGCGAGGGTCCGTGGCTTCATTCTTAAAGTCAGTGAGACCAAGAACCCACTAATTCCGGACACACGGGGAGGGAAGTGGGTGGCTCTGATTCCTCCCCGGCTCATGTTCTCTCCTGGAGCCCCTGGAGGTGGGTGGGAGGCCTTGAAGCCTGCCTGTGTGGAAGCAGCTCTGGTCGGCACCAGCAGGATGGTCGCGGGACTCAGGGGCCCGGGCTGCACCTGTTGTCTGGCCTGCCTGTGCTTGGTTTTCTCCCTCCCTCCTGGAGCCCCCAACCAATAGGGGAAGCAGGCAAACAGTGGGGGCCCCGCCTGGCTCGGGGAAGCCTTTCTAGAAGAGGCGAGGCCTGAGACCCCAGGAAGGAGGAGCAGCCTCTGGATTGGGGGAGGGCAGGGGCCAGAGCTGGCAGGAGGCACAGCTGTGAGCTGGGGTCTGGGGGCCCTGACTGGAGTCTGTGGAGGGCCCTGGGTTGAGTGAGCAGATGCTGTGCTATCAAGAGGAAGGTTTCAGGGAGGCTGGTGGCGGGGACCCACTTGTTAGAGACGCATGTGGAAGTGGGTGAGACTCAGGAGACCCTGGAGCAGGGACGAGGGAAGGAGGCTGAGCTGGAGAAAGGAACAACGTGGGCATCCAGGAGGCTACACTCCCTGCCTCCTGGGGTCCCCACACCCACATCCCTGGCACCACCAGCTCCTCCCCAGGCTGTCGGGGACCCTGCATGCCCCATGAGTCCTGCAACTGCTCTTGTGACCACTGCAGAGTGGGCGACAGGAGGGAGTTGATGGAAGCCCTCAACCCAAGCGCCCCCAGCTGATGAGCACCCCAGCGGCGTCTCTGACCTGGGCCGGGAGCCCTGGCTTTCAAAGCACATCACAAGCCAGGCCACTGGCAGATGCAAAGTCCGGGCTGATTAATGCTTCTCCAGTGAAATGCCACAGGGGCCACCCAACACGCGGGCTCGCCTGTCTGCAGCTGTGAGCAGCTATTGATCAGCTCGGGAGCTTGCAGAAACCCAAAGACCTCAGTGCAGACATGGAGATGGCACGTCCGAAGGGGGCCAGGCCTGGGGGTCTCAGACAGCTGTTGGGGGACCCAGCATCCCAGCCTGGACCCAGGAGACCTGAGCTAGAGCCCCTGGGGAGCGCCCCAGTCTGTGTCCATTCTGGGACCTGAGTTCCCAGGACACAGCCCAGCTGGAGATGGGGTTTGGAGGTGGAGGAGCTTTGCACCTGGTTCCCAGGACACAGCCCAGCTGGAGATGGGGTTTGGAGGTGGGAGGAGCTTTGCACCTGGTTCCCAGGACACAGCCCAGCTGGAGACGGGGTTTGGAGGTGGGAGGAGCTTTGCACCTGGGTGCCTGGTCTGCAGCAGGTGCTGTGTGACCGCAGGAGGGGGCTCACCTCAGCCCCAGCTCTCCATCAGGCTCGGGAAAGGAGACACCTGGATGAAATGCAGAAGGCACCATGGCCCGTGGCCACAAGAGGTGAAGGTGGCAGGCGGCAGGGTGGCCAGGGGCTGGGTGCATGGCCACCTTCAGCATAAGTTCCAAAGCAGACGGGTGTGAGGGGAGCCAGGAAACATCTGCTCATAGATGCCTGCTCTACTGGGGTGCAGGAGTCCCCTCAACACTCCGGGAGGAGACAGACGGGGCAGGCACACACACACACCCCTGCATGTGTGCACACACTCTTGCTCACATACACATCCGTATGCACATGTACACGTGCACAGAAAATCCATACGCATGAGTGCATAGGTGTGTACACACGCACACGTGCACACACCCAGAATAAAACCATGTGGGCCTGTGGAAAGATCCACCACCACAAAGGGCAGAGAGCGAGCCGGCCAAGAGGAAGATAAAACGGGCTTCAAAAAGATCTCACAGAGATTCTCTCACTATTTTTTGAAGCATCTGCTTTATGTTTTCATTAAAAATCAAGAATAAGTGGACTCAATAGAATAAGAAGATTTCAAAAATAAGAGAAGCTGCCTAAAAATCAGAAATAAACAGGTCGACGGAGAGGGGAAAGGGGAAAGTTACCTCAAAACTGACAGCAACTGAAGGAATGAGAACCCACTTTCGCCGTGGGGCTGAGAGGCTCACCCTGCTTCCAACCAGGACAGTGGAGGGCGGACCTGAGGTCTGAGACACCGTGACGGGCGTCTTGGAAGTTAAAAAACTGAGGGTGAGTTTTGAAATAAATTCAACAGGTCATTGGTTGAAATAATTGTATTTGTTTACCTAACAGAGTTAACTATCAAAAACAATTCTTAAAAATTACATAGTAGCAAAGAATTATAAATGAAATAATGTACATTATTACATTTGTACATCTCAAAGAAAGGGGCAATTTTCCAGGAAAATGTGGTTTTCCAAAAATTGTCTCAAAAGGAAACCCGAACACTTTTAAGAGCTGAATAACCACCGAATGAACTGAAAGGGTTTTGCCAAAGAATTATTGCCATATGTGATGCCACAGCAATACAGCGTTATAGGTGGATTAGTTCAGACTTTGAAGGAACAGAATTCCAATGCCATATAAATTGAAAATTCATAGAAATTCATAGAAATATTTGGAAAGCTCCCCAATTAATTTTATGAACTTTGATATTAAAACTTGGCAAAGATAGTATCACAAGACAAATTATAATCTCAATTATGAATGTAGATATAAGAATTCCAAATAAATTCTTAAAAGTAAATTCAGTCACCATTTTAAATAAAGAATACGTCAAATTCACAGAATTGATTCCTTGAAGGTAAGGATGAATTAATATTATAAAATCTAATTAATTATATCAGTAGGTTAAATGAGAAATATAATCATTTGATTGTCAATAGATAACAAAAAGGCATTTGATAATGTTTGATATCCATTAACCTTAATTTTAATCAAAACCATAATTAATTTTAAAATTTGAACTGTTTGGCAAGGCTTATAACCAAATGCTGTAGCCCCTTACCTAATCTGTCTTACTTCTAGAAAGTTCTTCCTCTTCAGAGGCCACCACTTTCAGGTCTTTGTAGAAATTTTTTCAGGTATTTACCAATATATTTCTAAATAACACACTTACCTTGTCATTGCTTGGTTTTTGAATTTTATACATTATCTGTTGACCGCAGATGGGAAGATGAAAGTTAAGTTCTTTTGCCTCTACCACCACACAGACCCATGAACTTCTTTCCCTCCTATTTTTTTGGGATAAATCACAATTTTTATTGATTTTTATTTATTTATTTTTTGAGACAGAGTCTCACTCTGTTGCCCAGGCTGGAGTACAGTGGTGCAATCTTGGCTCACTGCAACCTCTGCCTCCCGGGTTCAAGTGGTTCTCCTGCCTCAGCCTCCTGAGTAGCTGGGGCTGCAGGTGCCTGCCACCACACCTGGCTAATTTTTGTATTTTTAGTAGAGACGGGGGTTTCATTATGTTGGCAAGGCTGGTCTCGAACTCCCAACCTCATGATCTGCCCACCTCGGCCTCCAAAGTCCTGGGATTATAGGCATGAGCCACTGCCCCCGGCCACAGTTTTTCATTAAATCAAAGTTAATGTTTGTGTTAGGTAAATATCACTTAGATCTGGGCTATGACATAAAATTTGATTACATTTCCTTTGTTGTATAACTATAGTTTCCTGATGTTAATATTGCCTTTCTTTTTTTCATTTTCCATTTTCTTTTTTTCTTTGAGACAGGGTCTCCCTGTGTTGCCCAGGCTGGAGTGCAGTGGCATGAACATGGCTCATTGCAGCCTCCGCCTCCTGGGTTCAAGCAATCCTCCCACCTCAGCCTCCTGTGTAGCTGAGACAACAGGCATGTGCTATGATGCCTGGCTAAATTTTGTATTTTTTGTCAAGACGGGATTTATCTGTGTTGCTCAGGCTGGTCTCAAACTCCTGGGCTCAAGCGATCCTCCCACCTCAGCCTCCCAAAGTGCTGGGATTACAGGTGTGAGCTGCTGTGCCCTGCTGCCTTGTTTTTCATTAGCTTGATTTTTCTCTTGTGTCTAGCAGAGCTTCTTGAATTTGTGAATTCATTCTTGAGTTCTAGGCCATGGTCTCCTTGCACATTGCTTCTGCCCCATTTGCTCTCTCCTTTCCTTCCCGGACTCTAGTGATGAGAGCATTGGAACTTTGGAGCGTGCACCACACGCCTGTCACAGGTTTCTCTGGTTTTCTTCTTATCTGTTTTTACAATCTCTGTGCTATAGTTTGAATGTTTTCTATTAATCCATTTTCCAGTTCACCAATCTGGTGTTCAGCTGTGTCCAACTGCTATTAAAGCCATTGATGGAACTGATAATTTCAGATACTGAATATTATAGTTACAGCATGTCCATTTGATATCTTAATAATTTAAATTGGCCGGGCATGGTGGCTCATGCCTATGATCCCAGCTCTGTGGGAGGCTGAGGCAGGAGGATCACGAGGTCAAAAGATCGACACCATCCTGGCTAACACGGTGAAACCCCATCTCTACTAAAAATACAAAAAATTAGCTGGCATGGTGGTGGGCACCTGTAGTCCCAGCTACTCAGGAGGCTGAGGCAGGAGAATGGCGTGAACCTGGGAGGAAGAGCTTGCAGTGAGCCAAGGTCACGCCACTACACTCCAGCCTGGGTGACAGCGAGACTCTATCTCTAAATTAATTAATTAATTAGTTTAATTATTTTTTCAGACTTCAATTCTTTGCTGAAGTTTTTCAGCTTGTTATTTAACTTATTCCATCCCTCCTTGAATTCTGTAATACTGATATGGTTTGGCTCTGTGTCTGCACCCAAATCTCATCTTGAATTGTAATCCCCACATGTCCAGGGAGGGACCTGGTGGAAGGTGACTGGATCATGGGGGCGGTTCCCCCATGCTGTTCTCATGACAGTGAGTAAGTTCTCACAAGATTTGATGGCTTAAAAGTGTTTGGCAGGCCAGGCGCGCTTGGCTCATGCCTGTAATCCCAGCACTTTGGGAAGCCAAGGCGGGTGGATCACGATGTCAGGAGTTCAAGACCAGCCTGACCAACACGGTGAAACCCCGTCTCTACTAAAAATACAAAAGTTAGCTGGGAATGGTGGTGCACACCTATAATCTCAGCTACTCGGGAGGCTGAGGCAGGAGAATCTCTTGAACCCAGGAGGAAGAGGTTGCAGTGAGCTGAGATGAGATCGTGCCATTGCACTCCAGCCTGGGCAACGGAGGGAGATTCTGTCTCAAAAAAAAAAAAAAAAAAAAAAAGGTTTTGGCAGTCCCCCTGCCCTTGCGTGCTCTCTCTCCTGCCACCATATAAGACGAGCCTTGCTTCCCCTTTGCCTTCCACCATTCCACCATGGTTGTAAGTTTCCGGAGGCCTCCCCAGCCATGTGGAACTGTGAGTCAATTAAACCTCTTTATAGATAACTCAGTCTCAGGTGGTTCTTTTTTTTCTTTAATTGAAACAGTCTCTGTTGCCCAGGCTGCAGTGCAGTGGCGCGATCTCAGATCACTGGAATCTCTACCTCCCAGATTCAAGCGATTCTCCTGCCTCAGCCTCCGGAGCAGCTGGGACTACAGGCATGCACTACTATGCTTGGCTAATTTTTTGTATTTTTAGTAGAGACGAGGTTTCACCATGTTGGCCAGGCTGGCCTCCTGACCTCAAGTGATCCACCCACCTCAGCTTCTCAAAGTGCTGGGATTACAGGAGTGAGACACCACGCTTGTGTGCTGAGGGCGTTCTGGGATCCACCTCCTCGGCAGTACCAGGGGACTCCCATGCCCTCTGCCTTCTGGCTGGGTTTGGCAAAGGGAGGAACTGGCAGGAGATGGAGGTGGGAGGAGAGCAAGGTCAGGCCTTTTCTTTCCTGATACCCCACCAGGCTGCTGGGGGTGGGCCCATCTCTTACCCAAGGCTGCTGCCTGTGTGAGGGTCTCCTGGCAACAGCTTGCCTCCCAGGGTTCCTGTTAGGGGGGTGCCAGCTCTACGCTCCTGGTCCTGAGAAGTGGCTCAGTCTTCCCAGTTTCCTTTAAGCCGTGCACACACTTCCAGAGGCCCTTTCGTTAAGCACCCCTCAAAGCATAAAACCACAAGGGCCCAGGCGGCCGCAGGATGAAACACTGCAAGTGTCCCAGGAAGGCAGGTTCATTATTTGGAGAAAAAATAAAGTTATATTCCTAGCCAAATGTTCACATAAATCAATTCCAGGTGGGCTAGAGAATAAATAAAAAAGCAAATCATTCTATAAATAAAAACGCATACGTCTGTAAGTATTGCACCAATTTTGAATTTGATAAGAACTTTCTAAGCATAAACCAAAGATTCTTCATCAAGGGAAAATATGGACAAATTTGAGTGCATAGAATTTTAACATTTTTATTTATAAAAATACCTTAAATAAAAGTCAAGTGACAAACAGGAAAAAATATTTGCCACAGATGAAGAACTACAAAACTAATTTTAAAAAAGCAAATATTCCGGTTAAAAATGGAGAAAGATCAGCATAAGACAATTTAAATGAAACAAATCAAATTTCCAAAGTAGAAATGCTTAACATCTCTAGTCATCAGATAAATTAAATTAAAACTACGTACAATTTCTCCTGTATCAAATCCCCTCTCCCCTGCCCCTTGGGTCCAATCTGAGGGCCCCGAACAGTTCCGCCTTCGAGGTAGCCCCTCGCCCCAATGGGACACCCCTCCTGTGCTGTGAGCCACTTTGACTCTGTTGATTCCAGACAGTGCCCTGAGATTTTCCTTCCACCACCCAAAAGGCCATTAACGTATTTTCCTAAACAAATAGGCAGTTTCCCCTGGAGACAAACTCACTGGGACTTGGCAGCCCACCAGAACACATGGCCCGTGGCTGAAAGTCAGAACGCAGAAAGCAAAGCCCGCCCCACTCCATGGCTGGTCTTCAGGCTGGTGAAAGGGTCACCTTACCAAGCCCCTGCTCTTCCCCTCCAGCCCCCTGCCTGCCCCAAACTGCCCCTCTGGCCTGGCCTCTGGGACCTGCAGAGGTTTCCCACCTGTGCTTGCCTGAGGCCTTACAGTCAGATCTTACCCTAATTCCCCTCCTGGGACAGGCCTCTCTGAGCCAGCCCCACCCCATGGCTGGACTCATGCGGCTGCCCCAGCCCTCCTGGCTGAGCCCTGTTTCACCCTCGCTGGGGCAGCCCTTGTCACCGATCCTACCTTTCACATGTTTATTGTCCCCTGGTGCCTCGGGGCAGGCTCGATCCAGCAAGGAGAGTCGCAAGCAGGGTCAGCGTGCCAGGGACGGGCTGGAAGGGCCGAGCAGACGCTTGCCACCAGGCCTTCCCGCTCTGGGTTTTGGGGTGAGGTTGTGGTTTTCTTCTATTTTATAAATGTTCTACAATTTTATTATTAAATAAGTCAGGAGCCATTATTATTATTAATTATGATTATTTTCAGGGAAAGCAAGCATCAAGTGAGCCCACTGAGTTTTCTTCTTGGTGAAGGAAGGGCCAGAGCTTGAACTCAGGCAGATGGTGGAGGGGACTCTGCAGCTCTTGGGACCTGCTGACCCCTGGGCACGAGGCAGGGGCTGCAACAGCGGTGGCCACGGGGCTGCAAACATCAGCCTAGCAGTGTCCCGTGGCCCAGGGCAAGGGGCCAGTGCTGCCAGAGCTTCCTGAGGCCCTGGTGGGTGGGAGACAGACCCCCAACCCCCAATAGCCCCACCATTGTCCAGGAGGCAGGAAGAAGTGCCCACAGGGGCAAGGACCGTGTGAGGGTCAACAGGCCCAAGAGGCCCCAGAAAAGACTTGGAGAGCTGCTGCAGCCCCTTCAGAACAGCCAGCACTGTCTACACTCTCTAGGTGCTGCTAGACCCCTCCGCTCCCCTCCCCTGCCTTCCCTCCCCTCCCCTCCCCTGCCTTCCATCTCCTCCCCTATCCCATCTCCTACCTCCCCTCCCTCTGCCTCCCATCTCCTCCCCATCTCCTCCCTCCCCTCCCTTTCCATCTTCTTCTCCTCCTCCCCTTCTCCTCACCCCGACTCTCTCTCCTTCTCCCTCCCTCCCTTCCTCCACCCTCCCTTCTTCCCTCTCTCCGTTGGTCCCTCTCTCCCTCCCTTTCCCTCTCCCTCTTTCCTTGCCTCCTTTCATTTCAGCGTTGAGGGGATGACGGGTATGAAGACCCTCAGTCTCCCCTTGTATGAGGGCGTGGAAGTGGACCTGAGTCCCATCAGCACCAGCCCAGCAGGACTCTGACCACCTCCAGGACGGCACCCCGTCCCTCACCTCCCCAACACCCCCACGACCCCACGGCACCTCCCAGGGGCTGTTCCCCCCTCCCCTCCCCCCCGGGAGCTGGCATTGCCCTCCCTGCCTGGAGCCAGCCTCAGGGGCCGCACAGCTGTGCTCAGTAGCGTTCCTCCCTTCCTTAGCCTTGAGCCTGAGACAGGCGTCCCCTGGCCCCACCCAGCACCTTGTGCCGCGTTGAACCGTGGCTGACCCTGGAAAGGGGATGTCCTCCCTTGTGAGGACGTGAGGGGCTGCAGGTCAGAGGCAGCTGGTGTCCTGCCCTCCTCCTGCCCCCAGGCAGAGTCCTGGGCAGGTGGCCTTGGTGGGCGGGCATCTTCCCGGGCCCTCGGGAGCCGCGGTAATGAGCTGTTGCGTAAGTGCTCACCTTTCCTCTCTGGGCGGCTCTCAGGGCTTTTCGATTTAATTGCCAGTGTATTTCCAGCAGCAAAATCTGGGGCACTGCGGTGAGAGCAGCCTAGGGAGACTGGGCAGCAGGTGGGGCCAAGGCTTCCCCACCCCTGGGAGGGCGGCCTCGGCCCGGGCAGAGGCTGGCTTTGGGGGGATGCTGGACACGGGCTGGGTGGTGAGCCGAGCCCGAGCCAGGCGCCCCCTCCTCGAGTCAAATGCCCTCTGCTGAGGGTCCCTGCCCACACGGAGCATCACATGGGGTCCCTCCTCCCCTGCTCAGCTCACGCCCCCCACCCGGTCAGCCGGCACTCCCCGACTGTCTTTCATCAGGCAAATGGCTGAGTGCTGGGCACAGCCACGGTCCACAGGCCACAGTTACCTGAGGCCTCCTTTTTCAAACTGTCACCCAGGTGTCACCTGCGTGGGCCCTGCCCTGTCTCTACCTAAGGGCTCCCCAGCTCAGTGGGTGACACATGGCCGAGGCCAGCTGAGGGCACTGAGGTGGTGGAGGAGCAGGGGTCTTTCTGTCCAGCACCCAGGGCCTCACAGGGCTGAGCCTCCCTGGCTTTGGTGTCCCCACGTGCAACAGGAAAGGCGGGTCAGGGGAGTTCTGGACTGACCCAGGCCGCCCAGCTTCTCAGGCCTTGCGTTGGGCCTGCCGTCCACCTCCAGGGCCAGCTAGGGTGGGGAAGGAAGCAGGACCTCCAGCCTCAGGCTGATGGCTCCTTTGGGGAAACCGAGACTTCCATCTGCCTGGCACCTCTTCCCGTCCCGCTGGAAAAAGCACCCTTTCCCATGGAACTCGCACCAAGGCGATGGCCCCACTGGCTTTCTTGCTCCCTGGCCACACAGGGTGGACCCCTGGTCTAGGCCTGGCTCAGGGTAGGGTCCAGTCCACTGGCACTCAGGGAAGCGCTCCCTCTCCTGAGTCTTCAGTCCTGGGGGTCAGTCCTTCTGGAGCCTTCTCTACAGTCCAGGGGCAGAGCTGCCTTGGGAGGAGGCGGCGTGGAGGGTGTGATGGAGACTGGGCTGGTCTGAAGCCCTCTGAGCGGAAGGGAGCTCCTTCCCGGGGGCCGAGGGCAGCAGGCTCAGCAGGCCAGATTCTGGGGGGAGGAATTGCAGGGTGCCAGGGTGGGCCGGGCACGTCCTTGGGCACCAACCAGGCAGGGCCATGTGTGACATTTTTAGAAAGGATTTGATATTTGTTATTTCAAAACAGGCATCCAAGCCGTCTCTGTGGGAAAGAACAGAACTCTGACCTTTCACCCATTCGACAGCTTAGCGCTGTTTTTATTTCAAATCACACACAGGGGGCACCCTGATCCTTCAGTGCCAGGGGCCTCAGAGAGTCTCAGCTGGAAGTCTGCATGCAGGGCTGGGCGGGTTTCAGCTGAGCACACAGAGCAGAGGGGTGGCAGTGTGGGCACAACCTCGGCCCAGCACCCTGGCCTGAACCAGGCCTTGGCAGCCTGTCTGGGGCAGGCAGGGCTGGGCTGTGCTGTGGCCACAGGAGGGGCCTGGTGAGGGCTGCATCCCCTCTGGCGTCCCAGGGCCAGCCTGACTGCAGCCCTCCAGCTTGGTCCCAGTGGTGCCCCGCAGGCCCTGTCCCTGAACCAGCCCTCAGAGCCACCGAGGGGGTCTGTTGGGAGGGGCCTGGCCGGCCTCAACCTGCAGGCCCGGGCGTCTCACCTGTAAGGTGACCCGGACGGGACCAGACATGACCCCTGCCCTGCACAAGGCCCCCTGCGTGGTCTGGGTGCCTGGTCTTCCCCATCTGTAAAATGGGTGCGTGACCCTGACCTTGTGCGGGGCTTGTGAGGGTCACCGGATGGGCCTGCACGTGGTGCTCAGCGCCATACCTGGCGTTGTGGTCGCTTGTGTCTTCCTGCTCCGCCCCCCGGGCCCTCAGTGGGAGGACGGCCCGGCCCCTCCTGATGTCACAGAGACAGAGCCGCCTCGCTTCTGCGGCCCCCTCGCTCAGGGCGTGGTGGGGACTCCAGCCGGTTCTCCAGGGCCTCCTGAGCAGGGGCTACAGCCTGGGCCGCCTCCTCCTGCTCTGAGCACGCAGGCCAGAGAGCCCCGAGTGGAGGGCCGGGTGGGGTCTTCAAGGCTGCACATCCCTGCTTCTGGGGCCGTCCCCAGGCTGGGCTCAGTGTGACTGACGGAGGCTACGGAGCTCTTCTGGCTCTGAGCCAGGCACGAAGGCCGGGCTGTGAGTCTCCAGAGGGGCTGTCGGACAGGCGCCTGAGGGGCCGTGAGGGCCAACGAGCCGTTTAGTAGCAAAGACCTTCCTAAGGGAGTGTGTCCTGGGGCAGGCTGGGCCTGGAAGGATCGGGGAGGCTGCAGCTGTGTAAGCACAGGGAGGGGGGCGCTAGCGAGGAGGAATTGCTGGGGAGCAGTCCTTGACTGGTGACTACAGGCAGGGAGGCTCTGGCCTGTGGGACCTTACCCTGGGGATGGCAGGGCAGGGTGGGGCGGGGCAGGGTGGGGCGGGGCGGGGCAGGGTGGGGCGGGGCGGGGCGGGGTGGGGTGGGGTGGGGCAGGGCGGGGCAGGGCAGGGTCTGGCTCTGTGCTGCCCACTGGGCTGTATCCACAGAGCATCCGAAGGGCCCCCAGACACTGCCCAAAGCCACCACCACCCACCCTGGACTCTGCAGAAACCAGCCTTGCACCCTCAGGGAAGGCCGTCAGCCTTTGAGCCCCTGTGGGGTGACCTGCTGCCCAGCAAAGGTGCGGGAGTAGGGACTGGGGACCCTACTGGGGGCAGGCACTGAGGCTCTCCATGCTGGATTGTGCTGGGCCACCCCTCCTTTCAGCCTTCCCAGGCCTGTGCCCAGGGGGCCCTAGGTTCTGGTGCCAGCAGGGAGGCCAGCCTGGGGTCCTGAGCCACCATCCCCCAGGGAAGGGTGCGGGCCAACGTCCTGACCCCTGTGTGTGCCTACCGTGGGCCAGGACTTGCTGTTCATGTGATCCTGCTCCGTCCTGTGACGTCAGGGCTACTGTCACCACCTCACGAGGAAAGAAACAGGCTCTGAGAGATTGGCCAGCGAAGGCCCCCACCACGGCCAGCCCTCAGCTGATCTAAGTCTGCATGATCCACGTCCTGGGCTCAGCTCCCTGCCCTGCCTGGCCGGGAGGGCGGGGACTTCTCTGGCCCTGGCCAGGGCCTGGCTCAGGCAGAGCATCCTGGAAGCTTCTGGGATGGGGCAGGCACGGGCTCTGACTCTCAGCCAGAGAAGAGAACCAGGCAGCATTGTCCAAGGGAGGCCCGGCCACCCCTACCACACCCCGGCGGCAGTGAGCCTGCTCCGAGGGAGGGAGCTGGGCCTCTAGGCAAAGCAGACAGCATGGGGTTCCCCGGAACCAGGAAGGGTGGTTGGCTCCCCTTGGCCAAGGGCAGGCAAGCGTGGCCTCCTCCTGGAAGCCTGGGCCGGTTCCAGGCTTGGACAGAACAAGCTGGTTTTCACTCCGGCAGAGAACACGAGGATCCGGCCAAGCCAGCGACAGTCTTTCCAAGGCACGTGGGCAGGCTGAGCAGCCCTGGCCCCAGGTCCCCTGTGGGCCTGCCAGGAGGCATGCCGCTGTGTCAGGGAGGCTGTCCTTAGGGGCGTGTGGGTAGCCAGTGAGGGGGACCACGGCCCCCAGCTCGGTGATGGATGCATTCAAGGCTGGTGCATCTCCGGCTGCCAGGCCCTGGAGCTTTGCAGGGTGCATCAGCGTTCCAGACTGCCCAGGTTTGAGCACGGCGCTGCCATGCACGTCCGTCGACTTTGGCGAATGACTCCTCACTTTCTCCAACTGCGGTACGGGCACCACCAAAGCCCCCGGTGACGCAGCTCCAGGACCCTGTGAGTAGCTCAGCCTGGGGTGGGCGGCCCAGACCCACCCACCTCCTGCCCTGGGACCTGGGCGCTGGGAGCCGTCTGTCAGGGCCTCGTCGCCGGCCACGCGCTCCTGGGAGAGGTCTTTCCCGCGATCACCGTGGGGTCTGAGCAGGTCCTGTCCATCCCCTCAGGCCTGCTTCCCTGCAAGGGGAAGGGGCTCCTGGCCCACAGAAGCCCCATGGGGCTGGGCCTGTGGGGCTGGACATGCTTCTTGAGCTGCAGAGGCATCCTGGTTCACTCCGTCCTGTGGCCAAAGCCTGCTCATAGAAATGACGGCACGCGACTATGCTGGGCCAGGGCTGTGGAGCACCCAGACCAGGAAAGCTCTTGTGCTCCTGCCGACAAGTCCACATGTGGGGTCAGTGGCTGGCACGGGGCAGTCTGTTCCCAGCTGAATATGCTCAGAACCTCCTTGGAAAAATCCCATATTGGTCAGGGCAGAGCCCCAGAAGTCACTGGCCAAGGGCACTGTCAGGATTTGGGGACTCTGGCCCTGGGGCCCGGCCCCCCACCGCCTGGCAACCTTGGAGAAGAGGCTCAGGGTGGCAGTGATGCAACAGGCCACCCTGCGCTGCTCTGACGGCCTCAACAGGCCACCCTGTCCAGTGCTGCCTGGAGCCCCGGGCCAGAGTCTGGCCATGGCCTGCACCCCAGCCTCAGGTGGCCACTGGCAGAGCAGCGCAGGCTACTGCCCCTGGGGCCTACTCAGGGAGTGGGAACCATCCCACTCTCCATGAAAAGGTGTGGAGCCTCGTGGAATTGACCCGATCCCCACTGGCCACACTGGGCAGCCTCGGACCAGCCTGATGCCCTCACCCAGCCGGAGGCTCCACTCCAGGACCCCTCTCCCAGACATCTGTGCAGCTGCTGATGACTAAAGAGGGAGAAGGAGGGAAGGAGAGGGAGACAGCAGGTGCCCCAGGGGAGGGGCACCCAGGCCCTGCAGTGTGGACCTGGCATTCCAGCGCCACGGTGTGCATGACCTGTGCTCTGCCAGGGCTCGGTCTAAAGGGCTGGGAAGCCTCGCGACTGTGGGCTCCACACAGCGATCCGTGCCCACCGGCAGCAGGTGGCTTCCCGAGCCGCTGTCCCTGCAGCGAGTCAGAGGCACACCTGCTTGCTACCTGCCTGGGCCTCCAGATGGAGGTCTGGGCTTTGCCCTCCAGCTCCAGTGGCCACCGAGACAGGAGGAGCATGGGGCCCATTGAGGGCTTCCCCTTTCCTCTGCCAGCAACAGGCGCCTCCCGGCTGCCCTGACCTCCACGTCCTGGGCTGCACTGGCCACTCTGGGTGCTCATCGCTGGAGGGTGGGAGCCTGGAGTCCTGCTTATAGCCAAGTGTCTTTGTGGTCTGGAGACCCAGAGCTCTCCCAGGTAAAACGAGGCATGGGTTGAGGCTGGGCCTCCTGTGGGATGGGGCACCTCAGCCCTGCAGGGGCCCGGCCTGTCCCTGTGGGTCTCCCTACTTTGTCAGGGGTCGGGTGCCAGCGCCTCCCTTTCCCTCCCAGAGCCCAGCCTTCCTGCTCCCTCGCCGCCCCTCCCTGAGCTGAAACCCCCTGCCCACCCCCTCCTCAGTTCTGTCCCCCAACCCCCCACCATCGTTATTTCCTTATTTAGGGCCCACACATCCTGAGGCAGCTGGGCCTTCTGAGAAGAAACTGCAGGCCCCATCCTGCTGGGGCCCCTGGGATGGTGGATCCCCGTGGTTCCGAGGCGTTCGGAGTCCAACCACCTTCTGTGTAATTTAGAATCGACATGAAGAATCTCATTCTTGGCTCCCCAGGGAGCCCCGCTGCCCGCCCCGGTTCCAGAGGCTGCTCTGCTTCCCCGGAGGAAGAGCCCAGTGACCTGATTTCACCCAAGGCCCAAGGAGGAGCCCGGCAGGGCGAAGAACGCTTGGGGGAGCCAGATCAGGTGCCAGGCGCAAGGCTGCAGGCTGGACTCTGCTAGGACAGCCACCAGCAGCGGGAACAGCTGAGCCCACACCTGCTAGAAACCAGCCAGGGCAGGTGGCAAAGGGCAGGCTGGACCCTCAGCCTGGGACCTCGCCCAGGGAACCAGGAGATGCCTCACAGGAGTGACTCGCACCTGCCCCTCTGGGACTCCCCGGATCCCACCCCGCTGGGGCGGCTGCATCACACACAGGCCCCTTCTGCAGCAAAATAAGGCACCTCAAAGAGGTCACAAGCTGAGAGTTCCCCAGCCTGGTGACCCAGCCCGTGCCGCCCTAACCGCGGGCCCTCAGGCAGCCTCGCTTGAACGGCCTCTGCGCGCCCCATAGGCCCTCGTCTCCCTGGGCCATGCTGAGTGCTCAGCTGCCATGCCTGGCGTGGGGTGCAGTTAGGCCCCACCCGGGTGTGGGACGCCAATGGCTCTTCCTCTCCTGTTCCGGAGCCGTGGCCACGTGGGCACAGGGGAGTCGTACTGGACACAGAGCACAGCCAGCCATGCCCCCAGGGAGGTGCGCACAGGCCAGAGAGTGCCAGGGAAGCAAGAGAGAGGGGCTGGGGGCAACAAGGAAGGGCAGGAGGGGCTGCCAGGACAGGGAGACAGGAGGGCTCCTGAGAGGAGATCAGATGGAAAGCACTGTTAGCTGGGGAGGGAGAGAAGGAGGGCAGAAGGAGGATGAAGGAGGAGGGAGAGAGAGAAGGAGGGGAGGAGGAGGGAGGAGGAGGAGAAAGGAGGAGGATGAAGGAGGAGGGAGGATGAAGGAGGAAGGAGGAGGGAGGAGGGTGGAGGGCGGAGGAGGGAACTTGACAGTGCAGCAGGAGAGGTAAGAGCAGGCCAAGCCTGGGGTGCAGGGCCCTGGTGTTGCTGTGAATTCCAAGTGGAGCGCCAGCCTATTCTTCCTTCCTCTGGAGTCCAGGGGAGACACAGGGGCTCTGAGTGTCCTTGGAGCAGGCAGGGCCAGGCTGGTGTGGCTGAGGCTCTGGCAGCCACCGTTCCTCCTGCCTGGGACCACTCTGGGGAGGACCCCCAGGCTCCAAGCTCTAATGGAGCTGCAGATCAGGCACAGCCTGGAGCGTCCCTGCCATCCCAGGAGGGCCCCTCACTGGCCTGGGGAAAGTAGAGGCAGCCCAGACAGTCTGCGGCCACCTCCACCCAGGCCAGGTGGGGACAGGGCCCCTGGGAGACAGAAGCAAGGGCAGTGAGAACCCGGCTGCTCCATCCTTCTCTGTGCTGGCCGAGCCCAGACAGACCCTCTCTCCCAGGGGGTCCCACGGCCGGTCCATGCAGATGCTGCCCCCCACTCCAGCACCCTCCAGGGCTGCCAGGCAGACCCAAAGTCCATCCTCGACTAGCTCCACAACTGGGACAGCCTGAATAACCACAAAACAAACCCAAGTCACTCTTCACTGTCCCTCAAGGAGCAGCTGTTGGAGAAGTTTGAACCTACATGGGGCCAAAACCACCTAGCCGGGGCCGCCTGCAACATGGCTCATTGTCCTTGCCGCCTGAACTCAGCACTCCCCTCGGCAATGCCTGGCTGCAGAGGGGAGGGGCCACGTGGAAGGGAGCAGGGCCTTTGTGGTTGCAGAGGAGAGGCAGCAGAGCAGCGCCTGGGCGGCTGCATGGAGCATGGGCCGGAGGCCATCGGCTGCCATGGAGAAGGTGATCCCTCACCTGGCCAGCCGGTTTACTCCCAGGTCTGTGCTCTCAGCATCCGGCCCCACTTTTCAGCTGTAGCCCCCACCCTATGCTGGTCACCCACAGGTCACCCTGAGCTGGACAGGCACACCCACCGCAAAGCTCAACTCCAGGTGTGAGGCTTAGGAGGCGGCAGGCACCGGGACGCTTTTGGAGACCGTGTGAGGGTAACGCCACCGTTGGAAGAGACCCCCTTGTGGGGGGCACGCCCGAGATGCACCCCAAGATGTCCACGCCCTAAACCCTGTGACCTGCAAATGTGTTACTTTGCATGGCAGAGGGAACTGAGTGACCCTAACATGGGGACATTGTCTGGATCATCCGGGTGGGTCCCCCGAGTTACAAGGGTCCAGAAAAGGAGAGGAGGGAGGCGGAAGACGAGAGTCCAGGGAGACACGAGGGTGGAAACTCAGCTGGTGGCCGCTGCTGGCTTCAACAGGCGGGAGGGGCCAGGAGCCGGGGACGTTGTGGCCTCTAGAAGCTGGAAAAGGCAAGAAAACGAATTCTCTCCGAGTCCCCAAAGAACACACAGGTCTGCCCACACCCTCGTCTCAGCCCAGTGAGACCTGAGTCGGACTTTGACCTCCAAACTGTGGGCCCACATGTGGACTTTTCAAGCTGCTCAGTTTGTGGTCATCAGTTAGAGCAGCCACAGGAGACTCCTCCATCACCCTTCCGAAGCCTGCAGCCCAGCAGAGAAAGGAGCACATGGCCTGTGCACTGCGAGACCACAGGCAACACAGCTCCCACCGTCACCAGGCACCTGCGGTGGGTCTGAGTTGTTCTGTAGACAGAAGTGTGTGGGGGTCCCACGCCTGAGTGTGGCAGAGCCGCCTGCTGAGGTCCTGGTCTACGGGGGTCTCCACCCAGCCTCCTGGCCCCCATCAGAGCTGGCAGACAGACAGCCTGGGAGGCCTCAGAGGCTGCAGGGTCAGGCCTCACCTGACGGGAGGGTTGCCAGGGCCTGAGGCGGGAGCACGGCCGGTCTGCGGTGGTGTGGGGAGCCGTGCTGGGGGCCGAGATCAGTGGGATACCCCTGTGTCCTCTCCCACTGCAGCACACCCTGCAGTCACACCCTGCCCAGTTTAAAAGCTCACAGCCCAGGCTCTTCCAGGAGCAGGGGGGCCAGCCCCCCGGACTGTGTGGAAAGGGGCTGCCCTGCCCTGGTGCTCAGCTCAGGGTCCAGACTCCTGGAGGGATGATGATGACAAGGATGACGATGATGCCGGTGTGCACACAGGACGCAGGGACCGCGGCGGCCATCACAGCACCGCACCTTGGAAGCGGGAAACCTGGCAGGGGCCTGCGCATTCCACGATGGGGGCAGTGAAGCCCAGTGATGGGGGAAATCACAATGGGAACCACCTGGAGGATGCGCCACAAGCTGATGGCGAGGCAGGCGCTTGGACTGTGAACCCCACGTCCTCTGTAACAGTGCTAGTGGCTTTGTGGTCAGAGGTCTTTTTTGTGGTCAGAGGTTGTTTTGGAGAAGCGTTTGGTGCTGTTGGCTCCAGGGCAGTTTCCAAGGGGAATGGGAATGCGTGCGGAAGGACGGGCTCCCATGGGGCGTCGGGCTCAGGGCGCAGGGCTGCGGGCACAGGGTACAGGGCGCAGAGGGGTTGGGCACCTGCTCACGTGGGCGGGGTGCCCTCTGCTGGTAGAGGTGGGCATGGCAGCGGGCTGGGCGCTGCGGGATGGGCGGAGGGGGCTGCGTTGTGGCCCACAGGAGTTGGGGAGTGGGGGGGGCAGTGTTCTGGCCACACTGCTCAGGGCCGTCTCCAGCTGCTCCCAGGAGCCACTTCCACCTGCCGGCTCTGGGGGACTCGCTCTTTTGGGGGCCCTTGATATCTGAGGATGGGAGTCCTAGGAAAAGTGCCACCGTGGCCACCTTGGTCTCTTTCCTGAGAGATGGACTTGGCATTGATGATGCTCCCTGGGGAAAGCCGTTGCCCAGAGCCGCCAATCAAGCCACTCAGGTGGACAGCATTGCTCAGGTGCTCCTGGCGTCAAGGAGGTTTTCAGGCCCCTGACCATGCTGGGTCCCAGGCACACCCTGGGCTGAGGCTCTGGAATCCGGGTGGGATGGCCTCTCCTAGACCCCCTCAGCGGGTGCCTGTCATCCACACAAGGCTCAGCCTCGCAGGCTCCATGCCAGCAGGGACCATCACCGCCTCCATCAGGGTCCACATTCCCCCCATGTCTCGGGGCCTCTGCTGGCACCCAGTCTTCTATGCTCCTGCCACGAGCACAGCCTCCTTGGAGGATGGGAGGCACAGACAGGGCCAGATGACGAGGAGAGAAGGTGCCCCGAGACCTCCGTGTGCCCACGCCCCTCCCTTCGGGGTTGCCCAGGTGCATTCCTCCACCGCAGCCAGTCAGTGCAAAGCCTGCAGCCCACGGCTGCGAGGAGGTAAAGGCTGAGGTCGGCCGGTCCCTGTCTCGGGTGGAGGCGGGAAGGAGGGGTCCTGATGGTGCTACCCGGTGATCTGGCACAGTCAGCTCCCTCGGTGGGGTGATGGCTTCCTGGGGCCCTCCAGGCCCCTCCTGGGGGTGGGTATTGGTACCTCCTGCGCTTGGTGGCTGCCCGTGAAGCTGTCCCTCCCCTGCCCTCCCTCCCCGGGCACCTGCTACCCCCCTGCTTACTGCTGGGGCGAGTACTTTCTGAGGACATGAAAAGGAGCCTGAGGCTGGCAAGAGGCAGGTTTTGAGGTCCAAACCCTCGGTGCGCCCGGCTCTGAGGAGGCTGCATCCGGCTGCTGAGGTGAGTCGGGGGCTGGGGTGGTCCTGGCTCAGGCTGCAGCAGGCAAGCACATCCCAAAAGGGAGGCTGGCTGGGGACGTGGGGCTGGCTGGGGAATTCAGGAGGCACCTGGGGCGAGCCACCCTGCCTCAGTTTCCCCTTCAATCAATCACCTTGCCTTTTACACCCAATGTCAGCCTCTAACATCCGGTGTGGGCAGAGAGTTGGCACGCCTGCCTGTACTGAGATCCTGCAGAGACTCCCAGCGTCACTGTCCACACTCTGAGGCCAGGGCTTGGCAGAGATGCTGATCCCCTCCAGGCACCTCCAAGTGGCTGCAGAGACTGAACAGCCCAGCCAGGCCACAGGTGAAGTGGGCTTGAGCTAGACCAGGCCGTCCACATGGGCAAAGGATGAGGGCCCTGACCCAGCAACACTGCACAGAGGCTCTGGGCTCCTGCCGGGGCCACGGTCACCTGCAGGAGCCACCTCCACCGGCTGGAAATGCTGAATGGGCTCCTGCCGGGGTTCTGTGGCACCTGCTGCCCACCTGCTACCCACCTGCTGCCCACCTGCTGCCCCGCTGGAGTGAGCCCAAAGGTCTGGAAGTGCTGGAGAGCCCACAGGGAGATGGGCTGGACGGCCCAGACCCCGAGGCAGCTTCCTTCATGCAGGGTTGCGCCCAGGAAACGATGGCCCCCTGGCTCTCACCTGAGCACACGTGGCTTTCTGCATGGTTTGTCCATGCATGTCCCACTGGCTCCCAGCATTGCTATCATCTGCCAAGCATTGTGGTTGCTGGGAAATGAAGTTGTCACCTCCCAGTGACAGCATGGCCTGAGCCTTGCTCCTCTCCCAGGACCTGAGCTCCCTGCATGGAGGACAGAGCATGGTCCTCACTCCATCCAGGCTCCACCCATGACACCCTGCATCCTCGCAGCCCAGGCAGGGTGCCCCCGTGGAGGGGACACCATGCCCTGCCATGCATCCTCAGAACAGCCTCCTGGAGGGCACACGCTCCTGTCCCCGGGCCGTGTGGACACTCTGGCCACACGCATGTGAGGGGCCTCATGGTCTGGAAGCGGTGCGGTGGCAGCCACATGGCAGGGCCAGCACCAACTCATATCTCAAAGCATGTCGTGTCTCAGGGAGGCCGTGGCCAAGGTGGCCGCCTGGCTCAGCTGCCCTCTGTGGTCCTTGGGACCCGGTCACAGGACATTCTATGCAACGTGATGATGTGCCTGACGTGGGGTCTCAGCCGGGGCCATGTGCTTCAGTGCAGGGTGTGTGGCAGAGCAGGCCCCATATTGCACCCCCAGGACTGTGCCCATCATGGACTGTACCTCTCAGACTGTGGCTGCCGGCAGAATGCATCCCCTGAGGACTGCCCCCCATGACTGTGACCCCCACAGTGCCCCTCTCAGGCTGTATCAGACCCCCTCTGTGAAGGAGCAGGCTCTCGGAGCAAAGGAGGCACAGGAGCCTTGCAGAGACGTGGACCACCTTTCCCCAGCCCCACCTGCGCTCCATAAGGACCCTCCTCAGACCTACAGAGAGGGGCCGGCCTGGAGGGTCAGCCTGGGAGCAGGACTGGGAGAACTGAGACCCCCACAGCTGGGACCCTGAGCACCAGCACCCTGGCCACATTGGTGACCTGAAGTCCTGCTGTCTCCACCCACAGGGCTCCATCTCCATCTCCAGGGACTCCTGGCACCCTGAAATGCAGACTAGCAGCTGGCTCCCAAGGTTCTGAGATCTCTGGCCTCCAACCCCTGGCCTGGCGTTCTCTCTGCTGCTGGACGGTGGTATCAGATCCCTCCCTGCATCGAAAGACAGCCTTCAACCCGGGCTCCCATCCCTACAAGCCCCAACTCGTGCTCCCTTGGCACAGGACCACTGGCTCCTCCCACACCTGGCCACTGAGTAAGTGGGGGCCAGGGGACCGCAGCAGGGAGGGACTCGGGAAGCCTGCCCGAGTTATCCTACCTTAGCCAGAACTTCTGAGTCGTCCAGTCCTGGCTGTGGGCTGCCCGTCCCTCCCTATGTGCTGGGCTCACCTGCCACCAAAACGGACAAAAATGCCAGGTGGTGCTGACCCGTCCTCGGCCACTCGGGGCAGCCAGAGTGTCCTGTCCACCTGAGATTTCTGCTGCAGTCACGGTTGCCCACACATCATCCTCTTTGAGATGTCCGTTTCGAGACTTTTCCACGTGGGGTCACCGTGGCTGAGAACTCAGGCTACTCAGAGGAGCTTGGCGCGTGGGCCCGACCCCAGCGTGGATGGATGCCCACCTGGGTCTCTGTGCTGCTGGAACTGCAGTGGAGTTGGAAGAGAGGCGCTTCGGAACTGCTGGAGACAAGCACACCCTAGGCCCATGGGAAACCCGGTCAAGGCCGGCCACAGCTCGAGCTTGCCATCCCAGACCTTTGGGAGGCCGAGGCAGGAGGATCACTTGAGGCCAGGAGTTCAAGACCAGCTTGGTCAACCGAGAGAAACCTCATCTCTACAAAAATAAATTTAGAAATTAGCTGGGCATGGCGGTGCATGCCTGTAGTCCCAGCTACTAGGGAGACCGAGGTGGGAGGATCTCTGGAGCCTGGGAGGTTGAGGCTGCCCAGCCTGGGCAACAGAGTGAGACCCTATGTCAAAAAGAAAAGAAAAGAAAACCCGTTGGGGGCTGCTGCCTGGGAAAACCACACCCAGGCAGAATTCAGTACTGCCACGCCCCTTCTGAAGTTCGGTTTTGAAAATATGGCCATCGCACCTCGGATAATCATTTTTACACTTCTTGACAGTGGAAATTCTTTACCCGGAATCATGCTGGGATCTTGAGGCCCACAGCGGGACCCCTAGGGCTGCTCTGGTTCTGAGGTGGCTGGGTGGTGGCTCTGACCCCTTGGCCCTACCCTTCTGGACTCACGCTGGTCACCAGGTCCTGCAGCCTGTGCCCTCTCCCCTGAGAGGACTAAGATGACCTTAGAACTGGTCCAAGAGTGACTCTGCAGCCCTGGAACCTCGGACGTTCGTTTTGGGGTGTGTGCAGCTGGGCTTCGGTCTAGGGCCTATCTCTGAGCTGAGAATAACCGCACGCAGTCCTGTGGTTCACGAGGGATCGGTACAGGTCAGGGGGAGACAGAGGTTTGTGTGCTGTGGGGGAAGGGGGGTCCTGGGCTCCCTGCACACCTCTCCCCGGAGACTCAGAACTAGAGACCTCGCCACCAGACCCACAGACGCTGCCCATCGCTCCTGGGACAACTCCGCAGACGTAGCCTCCTGATGCAGCCTCACCCTGGCGGCCTGCGAAGAAGCCACATCTTTACCTTACGGAGACGGCTTCTTAAACCTCATGAACCAACCTCTGCGGACTTCAGACTTTTCTTCTGCAGCTTCCTCACCCTCTCTACCTTTGTGGAGTTGGAGAGAGTTGGAGCATTGCTCTGGACGAGGCTCTGGCTTACGGGAGTGCCATGGCTGGTTTGATCTTCTGTCCGGACCACTCGAACTTTCTGCACAACAGCAAGTAGGCAGTTTCACTTGTTGGCAACTACGTGTTCACTGGAGTAGCATCTTAACTTCCTTCAAGGACATTTCCTGGGTATTCATGACTTGGCTCCCTGGTGCAAGAGGCCCAGCTATCAACCTTGGCCTTTGACCTGCCTGCCTCACTCAGCTTAACCATTTCCAGCTTGTGATTTAAAGCGAGAGACTCTTCCCTTCACTTACACTTAGAGGCCATCATGGGGCTATTCTGTGACGTGTCATGAAAGGGACACACCTGTGTGGGACGAGACAACCTCTGCACAGCCTCTTCCGAGTCCAAACTCGGGACCACGCCCTGGTGCCTCACTCGGAGAGGGGCCAGGGAGCCGGGACTTGGCCACCCACCTCTGTGCCTGGGGTCCTGACCTGTCCCTCAGCCCACGGCGCGGTGTGCGGCACCTGCCACGGGCCGTCCCACCCTGGTATTTGCTGTGTCTTCTCCACCTGGGAAAGCTCCAGCTTCAACTCTGGCTGCTCAAAGCCAGAAGAAGGCTCCTGCCCCTACACCCTCCTGTGAGCCTCCTCCGAGCCCTATTTAGCAAATGGTTATGCAGGTACATTCATGCATAAAGACTCGGTTCTCTAAGTCCCTGCTCTAGAAAGAAGTCGTTGTGTCCCCCTCTAGCAGCTGCCGCATCTGTTTGTAAGCCCTGCAGGGGCCACTCCAGAATGACACCCCCGGGCCCCGCCCCGCGGCCACGCGGGGACGCGATGCTAGGAAGTGTCGGCAGGTGGCGCGGCTACACCGTCTAGCCCCTTCCCGGTTCCTGCGGAGCCAGCATGGGGTGGAACCAGCGCCTGCCCTGCCCCGCGACCCCGCCCCTGGGAAGTCCCCGCGCATGGGACTCACGGGGCCTTCCGGAGCCGCCTTGGACAGGTGCCCAGGGCTCTGCTGTTTGCAGAAGCGTCACCACCTGCAATTTTCTGCACATTCTGCAGAACAGTGTTGGGGGGTGGGTAATGTGATCCTGGGGTACAGAAGAGGAAACCGAGGCACAAGAGATTTCTCCTAACCTGGCCTTAAATCTGGCTGCTGGGAAGTGGCCACGCAGGGCCTAGTGGTTCACTCTTCCCCTGTCCTTCCCAGGGCTCCCCCAATCCCTGGTGCACTGGCCCCTAGGTGGGCTGTGGGCACTGGGAAATGTTCCTTGCGGGGCTCAGTCCTGGGGCCTCCTGCATGGTGCTGGGTGGATCTGCCTAGCCGGGACTGCCAGGGCTGGGGTGCTGGAAACACTCAGGTTCCTAGGTAGGACTCAGCCCCCAGGGGCAGGAGGTGAGGGGTCATCCTTCGGCCTTAATGGCCAGGCCTGACTGGGGCCTGGCAGGTGCAGCAGGACGGGCTACTCGGATCCCTCAGACCTCCAGTCCCTCTCTCCCAGCTCCATGGCCTCCCAGAGGTCCCCAGCCAGGACACAGGCCTTTCCAGAGCTGCCTAGGGAGATCAGGGTCAGGGTGCCCCTCCCTGGCGGATCCTGCCACACATGGAGAGTGTGGTCTGCCCGAGTGGCACCGGCACCTGGTGCAGTGTGAGATCCCGGGCGCAGCGTGGGCGTCTAGGCACAGTGCGGGCTCCCAGGTGCAGCGTGGGCGAAAAGGCGCAGTGTAAGCTGCTGGGTACAGTGTGGGCACCCAGTGCCTGGGGGAGCTGCATGCGGGGTGGCAGCTGTGTCCTTCTGTGTGGTACCAGCAGAGGGTGTCGCGACCCTCTAGGGCAGCGCTGACCACCCAGAGACTGCAGGGTTGGGTCCCTGGGCAGCAGAGGGCCCAGCGGAGGGCTAGGCAGGCCCATGCTGGGTGCCTCTGGCACTGGAGCCCTGTGGCACCTTTGGCTGGACCCTGACATGGGCTCCCCACCCCACCCTCAGGCCCAGGCAGCTTGAGTGGCCACTCAAGGGCCACGCCCCAGGTCCAGTGCATGGCTTTACCTGGAGGGTATGCGAGACCACCCCTAACACACGTACCGCTGTCCCCTTTCCCCGACACACAGACCGCTGTCCCCTTGGGCTCAGATCCTGCAGGCGGTTGCAGCGTGCTCCCTGCCAGACTGTGGCAGCCAGCGCGGGGGTCCCGGCACCCCAGCATGCCCCACCCAGCACCCTGCTCTTCCACAGGGAACTGCTCCCCTCTTGCCTTCCCTGCCACCTTCCCCTCTGGCCCTGAACATCCTGATTTCTTCCTGCACAGCCAAAGTGTCAGCCAGGGGCTGCCTGCAGGTCCTCCCCCACTAACTCACTCATTCAGCAACCGCAGGTGAGGCAAGCCTGTGTGCTGACCCGCCGGGCGCCGTCCCTCCGTTGCGCATGGTCTCCTGGGAGAAGGTTCCTGGAGGCAGGAGCTGCTCCCCTGCCCAGGATGGGGCCAGCAGCGGAGCAAGGGGCGGTCACGAGGTGGTCACCCATTCCCCTGGAATGCTGTGTTTTGGGTGGCCCTTGTCTAGTGAAGGGAGTGACTCAGCTGTTTTGGGACAAGCCCATCTGAGCCTGGAGCATGGTTTGGAACAGCCAGAGCCTGGGAGGTGCTGGGGGAAGCCGCCTTTGCAGCTGAGCCCTGTCCAGGTCCCAGCCAGTCCCCAGCCCTGCGTGCTCCAGGCCAGGTGGGCTCAAAATGCACCCTGAGCTCTGAGACGGCAAGGGAGGGGCCGACATAGGCCTGGCATAGAGTGGGGCGCAGTCCTTGGCAGGCCCTCCCCTCGCCCTGCCGGTTTCCAGGACTCAGTTCCCCTATCTGCAAACTGTAGAACCAAACCGGACATCCCCAGGGATTCTAAGATGCTCAGACTCCAAGGACCATCCCCTATTCAGCCAGGGGCCACCCCTTCATTTCCTCGGGCCAGGACTTGTAAAGCGTGGGCCCCTCTGAAGACCTCCAGAAAGCTGATCCTCATGACTGGGGGGCTGTGCCCTGGGCTTTGGAACATGCGGGGGGCCCCAGAGGTCAGCCCTCCCTCAGCTGGCCCAGGTCCATGTCCAGTGACCTCTGGGACCCTCAGGTCCTGGGGCCAAGGCTCCCTGACAATGAGCAAGACCTTTAGGTGGTTTCTGCACCCTCGAGGAGGGGGGATGTGCAGGGGAAGGACAAGGAGAAGTGGGGGTCTGGGGGGCGCGGGCCTGTACTCGTGTGGCTGATGTGAGGGCAGGGGGCCTCTCAGGGGAGCCCCAGGGTGACCACCTTGGCCCCCACTCTCCCTTCACGAAGGCCACACCGCAAAATCCACAGGATAGGACAAATACCTCAGTTTGGGGCCAAGTCCCCCCTTCCCACCAGCAGAGCCTGGGGAGTCCCTCCCTGCACACAGATCCTCCAACACTCAGAGCCTGCCCTCTGTCTCCTTCCTTCCATCACCTTCTCCAGGGTCCACAGTGAAGGCTGGGATGGAGGATCCTGGCAGGGAAGAGTGGGGGTGGGGTGACTGAGCACGGGAGGGCCTTCTCAGGGCAGCAGCCATGGCCCAGGAGCCTCCTCAGTCAGGTTGGGGAGGGGACCGGGGTGGGGGCTGGGGTGGGGGATGGGGGTCAGGGCTGGGTGGGGGTTGGGGTGGGGACGGGGGTGGGAGTTGGAGTAGGAGTTGGGGTGGAGGCTGGGGTGGCGCCTGGAGTGGATGTTGGGGTTGGGGGTGGGGTGGATGTTGTGGTGGGGGCTGGGGTTGGGGCAGGGATTGGGGTGGGGGTTGGGGTGAGGTTGGGGTGGGTGCTGGGGTGGGGGTTGGGGTGAGGGTTGGGGTGAGGTTGGGGTGAGGTTGGGGTGGGGACTGGGGTGGGGGCTGGGGTGGGGGTTGGGGTGAGGGTTGGGGTGAGGTTGGGGTGGGGACTGGGGTGGGGGCTGGGGTGAGGGTTCGGGGGCTGGGGTGGGGGTTGGAGGGGCTGGGGTCGGGGTTGGAGTCGGGGCTGGAGTGGGGGTTGAAGTAGGAGCTGGGGTGAGGGCTGGGGTGGGGGTTGAAGTAGGAGCTGGGGTGAGGGCTGGGGTGGGGGTTGGGGTTGGGTGGGGGTTGGGGTGGGGGCTGGGGTAGGGGTTGGGGTTCCGTGGGAGTTGGGGTGGGGGTTGGGGTGGGGGCCGGGGTGAGGGTTGGCATGGGGGTTGGGGTGGGGGCTGGGGTAGGGGTTTGGGGTGGGAGTTGGGGTGGGGGCTGGAGTGGGGGTTTGGGTGGGGTTTGGGGTGGGGGTTGAGGTGGGGGTTGGGCTGGGGTTTGGGCTGGGGGCTGGGGTGGGGGTTGGGGTGCCTCCAGTCTGCCAGGGCTTTGAAGTGGCCATCATGAGGATCGGGCATTGGGGAGCCGGTGCCCACCCACCCACTCATGAGCTCCCCAGCAAAGGAGGCATGCCCCAAGGCTGCCAGTGGGGAGGCTCCTGGCTCCCGGGTGAGATCCACCTGCCAGGGGGCTCCACCGACTTCCTGAGCACCTCCCACCCCAGCAGCCCTACATTCTCCCATTACCTGGGAAAGGCCAGCCCGTCGCCACAGACCTGCATGGGCACACCGGCTCCGTGTCAAAGTCAGGCATGAATATTTCACGAGCGGCATCATAAATAATGCAATTATTTAGAAAGACACTGAATATTTTATAGACTGAAGTGCAGCCCAGTTTAAAGAGGGGATCCACATTGTGAGGGGCTGGTTTTCTCATCCACGTGCTGAAGGCAAGAGTGGCACAGGGGGGCACACACCTGGTGCCCGCTCTGGCTGCAGCCCCCACCCCCGCTGACCCCACTTGTCCTCATCAGGGTCCCTTTGGGCCCCACACCTGCCTTCCCAGAGCCTCCCTCTGCTTTAGGGGAGTAAATGGAAGCTGGGTTCCTGGAGAACAGACAGAACCTTCCAGGGCCCAGGGCCTTCCACCTCCTTCCTCCACTTCCTAGGCTCTGTTCTCCATTTCTTCTCCCAAATGGAAGTTTCTTTTCAGATTTTTACATCTTCCATAATGAATAGCTTTTCTAGTACTTTATTTTATTAAAACTTATAATTTATTTTGAAAACCAAAAGCCCGAGACAAAGGCGTGAGTCCCATAGGAAGTGCTGGGGTGAGGTGGGCAGGACCAGGCAGGGGCTGGGGCAAGGGTGGGAGGGGCCAGGCAGGACTGGGGCAAAGGTGGGAGGGGCCAGGCAGGGCTGGGGCAAGGGTGGGAGGGGCCAGGCAGGGCTGGGGCAAAGGTGGGAGGGGCCAGGCAGGGCTGGGGCAAGGGTGGGAGGGGCCAGGCAGGACTGGGGCAAAGGTGGGAGGGGCCAGGCAGGGCTGGGGCAAGGGTGGGAGGGGCCAGGCAGGGCTGGGGCAAAGGTGGGAGGGGCCAGGCAGGGCTGGGGCAAGGGTTGGCGGTGCCAGGAAGGGTTGGGATGAGTGGGAGGGGCCAAGCAGGGGCTGGGACAAGGATGGGCGGGGCCAGGCAGGGTTTGGGTGAGGTGGGCAGGTCAGGCAGGGCTGGTGTGAGGTGGGCGGGTCAGGCAGGGCTGGTGTGAGGTGGGTGGGGCCAGGCAGGGTTTGGGCGAGGTGGGCGGGTCAGGCAGGGCTTGTGTGAGGTGGGTGGGGCCAGGCAGGGTTTGGGTGAGGTGGGTGGGTCAGGCAGGGCTGGTGTGAGGTGGGCGGGGCCAGGCAGGGCTGTGGAAAGGGTGGGCGGGGCCAGGCAGGGGTGAGGAAAGGGTGGGCGGGGCCAGGCAGGGTTGGGGTGAGGTGGGCGGGTCAGGCAGGGTTGGGGTGAGGTGGGCGGGTCAGGCAGGGCTGGTGTGAGGTGGGTGGGGCCAGGCAGGGCTGGGCTCCCTCAGGCCTGGGAGGGCCTGAGGCCCCAGTGGTGAGGGCAGCCTCATCTGGGAAAGGGACTCTCTTTCTTAGGCGGTCTTCTTTTCCTCCTTTGTGGTTAGAATTAATACTGTTAACGTTCTTCTCGGGCTGTAATTAACCGTCTTGTTAGCCTGGCTGTCAGGGCTGATTTTCCCTTGTTCTCTCAGTGTCCGGTGTCCGAGCCTGGAGCCATCACTTATTTAGTATTTTAATTAGGAATTTTGACAGGAGATTTGTTTCCTGCCTCTGCCCTCTGCCTTCTCCTGGAGATAAAGGACTGTGCCTCTGGGGACCCCCAGGCTCTAGACCTGCCCAGGGCCAGCGGCAGTGGGCGGAGAGGGTCCTCTCCCCTTGGGTCAGCCCGGCCCGGCCTCCCAGGCTCACCGGCTGCCCCTTGAGGGCCCAGAGCCACCATTCCCCGCTTCAGGCTCCGAAGGCCGCATTCCTGAAACCCTGACTAACAGACGCCTGTTCCCACAGGCCCGGCCCAGAACTGGCTCTTCCAGCCGCCTGTGAGGCCTGATCTACCACGGGAGCTGCCTCAGCCAGGTCGGGGCCACTGGAGTGCGGAGGCCGTGGGCCCCTGGAGGCAAGGGCGCTGGGGTGCTGGGGCTGACGCGGAGAAAGCATTCTCGTGGTCTGGGGTTGGCCTTGATGAAAAATGGGCAAAGTGCTTCTTGTCTGAGGTTTCTCTATGAACAGGAAGCTGAGAACCTGTGTGTGCTGAGTTATCCTGGGTGTCTGTGGTCTTTTGAGAGGAGGCGAGAGGGAGAGATTAATTCAGACAAGAAAGGAGGGAAGGGGAGAGAAGAGGGAGGAGGCTGCACACAAGAAGGGGCCCTACTGGGAGCCCCTCCATCCCCCACCCCGTCAGGAAAAAGCCCAGTGGACCTCGCCCTAGCAGGCCCTGCCTGACGCACCTGGGTGTCCACGGCCAGGCCCTCGATGTGACCAGGGCTGGGATCAGCCCGGCTTCCCCAGGGCCCCACCGCGCCCCCACCTGCGGTCCCTACAGTGCAAGTATGGGCCACGCGGAGGCTCTGAGAGCCTGTCTACACCGCTGCCTGGGGCAGCCCTCCTTGGGCCCCAGGGCTGGGCTTCTGGGCCTACAGGTGACCCCTGCTGCTGGAGGGAGAGGCCCTCTGCCCAGTCCCCGAGTCTCTGGCCATCGGGCCCCAGAACCGCTTCCTGATGACCCTCAGATTCAAAGCTGAGGCGCGGCAGGTTTCAGGAAGCCCTAGCTGCAGGAATCCCAGGCACAGTCCCACAGCTGGGCCTGGTGCTCCTCTGCCAGGGGCTGGGTTGAGGGGCTCCCATGGGCCTCTGAGGGGACCCCTGCCCATGCTTTGATTCATTCACTTCCTACCCTCCCCCGCCCCAGCAGCTGCTCCCAGCCACCTTTCCCTCCTCTCATTGACCTCTGACCTGCCAGTGCTGGGAGCCCCCCAGAGCCGCATGGAAGGTCCTGCTCAGAGAGCACCTGGGCACCCAGCCCCTCCTGTCCCTCCTCGTGCCCCTCCTCCTATCTCTCCTCCCCCTCCTGCTTCTCCCAGCTCCCGCCCTGCACTTCCTCTGTGCCCTCCCACGGTGAGGCAGCAGGGAGCAGAAAGGCAGGCTCTTCCGGGCCCTCCCAGGCCTCCTTGCTTCCAGAGCACCCAGCACCTGAGGCCTCCTCAGCCTCGACCAAGTGCGGGGTGCCCAGGCCCCTGCTGTGGCTCTGGAGAAAGGCCAGGCTCCTTCCCAGCAGTGTGGGCATCCTGCCAGCCCGAGCAGCTGAAGCACTGACCTCAGGACCCCCACCTCCTCTTTCCCACCCCACCCTCCTGTCTGGGCCAGGCCGGGGGGCCATCTTGCACCTTCTGCCTGGGTCTAGCCCTCGTCTCTCCCTCCTCCCACTGCCTGGGTACCTTCAGTACTCCACTGCCCACAAGCCCCTCCAAGCTGGGGCAGTGCTGGCCTGGGCTGTGCCACGAGCCATCCAGCTCAAGGCCTGGCCTCGCCAAGGCCCGTAATAGCTCACCTGCTAGTGCTTCTACCCTGGGCCTCTCCAAGAAGCTGCTGGAACCTCCCCACATGCCTCTGCAGGTCAAGGGTACCCAGGGCCCACCCTGAGGCCCCTACGCCTTCGCCCTGGCCCCACCACGGGGCTCCTCTGCCCAGATGTCCCAGGTCCAGAGTGGAGGCTCAGCTTTGGGTCTCAGTCTGCTCCTGGCCCGGGTGTGAGGGGTGGGTGGCAGCTGCACGGCCTCACTGCCCACCAGGCCTGCGGAAGGGAAGACACGCCCTCCCACAGACCCTGTGATGGCGGCTGCCATGGAAGTTTTGGGCATCCCCTGCCCCCGTCTAGGTCCCCAGGTACTTGCAGAAAAGAAGGGGTGAGCACAGCCTTCTCTAAGGGGGCACCCAAGTCCTGGCCAAGGTGGCCCCCCACCCTGGGGCTCCACAGTCCAGGCAGCCACCTCTTCAGTCTCTGCCCTTAATGTGGGGCACAGTGGATAGAGGGAATCCCTCCTCTGACCAGCCAGGCAGTCAGGGAAACCCCGGGCACGGGAGCCCAGGGCTGGTGGCCATCCCCAGAGGGAACTGGCTGCACCTGCAGCCCAGGCCACGGGCCCCAGGACACCCCAGACCTCTTGGCAGGACCCCAGGGTTAAAAGGCACTTTGTGGCTCCACTTCTTCCCAATGATGGGCACCTCGAAGGGGCTCTGGGCACCAGCAGAACAAACGTCATAGGGAAACTCAGCAGCCGACCTACCACCAGGACCTACCTGTCCTCTGCCCTCCCAGAACCCTGGTCATGCGTCCAGCAAGCTCCCAGGGAGGGCATGCCAGGTGCTGGGCCCATGGACACACTGTAGAGAAACGCCACAATCGTTAGGGGCATGTGACTAAGACGCCTCCTTCCCATAGGCACCCACGGGGCACAACTAAGATGCCTCCTTCCTATAGGCACCCACAGGGCATGGCTCTTTCCAAAATGCCACATTAAAACAGCTGCAGGAGGAGGGAAGGGGCATCGTGCCCATCCCCTGCTGCTACTCCCCACCCTGCCCTCAGCCTCCTGCCGCTGGAGCTCCGCCCACCTGCACACACCACTCTTCTTCATCCCCAGCCCCATAAGCAAGACTACCTTGAGGCCAGTAGGTGCTTCCTGAGGGTTTAGGAATAACAGGGGAACTACAGCAAATAGCAATCGATCTTAAAAGCAAACAAGGCATCAGCCCTTGTCATCCTCAAGCTGTGACCACCCCTGCCCAGGACGGAGCTCCAGCGGCTGCACACTTCCCCCAGGGCTCGCCCTGCAGCTGCCTCTCAGCTCCTGGGAGGAAACTCCACATTTCAGCTGCTTTATAACCAGAGAAGCCTCCTGCCTCCCTCCCCAGTCCTGATGGATCCTGGGCCTTTCCTGCCTGCCTGGCCTCTTGGAAATAACTGGCCGAGCCTCTCTGTGTGTCTGGCACAGCATGGGGCCCAGAGGCCAGAGCCACCGGAGGCACCCTGCAGAGAGGGTAGGGTTGCAAAATCCCTCCCCGCCAACTGCAGAACACACCCTGGGCCCAGCTGGGCTCTAGAGGTGCCCAGAGGAGGGAACTGAATTATTTCAGGAATTGGAGATGCCTTTGTGGCTGAGGAGGAGCTGGGGTTGGGGCTGGGGCTGGGGCTGGGGCCGGAGCTGGGGCTGAGGAGGAGCTGGGGCTGGAGCTGGGGCTGAGGAGGAGCTGGGTCTGGGTCTGGGGCTGGGGCTGGGGCTGAGGAGGAGCTGGGGCTGGGGCTGGGGCTGGGGCTGGGGCTGAGGAGGAGCTGGGGCTGGGGCTGGGGCTGGGGCTGGGGCTGGGGCCAGGGCTGGGGTCTGGGGCTGGGGGCCAGACCCTCCATCATTTCCTGGGCTGGTATTCAGAAATGGAGGAATCTCAGGACAGGTC
This sequence comes from Symphalangus syndactylus, assembly GCF_028878055.3. NCBI lineage: Eukaryota > Metazoa > Chordata > Mammalia > Primates > Hylobatidae > Symphalangus > Symphalangus syndactylus. The sequence continues at coordinate 6,060,863 of NC_072424.2, forward strand.
CCTGTGGTCTGCGGGGTGGCAGGCCTGAGGCTGGCCCTTTCTGCAGAGGACACCTTGGGGGCTGCTGATCAGCCTTGAGGCCAGAGATGGCTCTCACCTGCTTCCCCCCTGCAGGCCCAGCACTGTCAGCCTCACCTGGAGGCTTTTAGCAGGGCAGGTTCTCTTGTTCCATCAGTGTCTGTGTGGGGTTGCCCTGCTCCCCTAGGTGGGTGGGTCTGCAGGAGGGAAGCCAGAGTGGTCCCTGGAGACCTCAGGACCCCAGAGGGAATAAGCAGGGAGCCTTAAGGGTCTGGAAGAGGGGAATTCAGAGAGGCAGGAGGCCAGGGAGCCCTGAGGAGAGGGGAGAGAGTGAGGGTGGAGGGAGCCCTGAGGAAGGGGAGGGGAGTGGGGGGAGGGGAAGGGGTGAAGCAGGAAGAAAGGGAGCCCTGAGGAGAGGCGAGAGGGAGTAAGCAGGGAGGGAGCCCTGAGGAGAGGGGAGGGGAGTGAGGGGGAGGGAAAGGTGTGAGGGGAGTGGGGGTTGAGAGGAGAGGGAAGGAAGGGGAGGGGGAGGGGAGGGCGATGGGGGAGCCCCCACAGATACCCCAGCTGCTGGCTGGGCGCTGGGCATCCCCCCAACCGTTGGGCCTTGCTCCCACTAGGGGCAGTCGTGTCCCAGCCCCGCAGTCAGGTCTGAGTCAGGGACCCGTGGTGCCCGCCCTCCCTCAGCTGAGCTCACCAACAGCTCAGAAATATTCATTTAAAAAAGCCCCCATTAAAGAGCTAACTCATTGCTGACACTGCAAGTTTTTATTTTATTTATTTATTTGTTTATTTATTTATTTATTTATTTTGGAGACGGAGTCTCGCTCTGTTGCCCAGGCTGGAGTGCAGTGGCACGATCTCAGCTCTCTGCAAGCTCCGCCTCCCAGGTTCACGCCATTCTCCTGCCTCAGCCTCCCAAGTAGCTGGGACTACAGGCGCCCGCCACCACGCCCGGCTAATTTTTTGTAATTTTAGTAGAGATGGAGTTTCACCGTGTTAGCCAGGATGGTCTCAATCTCTTGACCTCTTGATCCACCTGCCTCGGCCTCCCAAGGTGCTGGGATTACAGGCATGAGCCACCGCGCCTGGCCTTATTTTATTTCATTTGAGACAGAGTCTCACTCTGTCAGCCAGGGTGGAGTGCAGTGGCACGATTTCAGCTCACTGCAACCTCCGTCTGCTGGGCTCAGGCAATTCTCCTACCTCAGCCTCCCAAGTAGCTGGGACTACAGGCGCCCACCACCATGCCCAGCTAATTTTTGTGTTTTTAGTAGAGATGGGGTTTCACCATGTTGGCCAGGCTGGTCTTGAACTCCTGACCTCAGGTAATCCCCCCGCCTCGGCCTCCCAAAGTGCTGGGATTACACGTGTGAGCCACCGTGCCCGGCCTGCAACTTATTTTTATATTAAAAAATTTGAGTCCTTAGAGACGGAGGCCTACAGAGCCATAGGCCAGGCACACCAGAGGCAAGAAGGCAGAGGTGAGGGTGGCACCGTACCCTGCCAGGGCCTGCAGTGTGGTCTGGGGCTGGATCTGCAGGCCCTGTCCTCCTGCAACCACCTCGCTGCCCATGTGAACCTGTGGTCAGCCCCGGAGGCCTCAGGTAGGCAGGAAGAAGTGTGCACCCTGCCCTGCCTGCTGGCTGGGAGCCCACGGGGTGGGCAAGGGGTGGGCAACGCCTTGTGACGTCTCCCACGTGGCTTCCTTCGTTTTTTCTGAAGTGCCCTGGTCCTTTCCCTTCTTTTTAAACATTTTACTATGGATGTGTCCAACCCCACACAAGGAAGAGTCAAATACCTCATGCCAGCCGCCCCAGCCCCCCGCCCATTCCAGCCCCCCATTCCAGCCCCCCATTCCAGCCCCCCCATTCTGGCCCCTCCATTCCACCCCCCCATTCCAGCCCCCCATTCCGGCCCCCCATTACAGCCCCCCATTCCTGCCCCCCATTCCAGCCCCCCATTCCAGCCCCCCCATTCCAGCCCCCCATTCCTGCCCCCCATTCCAGCCCCCCCATTCCAGCCCCGCATTCCAGGCCCCCCATTCCAGGCCCCTCCATTCCACCCCCCCATTCCGGCCCCCCATTCCGGCCCCCCATTCTGGCCCCCCATTACAGCCCCCCATTACAGCCCCCCATTCCTGCCCCCCATTCCAGCCCCCCCATTCCGGCCCCGCATTCCAGGCCCCCCATTCTGGCCCCTCCATTCCCCCCCCATTCCAGCCCCCCATTCCTGCCCCCCATTCCACCCCCCCATTCCGGCCCCCCATTACAGCTCCCCATTCCACCCCCCATTCCTGCCCCCCATTCCTGCCCCCCATTCTGCTGCTGTCCCTTGGCGTGTGAATGTTTCCGTTTGTTGCTACAAGATCACAAGTTCCCTGCGCTGAGCTCTTTTTCCTTTCCCCGTTCCCCAGCGCCCCTGCTCCGTGCTGCATTTGGAAAGAACCTAAATGTCCTCCTTCCGGAGACTGGTTAAACATCTGGTTATGATCCAGTGGTACGCAGCGCCTCCCTTGGGTTAAGAATACATAGTCACACATGCACACACACGTGTGCACACACGTACTCACATCTGTGCACACACATGCACACTCATACATGCACATGCCCACATACACATACATGCACACATGCACTCCTACACTCACACAGATGTGCACACAGGTGCACACACATACACACATACATGCACACATACACTCCTAAACTCACATACATGCGCACACACGCATATGCACACATATGTGCACACACACACTCATACACATATACATACACGCACACTCATACATGCACACATGCACTCCTACACTCACACACATGCACGCACGCACATGCACATACACAAATGCACACACACGCACATGCACGCTCACACATGCATGCACACATGCACATGCACACTCACGTGTCACACGTTCACATACGCACATGCACACTCATACGCACACATGCACACCCACACTCACATGCACATACACCTGCTAACAGCCCTGAGGAGGGGACCTCGGATTAACAGGAGCTGCCCCTGAGTGTGTGAGGGATGGGTGAGGGATGGGCTGGTTTAGGATACCATGCTTGGCTGTCAATATTTTGTAATTGTTCTGTAAAAAGAGTGGATTCATTTTGTAATAAGCAAATAAGCTTAAAAAAGAAAAAGACATCTGGGATCAGGAGGCTTTGGGGTTTTACCCACCTTCGCTTTGAATTCAATTTCTGCTCTCAATGTTTGCTAATGGTTTCACGGCCTTTTCAATTGCTCACGAGTGTTTCCAACCACCAGCTCACGTTTCTGGAATCCGTTCCTTTGGCTGTGCCAAAGGAACAGCCCTTCTGCTCCAACGTTTGCCTGGGGAGTGCATTAGGTAGCCAGGAGCCTGGGCCACTGCACCCCACCAGGACGGCAGGACTGAAAAGGCTGCTGACGTGAGTGCGGGGAGGTCAGGTGGGGATGAGCTCAGCCCGGCTTAAAGTGAGGCATCCCGACACCCCCAAAGGCGTGGGGCAGGAGCGGCGGGGTGAGTGTCTTGCCAGGCTTAAGGCTCTAGGACCAGAAACCCAGCTCAGGGAGAGGCTCCTGGGTTGAGGAGTGGCCGTGGGGGCTCAGGAAGTCCTGCCCCAGCCTTTCCTGTGTTGCTTGAGTTCTCACTCTATGAGTATATTCTGACAAACATTAAAATTAGAACATGAAATCTCCCTTTCTCTTCTGCTGGCCTCGAGGGTACACATGCTGTTGGCTGGCAGAGTAGGCCCTGCCGCACCACAGGCAGCGTTCCGCAGGCCAATTTGAAAGGCCTAGTGCCTGCCACGCAACCACCCTTGGCCCTGAGCCGTCTTCGAGGAATGGGGTCCCGGGCCCTGCAAAGATGCCTGGTACTAGGCATCACTCGGCCCAGTGTGAGGGAACCCGTGGAATGGAGATGGCAGAGGGTGGGGGGGTCCTGAGAGCCAGGGTCTGCACCTCAGTGGTGGCTGGGGCCATGGACGGGGGGGCTCAGGGACGCTGCTGAGGAGACAGTGGGCCCAGATCCCGTGTGTTGTGGGGAGACAGTGGGCCCAGATCCCGTGTGTTGTGGGGAGACAGTGGGCCCAGATCCCGTGTGCTGGGGAGACAGTGGGCCCAGATCCCGTGTGTTGTGGGGAGACAGTGGGCCCAGATCCCGTGTGCTGGGTGGGGAGACAGTGGGCCCAGATCCCGTGTGCTGGGGAGACAGTGGGCCCAGATCCCGTGTGTTGTGGGGAGACAGTGGGCCCAGATCCCGTGTGCTGGGTGGGGAGACAGTGGGCCCAGATCCCGTGTGCTGGGGAGACAGTGGGCCAAGATCCCTTGTGCTGGGTGGGGAGACAGTGGGCCCAGATCCCGTGTGCTGGGGAGACAGTGGGCCAAGATCCCTTGTGCTGGGTGGGGAGACAGTGGGCCCAGATCCCGTGTGCTGGGGGTGAGGGTAGTGGGAGATGAGGGCAGCACTCTAGCTGTTCCGGGAGTGCCAGCTTGTGGTGGGGTGAGGGAAAGGCCCCGTCATACAGGCACACATGCACACACCCACACACACATCCACACACAGGTGCACACACATCCACACACAGACACATCTGAACATGCACACATGCATCCACACACAGGTGCACACACACCCACACGCATCCACATGCAGGCACACACACATACACACACACATCCACACACAGGCACACAGGCACGTGCACATCTACACACATCCACAGACAGACATATGCACATGCAGGCATACACACACATGGGCATACACACCCACACAAGTATCCACACGCAGGCACACACACATTTACATGCATCCACACACAGGCACACACATGCATCCACATGCACACAGGCACACATGCATCCACATGCAGACACACACGGACATGCATCCACACACAGGCAGACAGGCACACACGTATCCACACGCAGGCACACACACCCCCACACCCCCACATGCAGGCACAAAGGCACGCACACATCCTCATGCAGGCACACACATGCACACACACACACACATGCACATCGCATGTGCTCTGGGTGGATTTTGGTCACTTTGAGCATGGCGTCATGGCTCATTCTGGCGTCTGTCTCTGCAACTTCAAGGGTAGCTGTGGGAACTTGGGGGAGGTCTTCTGGGTGTGCCTTGGAGCTCAGATTGGCCAAGGAAGGCCCATGCTGTTGATGCAGAAGCCCACCACGTTCACCAAAGCCATCCCGGGGATGTAGGTGGCATCTTTTCTGGAAGATTCCATCACTTTCTGGAACCCACTCTCAGCTGAACACAGGGCCTTTGAGAGGCTTCTGCTCCAGTGAAGATCCCTCCCCCACGTCCAGCTGATCACGTGCTGCTTTCAGTCCAGGGCTCCTGAGGCAGGAAGAGGCCACCGGGACAGCCAGACTCACTGGGCAGGAAATGGGACCCATTGGCCTTGCACTCTAGGCTGACCAGCTGTGCTTGGTCCCCAGGCACCCATCTCCTCCTATTCTTAGGGACAGAGTGAACTGCTCAGCAATAGCAGAGCCCGGGGCCAGTAGGACCCCCTGGGGCTCACCCACACCGTGCCAAGAGGCCCGCACTGGGCCCTGGCTCTGGAAATGCACCGTCAGAGCCACACCAGCTCCAGAAGATGGGAAGATCTGTATTGTAGGGCTGGGTGCGGTGGTGCCAGTGGGAGAGGGTCATGAGACTCTTGGAGTGGGCCTGCTCCTGGCCAGCTGCTGACAATCAGCTCCCCATTTCCGGTTCTCTTCGTCATGGGCCAGAGCAGACCAGACCAAGGGTGCTGGGCTGGGCCTGGACCTGAGGAAGGAGCCTGGCCTGGCCCTCCTGGGTGGTCCCATCTGTCTCTGCATGGGCAGGTGGATAGGGCACCTGCCCTCCTCTGCCCCAGACTCACCCAGTGCCCCAAGGATGCCTGGCTTTGTGAGTGGCCTCCAGGGAGAGCCGGCTCCACTTCTCTAGGACACAAACACGCCAGGGCCTGGCTGCGTCCTTGCTGTTGCCAGCTCTCCCCAAATACCCATCTCTGAGGGCCGAGACAGAAGCCTGGCCCCGGGACCTCTGGCCACCACAGGGCTGGCAGGGTCCAAGCAGGATGCTTCCAGAAGGAGCCCAAACACAACCCTCTCCAGGCGCTGAAGTCTGTTGCAGGCATGAACTTGGCTTCGTTGGAAGCGGTCCCTTCTCTAACTGCAGCTGTGCTGTGTGCCCTCGGGGATGGGCCTGCCGGGCATCCCTGCCCTCAGGCGTGCATCTCATAGGCGCACCTGGCAGGGGTGGGGACAGAGGCAGTGACTGGGGTGGGCGAATGGGCAAGAGGTAGGCCCTGTGGCTGCCTGTGCCGGGCAGGGAGGAAGCTGCAGCACTCAGGCCCCTGCACGTGCAAGTGCCACAGAGTGTAGCAGGCCAGGTGGTTCCCACCACTCTCACTCGGTCTACGTATAAACCTGCGGGTCTATGTGTGTGTGTCCTAAAAGGAAATATACCAAAGAGGTAACGGCTTTATCTCGGGGCGGGGGTGGGGGGGTGATTATGGGTAATTCTAATGTTCTTTTCAGATTTTTTTACATTTTCTTAATAATATGCGGTGAGCACCTGCGATTTTTGTAATGAGAATAGAAGAGAAGACAGATGCAGAAAGCTGGCCAGCGGGCGGTTTAGGGATGGGCTGGGCCGTGCGTGTAGGGACGGGCATGTTTTGCGCTTGTAGACTGGCTGCCCGGGCTTCAGGGAAGAGGTGTGGGCTGGTCAGATGTAGACGGCGCCCTGGCCCTGAACACGGAGGCCCAGCTCCCGTCGGAGCCATGGCTCGCACAAGGAGTTGCTCGGGGAGTCCTGTGAGGTCTGGGGGCACACAGCTAGCCCCGCAGGCCCAACCCATTCCCTCACCCTCGGAAGAGAGAGACAGGCCTCGTCCTCACACAGGCCCACTGGGTGCCCACAGAGGGAAGCGGGGAGCCGGTGGAGCAGTCAGGCCAGCGAACAGCATGGTGCCACCAGTCTGTCCCTATGCACAGGCCCACCCGGCCACACTCCCCCGGCTACCGTCCCCCAGGCTGTGGCAGGCTGTGGCTGGGATGTGGCAGACACACCAAGAGGTGACTGAGGGGGCAGGAGCCTTGGGGCCAGCCGGACGTCTCCCTCTTGGTCACACGGAGGCTAAAAGGGCTGCTCTGGCCCTGACTACCCCTTTGGGGATGTTGGGGTGACATTCTGCCATCCTTCCTGCACCTGGAAGGCCCTGGATTTGAGGTGTGTGGGGTCGCTGGCGGGCTCTGTACTTCTCTGGGGTGTTCTGGGGAACCAGAGCCCAGAGCCCCCCCGGAGCTGTCCTCGTGCTCAGGCTGAACGTGGAGGGCACTTCTTGCCCCTCTACTCCACGGAGAGTGCTGTGGGGCCTCTTGGCCGGAGCTCAGTGTCCCGCCAAACGTCCGCAGGCCAAGAGCGCCTTGGAGGGGGCACCCGAGGAGCTCTGGGCTGAGTCACTGGATGGAGCCAGTCACCCCAGGATGCCTGCAAACAACCTTTCTCCCGTCGTTGGGCAGCTGGATTCGCCAGGACTTCCCCCGGGGCCTGGCGGGTCTCCCTTCGTCTGTCCCAGTGGCAGAGGCCGTAAGACCGGCATTGGGAAAGATCCCAGCCACCCCCACAGGTCCAGGCCCTCCGAGATGAGAGGACACGTGGTGGGAACCCTACCGAGGGGCCCTGGAGCTGGGAGCCCCTCACAGGGAGGGGAGCCAGGGCAGGTGGGCCTGGGTCAGGGGTGTAGACAAGGCTGGGCTGGAGCCACCCAGGGCACAGAGCCGCCCCTCCCCACCGGGCTGGGTGCCCCTCCCTAGGGCGGCCCAGGTTAGCAAATTCAAAAGATCAAAGTTAGAACAACAAATCCATTTTTAGCATACGTGTGCTCCATGCAAAATTTGGGACAGACGTATACTAAACAATGACACATTGCTGATCTGAATTCATCTTAGCTGGGGATCCCGAGTCTTATCTGGCAGCCCCGCTCCCTGCTCCCCACCACCTCGGCTCCACCAGCTCGGAGCCTTGTGATCTCTGGATGCCAAAGTGCAGCCAATGGACCACATCCAGTGGAGAAGGGGCCTGAGGGCACCCAGGAAGGCTGTGGCAGCGGGCAGAGGGGCGTAGCGGTGTCTGTGGTAGGCCGGATTCTCCAGGGAAACAGAACCATTGGGAAGTGTGTACAAACAGTGTACATATAGGGTACATACAGTGTACATATAGGTCATATACCATGTACATATTGGGTATATGCTGTGTATATGTAGGGTATTTACAGTGTACATTATAGGATATATGCAGTGTACATACAGGGCATATACCGTGTACACATAGGGTATATCCTGTGTACATACAGGCCATATACCGTGTATATATAGGACATATACTGTGGACATATAGGGTATATATTGATATTGTGTACATATGCAGAATATTCATAGTGTGAGTGTGCATATAGTGCACACATATACAGTATATATACAGTGTGTGCATATTGAGTACATATAGTGTATGTGTGTAAAGTTATAGTGTGTGTATATAGTGTATGCATATGGACTATATATACTGTGTGTGTACAGTGTGTATGTAGTGTGCATATAGCGTATATATAGTGTATGTACACATATAATGTGTATATATTATAGAGATAGCATATGTATACCATAGTGTGCATACAGTGTACATTAATATAGAGTATGTATATATTTGTGTAATATAGTGTGCATATATATACAGTGTGTATGGTGTATATATAGTGTACATATAGAGAGATTATATACAGTGTGCATAGTGTGTATAGTCTGTGCACATTGCATACCTATATATTCTATACACAGTATATGTATGTATAATGTGTATACATAGTGTGTATACGTAGTATACACGTATATAGTGTGTA